>NW_026606155.1:12119583-12772500 GCF_029834395.1 Sorex fumeus
TATGTCTTATTGGAATTTTCATAAAATGCAACCCTCTATGTCTATCAAAATAGATCAAAGCAGCCTGTGTCGCTTTGAATAAAAGCTGTGGATTTGATTTTCTAGAAGGAATACATTTTAGTAAGCATTTTATTAAATTAAAATATACATAAAAGACTATATACTAATACAATAACATTGAATTTTCAAAGCTAATAAATTTATATCCAAAGATTACTTCTATGAATTTTCTTTCCTCCTACTCTTTTTCATCATTACCAACATCCCAACAATTAGCATGGTCTACAGCCGAACAGAAAATGTAAACATACCAATGTACTTTTGGTGTTTTGACCCTTTTTTAAAATACCATTCTTATGATGTTCATCTGTAATGTAATCATTCATTATTAAAAATCTGCAGATTTCTGTTTTAAACAAATGACCTGGTCACAGGTACAAACTCTTTAACTTAATATAGAAGTCAATAAAAGCGTACACGAGATAAAAAAAACTCATGTTTCTCCACAAATAGAGATATAAATTACACGTCCATATGTATATAAGAGATGTACATATAAACATATTATGGTCTTGAAAATATAAATATATTTAAGCAGAATTATATATACACATATATATTTCAAAGATAGACTGAATGACTAAATTTTATTGATATTCCATCCCTTCATTTATTAAACAACCTACATATTCAATTCTCTTTTTTATCTCATTTTCTCCAGGGTAAAATAACTTTCAAAAACCACAAAGGGCCATGGTAGAGAGCACGGTGCAGAAGGTCAGGATTTCTATCCTGAGGCGAGTAAAGCAGACAAGCACAACACACTTTAAGTATGAGATTTCAGAAACCGAGAAGTGAAAAGGCACGCTGGTTTGCCTCTCAGGAATGCTGCAATGCACTTAAGATTAAGGTCAAATGTCACTCATGCCGGATATCCCTTACTATTCCTGTGAAGCAGGATTAGCAAAGAACAGATAATGCATTCACTAGGGCAAAAGTTAAGACAAGAGTAAATAAACTTGGAGAACAGTAACATAGGGAACAAAATACTACTGGTTTATTTTACCCTGAAAATGAAACAACCTGTGGTTATGATTCAATAATAAAACAGACTGGTGTTTTAAGTAAGATGACACCAGAAAGATGTTGCTTCCTACTCAATCTTCTAATTGTTATAAATTGATCCCAATGCATATTTTTGTAGTTCTGTGTCTAGATGCCGTAACTACATGTAACAGAATATGTGCCCTTGCATTTGCAATTAGAAGAAAAAATAGATCTCTTTGCTGTCATAAATGATACCCAAATATTGTTAAGGAATATTATTGTTCCCAGATTTTTATTACCATTTCATGTTGTTTGAGTATATTATATCAGAAAGACATTTGTAATACACCAGTTTGGCAACTTTTGTATTTGCTTCTTAAAACTGAAAGAAATTTCAAAATTGCTTCTTACAATTTCTGAGATTCTGTGCTTGGCACCTGATTTCCAGTAACTAGTGTGAAAGTTCTAAAAGAAGGCATACTGTGTGCTAATCTACTTGGGAATATAATGCATCTTTCTTCTTTTTGTTGTATTTCATAATAATGTTAACATTTATCATTATCAGTTATTTGTAGGTAAATTGTTATTGAATATTTGAAATAACAAAACGTAGGTATGCATTTATTTATCTATATTGTTTGTGTTAGGCACTGTGACAAGTAGTAAATAAGGTAATTTTTCCTCTATATTTCATATCTGGACTATGATCCCGGCAGTATTATCATTTCTACATAAAGCAGAACATTTAAATTACATATGTTCAAGGTTATAAAATTCATTATATAAGAATAGTCGATGAAAAGTGTATGTTAAGTGGTACTACATGGAAAGTATCATGTTAAGCGAAATGAGTCAGAAAAAGCGGGATAGACACAGAAAGATTGCATTCATCTGGGGAACATAAAGCAACAAAACGGGAGACTAACACCCAAGAATGGCTGAGATTAGTTCCAGGAATTTTGCTCCATGACTTGAAGGCCAGCCATATGTGCTAGGTGAAAAGGAAGCTCAGATAGAGAAGAGAGTACCAAATAAAGGGTGTTGTGAAGACCCTCCCAGGGTGGGAGAGACTTGCTAAAACTAGTCTATAAACCAAACATGATTGCCACTCAATGCCTCTCTTGCAAAACACAGTACCCAAAAGAAGAGAGAGAGAACAAGGGGGAATGCCCTGCCACAGCGGCAGGGTGGGATGGGGGGGGGGTGGGGGGGAGGGATGCTGGGACCCGTGGTGGGGGAGGATGGGCACTGGTGGAGGGATGGGTATTTGATCATTGTATAACTGAAACCCAAGCACAAAAATTTATAAGTCTATAACTGTATCTCATGGTGTTTCACTAATAAAAAAAAGATTAAAAAAAGTGTATGTTAAAAATGACCTGCTGAGCTTTTCCTTTCTGCAGCCATTGCTGAAGTGGTACTGCCAAAATATAGTTCAATCCTATTGTGACTTTTGACTGGAGCAAGAACCGTAAGAGGCATTTCAATGCACCTTTCCACTTTTGTAGGAAGATTATGTCTTACATTCTTTCCAAAGAGCTGAGACAGAATTACAGTGTGTGATCTATACCCATCCAGAAGGACGATGAGGTTCAGGTTGTGAGAGGACACTACAAAGGTCAGCAAATTGGCAAAGTAGTCCAGGTTTACAAAAAGAAATATGTTATCTGCATTGAACGAGCTCAGCGGGACTAGGCAAATGGCGCAACTGTCCATGTGGGCATTCACCCCAGTAAGATGGTTATCACTAGATTAAAACTGGACAAAGATCGCAAAAAGATCCTTGAACGCAAAGTCAAGTCTCGCCAAGTAGGAAAGGAGAAGGGCAAATATAAGGAAGAAACACTTGAGAAGATGCAGGAATAAAGTTATATTCAACTTGATTAAAAACTGTAAAATGAAGACTTCAGTGGTGTACATTTGAACATCAGTTGAGTTTACAATTTCTGAAATCAGTACTGATGGGATTTTGGGTGTTCAGCTTTGGGTTTTGGATCATAAATGGTGGTGTTCAGGCCAATCCCTTTCACCAAGCAGTTAGGTGCAAAGCAAGTACTTAGAGCTGGCCCAGGTTTGGTTTTAAAACATTTTGGGTTGTGTGAAAAGCTAATTGGGAACACTAAAAACATAAATAAATAAATAAATGAATAAATAAATAAATAAATAACTTGCTGAAGTGATAGTAAAGCAGGTTGGACATTGCTGCACATATGGCTCTCCTGCGTTCAATCCCTGGCACCCTGTATTGTCGCTAAACCCTGCTAGGAGGTTTCCTTGAATACAGAGTCAGGAATAAATCCTGAGAACTGCTGAGGATAGCCTGCAAACAGATAAACAGCAAAACTTATCCTGGGGTCTGATCTGTCAATTAGGTAGGGCACTGTCCTTAGCCCACCTGGGTTTGACCCCCTGCACACCTTATTGTTTCCTGAACCATACCAGGAGTGATTTCTGAGGGCAGAGACAGGAGAAATTCCTCAACACTGCAAAATGGGCACAAAACTGAAAACAAACAGCATACTGCGTTATCTATCTATCTATCTATCTATCTCTCTCTCTCTCTCTCTAAGTGCAGTTATATGTACAATATCTCAAATGTTATTTTTCAGTGTTTTTCACTCAGATCAGAAAGGAAATAATTACATATCCATAATATTAACCCTTACACATATTAACAATATACAATTTAAAAGTTTAAATAAATATAAATTTAAAATTATAAACATGCCTATATACATATATTTATATATATCATAATATAACATATATAAATTTAAATGTTATATGTTACAATTTTATATGTTAAAATTTTATATGTTACAAAGTCCCTTACAATATATTGTAAAATATATAAATATAATATATAGAATATATTAAATTTTATTGTCCATACGACACAAAAAGTATTTCCATTTGTGCAGTCCTCGAAATAGCAATTTGAAATGGTTTTAAAACCAAGCTTAATTCTTTTACACTTTCAAGAAATGATTATACCAAATATAAAAGTTAAAACTTAATAAAGACCTACATTTTTTGTTAGTTATATCTGCATAGCCATAACTTCATAAAGTCACCAATGAATTTCAAGATAATTGAGTGCAAAGACCCCACTATTAAAAAACATTGAATTTTTGTCAAATTATTATTTCACTAAAACATCCACTAGCTAACTAAATGCTATAGATTCAAATCTCATTCTGCCATTGATGCTAATTATAATGGTTATTCAGTTTTATTTGTCAGTAGCAATTCTATGAGTCTGTCAGTCTGTCTTTTTGTTCTGAAACAATGCACTCTATACCTAAAAAGTATTATACGAAAAATATTCTGAATAAGTAAAATGTGGCTATTCTTTTTAATAAATACATGGAGGTCTTATTGCTAAGAAACGTAAGTTAATTATAGTAAGTGGAGTCTGAGTCATACATTGTAACTTTTGATCATGACAATGCTTTTGTTCTCTAGTTTTCAGATTTGGAGAATGTGAATAAACAAGTCTAACTCTATGCATTTTTAGAACAATTTAAATGATGAGTACTTTTCAGAATACCAACATTCTATGACCATTGCTACATTAACTATGTATGTTAATCATATGACATATGAAATGTACTCCTAATATACTAAATACCATTATAAAAATCAAGAATAATGCCACATACTATATGCTATCTATGGGCTGGAGCGATAGCACAGCAGTAGGGCGTTTGCCTTGCATGCAGCCAACATGGCTGACCCGAGTTCGATTCTTCCACCCCTCTCGGAGAGCCCGGCAAGCTACCGAGAGTATTTCACCCGCACAGCAAAGCCTGGCAAGCTACCCATGATGTATTCGATATGCCAAACACAGTAACAACAAAAGTCTCCAATGGAGATGTTACTGGACCCGCTCAAGCAAATTGATGAACAACGGGAGGACAGTGACAGTGACAGTGACTATATGCTATTTAAGAAACTGTATACATGAATCAGCTATATGCTTGTGGAAAAAACAAAAACAATCACAAAGTCCCTTACTGCTAAATTCCAAATCCCATATGTAGGTATAATGAATCTTTTGACTCTATTACTGTCATATTTAAAATCGAGCCCAAATCTTGTAACTGGTATTTTCAAACCTATATGCAGTCAGTTTTCAAACCTGATATCACAATTTTCTATCAGTGTTGCCTTTGCGTTTTTTCTTGCATGTGTTAATATTCATTTGTTTGTGTACAAAGTGAATGCTTGTTCACCACTCACAAAATGTCAAAGACCTTCACTACTCATACTCCTCTCCCCCTAGAAGTTTAAAGTCTTTAGTAACTTCAGTTTTGTAATCAAATTCCAAGGTTCAGTTATCATTGGACTTGCCCATTCTTTCTTTATTATTATTATTTTTTGATGGAGAAGGCTTTATTAAAGTAGAACTTAAGCATAGCATTTTGTGGTATACAAGTCAGTATTAGATATTTTTTGAATAACTTTTGAATAACCAGGCATAAGAGAGAGAACAATCTTTTCAATTTTAAAAATTTCTGTTGATAGTTTTTGACTTCCTCAAATGTAACCCAAGGTTGTCCCTTGATATCCGTAACAGGATTGGACTACAAATGCCTTGCCCCTGTATTCAGCCCTCTAACTCCTTGAGTTCTGTGTTTGTAGAATAATTGGGACTTGCTCCCTTTTTTGGTTTGTCTTTTTTATACATCAGTAATAACAGAACTTTCAGTATTTTTCCATTTTTAAGTATTCCTGCTATCAAAAATATCTGATACTTTGTAGTCATCTTGCCATGAATGGACCCCATCTCACCAAAAATTTTCATGAATGTATATTCTCTGCCACCTCTCCAATATTTTTTAGACGGAGCATTTAATGTCATTTAAAACAAGGACAAATTCATAAATTATTTCCTTATCCCCTGCTCCTCACCTGTCAGAAGTGTATTTCCTTTTGCTCTTTTTCTTTCTACAATCTCCCAGTCCCTCCACTTTAATCAACTGGTTAAATATTTAGCTATTTATCAAATTAGTTTAATAATTAAATCCCCTTACCTTCCTTTCTTTCTACTATCCTCCCTCTCTCCATCCCTCCTTCTTTCCTTCCTTCCTTCCCTCCATCTCTTCTTCCCTCCATCCCTCCTTCCTTCCTTCTCTCCTTCCCTCCATCCCTCCATTCCTCCTTCCTTTATTCCCTCCTTTTCCTCCTTCCTTCGTTCCTTCGTTCCTTAGTTTCTTCCTTTCTTTGTTCCTTCCTTCCTTCATCCTTTCCTTTTCTCCCTCCCTCCCTCCCTCCCTCCCTCCCTCCTTCCTTCCTTCCTTCCTTCCTTCCTTCCTTCCTTCCTTCTTTCCTTCCTTTTTTCCTTCTTTCCTTCCTTCTTTATATGGAAGATATTTTTTCCCAATGAGTTATATTATTTAGTTAAATATTTAGTTCAATTCATTAATTAATTAGTTTAAATATTTAAAACTTAATTAGTTAAATATTTAGTTCTTAAATATTTTTGTTAAGAAAATAGTTTTTTTTTCTTTTTGAGTCACACCCAGCGATGCACAGGGATTACTTCTGGCTCATGCACTCAGGAATTGCTACTGGTGGTGCTCAGGGGGACCATACGGAATGCTGGGAATTGAACCTGGGTCAGCTGCATGCAAGGCAAATCCCCTACCCACTGTGTTATGACTCCAGCCCCAAGAAAATAGTTTTTACTGAAAGAAATAGCGATAGCACAGCGGTAGGGCATTTGCCTTGCATGCAGCCAGCCCGGCCGAGCCAGGTTCGATTCCTTTGCCCCTCTCAGAGAGCCTGGCAAGCTACCTAGAGTATCTCCCCCGCAAGGCAGAGCTTGGCAAGCTACCTTTGACGTATTCAGTATGCCAAACACAGCAACAACAAGTCTCAAAATGAAGACGTTACTGGGCCCACTTGAGCAAATCGATGAACAATGGGAGGACTGTGACTGTGTGATTGAGGGGATTAAAAAGAGAGAAATATATGTTCAAGAGAAAACATGATTTAAAAAAAACAAACAAATTTGTTTTTTCTAAACAAATTTGTTTTTTCTAAATGGGCAAGAATCTTCTTTTAAAAAAAGTTGATTTTCTTTATACAAATCTTCTGTTGACAGAGGAACCAAGGCATACGGGTCCCAGGACTGAGGTCTCCAAGCCTACTCGGATTGGGACTGGGCCTTCTCCACCTAGACCCCCATCTTCCAGTAGGTAGGCACCACACCCACCAGCTGCCACCAGCGCCAGGTTGGTCCATCAACAGCCAAGATGCAGAGACTATAAAACCCAGCTCCCAGAGAAGAACAGCACAGAATCTCCTGCCCCTGCGCCTCGCTGTCCTCACTGGGGCCCCTTGGAGGGGGGAGGGTTGAGTTTCTCCCCCACCCCACCCCCGCCCCGAGCAGAGCCCCAGCAGCTGAGGACCTCCGGAGCCAGCCACAGCCATGCTGGGACCAATCTCCGCACGTCCGGACGGGCCTCATGCATGAAAGAACTTTATACAAATAAGCACAAACACATGGATATTTTGTGCCATGGAATTATACTCTTTTCTATCTCCATTCTGTCTTGTAAGTCTTAAATTTAAACCTGTTAATATGATATTTTTCTTAGGGACATTACCAATGCAAAATTAAATTATTATGGCTCTGAATTGGTGGTTTCAAAACTCCACCAATCCACAGATAATATGAAGTTTATGTGTTTGCCTTGAATCTTGAAAACCACAGTTCAAATTCTCAGTGTTGCATATGATTTCAATGAAGGTCTGCAGTGTCATTTCTTGAATACATAGAAATAGCCCCTGGGAACTGCCATATGTGGCCCCAAAACAAAAACAAACAAATACCCCCAGTTTAAAATTTTATAACATTATTTTAAAAGTTTCTGTTTTGGAATACTTTAAAGTTTTTGAAGTCAGCTCTTATTTTCTTAAGCACCACATTGAATCTATTATAAAATGACATGAGGTTGGCTATATCTTTAAAAATTCCCTAACTTGTCACTATTTCTGGTATGACTAGTACCTCCATGCACCCACTTTTGCTGCCTCTGTTTAGTCTTCCCATATTAACCAACGTTGGTTGTTGCTCTGCTTCTCTACCTCCCACCTTTTCTATTATCCTCCCTCCCTCCCTCCCTCCCTCCCCCCTCCTTTCCTCACTCCCTCCCTCCCTTCCTTCTGTCCTTCCTTTCTTTTTTATATGGGAGATATTTTGTCCCAATGAGTTGAATTATTTTATTCTGCCAGCAAAGTCTTAATGTTTTTAGAACAGAATTAATAATAGAATTATAGTGACCTAATGGTTTCACAGGAATTTTTCTCTATCTTTATGGTTTTTACCTTATTTCTTACTAGTCACATGTTGCTCACTTGCTATGCTTTTCTGATCTAATCCCTATTCCTCAAATCAAATGTGTCAAGTACTCCTATCTCAAATTACTTGTCTCTCTTTCTCCCTCTATAAGGAATTCTTATTAGCAGTTATCAGTATGTGTTGCTTATTTGTTTCTCTTGAATCATGTATTGAATCATTGAATACACATTTAAATTTTTAGCACTGTAGCACTGTAGCACTGTCCTCCTGTTGTTCATCGATTTGCTTGAGCGGGTCCAGTAACATCTCCATTGTGAGACTTGTTACTGTGTTTGGCACATCGAATATGTCAAGGATATCTTGCCAGGCTTTGCCATGTGGCGAGATACTCTCGGTAGCTTGCTGGGCTCTCCGAGAGGGGCGGAGGAATCGAATTCGGGTCGGCCATGTCGGCCGTGTGCAAGGCAAACACCCTACCCACTGTGCTATTGCTCCAGCCCATTTAAATTTTTAACAGTGTATAATCATCATATCATTCCCTGTACCATAAATTATTTTCGCATAGTATTTACAACTTTCAAGTACTCTGCAGTTTTTATGTACTGTCTGTGTTCCTCAATAAAATAAATGTACACAAAAGTGAGTCATTTGAGTTTTTCTTCTTTTTTTATTACTCTAAACTTATATTTAGCACACAGCATTTAAAGCACCATTTTAAAATTGCATTTAAATATTCTTTCTCAGATAAAATGTTTGTCTTCCCAGATAAAAATTTAAAGACTGACCTAGAACCAGAAAGATAGCATTCAGGAGTGTGGCATTTGCCTTAAATTCAGTTACCCCTGGTATGATCCTCAACACTGCACAAAGTCCCTGAGTAGTGACAAGAATGATTGCTCAGTACAGGCATGTTACAAGAACTCTTGCCTTAAAAAAAAAACTAAACTAAAAACTGTCTCTAAATGCTATCTTTAGAGTTCAAGAGCAAAGAATATTGCCATGCCTATTCCAAAGGGGTCAGTCATTAATGGGTTTCATGGATGCTTTACTATTTGGTAGCTATCTTCAGAAATATAAGACTCCCCCTTTGGAAGGATCTCCATTAAGCATTATGGCTTTATTTGATTGGATAAATCAAAGGAATTACTTTGCCAAAACCCACAGCTTATGCTTATAATAAATCACAGTTGAAAGGGAAAGGAGGTAAAATGTGTTAACAAGAAGAAGACATCTTGTTTGGTGGTGAGTAATGAGGACTAAGTAAAAGGCCAATTGGAAAGAAAAGATAAAAAGTTATTCCAGATGACAGTAATTGCCAAGAATATGTTCATACTGAGTTCAGTTTCAAAGGATAACACTGAGTAAAAGGATGGAAGTTGTTATCTTCTTAACAAGAATCAAATGAGAAAAAGATCTTACTTTGCTACTTCGGTGATTAGCATTAAATTTCAAAAATTATCCATTGGATTTAGAGAAGAATTAAGAGGAAGATAATAATTCTAGACACTAAGACTTATATAAGCTTTTTTATGTGTCAACTGACATTTTTTACTCTGAATTTCTTGAGAATTATATATATTGTGAAATTAGTATATTAAACATTAGAAGTACAGAATTTCTTGAATTATGACTCTCATTTACAATTGAGTAATGCTGGAAAATGAAGCTAATAAACTACCAGAAGTTTTTACCTATTTTATTTGTAGCACTGTGGCACTGTCCTCCCGTTGTTCATTGTTTTGCTCGAGCAGGTCCAGTAGTATCTACTTTGTGAGACTTGTTGTTACTGTGTTTGGCATATCGAATATGTCACAAGGCTTTGCTGTGTGGGCGAGATACTATTGGTAGCTTGCGGGTCTCTCTGAGAGGGTAGGAGGAATTGAACTCTGGGTCATCCGGTTGGCCGTGTGCAAAGCAAATGTCCTACCCTCTATGCTGTTGCTCCAGATTTTATTTTATTTTATTTGTGTACAAATTTATTGGGCTGGAATGATAGTACAGCAGGTACGGCATTTGCCTTACATGTGGCTGGCCAGGTTTTGATTCCCCTGCCCCTGTTGGAGAGCCAGCAAGCTACCTAGAGTATTTCGCCCGCAAGGCAAAGCCTGGCTAGCGACCCATGACATATTGAATATGCCAAAGACAGTAACAACAAATCTCACAATGGAGACGTTACTGGTGCCCGCTCAAGCAAATTGATGAGCAAAGGGAGGACAGTGCTACAGTGCTACAGATTTATTGTTTGCAGGACAAACCCAGCTGTGATCAGGACTTGCTCCCGATTCTGCACTAAAGCATTATTCCTGGAAGGGCGCAGGATACCAAATGTAGTGTTGGGATAAAACCAGAAGAAGTTGATCCCAAGGCAAGTGCCATATCTTCTGTACTATCTCTGTGAGCCCCTCCAAAACAATTTAAAATAAAACATTAAAGATATTGTTGTATTCTAACCCCAGGGTGAGTGTGAGACTAAGGTAGATGGATTCCAGGGATCTATGAGAGAGAGTTATTGGTATCTTAGTGGTGGATATAGTGTAGAATCAGCTGTTTGATGAAAATAACTTTGTAATAAAAAAGAGTATATTGAAATAAACCGGTATTGCCTCAATTTAAAATAGAAATCATTGTTCATAAGTTATGGATAGAAACACACTACCCAGTTATGTTTAACAAGAATAACATAGCACTGTAGCACTGTCATCCCGTTGTTCATTGATTTGCTCGAGCAGGCACCAGTAATGTCTCCATTGTGATAATTGTTACTGTTTTTGGCATATCGAATACACCATGGGCAGCTTTCCAGGTTCTGCCATGCAGGCAGAATACTCTTGGTAGCTTGCTGGGTTCTCCAAGAGGAACGGAAGAATCAAAGTTGGGTTGGCCACGTGCAAGGCAAACAACCTACCTGCTGTGCTATCACTCTGCCCTTCTTTAACAAGGGTAGCATATAAAACATAATTAGCTCCAAAATGTATATGCATATGAGGGAATTTATTATGTGGTTCTTTAACTTTTATATAGTAGTCATTTTTTTTTGTTTTGGACATCATCACATTGTGCTCAGGGCTTATTTCTGGCTCTGTACTCAAGGATAACTCTTGGTGGGGGGTAGAGTACCATATGGGGATAAAACTGTGATAATCCAATTTTGAGACTAGCATCTTACCTGCCATATGTGTCTCTTTGCTCTAGGTAATAATCTTGGGTTTTTATGTCCTATTCACTTTTCCAGGAATAGAAAAATATATATATAGGTGCTGTTCTATTTTATTATTTTTTTTTTTTTGCTTTTTGAATCTCACCTAGTGATGTTCAGGGGTTGGTTTTGTACTCATAAAATACTCCCAGCAGTACTCAAGGTACCATATAGGATGACAAGGATTGAACCTGGGTCAGCCATATGCAAGCGAAATGCCCTCCCCGCTGTCCTATTGCTCTGGCCCCACTAGGGACATTTTTAAAAGATAATTAGGTTTTATGAAAATCAATGGACAGATAAATTGTTGTAAGATGGATATGTTTTGATATGATGTGTAGAAGTAGTTCTCCTTTAGTACTTTTACAGTATTTGATATTCTATTCCATACTAGAACTTAAAAACATTGTGTATTCATTATTATATCATCTTTTCTTTCTTTCTCCACTCACTCTGAATTTTTCTCTTTCTCATTCTCTTTCTTATACATTTTATTCCCACATTGCAGGAAAAAATGGTACTTTGAACTCTGAAATATATTTGCTTTTGCATCTTTATTTGTTGTTACAGCTAGTTAAATGTATATAGAAAATAGTGTAGATAATGAATTCGCTTATCCAATCCTTGATCTGTTTAACATTCCCAAGTGCTAATTCTGCACATGTTCAGGTACAAAGTGCTAAAAATACAAGATAAAGTTTCATTGCATAACCTAAGAACACTTTCACTATTATAATGGACTAAGTGGAAATAAAATCAATGATAATATATGTGGTAAAGTATTATTGTAGATTTAAGAGAGGGAAGAACTTAAAATGAACCTTTATGTTTCATATCATTTTGAATACAGGGAAGAGATTTTATCTAAGAGAAAATGACTAATTCATATTCAAGAGGAAAACAAATATGCAATGCATTTAAATCACAGTAAAAAGTTCATTTCTGTTGGAATAGATTGATATATTTCAATTTTCACTGCCCTTTTACTCACTAGTCTGTTATAGGAATAACTGACTTATTCTTTATGACAGAACCATGTTAGATCGTCTAGTTCAATGAGAATACACTCTACACCAGTGCTTTAAACTTGATCGTGTAAAATGTTCTGATCAATAAAATTTAAATGTATCAGAACATTTACATTCTTAACCTGATTTCTTCCCATACAACTCTTTAACAGCCCACTTTTGTGATTCTGCATTCTACAGAACATGCCTCATTAGCTGTTGAATCTTGGTGATTGAGAATTATGAAACCAGCTTCAATACAATCTATAATTTAGATCTAAGATTTATCTAATTTTATCTAAGATCAGTATGGCCTTGTTGCTCTATGAAATATGGATAAGAAAATTTAATTATCATAATCCACTGAGTACAGAGGTTATTTGCTGCACAACAACTTATTAGCAATGTTAATTAATACAGTTAAGTCTATGTAGAAACATCAAGATGCAAAATGACTAGAGAATTTTAACAGATATGCTTCCAAAGAAGACATATAGGTTTCCATGAAAAATGTACTTAATATACTAATCATCAGGAAATAAAAAAAAATTCACCTTTGTAATGATTACAGTAATATTAAGTAATTAAATGTTAAATAATAATTCTAGGAGTCTGAGAGATATAGTATAGTGGGTAGTTTGTTTGTCTTCCACATGGCCAAACTAAATCCCTGGTACCACAAATGATGCCCAGAGCCAGTCAGGAGTGATTTCTTAGTACAGAGTGTAGAGTAGTACCTGAGCACCACCAGATATGGCCCCCAAGTAAAGAGAAAGGTAAAGACCCTCCTGTTGATCATCGATTTGCTCGAGCGGGCCCAGTAACGTCTCCATTGGAGACTTTGTTGTTACTGTGTTTGGCACATCGAATACGTCACGGGGAGCTTGCCAGGCTCTGCCGTACGGGCGAGATACTCTCGGTAGCTTGCCGGGCTCTCCGAGAGGGGCGGAGGAATCGACAATGTTTATGAGAAACAGCCTCGTTCCTGATGCCCCATTCGCTCTCAAAGGAACGACCATCTCCAAATGCAACAGCTATGTGTACCTAGGTCGAGAAGTCAACATGACAAATGACCTGGCACCCGAGCTACGCAGGAGGAAGAAAGAGAGCGGCTTGGAATGCATTGAAGAATGTTGAAGAAATAGCTAAGAGGACGAAGAACCTCCGGCTCCGGGCACATTTCTTTGATTCCACTGTTCTTCCTGCATTAACATATGCCTCAGAGACCTGAGCCCTATGCAAACAGGATGAGAACGCTATTCAGGTCTCCCAAAGAAGAATAGAAAGAGCTATGCTTGGAATATCATGTTTCACTCAAATGAGAGAAAGAATCCGGAGTTCCGACATCAGTCGACGATCAAGAGTCAGGGACGCTGTCTCATTTGCCCAGGTGTCAAAAATCAAATGGGCTGTCACGTAATGAGATTTAAAGATGACCGCTGGACTAGAGCTGTTACCGACTGGATTCCATGGGATGTCAAAAGACCAAGTGGCCGCCCACCTACCAGATGGTCAGACATCTTCGTCAAGATCATGAACGATCGGTTTGAGGCTCTTCATGTTCCCAGAGCGAATAGATGCCATTGGGCTACACTAGCAGGCGACAGGGACAAATGGAGACATTACTGGGGCCCGCTCGAGCAACTCGACGACTAACGGGAAGTTAAGTGATTAAGTGAAGTGAAGTGTATTAAAAAAAAAATAATAAAACTCCTGTACTGCTCAGGCACTGGATTATCTCAGCAGTTCCCAAGGTTCTCCAAGGCTCCATCTGACAATACATGGGATCTCCAGGACTATGGAACTCTGCTCGGGAAATTATGTGGTACAAAATTCAAGTGGGGCCGACCCAATGCAAGGCAAACACCTTTATCCCTCTGTTATTCTTCAGGACCCTGAATTCAGATACTTCTTTCATAAAATAGAGATAGAGATAGGCCCTCCCGTTGATCATCGATTTGCTCGAGCGGGCCCAGTAACGTCTCCATTGGAGACTTTGTTGTTACTGTTCTTGGCATATCGAATACTCTTGGTAGCTTGCCGGGCTCTCCAAGAGGGGCGGAGGAATCGAACTCGGGTTGGCCATGTTGGCTGCATGCAAGGCAAACGCCCTACCCGCTGTGCTATCGCTCCAGCCTAATGAAAGAAAAAATTGAAAATTGTCGTATCTCACCATGGAGACTGATTTACTTATTGGAGGTTTTACTTAGCTGTTGTTGCTAGTTAAACCTTCTGTGTGAAGTTTTTTATTAGTTGAGCTTAGTTGGCATCTATGTTACATTCCCATCAAATCTAGTGTGCCCTGACTGGGATGTTAGCATTGTATAGTTTGGAGATGTCACTACAAAAAATTCCAGAATATTTGACTGAGGAGTGAGTTTATATGGTGTCGGGTGGAACATTGGTGTTTCTCGATGCACCGGGAAGTTACCCACACTTGTCAGGGGGCATGCTTTTTTCAGCCAAAAAAAAAAAAAAAGCTGTACCTGAAATTTTGGGCAGTTAGGAATCTCTGTTGTAGCTCAATTTGAGGCAGTAGGGTTTGGATGTAGGTTTCAGAAATATTTGAGGTATCATGGCTAATTTTTTGTTGTTTTTCGAATGTTTATTGACACTATAACTTATAAAGTTTTTCATAATAGAATTTTTTTCAGGCATACAATGTTCCAACACCAATCCCGCCATAATGTCCCCTTCCCTTCACCAATATCCATGATGGGAAGTTTCTCCTAATTTTTAAAGCAGCTCTTCTAATGCTTCTTGCAAAACTGGGTTTCAAGGATATGAACTCCCTGAACCTGTCCGTAAAGTTCTGTATAGCTACTCCAAATATGAATGATAATATAACTAGATAGAATATTTTGGCTAGTTATTCATTTTGTTGTTTTTGTTCGATGTATTTCCATATTCTTCCAATTTGGAGAGTCTCAATTCACAGGTCAGCTGTAATGGGCTTTCCTTTTATATAAGATTCTTTTGTTTTCTTGCTGCTTTCAATATTCTGTCTTTATGTTTCGATTTTTGTTATTTTGAGCTTAATGTGTCTTGAAGTTTTACTGATTGGGTCTATTTTCACTGTGAGCCTTCAGGTCTCTTGGACCTTGGTGACTGTAATTTCAACTCTGGGACGTTCTTGATGATTTCTTTAACATTTGTTGCTTTATCACATCTGCCTTCCTGTTCTTTGGGGACTCCAATGATTTTTATATTGTTCTTCTTGAACTCATATCTTATTTCTCTGATATGCTGTTTATTTCTTTGTAGACTTATTCCACCTTCTGATCTTTCCTAGCACTTTCCTCCTTACCTTGAAGCTCCTCTACCTTTCACTCAGCATCTGTTATTCTTCTGTTCAGAGCTGGTCAGTTTTTCATATCATCTACCGTGTTCATCATTTCAATCATTTCTGACTGTAGCATTTTTTTTTTCGTTTTGAGTCATACTGTCTTGTGATTTGTGGTCCACCTATGCTATCAGTGCTTTGAACTAATTGAACATCCTTATCATAGTATCATTAAAGACACCATCTGCGGACTATTGGTTCTGTTATGTCTTAGGTGATACTGTTTTCACTCATTGAACGAAAACACATATTTCTTTGCTTTCCCCATTTATTTTCTCAGGTTCTTGCTTTATTGGGGGCGAGTCTGTAAAATTCTGAGGGATTAAGCTGGAGATTGTTTTCTGTATTCTCTGCACAATCCTCTCAGAATGATATAAAGAAAAAAATGTGAGCAGCATGTAATTTGTTGATGATGTTTTTCCCATAGCCACATAAGCAACTTGGTTCTTCAGAGCTCTAGTGTGGGCTATTAATATGGAACAACTAGGGCATGAAAGCTGCTGTGGCTTATCTATTTTTTCATATCATCATTGATATTTAATATTTCCTGGAAATGATGAAAAATTAATTCAGTGACAAGAAGATAAATTAGATCTATTTTAGGGGTAAACTAAAAAATTTTATTGGGTATTATGACAAGATTGTGAATAAATGGCTTGAAATATCCATACATTTATCAAATTGTAACCATAAAATTTAATTTAATTTAATTTAATTTAATTTAATTTATTTATTTATTATTGAATCACTGTTAGAACAGTCACAAAGCCTTTCAGTTCAAGTCTCGGTCGGTCATACAATGATCAAACACCTGTTTATTCACTAGTGCACATTTACCACCACCAAGAACCCCGGTATAACCCCCTCCCACCTGGGGGAATCTCCCACCCTGCTTGTGTGGCAGATTTCCACTTTACTCTCTCTCTCTCTCTACATTGATCACATTCAATATTACGACAAAAGACCCAGCATTATAATTTGGGATTTCCCCCAACATTCAGACCTACCAAAAAAACATCATTAGATAATTTGTTTTCTATTGCTGATTATAAAGAGCATATGATGTCATGTGGCCACAATAGTGGCCATGAAAATTTGGATTTCTGATATTTTAGTAATAAACCTAGAGGGATTACTGCCAAAGGCCCCTGGGTTCTGAGATTAGTTTGTGTGCCTGTGGGATCATGGTCGTTCAGAAGTCAGAGGAGGCATTTGTGGGTAGCAACCTGGAACACTGTCATGGTGAGGAACAGGATTGATTTCACTCCTCATCCTGTGAGGCCCCACGTGCCTCGTCAATGCAGTCTCTTGCCTGGCTCTTCATTAGGCTCTAAAAGACGCAGGCCACCATGCTGCCCCTGCAAGGGGGAACAGGCAGAGGGACAGACACGCTTCCCCCTCCTAGGGCGGCATAGAACCATAGTAAAGTGAACAGTTCAGATGCATTTTGATTGGGCATAATATTTTGCTCAGATTTTCCCACAGCCATTCAAGCCTATTTTTCAGGGACAAATGCTAGATCATTACTTTCCATTGATCCCTTTGCATACCAGGAAATGTCACGCGGCCGCATAAGCGGCCCCACGGTTTGGAAAATATTCCTGTTACCCGCACACAGAGTCATGCTTGTAGGAGCTCATGATTGTCAGGATTCCATCTGGGGAAGGAAGGGAGACAGCACCTACTGCATCTGGGACCTCCCAGTGATATTGGTTCAGTATGGGGCCCAGAGAATTCTTTGGGAGTTGTGGAGCCCATAAGCTGGTCCTCTTCACTGCTGTGTGCTGTAAGATGGCGCTGGGGGCAGGTTGTGGGCATGACTTCCAGAATCAGAAGTTGCCTGGGAACTAGGACGGCCCCACGTGGTTTGGAAAATAGTCCTGGTACCCGCACACCGGAGCCATGCTTGTAGAAGCTCATGGTTGCTGGGATTCCATCTGGGGAAGGCGAGTGGCCCGTCTATTATGGGGGCTCTGCCTCCAATTCTGAAATAAGCCCAGTGATGTGAGCCAGAAGAAATTATCTGGGCTGGTTAAGTAACAAGCAGAAGGTCATGAATTCAGAAATTTTAGAATTTAATCCTTTCATGTTTTCAAGTGGTCCATGAACTAGTGTTTTAATAGAAAAATTACTACTCCATGACCCTCCCATTTGCACTATTAATGCTTATTCTGTAGAGAAAAAATATGAAAACTAGGAAGATCCAAGTAGAAATGTCTCCCTAGACTGAAACAGCTCAAAAGGACTTTGAAAAACGTTGTCCTATTTATAATGATTAGAAAAGCTACAACCTAGAAATAAAATTAATTGTAAAGTATGGAAAATTAAATATGTCTAGGAGCTGATGAACAGGTGTTAAAAACTAGAGACCATACATATTTAGATGAGTTTAGCTTCACTTTTGGTTCTTGATTTCCATGAACAATGTCTAATACTGCTATATCAATTCTTCCTGAATCTAAGCACAGATTACCTCTCATATGTCTCCATTTACTATCATTGTTCCATTATA
The DNA here is from genome assembly GCF_029834395.1 of Sorex fumeus. NCBI lineage: Eukaryota > Metazoa > Chordata > Mammalia > Eulipotyphla > Soricidae > Sorex > Sorex fumeus. The sequence continues at coordinate 12,137,998 of NW_026606155.1, forward strand.
AATTTGTGGAAGACTGACACATGTTGACAAGATATTTCTGTCTCCTCTATGCTAACGTGTATTTATATTTATATTTAAATAAATGTCACCTTTTTGAATAGTAAACCTCAGAATACAGGGTGTGAATTTTCAGTCTATAAAAATAGAAACTGTGTTAGTTAAATTATCTTTCTCAATTTTCCAATACCTGAAAATGTATTTTTATGCTTCATTCACTCAAGGCTAAGATTTTCCTCTAATTATCTACTTGAAGTCCCAAGTTTCATAATGTGAAATAGAAAATGAGCCTCATATTTCTTATTTTTGCTTCCTAGTGATTATTATATGATTATAAACTGATTTGTATAGATACAATTTCTTTCTTCAACCTTTTTCTATTACTTACAAATTCTATTTTATTCACTGTTTCAAGAAAAGTTCATTCAATTTTAACAAATAATATTATTGATTATATCATAAGAATGTGATATTTATTAGAGATTTGCTATAACCTAAAATCACTCACAGACTTTTGTGCACACTAACTGTTTTACATCTAAAAATAATCTAAGAAAGCAGAACTGATTATACCTGATATTTAGAAAGATCAAAATTCAAAAATGTTAAGTTTCCTAATGCTAAACAGATGGTTAATGGTTGCTCACTGGCAAAATCATAGGTCTCTAAGAGTTTCAGAGTTGTCAAAAGGTAAGAAGTGCCTTGTTGGCTGTATAGCCCTAGATAACCACCTACCTAACTGCTATGTGCATCTGGCTCCTTGCGTGCTACTCTATCCTTGTCACTTATCAGATCTCAAACTTCCTGCCTTCTGGTGGTTAATCATTACTACCTAGACTTTAATGCTTCTATTCTTATCCCAGTTGCATTCAGAGGGCCAATATTGTAATGACTTCTCCTACAATCTGCCCCAGCCTGCTGGAAATATCCCCTACTGAAATTCTCACAAATGCCAAAACCTCAGTAACCTACATTGGCCTTTGCCTTAGACCCATGAGGAGCTCTGGAACAAAATATGTCTTACTAAAGTTTTCTCTCGACCTACTTAAAGACAAAAGTTTGCTAACTACACCTTATTCCTTGTTGAGTGTAATTTGCCCTAAGGAATGGTTTGATTTTGAGCAAAGCAACTCTCTGTAGATGAGACAAACTTGAAAAGCAAATAGTTGAAGTCTGGCACATTTATACTTATATAATGAATATTTAATTTTTGTTTCAATAAGTATTAGGGGAAAGGCATGATAAGGAGTATTTGTAAATAAAATAGAGCAATACAAGATAAGTAAAATGAAAAAAGATAAAATAGTTATCGCCACTAATTCATTTCTCAATTGTGTATTTGTAGCCCCAAAACATTTCCAAATGAACTAACTCAACCACGGCCAAAGTAATGCCAAAACAAATATTAAAATGAAACATTTAGTAAGACATCTGAAAGCTCATTGAAAAAAAAATCTTACATCTGGTTACCTGGGAGTCTGTCAGTGTTGGGCTGAATGTAACTTTTCATCAGGGCTGTTTTGGCTCAGAGTAGACACAGCTGTGTAATCTTGCTGGAGATCCTAATTGTGAACATTAGATAAAGAAAGATTTGTTCACAAATGAAATACTAAGATTTGTGCCAGAACATCTAAAAATTTTTACGAGGCATGTTTAGTATTGAGGCGTCCCATAATTATATTTATTCTCTTTCTCTTTTATTTCATGAAAATGTATTTGAAGGGCTGGAGCAAGAGCACAGCGGGTAGGATGCTTGCACTTGACAAGGCCCACCCGGGTTCGGTTCCTCTGTCCCATACTTACGAAAAAAATGAGAACCCCTTGTCAAACCTGACTTCTAGATGGAAGTCAAATGGTGTTGTAGGAGGGACCACCAGGATGTTAAAATGGAAGCCACTGGTAAAGGAATTTGTATTGAAACATCATATGCCTGAAACTCAATTATGAATAACTATGTGATTTCACTATAACTGAGAAAAAGAAAAGAGCACACACAAATAAATCTCTCAGAAAAGAGCAACACACTGCAGACATGACTCCTCAACTGCGAGAGACTGACTTCATCCTGGTACCCAGGAGAAAGGTGGTTGTGTCCCTACACCTGTCCCAACAGAACCTCAGCAGCGACAAACTTCCAGAACCCCATCACCACCATGCTCATGGCCGATCTTCATAAGACAAAGATGAGCCCCTCATGCATGAGAATGGGTCTTCTGACACATCCAGGTATGTGGGTTTTGTTACTGATATCTCTAGGCTCGCATGGAGTTGGGAATGGGCCCCCTTCCACATACATCTGTGCTTCTGGGTCCTAGCATTCACATCCAGGAACCACTTCAGGGAGCCATATGAGCTCATTAATGGCCATGATCCAGAGACAAAAAAATAAATCTCGGAGAAGACCAACATGCTGCAGAGATGCCTCTGGATCCCAACATCACTGTCCAGTTAGAAATTTAACTTCAGCTCTAGTACCATATTTAAAATTTCAGATTTCCTGGAGTGACATCTCATACTTTATGCCACTGATATACCAAGAGTAGCACACTGCATTTGGGCATTCGATGGGGTGTAAGGTATAAAGCAACTACCCATCTTCATAAATAAATATATATGGATAATTATTAGCAACCTGTAACAGCATGTCATTGAGCTCTTGTATGGGAGCTTAACGGCTCCACTATGAGATACAACAATTTTCACACATTTTCCTTAAAGGAAAACTTTTTGGATCATTTTTCATCAATTATTCATAACAAAAAATACAAAATAAATTATTTAAATTATTTAGCATCTGCCTTTGGGCAGGCTTGGGTGGTGGTGGGAATATTCAAAATAACGATGGTAGGAAGGTATAATAATGATGGTGGGATTGGTTTTGAAATATTGAATTTTAATCAATTATTGTGAACAACTTTATAAAAAAATAATATATATTTTTTAAAATTAAAAATACCATGTAGAATCTAGGATGATTGCACAATGAGCAGGTCATCTGCCTTGCCTGCAGCCAAACTTGGTTCAATCTCTAGCATCACATATGATCCTATGAGCACTGCCAGGAGTGATCCCTGAGTGCAGAGTCAGGAGGAAGTCTTGAATATTGTCACATGTGGCTCACAATCTATCATCATCAGCAGCATCATAAAAATTAAAAATAAATTAAAATAACATACAATTAAGCTAAGGTGCTCTAACAATGGGCTGGAGCGATAGCACGTCAGGTAGAGTGTTTGCCTTGCACTAAGCTGACCCCGATTCAATTCCTCCGCCCCTCTCAGAGAGCCTGGCAAGATACCCAGAGTATCCCACCTGCAAGGCAAAGCCTGACAAGTTCCCTGTGATATATTCGATATGCCAAAAACAGTAACAACAAGTCTCACAATGGAGACATTCCTGGTGCCCTCTCGAGCAAATTGATGAACAATGGTAGGACAGTGCTACAGACAGTGCTACAGTGCTCTAACTAACTAAATAACTATATATATATATACACACACATAAATATAGACATAGATACAAATAATGTAGATAGAAAGAAGATACATAGAGATCTTATTTTCCACATCTCTATAAAACTGATTGATTAAATGGAACTTTGATACCTAACATCAGAATCTCATCTGCTACAAGGGAAGAAGTTACTCTAATCATTTCCCTTCTATCTGGTCTCATCTAATACTCTTCTCTGTAGGTGAGATTGAAAAGCACTTAATATTTTTTTATTATTTTTTATTAGAAACAGTGTGATTTAAAAAAAAAAAAGAAAGAACATTTGTGATCTAAGAAAAATAAAGGTTTATCTATTTAATTCAATATCTAGAAATTAATGAAAACATATTTAAAATAAGTAAATAATAGAATATGAATTATAAAGCTATGCAGCCTCTTTAAATTGACACTACTTTTTTGCCAAAAAATAATAATTTACAAATAGATTCTCATTATGCTAACACAGGATTGTATCAGCAGTATTCCAGACATGTTGAAACATATGTGGAAATATAGATAGAATTTACAGAGCTTTCAAACATTTGCAATTTTCTAATGATAAAAGAAATGAGGCATATTTTATATTCTATGATTTCTCTTTGATTCTTCTCCTGAGTTAGAAATACTCGGCATTTCTAGTTTTTTTTTTTTTTTTTTACAGTAATGCAACACCTCTGGTGGACTTCTGGATATTTTCAGAAAAGTAACTGGCCATAAAATTTAAATATTTAAATTATAATTTAATCCTAAATATTTAAGTCCACTCTGATCTTTCAAGAAAAGGAGATGGACTGGATATTGAGTGAGTGATAGATTGTGTCTACATGAATAACCATTAAAATCATCAAGTCTGGGGTAGAATAGTTTATAGGAGCTAAACAACTGAAAGTTATGGGAACTATGCATATTCAGAGAGAGTATAAAATTTCTTCTATCTCCCACATATCTTTTTTTCTCTCACTATATTATTCTGGTTGCTCTTCTGTGTCCTTTTATATATTCTTTATATTAAAATCCACTGTCCACTGTCCTCCTGTTGTTTATTGATTTTGCTTGAGTGGGCCCAGTAACATCTCAATTTTTGAAACTTGTTGTTACTGTGCTTGGAATATTGAATATGTCAAGGGGAACTTACCAGGCATTGCCGTGCTGGCGAGATACTCTACTCTTGGTAGCTTGCCCAGGATCTCTGAGAGGGGTGGAGGAATCAAACCCGGCTAGGCCGGACTGACTGCATGCAAGGTAAACACCCTACCTGCTGTGCTATTATTTCTCTAAGTTCTTTGAGTCATTCTAGCAATTTCTTAAACCGAATTAGGAATGTATAATTTATAAACAGTCATAAAAAGTGCTTATATACCCATCTCAATTATAATCACTGACTAAAAGAGTGACAATTTGGTGGGACTGGGTCCTTAATTTATGAGATTTTTATATAAATTCCAGTCAGTAGGTATTAAAATTGCTTGATATTCCAATTTTATACATCTGGAATCAGAAGTAATTTACATATGAGAATAAGGAAAAGTAATGCTCTTTTCAGAGAAAAATCTAGTACAGCATTTGAGAAGTATATAATAAGTGCTGTAGGTAATTTTTGTAACGTGAGATAAGTATTGATGGCAGCCTTCCATGGAGAGAGTCTTCCCTTCACTTCCATTTTCTTTCCTTCCCTTACCTTTCTTCCCTTCCCATGTGGTACCATAATTCTACAACTTTCCTCAAAAAAATTAACTATCAGATGGTGCAAAGGACACTGGTCATTGACATAGTACATAAAAAAAAAGTTCAAACATTATTTTCGAATACAAGAAAAATGTAAGCATTTAAGTTTTTATTTATCAATATGGTCAATAATTTTCCACATAGTACCTTACCTCATGTCATTGAACGGGCTTCAAGATAGATAGATAGATAGATAGATAGATAGATAGATAGAGTTATACATACATGTACACAAATCACAAATCACAAATCATCCTGTTATTTGTCGATTGCCTCGAGCAGGCACCAGTAACGTCTCCTTCATCCTAGCCCTGAGATTATATTCAAGACTCTTTAGGAGAATAAGACCCATCCTTGTTACTGGCATTTGGCATATTGGGTACGCCACGGGGAGTTTGCCAGACTCTGCCGTGTGGGCAGGCTACATTCGGTAGCCTGCCAGTTTGTCCAAAGTAGGAATGAGATAATAAGATGTCATAATAAGGTGTCGCGGGGCCGCGGTTCCGGGAGCTGGTTTTTATAGTCTCTGAGTCTTGACCGCTGATGGGATTACACGGCGCCAGGGGGCCAGTTGGTGGGTGTGACCCCCGCCTATTGGAATTTGGAGGATCTGGGTGGAGGATGCTCGGCCCCGATCGGAGTAGGCTTGGAGATCTCGGGCCCGGAACCCGCGTGGCTTTGTCCCTCTACCAGTACCTTCATGTGTGCGGAGAGTGGTCTCAGCATGGTGGTGGCTGGTCCTGGTATATACATGTACATGTATAATTCAATATTTGCTAACCTGATAACCATAAGAACTCTTGACAGACAACGACTCTGTCCAAACTCTGTGCTAAGATATTTAATCTAACACTATCATGGACTGTTTATATTTGAGACACAGTCCCTAAGATAGCCCAATATTATTTCGAGTTCCTCTGAAAGAAACCTCAGTAAAAGCTCTAGTATATGATCTAGTTCATCATCATGATAGACCCTTATCTCCCTTTGTTACCATATGTAAGAAATGGTTTGCATTGTGATTTATTTATTATCTGCCCTTTGAGGATGAGAGGTGTATGTGTGTGTGTGTGTGTATGAGTGTGTGTGTGGGTGTGCATGTGTGTGTGCATGTGCATGTGAACATGAACACGTGTGCAAGCACGAGTGTCCTGAAAGTCGAGTATCTCTTTCACAGATCTGTAAACCATTCTTTTGAAATTTAATTTCAAGGAATAAAAGTACATTTCCCTCATACATATCTGCATTAATCAGCATTTATACGGAACAACCTTGTGTAATTTTTCATTTTCTTGAGAGTCTGTTCAAGCCTTTTTTCTCCTACTATTAGTACCTATTATTTAAAAAAATAAAATAAATTGAGAATATTTTTAAAATGTCCAATTTTATTTTTGGCACAGATAATGACCATTTCAATAAAACATACAATTAAAACATGTGATCTTACCATTTTGTCAGTAGGTAATGGAACCAAAGCTTTAGAATCTCTTCTACAACAATGAACGATATGTTTTCTAAAAGACTATGATTAATATTAAATTTGAAGATTTATTTTTATTTTGTTTTGGGGATACAACACTGGCAGTGCTGAGGGGGTAGTCCTGTATCTGTTCTCAAGGATCATTCCTTATAGTGCTCAGGAACAATATGAGATGCTAGGGATTGAACTTAAGCCAGCTGAATACAAGGCAAATGTCCTACTCAATATACTGTCTCAGCAGACCCATGCAGATTCATTTTTTAATTTAATTGAATGGCCTGTCATAACTTCTTTCACTAGATGGCTGGATATAGATCAAAGCAGAGAGGGCTCCTTTATTTAAAGGAACTATAAAAGGAGCCATTCACTTAATCACTTAATCACTTAACTTCCCGTTAGTCGTCGATTTGCTCGAGCGGGCGCCAGTAACGTCTCCATTTGTCCCTGTCGCGTGCTAGTGTAGCCCAATGGCATCTCTTCGCTCCGGGAACATGAAGGGCCTCAAACCGATCGTTCATGATCTTGACGAAGAAGTCTGACCATCTGGTAGGTGGGCGGACACGCGGTCTCCTGACATCCCGTGGAATCCAATCAGTAACAGCTCTAGTCCAATGGTCGTCTTTAAATCTCATTACGTGACCAGCCCATCTGATTTTCGACACCTTGGCAAATGAGACAGCGTCCCTGATCCTTGATCGTCGACGGATGTCAGAACTCCGGATTCGTTCTCTCATTTGAGTGAAACGTGATATTCCAAGCATAGCTCTTTCTATTTTCTTTGGGAGACCTGGATGGCGTTCTCATCTTGTTTGCGTAGGGCCCAGGTCTCTGAGGCATATGTTAATGCAGGAAGAACAGTGGAATCAAAGAGATGTGCCTGGAGCCGAAGGTTCTTCGTCCTCTTAGCTATTTCTTCGACGTTCTTGAAGGCGTTCCAAGCCGCTCTCTTCCTCCTGCGCAGCTCGGGTGCCAGGTCATTTGTCATGTTGACCTCTCGACCTAGGTAGACATAGCTGTTGCATTCGGAGATGGTCGTTCCATTGAGAGCGAATGGGGCGTCAGGAACAAGGTTGTTTCTCATAAACATTGTCTTCGTAAGATTCAGCTGTAGTCCTACCTTTCCACACTCACGGTCAAAGTCGGCCAGCATTTGTGCCGCTTGGCTGATGTTTGGTGTTATTAAAACAATGTCATCAGCAAAGCGGAGGTGGTGTAATTGCCGACCATCTATCTTCATTCCCATTCCTTCCCATTCCAGTCGTCGCATGATGTTCTCGAGGGTGGCACTGAAGAGTTTCAGTGAAATGGTATCACCCTGTCGCACCCCTCTCTTGACATCAACGATCACTTCTTTGTAGAATGGTGAGATCCTGGTAGTGAATCCGCAATAGAGCTCACGGAGGATCCTGATGTATTGGGCTTGAACGCCCTGATTGGTTAGGGCTTCAATGACCGCTTCCGTCGCAACAGAATCAAAGGCCTTCTTTAAATCAATGAACGTTAAACAGAGCGGCATCTTGAACTCCCGAGAAACCTCAATAAGCTTGGTTATCGTGTGGATATGGTCGATGGTGCTTGCTCGCATGGTTGTCCTTCATCTAATGTTCTGCCAATCCTATTCAGGATGACTCGAGTGAACAACTTGTAGATGACAGACAATAGGCAGATTGGGCGATAGTTGCCAATGTCATGGATGTCTCCCTTCTTGAACAGTAGTACGGTTCTGCGGGTTTTCCATTGGGACGGAACCTTGCATTCAGACAGGTAGCGAGTGAAGAGCCGAGCCAGTGTATTGATGAGTACTGACGGCAAGTTCTTCAGGTGTTCAGGTCTGACCTTGTCTGGGCCGGGTGCTGTTTGTTTCTTTACCAACGAAATGGCGTGTCGGATTTTGGAGGGGAGAACATTGGGAACAACATACCCATCCTGTGGAATTTGGTATGCTGGCAAGTGGACATGGCTGTCGAAGAGATTTGAGTAGAAGTCATGGATAATCTTCTCCATTGCCGTTCTGGAGGATGTGATGGATCCATCAGGGCGTCGGAGGGCAGTCATCTTGGTCTTATAGTTGGCGAAGGACAGTCGGGCCTTACGAATACTTTTCCCGGCTTCTGCCGCATCTACCAGTACTTCTGCTCTTCTCTCTTTGAGGTCTTCCTTGATCGCATCTCTGCACTGCTTTGCGAGCTCGGACGTTAGCTTGCGGTTGCCTGAGGCATGCGCCAAACCACGCTGGCGAATTAGCTCAAGAGTTTTCGAAGATAGGCGACTTTTTGTGGCTATCACTCTCTTGGCGTTCCTCGCACATTCATGGAGGTGCTGAACCAGTCGATCGTATTCCTCGTCAATGTTGTCAACAATGGCATCTTCCCATGTTGCCGCAATAGTACCAAAGAGTTCCCAGTTGGTGGTCATTCTGGGAGTTCTCTTTTTGAACTTTGCAGCCCTTTCTCCCCACTCTGTGAAGTAGAATTTTGCACGAAGGAGACGGTGGTCCGATCCCGTTCGAAATTTTGGGACAACAGCGACATCAGTCAGGCAAAACCGTCGATTGAATATGATGTGGTCTATTTCGTTGTGGAATCGTCCACCGGGAGACTCCCATGTCCATCGTTTAGATTCTGCCTTCTGGAACTGTGAGTTACCATGGATGGTCTTGGTCGACATGATGAACTCTGACAGTCTCTCACCCTGTTCGTTCCATTCTAGGCCATGGGTCCTGATGTGAAGTTCTTCAGCTGATCTTCTTGGTTCTATCTTGGCATTAAAATCACCCACAATGATCTTGTAGAAGGTGTGGTCTTCTTTATAGAACTTCTCTAGCTCCATGTAGAACTTCTCGATTTCTCTTTCATCATAATGAGATATTGGTGCGTAGACAACGAAGATAGAAACTGCAGGCAGTGAGCCACATCTATTCAAATGTAAACGTCCAATTCGGGTTGTTAGGCATTCGAATGAATCAATGCTCTTGGCCAAGTTTGTGTTGACAAGGACACCGACGCCTCCAACACCTCTTTTATCGCATGTTCCGAGGAACAATTCTTCTCCAGTGTCGAAAACGGCATGGCGAGATTCGTGCCTTCTTGTCTCGGTCAGACCAATGATGTCGTACTTGATCATTCGTGCTTGTACCATCAGGTCCTCGATGCATGCATCTGATGCTAGCGTACGTGCATTGAAAGTACAGACGATCATTTTTGTCTTCCTTCGTTGTGGCAGCCTAGGTCAGCCTTGAGATTTTGTCGGCCTCTCCTTTCTCATCCTTCTCAGTGCTGCCATGTCGGTGAAGCCTTCAGGGTCAGGTGAATGAGACCAGTTGTAGTTACTGGTTTTGGCATATCGAATACACAGCCGATAGCTTGCCAGGCTCTTCCGTGCGGGCGGAATACTCTCGGTAGCTTGCCAGTCTTTCCGAGAGGAATAGAGGCTTTTGGGGTGACCTCTAATCACCCTTGTAGGTGTTACCATATTTGGGCCCTATCAAATATGGTACGACAATTCCAGAAGATGGGTATTTAGTGTCTTATGATGTGTCGCGCGGCCGCAAGCGGCCGCGCGGGTCCAGAAAGCGTCCTGGAGTGTGGCGACGGCTGGGTAGTGGAAGCCATTAGTAAGTAAAACCAGGGATAAAATGAGGCAAGAAAGAGAAAAATAGAGCCTAGAATTCTCATGTGGGTTAAAAAAAGCAACCAACCAAAATAATAATTAATTGTATTTTGAAAATAATCACTGGGAGAACAAAGCAGAGAGGAAGTGTCAGGTAATTTCAAGATGTGTAATACGATGAAATCTACCATGTTTACTGTTATGAAGCCTAGTAAAAATTTTCCAGAGTTCAGGATATACAGTTCTTCCTCATACTTTTATTTCTCCAACTATCCCACTAATATACCTCCATTAACTCAAGGAAATGAATAATTTTAAGATTTGCATTCTAATAGAGATCAATTGACACCCTGATGATTTAAATACAATTAAATTGAAATGCAATTAAATCACATTTCCTACCTCAAGGAGATCTCAGGTTAATGAGTGAGAATTCATCCAGTTAACATCAGTAGTGTGTCTGCATACGTGAATCTCTGGTCACATTAATGACTTGTCATTTTTCCCTTTAGAGAATCTAGTTTTTAGTTCTAATACATTTGTCAAGGATGGCTGCAGAACAATAGATGATTTGGAGCTGGGTAGATATGAGACTTGGCTGATTATGCAAAGCAGCTCATATCTCAGTTAAAAGGTCAGTACAACTCAGAAAAATCATATAGACTATTTTTAAATAGCTCTCATGATTTATTGCTGATTTTAAAAGACAAGAGCATATGAAGGTGTCATAAATATGCAGATCTCATAAGTTTATCACTTGCTTGCCTGTCTAATGCTTCCAGATGGAAAACAAAAAAGGTAAATGTCTTCCTAACCAAAACAGAGTATCAATTCAATTTGACATTTCAAGTTGCTTAAGGTAACTCTTCATGTAAGCTTTCTTAAGCTAACGGAAGCTAACGAGATGATGTTTATTAATTTGATGAAAGGTGATTATTGTTACTAGTCTGTCATTACTTTTTCTGTTAAAAATAAATAATTTATTGACTTTGCTGATTTAGATATTCAATATATCTTGAAATATTAATGAAGATAGTAAAATCAAAGATATTTTGCTTTAACAGTAATCTTAGAGTCCTGAATCAAAGTGTCATTAAAGAAAACTTTAGTAACAATGAAAAGATATTTGGGTTATTGCTTGAAAATGTCAATTGAGTACAATTTGAAAAACCTAAAAACATTATATGCAGAGATGAAATCTTATTTGAACCTTCACTATAGAAAGTCATAGTTCTGTGAAAGATATTGCTATAGAACTCTACTATGGTGATAAAAATTAATGACCATAATATCAGCTGTGTTTATACAATTCTTTATTTTAATTATTGGCCTTTTTATCTGTGAATCTTGAAATTGTTATTTATAAATTCTTATTTTTAACTCAACCTGAGTAACAAACAAGGTCAAAAGTTTTCATGAGATAATAAAATTATGAGCTATATATATGATTTAAACTTCTATTTTTTTCTGATATTTATGCAGTAGGAGGTGTTTATCAAGACAAAATAGCTACTCTCAGACTTAGAATTAATGATGTAATAAAGTAGGAGTTATATGCTCCTTTTGTTAAAGTACAGTCAAACAGTTCTGCAGCAGAGAGATAAGCAAAACAAAAGATTATCTTATAGTTACTTTTATGTTCTTTAGATGCAGTGGATAAGAAAGATAGGCATTGTTACAAATAACTCTGTATATTAAAAGTCAGTCGAATTTTGCAGACAATTAATACTCTAAATATTGATGACTGAAAATCTATCAAGTGAATATAAACAAATCAATAAAGTAGTAACCCAAAGTAATTCTAAAAGTGAACTGTTAATTATTTCAAACCACAATATCCCAAGGAGTTTCAAAATATAATAATGCAGTCTTCTCCAGGTATTAAGTTTACCCATGTTTTAATATGTATTTTAATATCATAGTTTTCATGTTGGTTTGGTTCAGACAGATATCTGAATTTCCTATTGTGGAAAGGTTGCTGAGCAACTGTGTCAATTAGGGACAGAGACCAAGAAGAACCCCTATCCTGACTCTATGAAGTGTATTCATATAGAATTCTATAGAACTGTATTCTATAGAAGTGTATAGATTCTATAGAAGTATATTCATTTGTATTCATCTATAGCAAAGTTGGTCTCAGTTAACAGTAGTCCAGAAATCTGTAGCAGTGATATCCCTATCATCTGAAAGCCACTACTTCTAATACCTCAGTGTAAAACTGTACATCTGCACATTCTATTCACTTGAAATCATAATCAGACTTACATGGTTGTCCAGCTTACAGTTAGTCTGTGGAGTTAGCTAGCAGGAATCTCAGACTATGTGGCTCTCTCATTATCTCTGAATCATAAAATTAAAAGAAAGGGGGAAAAAAGGTCAATGCAATAGGATGGGAGATGTGAGTTCCCAGCTAGATGCCTATACTTAGTAGAATGGAGAACTTAAAATACTGTAAATTGGAATTGCTTTAGAAAGATAACCTTTATCTGCCCAACTCTCTCAGATACCTAGGCAGAATAGTATCCCTTTCCCCCAATTACCCTACTTTTATAGGAGAATCGTATTCAACAGATCAATGCATTAACGCAAGATTGTGAGTTGATAGATTATTTTGTCTCTAAAATGCTCTAGAGGTTTTGCGGAGGCTTTCCCTGAGACAGTCCTGAGGTGTAAACTTCTTCTGCTTCCTTTTCTCCTACCTTTTTCATTGCTGTTCTTGACCTCATCCCAATGAACCTTTGTCTTTGCCTGACTCACTTAGGCTGTAGAAGGGAGAGTGAGTGAAGGCTGCTCATCTTTTCTTTACAAAATGCTATCGTCATTTATATCTGAGACTACCTTTTCTTTTCCTTTTTTAAAATTTTTATTTTATTATTGAATCACTGTATGATACAGTTATAAGCTTTCATATTTGCGTTTCAATCATACAATAGTCAAACACCCATCATTCCAACAGTGCACATTCTCCACAACCAATGTCCCCAGTATACCCCCCTTTCCAACCTTCCCCCGGCCTCCATGTCAGACAGTTTGCCCCACAATCTCTCTCTAATTTGGGGCATTATGGTCTGCAGCACAGCTACGGAGAGGTTATCATGTTTAGTCCTTTATCTACTTTAAACTCACATCTCCCATCCCGAATAATTCCTCCAACCACCATTAACTTAGTGATCCCTTCTTTATTCCAGTTGTGTTCTCCTCCAGCTCATGAGACAGGCTTCCAAATACGGGGCCTGTGCCTACTCACCTTGGGTGTTCATCTCATATTATATTATTTTATATTCCACAACTGAATACATTTTCTTATTTATTCATATACCTGATAGACCAAACAGTGTCTGAGTTTATTCATCAAAAAAAATTATGCTCCCTATTGTGAGTAGAATAGACTGTTAGCAAAACAGAGAAATCTATGTGTCTTGGACTTTATGTCAACTGGGGATAAGGCAGTGAAGTAAAGGAGCTCTTCTATTTTATGTCTCTGTTTATTTGTTGTTGTTGTTGTTGTTTTTGTTTTTACTTAGTTTATCCTATGCCTGAATGACTTAATCTGTTTGGCATTCCTTCTTTCATAAGCTGCATTATTCTTTCACCAGAATCGCACTCATTTATAATTTCTTCACAATTTCATTCAGCTCACAGATGTGCTGATTTGTGGCCAACAATCCTTGGCATCAAACTTTCTGCCCATATCTTCACTAGATGTTAGAGTAACTTAAAGGAGTCTTAATAAACTAAATCTGGAACATAATTCATTCTGTGTGGAACCCTTGATACCACATACTGCACACCTTCCTTCTTCTAATCCTTCTCTTCCACTCAGCTTTATTATAAATTCTTGTTTTGTTATCTGAGGCCACAATAGTTTTAACTAAAAACTATATTCTCAGGGACCAGGTAGTGCTGGTAGACAAAGTAGGAACTCCTTTAGTATGAGACTTTTGAGCTATCTCTTTCACGCCCTCTTTCTAACATTGCTGAGCATTTTATATGTTTGTATATTTTTTTACTATCAGCATAGCCTATGATTTACAAAATGAGTAGTTTCCATAGAGTTTTTCGTATGCATTTATGAATGTATAAACAAAGTATTCCTGCAAATGATATCTGATTATGTCACTCTGGGAGATCTTTTTGGAACACTTCTAATTTCTCTAAATGTTACGAAAAACATGGCTTTTATTTGTTTAACTTATACATGCACTTACCTTATATGTATCAATTAAAAATCAAAAATTCTCAGGGTGGATAAAAAACAAGCTATTAAAGTACACATTGCCTATTAGAAATTTATTTTACATATAACAGTGGGTTAATTCAAGACAACGTAACAGTTCACACTGTATACCTACCTAAGAAACACATGGTTCAAGTACACGAAGCAAAAACTGGTAGAACATCAGGGAGAAGCAGGAAAGTGTTGAGAAAAATATAGTTGAAAACAATATTTAAAAATGATGTACCATGTATGTGTAGTGACTGACAATAAATTTTTGTCTTTTATTGGCACTTATTTACTGGCACCTGATAATTTCCTCACCGGCCACCTTCCAGAATTCACGGATGCTCCTCCCAGACTGGAGTATAAAAGGAGGCTCCCAGAACCATGCCACCGGACTCCTTGCCAGGCTGTGGAGTAGGTGAGAGCCCCCTCCACACCCCAAGAGAACCAGTCCTGGCAGCGGACCTCCACTGCCCAGACGCCCCTACGCTTCAGTCTGCTTTCCAGACCACGTGGCCACTTTGCGGCTTTGGGGCCTTGGGACACATTATAAGACACTTTTTACCCATTTATGCCTCTCATAGAGCCCAGCAAGCTATGGAGAGTGTCCCGCCTGCACGGCAGAGCCTGGCAAGCTCCCCGTGGTGTATTCAATATGCCAAATACACTAACAACAATGGGTCTCATTCCCCTTACCCTGAAAGAGTCTCCAATCATGGGAAAAGACTGTTAAGGAGAGGCTGCTAAAATCTCAGGGCTGGGAGGAAGAAATGCTACTGGTGCCTGCTCTAGTAATTCAAAGACCAACAGGATGACAGTGATACAGTGATACAGTGATTTGCACTTAGATATTTTATCTCTATAAATATAAAAAGTTAACATAATGAGATTTTTTTTTTACTTAGAATGGGATTTTATAATTTGAAGTATAATTTCTTTACAATATATTGGTTTCAGTATTCATCATGAAAGACCAATATGTTGCTTCCTTTCCTGTAGGATAACATTGGTTTATCCTTTCTCCCTTGCCACAGGGAGCTTAGGTTTATCTGGTTATACCCGTCACAGTACTCCAGATTCACTCTCATTCTTTTGTTTATCTGTAACCTCTTCTCTGTGCTCTCCTCCCCAGCCAGTTAATCACCTTTTTCCCTAAACAGATTCTGTTAACTTGTAAGGTCAGATTCTTCTTAGGACACTGAACTTGTACTGTAAATTAAATATAGCTTTTCTCCTTCTCTTATGTCTTTTGCATAGTTTACTTTAAAACAATGTCCTTTTTGTATGGACACAAGAAAATAGTTAATATTATGCTTTTATAACTTGGGAGTTATTTAACTCTGAATAATATTTACTTTCAGGGCATCTGCTTTCTTGACTTAAGCCTTAGTTGCCCATAGTTTGCAACACCTCAAAAACAGGGACCTGAGAAGGGACTGAATGTACCCAGGGCAAGCTGTAAGCTACCCTGGCATCAAAATGGGCCAGGTCAAGCACCATAATACTTAACTGTAAATTAAGACCATGATCATGGAAAAATTTTGTCATGACACAAAAGAGGTTATTGGATAAGGATCCTACTGGGGTTAGAAAGAGTAGCCTGGCCTGAGGAATGTGGTCTGGAATAAACAGTGAGATGTCCTCAGGAAGAACCAAACGCTAAGCTTGATATAACTACTGTATTCATACAAAATGACATTGCTAGAAATATTAGAAGTAAATTTACTACAACTATTTATGTGGATTCCCACACAGCAGAGCCTAACAAGCTCCCCATGGCGTATTCGATATGCCATAAAATAGTAACAATTTCCTTTCATATTATTCTCCTGATCCTGAAAGAGCCTCCAATACAGCAGCATTGGGAAGGACAAGTAAGGAGAGGCTGCTAAAATCTCAAGACTGGGATGAATGGAGAGCGAATACTGGCACCCACTCGAACAAAGCAATAAACAATGGGATGCCAGTGATACAGTGATTTAAGTGTATTACTATCTGAGGAAAAAAGAAAGCAACACACCCTGGATTAAATCCCACCCTTGAGCAGATCTCTTAGTAGTCAGAAGTAATCTCATCTCCTTGGATGAGATTTTGTCCTTGAGTTAAATCTCCTGGGGGAGTGGCATTATCTCTCTTAGTTGATTCGTTAATGTTCACCCCATCTTTGTATTCCCACTCTACATGATTTCTATGTAAACTAGGCTGTAAGAGTGGGCTGTGTGTGGGGGGGGAGCCAGAGAGAGAGAGAGAGAGAAGCAGAAAGAGAATCAGAGGAGAATGGAGAGGAGATTGGAATAAACTGCAATTAATACCAACCAGCTTTGCCCTCATTCCCTCCTTCGTCCGCCCATCACCATCGACCTCTCAGGGGTGAGGGAAGTGGTGTAGCCTTTTGTAATATTATTTTTTTGAAAATACGCACTTTTCCCTTATTTACATCTTCCTGTCAACTCCCCAACTTTCTCCTTGTCTTATGAAGATCACTAACTCATCTTGTCGTGCTAAATTTATTATTTTTTCTTTTATCACTGTCACTGTTACTGTCATGCTCATTGTCCGTTGATTTACTAGAACAGGTGCCAGTAAAGTCTCTATTCGTCCCAGATCTGGGATTTTAGCACCCTCTCTTTACTCGTCTTTCCTAACAATTGGAAGTTCTTTTAGGGTCAGGAGAATGAGACCTGTTATAGTTACTGGTTTTGTCATATCAAATATGCCATGGAGAGCTTGTCAGGCTCTGTTCATGAGGGAGGGATACACTTGGTAGCTTATCGGGCTCTCCAAGAGGCATATATATATATATATATATATATATATATATATTTCTCTATGATTTATTGCCTATTATTTGGACTCCATCAAACATGGTGTGGTAATTATGAAAAATGGGTTGTAAGCATCTTATGATGTGTCCAGAAAGCATCCTGGAACGAGGCAGCAGTTGAGAAGTGGATGTCAGCTGCTGGGGCTGGATCCCTTGGGGTGGGAATGGCTCTCGTCTGCACCCTTCTGGGGCACCCAGAGTAAAAACAGCCTGGCACAGAGTCCTTTCATATTATTTTCCTTTCATATTATTTCTTTTATGGAAATCTTATTTAGACTAATATAACATCTATAGTTCTGTCTGTTTTTCTTTATATGACTGGAGCTAATCTATATGTGGAACCAAACATTATTCCATTATATGTACTGCATATCTCCATCATCCACTCTCAGTCCTAAAATAAGTTGATCTAAAAATACACTCAGAATAAGTTAGCAACTATATCAAGGACACAGAACACAGGATTAATATACAAAAGTGAATAACTGGGCTGTAGTGATAATACAGAAGATAGGATATGTATTTGCCTTGCACACAGTCAAGTTGAATTAGAATCTGGGTACTTCATATGGTTCCTCAAATGTGCCAGGAGTGATCCTTTATCATAGAGCCAGGGGTAAGCCTTGACCACACCTGGTTATGCTCCAAAAACAAATAAAAAAGTGAAATGTGTTCTTTCATAGCAATTAACAGCTATATATTTAAATTTAAACACAATTGGGGGTTAGACAGTATAGTGGGTCACCAAGTGATCCCCTGAGCATGCCAGGCAAGACCTCTGAGTGCAGAGCCAGGACTAAGCTCTGATCACCGCAGCTTGTGGCCAAATCAATCAATCAATCAATAAAACTTAAACAGATTTTATTTTATATTAACATAAAATTAAACACGAATCAATTTTAAAAAGGTGTGGAGTATCTATATGCAAAAAAAAGTCCCTAGGAAATAAATAAAAAAAATTAAAAAAAATGCCATGTTTATTCATTGGAAGAATTAATGCTTTTAAAATGTCACTTTTTTCCCAATTTGATCTATAGATTCATTACGATTTCAATCAAGATTCTAGCAAGCTATTTCAGGGATTTATATTTTGCTTTTAAAGTTTATACAGAAAGGAATAAAGGCCAGGATAGCCAATGTCATATTGAATGAGGCACAAAATTAGAAGACTGACATTAACCCAATATGATATTGGTGAAAAGAAAGACAAATACAATAGTGGAATAGAACAGAGAGCCAAAAAATATGCACTTCAATTGGAAAGCTTAAGTTTTTAAAGGAACAAAGGTAAGTTAGTGGATGAACAATAGATTTTTCAAACGCTGCGGAGTAATTGAATGTCAATATGTTTAAAAAGAAAAAAAATATTACCTAGGCAGTTCTCATTTTTCTATCCAATCAATCTAAACAAATCCTGTGCCTAAATATAAAGTATAAAACTATACTTTCTTAAATATAAAATGGGATAAAAACATGGGACTATAAAAAGCTATGATCAGAGATTTTGGTAAGAATTTAGATGCAAAAGTGAATTTATAATGGAAGAAAAAGCAAACATGCTAGAATTCAATAAAAAAAAACAAGGAAATATATGTGTCTAAAGGTATATGTACATATATTTTTGTTGGGGTTTGGAGACTTATTTTTGGGAAAAGATGCTATTTTAAGAATGAAACTGGAATGATCAAATAGGTCTTAAGGTGTTTCCTCGCCTAAGCTCTGCGAGGATGAAACCTGAACAAGAACCAGGAGTTAGCTCTAGACACCATTAGGTATGATCAAAACATCCACTCTCCAAAATAAGAATTAAAATTCACAGATTAAGAGAATTTTTTTTTCTTTTCGGGTCACACCTCGTGTTGCACAGGGTTTACTCTTGTCTCATGCACTCAGAAATTACTCCTGGTGGTGCCCCGGGAACCATATGGGATGCTGGGAATAAAACCCGAGTTAGCTGAGTGCAATGCAAATGCCCTACCCGCTCCAGCCCAGGAGAAAATATTTTTAAAACTTTTTTCTTATAAGGGATTATTATCTACAAATATAAGATTATTAAGACTTAAAAAAATTCAAAATTAAGATGAATAAATAGTTAAACTGATAACTCCTAAGATAGCAATGTAGATTGAGATCTGGTTTTATAAGAACATTGCACATAACATATGTTATATATCTGCAGAGATATGAAAATATTTATATCAGTTACATTTAAGAAAATTTTATGCATTGGAAGAATTTATACATGTTAAAATGTCATTTTCCCTCCCAATTTGATCTATAGATTCATTAAAATTCAAATCAAGATTCTAGCAAGCTGTTTTTTAGGGAATCTTTGAGCCTGGGAACATCATCACCAATTTTCAGTCAATGGTTTAATTGTAGGGCCTAAAAGTTTAGTGCTGCTCAGTCCTGTGTGGTCAGAGATCACCCCAACATAATACCCAACATAATACCCACCACACAGGACTGAATTCAAGCTTAACACATGGAAGGCATGTGCAGTAATGCCTGTATTTTCTCCTTAAACCAGTACATTTTATAGTTTAAAAAATCAGTGCACTTTGGAAGTTAAAACAACTGATAAAGCATTAGTTAAGCATGTGGTCAATCCAGATTAAAATTTGGACCAGCATATGATTCCCAAGTTCCACCTGAGCACAGACTGGGGATATAGGCCCTGAGCACCACCAGCTGTTGCCTACTCTTAACATGCTCCATAATCAATGAATTTCCAAATATAGTTATTGGATTCTCTAAAAACTAATCCTTATAATAGCAAATGCAAGCAAGAACTCTAATTCATTTCTGGAGAGAACACAAAACAGCACCATAGAAACATTGGTATATTTTTACAAAAACAAAGTGTTATTATTCAATCAATAATATTGCTCTTTTGGTTCTGAACATTTAAGATGCAAATATATGCCCAGAGGAAGACTTGCACATGGTTACTTTTAGCAACTTTATTCATAATTGGTACAACAAAACAAGTGCCATCAAATTGTTCTTTGATAGGTGAGTAGAGAAACAAACATATATTTATGCAATGGAATGCTATGATTGTTTCTTAGCTATTAACAGAAATTAGTTATTAGGTCACATAAATAACAAAGTTTTCAACACATCTCATTAAGAGAAAGAAGTAAGTGTGAAATGGTGATTTTTTAAAATGATTTCAGTTATACAATAAATTTGAAAAGGCAAAAATATAAGACCAGTAAATTAATGAGCAGTTAATGGAGATCAATGGGTGAGGGGAAACACTGAGTTAGAGAAAAGCATGGAATTTTAATTTAGTTTGGACAGGAACTCAGGATATTCTCTGTTATTCTCACAGCCTACTCTAGGATCTATGCTTAAGGATCATTCCTGGTGGTGATGGAATATGGCCAGATAGTGAACCAGTGTCAACTACATGCAGTGCAGGTGGCTTAACTTTCCCTCTGATCTCTCAGGAAAATTTAAGAATGGTGAGTTTATCCCATAGGTTTCCATGATAATGTCTGATGTCAAAATCCGCAGAAATTTGCTGCATTATTGTAAAACTTAGAATATACAAATCAGGCACTTTATAATCTCATGGACTCCCCTAAAATTATTCAGACATGATAAGACCATATAAATATATTTCAAACATTGCAAAGGAGCTTGACTAAAATATTGGTGGAAGGAAATTTGTTAACATAAATAACTTTGGAAGTAAAAGGAATCTCTACACCTGAAGGCAAAAGAAACAATTTTTTCAGTAATGCAGTCAAGTAAATAAGGTACTACAGTCAAGTCAATACTTTGAGAGAATGTTAAAAAAAACATTTTTTTGTTTTATTTTTATTTTATGGCCATACCCTGCATAGATCAGGGCATACTCCTGATGAAATTCTGGGGAACATATGTGGTGCTGTGGACCAAACCTGAGTTTATAGTATACAAGATTAGGGCCCTAACTGTTCTACTATTATCCCATCCCATAATTTTGGTAGAGTTTTACACGTATACTGGGATAGATCAATAAATCAAATGTATGGCAGGTGATAACTCAGCTTTGTCACTGTTGGATTGAAATTTATAGATTTGTAAGAAGAGGCTAGAATGTTCCATGTGAATGAATTAAAGATGGCACAAGCAATTGTAATTTATTCTACATTAATATGGTGTCTATGATGGATATACAGATATTTTTATATGTATGGTTGTATACATGCATGCTTTTTTATATTCTATATGTTATATATTTATATATATTTCTGTATTTATATATATTTATATATAAGTATATATATATACATATATACCCTGAGCATTGCTGGGTGTGACCCCAAAAGCAATATATAGAATATAGAAATATATATACAGAAATATATATAAAATATAGAAATATAGAAATATAGATATAGAAATATATATTAAATATATATCTATATATTTAATATATATTTCTGTATTTATATATATTTCTATATTCTATATATTGCTTTTGGGGTCACACCCAGCAATGCTCAGGGGTTACTCCTGGCTCTGCACTCAGTAATTACTCCTGGCGGTATTGGGGGACCATATGGGATGCCAGGAATCAAACCCGGTTTGGCCGCATGCAAGGCAAATGCCCTACCCTCTGTGTTATCGCTCCAGCCCCAGGACGTGGTATATTTTAAATATGAACTATTCAGGCTGGAACAATAATGAAGTCTGTAGGGTGTTTGTCTTGCACCCAGCAGACCCAGAATAGATCCTTGGCATCCAGTATGGTTTCTTGAGCACCAGCAGGAAGAATCTTTAGTGCAGAGCAAGCAGTAATCCCTGAGCATCCGCAGGAGTTAGGTCACATGATCAGGGGTTAGGCAATGCTCAGGGGTTAGGCAATGCTCAGGGGTTAGGCAATGCTCAGGGGTTACTTCTTTCAGACGGTAGCACTGTCGTCCCATTGTTCATCGATTTGCTCATGCAGGCATCAGTAACATCTCCATTGTGAGACTTGTTACTGTTTTGGTATTTCGAATATGCCATGGGTAGCTTGCCAGGCCCTATCGTGTGGGCGGGATATTGTATAATATATATATATATATACATATATATATATATATCAAAATGATTTTCTTACAAAGAGAACAGTCTGAATATATTTTACATATTATTATAATATAGCACATAATAATATAGAATACTATATCACTATATCACTATCATCCTGTTGTTCATTGATTTCCTTGAGCAGACACCAGTAACGTCTCCATTCGTTCTAGCCTTGAGACTTTAGCAAGTGCCACATTGGAGGCTCTTTCAAGGTCAGGGGAATACGACCCATCATTGTTACTGAGTTTTGGCATATTGAATACACCACGGGGAGCTTGCCAGACTCTGCAGTATGGGCAGAGTTCTCGTGGTAGCCTGCTGGGTTCTCTGAGAGCAAGAACTAGACAATAAGAGGTCGCGCAGCCCTATTTGCACTTCTGGAAGCTGGATTTTATAGTCTCTGGGTCTTGGCCGTTAATAGGATTACATAGCACCAGGGGCAGTTGGTACGTGTAACACAGAGTCTCCTGCCCCCGAGCCTGGCTGTCCTCACTGGGGCCTCTTGAGTGGGGGCAGGTTGAGTTTCCCTCCCCACCACGAGCAGAGTCCCGGCAGCTGAAGACCTTTGGAACCAGCCACAGCCATACATAAGACCACTCTCGACACACTCGGACAAGCCTCATGCATGAAGGAACTGGCAGAGTAGCCCAGTTGTGCAGGATCCAGGGCTGAGATCTCCAAGTCTTCTTGGATGTGGACTGGGACTCCTCCACCCAGATCCCCCATCTTCCAGGAGCTAGGCATTACACCCACCAATTATTATAATAATAATATAATATATATTACTCATAGTGATTGTCTTCCAAAGAGTATAGTCTGAAAGAAGATAAAAAGTGTCATGATAGGGATAATATAGCTATTTTATCAAATTTCAAGAATCACTATGACTTTATATCACTAAATATGAATTATTACTATGAGTAAAACTTTGGCATATGTGTTCACACACACAGATCAATAAAATACTCTAAAATCTGAAAATATTATAGCACATATAGTCATTTGATTTAAGACAAACACCACTGGAATTTAGTTAATAAATAAAAGATGTCATTTGTTTTGTTTATATTTTTGCTTTTTTGTTGTTATTTATTGTTAGTAGCTGTGTTTTGCGATTTGGGTCACTCCAGGCAACTCCTCAAAGTGCTCATATTTCCTGTGTATTTTGAACCACAAACAATGATGGAGCAATTGTATCTTTGTTTTCAATTTGGACCAGAAGTCAAAGAAGTATTGGAAGGTCATGGACACTTTGAGGTATAGGTCTACAGTAATTTTATGTATCAGTACAGTAAAAACAAACAAACAAAAAACCTATTGTAATCATGTAACGAAAGATACTACTATTAAAAGATAACACTGGATTTCTGATGGAAGAAATTTGTAATATATTATAGATTTTAAAGTAAATATTGCTCTCTCGTTATGTAGTTCAAAGGAAAAAAAATAAACTACAAGGGTAAAAAGGGATATCTATTTTGGTGTCAGGGTGAGGGTAATTTGAGCAATGCCTGATTGTGCTCCCGGCTTACTTTCAACTGTTCTCAGGGATCACTACTGGTGAGGTGCAGGAACAATATGCAGTGATAGAGATTCAAACTGGTGTCAGGGTGATGGAGCTTTACTCATTGTTCTATCTCCTTCATCCCCAAATAAGGATATCTTCATAATGCTACATGCTACCCAACAAGCACTAATAATAGTTTGATTCCAAAGTT
This sequence comes from Sorex fumeus, assembly GCF_029834395.1. NCBI lineage: Eukaryota > Metazoa > Chordata > Mammalia > Eulipotyphla > Soricidae > Sorex > Sorex fumeus. The sequence goes on from NW_026606155.1 coordinate 12,162,135, forward strand.
GATTCCAATAGTTTGATTTATACCTTTTTTCTTCATTAAAGTTAAGATTATTTAGCAGACTATAAACAAAATAAGTTGACAAGCAAAGAGTTAAGTGCATATAGGCAGTATATATTGATTTATAAATGTAACAAAGACAAAGAAAATACCTAAATATAAAATGTAGAAATATACAGAAAATAATGAAGTTTTATAAATAACAAATATGCAACTGAAACTGGAATTAAGATGATTAGTTTCAGAGTTGAAAATTTACTGAGAATAGTCATTTTGTTATAGTGTATAAAATAATTTTAATGTTCTTATTTACGCAAGCAAAAATCATATAGCAATCACAAATTGACTTTCACTGATTTATATTCTGAGCATCCTCATTGACATTTCTTTAAGTTTTGTTGAAGAAATCAATATAAAGTAAATTTGTTTTCTGACTAAGGGAGCAGGTTGGGGTTGGGAGGGAAACAGGATATTAGGGATGGAAATTCACCCTCTGATGTTGGAAGACTCTATGACTGAAATAGCTGTATTGTAAACAACTCTGTAAATAATGGTGTTTTAATATAAGTGAATAAACCATTTTTAAAAGACTATTAGGCAAATAGAATATAATTTTAAACAATAGGATATTACTGCACACCCAACAGTTAAAAACTGGTGAATATGTTAAAGGGCTGAAAATGTTTATTATTTGTTGGTGAGAGAGTATTAGCTCAAGAATTTTGAAAAAATGACATATAAGCTAATTTCAGTCATATCTAGTAATATATGAAAACGTGATACACTCCAGATGTACATCTAAACTAAATGGATCCACATTGGCTCAAAATCTAATCACGAGAATGCAAATTAATGCATATAATATCTTCAGTCACACTGTAAATATACCAAGTATCTACAAAAATTATCTGTGAGCAATCCACTTCAACAATGCAATAAAATATTTCAGTATTTCAATTTTAGGATTATTTTTTGCTGCATCTCCAACCATCTCAAAAATATTTCAGTAATGTAATTCCTTGAGCATATTTAAATGATAATTAAAAAGGGGCAAACTAGACTATGTAGCGGTGTACACCCAGATTACTTACTAGTGGAGATACTGACTTGGAGCAACATGAACAAATTATTTTCAGAGCTAAAACTTTTCCTGATGTTTGTTTTGATTAGGGAGTACATATGTATATGAGTTTTTAAGGGGTTATTGAACTCTATGCATACTTAACAGACTAAGAGACAAGATATAAAACCCTGGAAAGAACATTATTATTCTCAAGATTAAGTCACAATCTCCTTCTCTTTCCCAAGTATAGTAAGTAGAGTAAAATAAGGATTTAGTGTTTTTTTCTTTTTAAATTTTTGGTCATACCCAGGTATGATCAGGGCTGACTTCTATCTCTGATCAGGAAACACTCCTGGAAGGTCTTGGGGGTACCATATGGGTTGCCTGATATTGAACCTGGGTCAGTCTCACTCAAGGTAAGCACCCTACCTGCTTCATCAAATAACTTAATCTTGGCTCAAAGAACTTAATCTCTTACAGTAGAAATATAAACACTAACAGTTGCTTGCTTATTAACCTGCATAGTTAGCAAGAATGAGACACCACTCTCAGTTGTAAAGAGTTAGAAGGTCTCTATAGTTACTATGGTAAATTACCCTAAAACAGAAATGAATTTTTATAAATATAAACTTTTTTCGTTCAAAGAGTTAATTCATTAATACTCAAATTTGGTAAGTCTGAGTGAGAATTTGCTGGGAAATCAGCCTGTATTCTTTTAGTGGAGACCACTAAAATAGTTATTTCTGATAAAAAAATAAGTATCATCAATTTGAAAAGGCTTACAATCAATTGACCATTATTCTAAATAAAATACATAATTAAATGTCTAATAAATCTGCAGCATAGAGCCCTACCAGCTTACAAATATTCCTAGGATTCTTTCTTATATTAATAAAACACCTGTTTTCTTATTTCATAAGAACCATTATTTCAAATTTCTGGGATACAAGAAAATTAAAGCATTTTGTGATACTATTGCATGTGTATGAAATTTAATCTCGGCGATATGTTGCCACCAGCAGATCAGCCTGTACCTGTCGGGCGAGTATATCAGCAGCGTGATGGTGCCTTCAGACTTCCAGATACCCCAAAATTGTTGCTGTGCCTATGGCCAGACCCCAAAAATTTGGGGCCAAGTTTACCAAGAAATTAAACGACCAAAAGTTAGGTATGTGGGAGACACACCCATAAACCATCTCTGGCTCAGCTATATAAGCGCATTTATTGGCCTTATTTCAGAGACCCATTCAAAAGAGATCAAAAGATACACTTAGGGCCTGTAGCGCAGAGGTAGGCGGGAACCCGTGACTGAGATCTCAAAGCCCACTTGGATCTATAATGGACTGTAAAATCTTAGCATGCTGAAGGTTGTGTGCTCGTAGGCTCACTGGATGGCACTGTCTCATCACCCATATTTGGTGCTCTTGAGCCGCTGTGTATGGCCTGGATCAGGACGGCTGTTGGCAATGGCAGACGAAGGAAGAAAAGAGGGCAAGACTGGTTGATATCAATTGTAGTTTATTCCAATCTGCTTCATTCCTGACTCTCCTCTGCCTCCTTCGCTTCTGGGCCCCAATCTGAAACCCTTTCTCCTCTGGCTCTGACTCTAGATCTCTGGAGCCCGAGATCTCTCACTTCTGACTCTGCTCTCGCTGAGCTTACATTCTTAATTTATATAGCAATCACGTAGGGTGGTGACACAAAGGTGGGTTGAACATTGAAAAATCAACAGAGGTAAAATGACTCCACCAGGAGATTAACTAAAGGATAAAATCCCATCTAAAGAGATTACTCCATATCACTAGAAGATTCCCTCAAGGGCGAGATTCCAATGAGGGTGTGTTCTTTCCTCAGCTAGTAATCTACTTAAATAATTATAGTAAATCTACTTCTAATATTTCTAGCATTGTCATTCTGTGTGAACACAGTAAGAGATATAAAAATCTCACTATACATTCCACAGTACTCAGGTCTGGTTAGTCTTCCTAGCCCCAGCAGGGTCCTAGTCTCATCGTAACTTACTTTTGGATCATGACAGCATTTGTCAATGATCATGTCCTCAACTTACAGTAGAGTATCGTGGCGCTTTGGCCTAGCCCATTTTGATGCCAAGGTAGCTCACAGCTTTCCCTGGGTCCATTCATTCCCTCATTGGGACCCTGCTTTGGGGTGCTAGGAACTAAGGGCATCTGAGTCAAGAAAGCAGATGCACAGGAGTAAATATTATTTGGAGTCAATAAACTCCCAAGTTTCAAAGCATAATATTAACTATCTTCCTGTGTCCATACAGAAAGAAAATTGCTTACAAGTTCGGTGTCCTTAGATGGGTGTGACCCAATAAAAGTAAGCTACCTGAGGAAGTACAAAACAGTGTTATCCTACAATGGACCTTCTCCACCCCTGGAAACCCAGTTTTCCAGTAGCTTGGCAGCCACAGCCACAAACTGCCCCTGGACCAGGTAATCTCATCAATGGCCATGATCCTGGAACTATAAACTAAGACTCCCGAAGGAGAGTGCCACAGAATGTCCTGACCCTGTGCCAGGCTGTCCTCACCAGAGTGCCCCAAAGGGGCAGGTGAGAGCTCTCCCCTCCTCAACAGACCCATCTCCAGCAGCCAAAAACCTCCACAACTCAACCACCACCATGCTCAAGGCCACTCCCCATGCCCTCTGGCTGAGCCTCACGCATGAATAAAGTTCTATGCAACCCAGGTAATGAGAAACTTTGTGAGCTTGAACTCTGGGTTCAATGGGACCAGGAGTGGAGATCTCCTGCCCAATTTCCCAAGTTTCCAGTGACCCAGGGGTCATGTCCATAAGCCATCTCCTGCCGGCGCCAGATAAACATACTATATCCTAAGGCTGCTTCTCCCGAAAGGGAGCATAATATGAGGACCACATAACCATACCACTGGACACCGTGCCACGCTGTTTCACACAGGGCACCCCAGAGAGCGGTGGGTGAGAGCCCTCCCCGGCCCAAAGGACCCAGCCCCAGCAGCCAAAAACATCCACAACTCAACCACTGCCACTCTCAAGGCCACTCCCCATGCGGTTGCTCTAAAAATAGAACAATCTTCACACTGTTTCCTATATGAACACTTTTTTGTAAGCATGTTCAGCAGTTCTTCATAACAGAGAATACAAAATATATTATTTAGGTTGTGTTTTGGACAGGGATTGGGGATTAGGGTGGAAACATCCCAAATTTGGTGGTGGGAAGGTATAATGGTGGTCAGATTAGTGTTTGAATATTGAATGTAACCAAACATTGTCAATTAACATAAAATTTTTAAAAATTTTTAAAAAAGTAATGTGGAGTTCAAGCCCAATTGAATCAGCTTAATCAATGTCTGAATAAAGAGTAGTGCTTCTACATTATAAAAACAAATAAATAAAATTTAATCTCAACTCCTATTCATCGGAGTTCTTTTCAGTTCTTCACACATAAAAGTCAGAAATTAAGGTTAATCATCCTCACACACTACCCACGTGCAGAGGGTGGAAGAGTTGTTCATTTTTCCTTTGTATCATATCACACATAATTAGTACACTTGTGTTGGTGGGTGCACTCTGTTTTTCATCTGAAAGAAGTTACCCTTCCAGGTAGGGTGCTAAGTAACTTTTTTTTTCTCATGGAAATGGAGTGACTGGCCACATAAATTTGAGATATGCTTTAAGAATATGTCAAAGACATGATTTTCATATGTCTCAGTAAGATAAACTATTTACTTTATTATCTCCTGTTAAATAACAAAGTGCTTGTACTTAATTTCCCTAGATTTAGTGCCTCAAGAAATACCAGATACACTATGTCAGATATTATAATAAAAAAGAAGCAAGTCAAACAATCATAACTTAAAACTTATTGACGCTGTTTTAAAATAGATGAAAAGTGCAATACCCTCACACGTTTGCTTCTAATTATTTGACCACTTTCATTCCAAAATATCTTTCAATCCCTGAGTGAGTAACTTAGTCAACAGTTTTGACAATGTATGTTGGTTCAACCTTTCTCTGTTTTAATATGTTTACTTATTCCACTTTCCCTATTAATAGCTAATTTCCCTGATGAAAGAACACTTGTTTCTTTTAAAATCCCATGTATTTGGACTTTGGTCCCTGGCTAGATCACTGCTTGAGTTTATCCTAAATTTTGAGATTGTCTACAAACATTATTTCTTTTTTTCAGTTTCTGATTGAAATATTGTTTAACTTTTGATATTATTAGTAACGAACCCGGGTCAGCCTCATGCAAGGCAAATCCCCTACCCACTGTGCTACTGCTCTAGTCCCATAGTAAACATCTTCCATCAATTCTTATCTCCAAGCTCTCCGGTGCCTTGGTATCTTGGGCCCCTTTCGGCCAGTGTGCTTCTTGTTTCATCCTTCAGTTAACCGTTTTTTTCTGAGGTCTCACCTGGAAGGAAGGGAGATCAGCCTCACCCCGTTGCATTGGCAAGGCTCTCACCGGGCGAGTCAGCACGAGCCTGTTCTTTTTCACCGTCGAGTATTATTTCCTGGTGGGTGTGTACCGCGTTGCTATGGTTCAGTTACCGTCCTTACTGTTGGTGTTAGCATCCCTGGGTGATTGTGCTGTTGATGACCTTTTCCAGAGCCTGTGGGCAATCTGTATGCCTTACGCTGGGTACCTTTTAGATAGTGCCGGTGTCCTGGGATCTGCACTCTTGTCAGTACTAGTGCCTGAAGATTCGGTGCTGCCCGTCTCTTCTTAAACCCCGGCCATGTGCATCTTTTGGGGAAGAATATCCACTGACCAAGTATTTTGTTTTGTTTGTCATTTTTGGATGGGAGCGTTGGATGTTACTCAGGGATCTTGTGGCTCTCTCTGTGTTCAAGTTTGACCACCTCTGATATTGCTTGGGGGACCACCTGGGATGCCAGGGATAAAACCCGGTTTTGCCTGCAAGACCAGTGCACTCTACCTCCTACTGTAAGGTAAGGGGGTACTCAGCCCCCCAGCCCATTTAATTGTAATTGTGTCACTTGTTTTATTTTTCTTGCGTAAGAATTTGTGTTAGCCGCTATTAAATACACAACTAAAAACAAATTTGGAGGAGGTACCACATCCTTGGGTGCTCCTCCTAGCTCTGTGCTCAGGAATGACCCCCAGTGGTGCTTAGTGGACTGTATTGCTGTACTATGGATTAAACTGGTATCTGCTGCCCTTAGGAAATCTTACCTTTGCAGTTCTTAATAAACCATGTGCCTTACCTCTTGTACATTTCTCCATCCCTAGACATGGAACTAGGCCGGAGCGATAGCACAAAGGTAGGGCATCTGCCTTGCACGCAGCCAACATGGCCAACCCGAATTTGATTCCTTCGCCCCTCTCGGAGAGCTTGGCAAGCTACCGAGAGTATCTCGCCCGCACGGCAGAGCCTGGCAAGCTACCCATGACGTATTCGTTATGCCAAACACAGTAACAACAAAGTCTCCAATGGAGACGTTACTGGGCCCGCTCGAACAAATCGATGAACAACGGGAGGACTGTGACTGTGACTGTGAGTAACAGAAAATATTTCAGAGATATGCTAGTGTCTTACTACTATTACCATTGCCATTCTACTTAGAATGGCATAATAAGCATCTCAATAAATAAAATGAGCAGATTTTAAATAATTTCTTCAATAGTTCTTCAATTTAATATTAACTAGTGGCAAATAGCTAGTAAAGCAAGTAAAGCATTAGCCTGGCATGTATATGATGCTACTTAAAATTTCTGTAAAAATGCCAGGAGTGATCCCTGAGGGCAGAGCCAGGAGTAAGCCCTAAGCACTTATAGGTATGTCCCTCAAAGAGATAAATAAATGAATAAAATATTACCTAGATATACAGGTTCATATATAGTAGAAAGCCATACATTGTCAAACCCACAAGCTTTTTTATTTAAAAGAGAAATGATACTTAAATATACCTGATGTCTCATTTATTTCAGGGATGTTTATATAGTAGAAGGAAGGGTTGAAAGTTCTATCTTTTATGTTTTGGTAGAAAATGAAGATAGGTTAAAGGAAAAGTGTAATAGTTACCTTGAGGCTGTCGGTTCATATACCCATCTGTATAGTGTATTTTTCTGTGATTTTTTTCCAAAAACATTATTTATTCCATGTTTTAAAATCCACGGGATGTTTTGAAGATAAAAGATGAGTAAATTGGGGCTGGAGAGATAGTACAGCAGGCAGGGAACTTATGTTGCATGCTGCAGACCCCAGTTTGATCCGGGACACCCAACATGGACCCCCAATCCCCTACAAGAGTGATCCCTGAGAAAATAGTAAAGAGTAATTTTTGAGCATCAGTAGTGTGCAGCTGTGAAAAAATAAAAGTAGAATATGAATGGAGAAGTTAAGTATCTGGGTGAGTTCCTTCTAGTTTTCACTTCTTGCAAAATAGTTTTATTTTATTCATTGCATCCACAAAGTAGTTCATACAAAATCAGGATCTACAAAGTCTTATCTACAAAGTCCTATATAGCATATTTACATAACTAAACTTATCAATTTGCTGCATTCTTGGATATTAGAGCCAGGTGAAATAGCCGTGTGCATTAATGGCTATGGTTTTACGACAGTAAAAACACCTTGCAGATTTAATTAATACGTGGCCTTTAAGATTGATATTCTTTCAATGGATTATTTAGGTGAGCCCAATATGATCACAAGGAACCATAAAAATAGAAGAGTAAAGTGACAGATTGTTCAGAAATATTTAATTAAATGGAAGTCAGGAAGATGCAAAATGACAAATACGTGTATGGGGATTAATGAGAAGAAATGCAAGTGACTTCTAAAAACACAAAACCACATTCAGAATCCAGCTACAAGTCAGCAAAGGAAACAGGACTACCATTGGATAGTTACAAACACTGAATTCTACTAATCACATGAATGGTTCTGAAAACATTCTTTTCCAGGACTCTATTAAAGATGCTGATTTGCAGTGTACATTTTTATGTGAATTTGTCAATGTACATTTATGAAGCCAGTTTCTTTTTGTATTGATCCTCAACCAGATGCTTATATTTTCTTAGTGAACCTCTAAGCAGAGTATCCAGTTCCAGCCTGTTAAATTTCTGATCTGAAAAAGAGTGAGATCATATATTGTCCCTATAAAAGGTTACTGTACACGTAGGAGTTTGTAATATAGAAAAGAACTAACAAAATAACCTGAAACTAAAACTTCTATCTCATTACTCTCTCCTATACTCACTGCCTATTGCTAGAGTCACCCCGGTTATTTATTTATTTATTTCCTGACATTGTCCTTCTTGTCACAAGAATATTTCTTTGTTCTTAATATCTGTTATTATTATTTGGAATACTATTCTGACATTTTCATATGTTATTCTCTATCCATTTTTCAGACCACAGCTCAGCTTCAGGAAGATGATTTCTCTCAATTCATTATGTCACCATGTATTACTCATCTAGTTAACATTCAGTTGATTTGTCAGTGTACATTTATTGAGACAGTTCCTTTTTGTATTGCTTCTCAACCAGAATGCAGACTTTTAATCAAGCTCCTTTAGTCTTCATGTCATTATGTAATAGGAAAATCAAAACATGTGGTCTGCTTTTTTTTTTTTAAATTTTGGGGCCAGAATAAATATTAGGTGTGTGTTTTACATGTGAGCAATCCCAGTTTAGTCTTTGGTAACACATGGTTTCCTGAGCACCAGGTTAGAGGTTCCCGTAAACAGAATCAGACAAAAAAAAAAGTAAATTTTTTATAAAGACAAATTAGAGCAGTCTCAGATTCATAAAAATGTGTATATTTTTTGAGGCAAATACAGACGTTCTTATATACCCTGTGTTCACACACATGCACAGCTTCCCCCATTACCAGCATGACCTTAAAGAATAGAAAAATGTTAACATGTAATGCATTTCTATTGGGCAATATATCAGTATGAGCACAGTTCTCATTATGCCTAATTCTGCTACTATATATTATGTGATCTGAATAAGCTTTTAATGATAGACATCCATTATTATCATATTTCCATAGTTCTACGATCCTCAGTGCTCTGCCCATTAAGTTTCTCTCACTCCCAACTCCTGGTAACTACTGATAGTTTCACTCTTTATTAAGAAAGTTATGTACTTGAGATCACATAATACATAAAATTTCCAGACTTCTTTCACTGGGAAATATGCACTGAAGTTTCCTACATGTATTTTCACAGCTTGAAAATTCATTTATTCTTAATGCTACAAAATGGTTTATCATCTGAATATTGTCCAGTAAATTTATCCCTTCACTCAATGAAGGAAAGTTTAACTGTTTCTAAGCATTGGTAATTATGAATAAAGCTGTTACAAGCATCCACGTGTAGGTTTATGTGAGGCCATAAGCTTTCATCTCCTTTGTTAAATACCAACAAGCTAAATTTCTGTGTCATATGGTGAGAGTGTGTTTAGTTTGGTGAAAAAAATCAAGCCTTATCATAAAGCTATCCATTTTGCATTTCGTCCAGCATTGAACAGCTCTTAATGATCTGAATTTTCATGAGCATGAGATGACACCTATTTTGGATATTGATCATACCAAAAGTTGTGTAGCAGAATTTCATTGTTGATTTAGCTTTCATCTCTTTAATGAAAAACTATGTGGAACAAGGTTTGCTGTGTTTATTTACCACCTGAACACCTTTAGTGAGGTTTCTATTAAAGATATTAACCATTTTTAAAAATTAGGTTGCTTTTTATTTTTATGGTTGAACTCAGATTTTTTTTACACATTGGTGGGGTAGAGGTGTGGTATATCTTTATAGCTAAGCCGCTGAACCAACAATACTGAAACACAAATATCACAAAATCCCAGCTATGACAATCAAACTTAAAAACACTCTTATCAAAGAGGGAGGCTGGGAATGGGAGGGAATCTAGGACATGGTGGAGGGAAGTTAATTAGCGGTGAATTGGTGCCAAATGTTGTATGCTTGAAACTCAAATGCCAAGAAGTTTGTCACTGACGGTGCAGTTATTAAAAAAAAAAAAGAGTTCTTTGTACATATCAAAACAACCTTTCATCAGATGTCTTGCAAAAAAACACTGGAGGGGAGGCACACATGGCCAACCTCAGGGTTTATTCCTGGTTCTGCATTCAGGGATCACGCCTAACATATTTTGGGAAATTGTATAAGGTGTAAGGCTTTTTTTTTGTAATAATAAATTTTATTTTATTTTTATAAAGTTGTTCACAATAATTTATTACACTTAATATTCAACCACCAATTCCACCACCATGTACCTTCACATCACTGTAACAGGAAAGTGTGTGAAGATTGTTGAATTTCATCCTGGAGCCATTGTAAGTCCTTGTATGAAATTAAAAATATGTATATTAAACCTTAACAAATGTGTGCTACTTTTGGTACAGCAGTGGGCTAGAGTATATGAGGATGGTCCAGGAATTCTGAAATTTTGAATATGATTGTTGAGCAGATTCATTCATGGGTATGGTTTATGTCACACTCTTCTTGGCCGTTGAGATTATACGGTGCCAGGGGCAGTTTGTGAGTGTGACTGCCAAGCTACTGGAAAACTAGGTAGCTGGGGGAAGGAGGCCCAGTCTTGCTCTGAGTAAGCTTGGAGGTTTCAGACACAGATCCCTCAAAATTGCGTTTTTCTGCAGGTTCCCTTGTGGATGAGGTTTGTCAGAGCCTGTGGAGAGAGTCCTTGAGGATGGCTGTGGTTGAATTCTGGAGATTTGCAGATGCTGGGGCTAGGAGGGAAACTCAGCCTCTTCCCCGCGGATTGCGCCCAGTTGCATCCCAACTTATAGAGGTCTATAGGGTTGCACTGGAGCCAAACCCAGTAAACCTTTCCTGTTTCTTTACTCAACTTGTCTATGTCCCTTTGTCTGCACCAGAAAGGGTCCTCAAAGCCATTAGGAACCACTTTGAATCTAGTGCTTGTTTGGTTATGATGGTCATTTTAACCTTATGGAATTTAGTTTGAAGACATATAAAAATTAAAAATTGAGATTTCCCATGCCATGAATAATTTTCTTTTTGGCATCAGGAGCAAGAGCCCCAAAATATTATTATCGGAGGCATTTGTTCCCATATGTTCATTACAATGCAATTCACAATAGCCCTGCTATGGAAATTACTCAAGTTTCCAAGAATAGGTGAGTGGATAAAGAATCTGTAGATTATGTACACAATGGAATGTGTATGCAAACTACAAGAAAATATGAAATCTATTTCTATATGAATCAAATCGGAAAGTATCATGTGGAGTGAAACCAGTCAGAGGTGGGATCAAATACAGAATGATCTCCTATTCATGAAATACAAAGAAACAGAGTAAGGGATAACAAATGACCAATGGCATCTTTTGTGCAATGACACTAATATTCTGGTAGAGATTTAGGTGCTGGAACATTACAAACTTTAAGTCTTATCATTAACCACATCGTAAATCATAGTGCCTAAATAAAACATATTTAAAGAACTGTGAAATATATGTGTGTTGTTTTAATCAACAGACAAACAACTAATATTACTCCGACTCCTTTGTGGAAAAATGTTTCCATTTACTACATTTATTTGGGCTGATTTATGCACTGATACTTTGTGACACTTGTATTTTCTTGTATTTTAAAAATCAATACCACTTTTTCTTAGTGTTGTTTTTGTAGTAAATTTTAAGGTCTGATAGTCAATTCTCTAATTTAGTCCTGCTCTTAACTTTATAAAGTTGAAAGTAACATATCTTCATAATATTGAATTTTAAGAATTACATTTTTATATAGTTCTGTCTATATTTCATTCATTAAACTTTCATAATTGATATCATATCTACATGGTATCTATTTTATTAAATTTATACAAAGTACTTTATTTTGTATGAGCTTATAAAATTTAGGGGAATGTCAATGAGCAGGGTTTTTTAACATTTTTATTTAAAGTTTTAAAATGTATTGCAGAATTTTACTTTTTGAGAATTGTCTTGAAAAGTTCTGCATTTACTTTTATGTAGGAACCATTGATTTTTCTTTCAATGACTTTCTTTAGTGTTAGCGTTAGTATGATATTGGTCTTATTAAAATGATTTTAAAAGAATTAACTTTGCTTATATCTTCTGGAAATTATAAAGAATTTATGGATAATTTACTATACTCTAGAAGATAAGGCATAAAATATTAGTATTATTCACTGATTATTCCATGATAATCCTTTTTTGTTTATTAAATATTACTGTAATTTATGTAATTACATAATCTTAATCAATTTGTCTTTGTCTTCTTGTGTGAGTTTGGTAGATTACATCTCTAAAATAATTGACCTATATTACAGACTTTATAAAATTATGTTAAATGCTTGCAGATATGGTTTAACTGTTAGAGTATATACTTAAAATGCAAATGCTTAAAATAAAGAAAAATTCATTCTATATCATTGCACATCATTTGAGACCACCACTGACTTTGACCACTACAAAACAAATAAACTGATATATGTAGAAAAGACAACCATAACTTTGCTTCATCATTTTTAATGTCCGTGGGATATGTATTTGTGTGCTTCTTTTTTTCTTATAAGAATAGTAGTTTGTGATATCACTATTTTTTAATTAATCAGACAACAGTTTTATTGATTTCAAAGATTTACTGGAACTTTTGGGTTGACTAATCTTATTGATTTTCTACTTTAGCTGTCTTTGAATTAAATCTGCTCTTTTTTGTGGCAAGAACTGTTCTTAAAATGGAAGCTTATATGACAGATTTTACTTTCATATGTATACTTATATGTATGTAACATATATATATATATTTATAATGTAAAAAGTCCCTCTAAGCACTATTTTACTTCATTTTTCAAATTACGATTAATTTATTTCCATTTTTATTCACTCAATTTTTTAAAAATATCTCTTTAGACTTACTTTTCTATCTCTGGACCAGAGAGTGAGAGAGAGAGAGAGTAAGAAAGAGAGAGAGAGAGACAGGAGACGAAACTGACAAAGACAAAGAGGCAGAGAGATTTGAGATGTTGTTTTCAGCCTTGTGTTATCTGTAAGTGTATGTCTGTGGGATCCCTATGTCTCTTAATGTCCGGTTATGTATTACTTATTTAAGTTTGATTTCATTGTGATTAAAGTATTTTTGTCATTTTATTCTCTTTTAAATTTAATAATGTGTGTTGTGGCCCAGAGTGTGCTTATCCTCATGAAAGTTCTGTGAAGATTGAAGTTAATGTTTCTGACAAAATAGACTAAACATGTAACTTTATTCATTTGATTAATATTACTTTAAAATCACGAATGTGTGTGTGCCTTTGCATGTGTGTGTGAGTATGTGTGTATGCACATGTGCTATTGAAATCAATTACAAATATAGGAGATGGTTTCGTCACTCCTGTATCTATTTCTAATAGTTGTGGTGAAGTGTCCAACTACATTAGTGCAATAATATATTTCTTTTTCCAGTTCTCTCATTGTTTGCCCCATGTATTTATTTATTCCATCAATTTGGGGAGTGCACAACTGATGATTCTCTGGGATTATCCTCGCTCTGTGCTTAGGGATTATTCTTTTGTGGTACTAAGGTAACAGGTAAAGCTAGGGTTGGTTGAATGCAAGGCAACATCCTTAACTCGTGAATTCTCTCCTGCTATACCTGGCATTATATTAAGAAATGGGTGATCATCATCCAAGCAGTGCTCAGGAGTTACAGGAATTCTTCCTGGATGTTGCTGATTAGTTGACCTTGTATATTTTGAGAGTCTGAGGATGTGGTGCTGGGGTTTATTTGGGACTCTCTCAGACTTCCCCAGAGGAATTATATGGTCAGAGTCAGCATTGTTTGGTGGCCTCCAGAAATGCATTCAGTGATGCTCAGAGGTCCAAGTGGTGCCAAGGATCCAACCAGGCTGTGTTGTACATAACATATGCATCTTAGACCTTCAACCTCTATCTTATGATTTTAATGTTTTGTTATTAGGTCCATGCATATGTACTAAAGATTATTATTTATTCTTGAACAATAAAATACTTTATCATTCTGAAATTCTTCTCTTTATCCCAGGCACATTTCTTTGTTTTGAAGTCTGAAAAGAAATTAATATGCCTTGTGCGCAGCCAGCCTGGTCAAAGCCAGGTTTGATTCCTCCGCCCCTCTCAGAGAGCCTGGCAAGCTACTGAGAGTATTCAATATGCCAAACACAGTAACAAGAAGTCTCACAATGGAGACGTTACTGGGCCCGCTCGAGCAAGTTGATGAACAATGGGAGGACAGTGTTTGTTTGTTTTATACCTTCTCTCTTTTGATTAAAATTGGTATGAGAAATTTTTATTCATATCTTAATCTCTGTAAATTTACATTGTTTTAATAATATACAATGTACAGTTAGGTATTGTTTTTTAATCCACCTTTGTGAATATAAATCTTCGAAGTGAGGCATTAGTATGACTTTCTTTATGATTGGGTTCTTATCTATTATATTTCTTACTATTTTCTATTTCTTGCTCTTATTCTTTGTTACAGCTTTTATTATTCATCCTGCTTTTGTGATTTTATTATACAAACACCAATTTTGTCTTCTTAGTATTATAAGTTGTACATTTTTAAATAGTTATAATTTATGATTAGTACAAGACCTATGTGTGTAATATGTATCTACAGCTAGCCCTAGTTTATTTTAAAATATGAAACTACTTTAAAAGCAATGTGGTAACACTGGAATGACAAAATAATTTTGAAAATTTTCCTAATTTTGTATCATTTTTACTTAATTTTACTTACATGGAAACACACATAAGTATATGTATATACATATATATTAAAAATTAAAACCAAACAATATTGCAATTAAAATATTTAACAAATGTATGGGGGAGCAAATCATGGTAGAGCAATTTGTCTTGTATGTTTGAGACCATAGATTTGATCCTAATCAAAAAGTAATATAAAATTTTATATTGAATGAAACTGTTAATTTAGTCTCATTTAATCACTATTCAGTGTTTTCTCTTGCTCTATATTGATTTGCATTTCTGACCTGTTTCATTTTATTTTATCTTTAAAGATTTTTATCATATTTTTAGGACAGATTTACTAATTTTGTCAATTTTTATTACTAAGATGATATTTATTTTCCTTTGTATTTGTAAATATCATTTTAAAGGGCATATAAATTTAAGTTGATAGATTTTATCCTCTAAACATTTATAGTTTGTGTGGTTAATTTGCTTGCAATTCTTATCTTTTCTCTCTTGAGGTAAGGTGATTTCTTTTTTTTCTATTCCTTGGTCATATTTAGCTACTTTTTTTATCTTTAATTTTGTTTGTTGTTGTTGTTGATGTTGTTCTCGTTTTGCTTTTTGGATCACACCCAGAGATGTACAGGGGTTACTCCTGGCTCTGCACTCAGAAATTATCCCTGGTGGTGCTCAGGGGACCATATGGGATGCTGGGAATCAAATCCCCTTTGGCCTCGTGCAAGGCAAACGCCCTACTTGCAGTGCTATCACTCCAGCCCCTCATCTTTAATTTTAAATCCGCCCCTCTCGGAGAGCCCGGCAAGCTACTGAGAGTATTCGATATGCCAGACACAGTAACAACAAAGTCTCCAATGGAGACGTTACTGGGCCCGCTCGAGCAATTTTAAATCAAAGAAAGTGAAATGCCTAAAGATAGCATTTTGATACTCATTCTGCTTGTTGTTTTCTACTGAAATGTTGTTTGTTCTGATATCAATTCACTAAAAGTCCTACTATTAAATTTCAGGATCACATGAAATTTCACTGTGCGGAGAGTGGTCTCAGCATGGTGGTGGCTGGTCCTGGAGGTCTCCGGCTGCCGTAGCCCTGGCCGGGGTGGGGAGGAAAGCCTGAAGGTACTGGCAGAGGGACAAAGCCACGCGGGTTCCGGGGCCGAGACCTCCAAGCCTACTCGAATTGGAGTCGAGCATCTTCCACCCAGATCCTCCAAATTCCAGTAGGCGGGGGTCACACCCACCACCTGGCCCCCTGGCGCCGTGTAATCCCATCAGCGGCCAAGACTCAGAGACTATAAAATCCAGATCCCGGACGAGAGCAGTGCAGTCTCTGCCCCCGCGCCTCGGTGTTCCTTCCCGGAGTCCCTTAGAGGGGAGCGGGTTGAGCTTTCCTCCCCGCCCCGGCCAGGGCTACGGCAGCCGGAGACCTCCAGGACCAGCCACCACCATGCTGAGACCACTCTCCGCACACCTGAAGGTACTGGCAGAGGGACAAAGCCACGCGGGTTCCGGGGCCGAGACCTCCAAGCCTACTCGAATTGGAGTCGAGCATCTTCCACCCAGATCCTCCAAATTCCAGTAGGCGGGGGTCACACCCACCACCTGGCCCCCTGGCGCCGTGTAATCCCATCAGCGGCCAAGACTCAGAGACTATAAAATCCAGATCCCGGACGAGAGCAGTGCAGTCTCTGCCCCCGCGCCTCGGTGTTCCTTCCCGGAGTCCCTTGGAGGGGAGCGGGTTGAGCTTTCCTCCCCGCCCCGGCCAGGGCTACGGCAGCCGGAGACCTCCAGGACCAGCCACCACCATGCTGAGACCACTCTCCGCACACCTGAAGGTACTGGCAGAGGGACAAAGCCACGCGGGTTCCGGGGCCGAGACCTCCAAGCCTACACGAATTGGAGTCGAGCATCTTCCACCCAGATCCTCCAAATTCCAGTAGGCGGGGGTCACACCCACCACCTGGCCCCCTGGCGCCGTGTAATCCCATCAGCGGCCAAGACTCAGAGACTATAAAATCCAGCTCCCGGAACCAGCGGCCACGTGACATCTTATTAGGACATCTTTTTATGACATCTTATTATCTCATTCCTACTTTGGACAAACTTGCAGGCTGTCGAATGTAGCCTGCCCACAGGGCAGAGTCTGGCAAACTCCCCGTGGCCTACCAAATATGCCAAATACCAGTAACAATGATGGGTCTCATTCTCCTAAAGAGCCCTGAATATAATCTCAGGGCTAGGATGAAAGAGACGGTACTGGGGCCTGCTCAAGGCAATCGACGATTAACAGGATGATGAAATGAAATGAAATGAATGAAATTTCACTAAACTATTAGTCTAAAATCTGAATATTTGTCAATATATAATTATAACACTGTAGCACTGTTGTCCCGTTGTTCATCAATTTGCTTGAGCGGGTCCAGTAATGTCTCCATTGTGAGACTTGTTGTTACTGTGTTTGGCATATTGAATAAGTCACGGGTAACTTGCCAGGCTTTACCGTGCAGGCGAGATACTCTCAGTAGCTTTCCGGGCTCTCTGAGAGGGGTAAAGGTGCAAGGCCCTGCTGCTGTGCTATTTCCCTATAATTCAATTCATCTTAATTAAAATTAGATATTTTAAAATAGGTTCAAGTTATTAAAATAGTTTATTTTATTTAAATAAAGAAATTTATTAAAATTGTTACGCTTGGAGAGATTAGTAAAATGGTTAAGCTTGGAAAGAAAATGAACTCTAAATCAATCCTTTTTATTAAGATATTTTATGTGTCAATGTTGTCATTATTATTTATCTATGTTTGATTGTTGCTCTTAACATTTCTTTTTTTGGTGTCAGTGTAACAGTAATTTTCTAATACTAGCTCAAACTGTCTCACCCTGAACACCTTTCCAAAGCTAAATTCTTTCAGGAATGGTGAATAGAGAATAAATCTTTTTTTCCTACCCTTGTTCATCTATACAAAATTTAAGGGACAGGGCAGAGCAAAGGTATATTTTATTAAATTTCATTAAGTTAAGTATAGACACTATATGACTTCTCTGTAAAGGTGCACATATATTCCCATCTCTAATCCTAACATTTGTAATAAAGATTTTGGAGAAGTTGATATTTAATTTTGCACTTTTCTACTTATTTAATGCTCAATAATTTATTTCACATGCACTTGAATTTGTTTATTTCAAAAACATGCATACTTTCAAGAAGACATGAAAGAGCTTTTAATTTAAAAAATGATTAAGAAAGAGGCAATTTGGAATAAATAAAAATTCTCTTAAAAACTTATTTAGGAATTTCTAGAGTACTAGATACAAAGGTATTGTGCTATTAACTATTATTCTACAGTAATCCCATTTTTTTTCTGACAAATAGGAAAATATTTTTTGTCTTAATCAAGAAAACCCACTGGTTTACATTTCTTCTATTTTTTTCTGACAAGAGATATCTAACAAATCCATGTACTTTGTAGTATTTATATATTTTTTGTCAAACAGTTATTGCAGAACGTGTGCTCTGCACTATTTTGGATTATCAATCTCAATCTTTCACTCACTTAAAAATTCTGTAACCGGAGTGATTACTGGTATTGTGGAAGACAAAAAATTGGTCTTGGTATTCATCATTCTCTTTATACTCTGCATATTTCTGTATTGTGTTCATGGTCTATCCAAAGTGATACTAGAGGACAATAAGAAAGTACCCGTGATCATCCTTTTGCAATTGTATAACACTATGAAGAAAAAACACTTATAGTGCATAAGTACAACTGCATTTTTCTGTGTTCAAAGATCCACAAGATAGGGTTTCTGTGTAACTTATAACCCTTGTAACTCAGAGCAGAGCACATGCTGGCAATGAACAAGGTACGTCAACACAGCATAACTCAACATTTACTACCAAGTACAAGTTGTCTCCTTGAGGAACAAATAGAAATTGAACAAAGAGAATTGGATTATAAAATACAATCACTTCAAGTATTTTACATCTTCAAGGCAGTATGTTCAGAGTCACAATAAAAGGAAAGTATGACATTTCTCTGATAACACTGTTTAGAGATGTTGATATTATAAGACTGTATTTCCACCACTGAAACGTAAACTATCATAATCAAAAGTGGGCTTAGTCTTAGTTGACTCAGAGAGACAGGAATAGATTAACCTGAAATTCCACAAGTTTATGTGCACAAATACCTTGCATATCTGTGATAACTGTATATGTACAGCAAAGTCAGCCATTTGGATGATGTGATGTCATTTTATCTTGAAGCTTATTGAAACTCCAGTTTCTGGAGGCAGTGTCTGAATTTTGGTTCAACGAAAGCAATGGGGCTAGATGAAATAGGAAAAATGTTAATTATATATTGAGTTGTATGAATTATATATATATATGTATTGATCTTTGTTGCAAATAATTTGATAAACCAGTAGACTAATGCCTTGATACTTATTTACAGAGGAACATTAAAATTCACATTTAATATTTTAGTCTCAGATAAAAGTTATCAGGTTGAAGAAAAGCTCTAATAAAGAAAAAAAAATGATTTTATAAGTCTTTACCCAGTTGAGGAATTTTTTTTCTACTTTAAATGATCCAAATAAGGGTTGAAGGAATTATCCAAAAGGCTGAATGCTATTTTGCATCAGGAAGGTCTGGATTATTCAGTGTGGCACTGCGACTGCCATGCTCCCCAGACACTTCTTGGAGCAATCCTCGAGCACAGAGACAGGTTTCCAGAGCACCACTGATTATAATCCAGCATATATTTTGTGGTATATCTAAATATATATTATTGTGATCCAATATAAATATATAAATATCCAAAGTATATATATTTATATATTCCATATCAAATATAAACTTAGGATATTTATACATTTATATAGTATACTTATTTATATTTATATGTTTTATATCCCGTTGAGTCCAGAGTCCAAGGCCACAAAGTTCCATATTTTCTGGATACCATGGGACTTCATTCTTGTGTGAGGTTCGGCTTCAGCATCTGGAAAGTGGCCTGGAGCATGGCTGTGGTTGGGCAGTGGCTGCCGATCAGAGATCCTCTGCCTGTTTCCCCCAGTCTCTGGTGACTCAGGAATCACACCCATAAGCCACACCCTGCCGGCACCAGATAATCTCCTCATTGACCACTCTCCAGAACTCAGGGATGTGTGATACATTATAAGACACTTTCTACCCATTTATGCCTCTCGGAGAGCTTGGCAAGCTACCGAGAGCATCCTGGCCAAAGGAGCAGAGCCTGGCAAGCTCCCCATGACTTATTCAATATGCCAAATACAGTAATGACAATAGATCTCATTACCCTGAACCTGAAAGAGACTCCAAACGTTGGGAAAAGACGAATAAGAAGAGGATGCTAAAATATCAGGGTTGGGAGGAATAGAGACATTACTGGCGCTTGCTTGAGTAATTAGAAGATCAAGGGAATGACAGTGATATAGTGATACAGTAATGTTTTATATATAAATATATACAATATTCGAAAGTAATGGAGCATAATACTTCAAGTAACATCCATATTGAGATTTTGCTTTCTCTCATCACAAAACAAACACTATCAATATGTTTTCTGTATTTCTCATGATGGTTCATATAGATCTAATTCATCAGTTAGCACTAAGTGCAATCCAGTGTATGCATAGAACAATGTTTATACTTTCTTCCTAGGACAGTGTATACTATTGTACCTTCTCAACTGTTTCTTTTATTAAATATAATCCAATATGTGCATAGTCTCCCTTCCCAGTTTCCTAGTGCAAATTGTTATGCACTATAAAAGCTTTGCTCAAATTTAAAATAAAATGCACATTTATATTCTATACAATTTGTGAGTTATTGAATATATAGTACAAATCAGGGCTAGCAATAGGGCAGGGATTAAGGTACCTGCCTTGCAAGTGTCTGACCTGCTTTAATTTCCAGCACCAGATAGTTCTCTAACCACCACCAGCAGTGACCTGTGTGAACTGAGTCCGGAATAGTCTCAAAACTCCACCTGTTGTGCTCCTCAAGACACCCCAAATAAATAAGCAATTATGTAACACAAATCAACAATAGATAGGGGCTGGAGAGATAGCACAGCGGGTAGGGAGTTTGCCTTGCATGCGGCCAACCCGAGTTTGATTCCCAGCATCCCATATGGTCCCCTGAGCACCGCCTGGAGTAACTCCTGAGTGTAGAGCCAGGTGTAACCCCTGTGCAGCGCTGGGTGTGACCCAAAAGCAAAATAAATAAATAAATACATAAATAGATAAATAAACAATAGATAAACGTAAAATCAAAACATTTATTCAGTGTCATTGCTCCTTCTGAGAGAAGAAAAAGGGAATGCACCATCAAAAAAGAGTAATTTCAGTTTTAACAAGATACTTAATGCATTATATAAGGCATCTAAAGAAATGTTATCAAATTGGGGTTAATAAGTGTAGGATAACACTGCATAGCCTCAGGTAGTTTAGGTTTACTGGGTTGCTCCCATCATAGTGCTCCTATTCCTCTTTATTTGTAACTTCTTTCTTTGTATTCCATTGACTTGTAAATATTGTTTTTCTCTTCTCCCTAAGTTCTTTGCATAGTTTATTCAGAGCACTGTCCTTTTTGTATGGACACAAGAGAACAGTATATGCTATGCTTTTGTAACATGACTCTCAGTGATATTTCCCTCTTGGGCATCTTTTCTCTCACCTAAACCTCAGCTGTCCTTACTTCCTAGCGCCCCCAAAGCAAGGTCCCAACGAGGGACTGGATGGAACCAGGGCAAGTGGTAAGCTATGTGCTACCCTGGCATTGAGATGGGCCTGGCCAAAGTGCCATAATGCTTAACTATAAGTTAAGAACTTGGTCATGGACAAATGCTGTCATGATCCAAAAAGTAATAACTATATTCGGACCCTGCTAGGGTTAGGAATGATTAATCTGGCCTGAGCTCTGTAGTCTGAGTCTGTGGCAAGATGTTCCCAGGAGAGCTGCCCTATAAAGCCTCCTTGTTATCTCTTATTGTGTCCACACAAAAATAACTAGTACTGAGATGTTGATAGAGTCATTGGACTGAGGAAAGAAGAAAAACACCTTCGGAGTATTTTGCCCTTGTGTAGTCAGGAAGGGCTTTGGAATACCTTTTAGATGGTATTCCCTTTGAACTTGGTGGGCCCTCAGCAAGGGCTTTCTTATGTTGATTTCACTACCTGATTGGGTGCAGTGTTAGCCCAGAGTGCTGGGGAGTTGGAGAGGCAAGAGAGCTGGAGAGAAAGAGAGCGGAGAGTTCTGGACCTCAGAGAGGCTAGCAAGGGAAACAGAGAGAGAAGAATGTAGAAGAATATAGGAGCGAACACATGAAAAGAGAGATCCCGAGTTGCGAGATGGAGTGGAGAGCTGAGCGGGAGAGACAGGAGGAGACAGGAATGAGGAACAGTGTGAGACTAGAATGGGGCGCTCAGAGAGACTGGGGCAGGCGCATGGCGGAGAATGGAATAAATGGCAACTGATCAATCAACCAGCTTGGCCCTCCTCTCCTCCACCATCTGCCCTATGGCCCGGGCCCCTTGGGCCCCCCAGAACCTGGGCAGTCAGGGGAAGAGCCATGGGGGCCAGCCCCTGGCCACCCTCGGAGATTATACAAATAAGTATGAGTACTTATCCCTAGAGTTGCTGGTTTTTTTTAAATTTTTTTTTATTTTAGAAATCTCAAGATGAGTTAAAACCAATCATGAGACTATGATTTAAAATTTACTTCTGGCTTTATCTGTAAAATACTCTTGCTACTGTGTACAAAAAGCTTCTTAATGGATATTCATATTTTTGATTTTTTTTGGCTTTTGGATTTGGTTTTAGGATCACAGTCAGTGGTGTTCAGGGAATACTCCAAGTTCCGGGAACTGGATTTTATAGTCTCTGAGTCTTGGCCATTGATGGGATTACACGGTGCCAGGGGGCCAGGTGGTGGGTGTGATCCCTGCCTACTGGAGGCAACTGTCCAGGTTCCACTCAGGAGCTAATGAGGTAACAGTGATGTTCTCTTACATTTTAAAATATTGGGGGCTGGAGCAATAGCACAACAGGTAGGGCATTTTCCTTGCACGTGGCCGACCCAGTTTTGATTCCCTGCATCCCATTCGGTCCCCTGAGCACCGCCATGGGTAATTCCTGAGTGCAGAGCCAAGAGTAAACCCTGTGCATTGCTGGATGTGACCCAAAAAAAACAAAACAAAAAAAAATAAAAATAAATAAAATAAAATATCTCCCAGCCACCTAGTCATTATTTTCTATAGTTATAAAAAAATAAAGTCATATTCTGAAAAAATTGACAAATGATCTAATTATAGTATATGAAGAATAAATAATACATAGCCCGTACTTATTGAATAAAAACACACTGTCCACTGTCCTCCCGTTGTTCATCGATTTGCTCGAGCGGGCCCAGTAAAGTCTCCATCTCCATTTTTTTTTTCGAGACTTGTTTTTACTGTGTTTGGCATATTGAATACGTCACGGGTAGCTTGCCAGGCTCTGCAATGTGGGCAAGATACTCTCAGTACCTTGCTGGGCTCTCCGCGAGGGGCAGAGGAATCGAACCCAGCTCGGCCAGGCAGGCTGCACACAAGGCAAACACCCTACCACTGTGCTATCGCTCCAGCCCTGCACTTATTGAATAACATGTGTAAAATTCAGGAACATATAAAGGAATATATATGTATTTATATGTTCAGAATATATATGTATTAATATAAATATTATATATATATTGCACAGATATCAATATGCAGTTTCTCAGAATCAGTCTGTTATCATCTGGTTAACAAATTTCTATAACTGTGCTTGAGACTTTGCACCAATTGGCCTACTAGAGTAATACAGTAGATAAAATTTGGCAACTGTATTTTTTTACTTAACATTTCAGGATTTGGATTTTGGAGCTAGGGCAATACCTCAAAGGGTTCGAGTACATGTGTGGCATATGCTAAGCATTAAACTTAATCCTACCAAGGCCCTCAAGCTCCCTGATCATTGCTTGAGGAACTTTACCCCACCAAACTCCTAAAGAATATCATATTAAAATAATAATCGATTTATGACTATTTATAACATTATTGAATTTTATATTTGTATCATTATACATAAACATCTGTACACACGCCATTGAGGTTTTTTTAAATTTTGTTTTGTTTTTACTTTGTATTTGGGGGCACCACCTGGCTGTGCTCGGGGCTTACTCCTGGCACTGTACTTTGGGTTCATTCCTGACAAGGCATTGGCTCCATACATGATTAAACTAGGTCATCTGAGTGCAAGAGACAAAAACCTTATCCTGTATTATTTATCTACATTAAATTTTTTTGAATTTTGTTTTGTTTTATTATTTACTTTTTGTGGGATCATACTCAGTGGTAATGCTCGGGACTGACTCATGGCTCTGTACTCAGGGATCATTCCTGGTGAGATTCAGTTGACCATATGGGGTGTCAGGAATCAAAACTGGGTTAGCCACATGCAAAGTAACTACCCTGCCTGCTATACTATCTTGCCAGAACCCTCTGTATTGATTTCTTAACTAAAATCCTAGTATTTACTTTAAGCCCTAAATGTTTAAATAGTAGCTTCAGTTTCTCATATTAGGTTTCTCTACTAATCTTTAGAAATACTACTTCAAATCTTTGGCAAGTATCTGCCATTCACCATAATTTTCTTGTGCTTCTTCAATTACTGTGATCACTTTACCTCAATTGACATCTCTCATTTACTTAGACAAAATATAGAAATGAGTGCACTTTTTATATTCTTGCATTTGATTACAATGAAAGAACTATTGATAAATCTGTATGATATTATTTGCATGTGGCTTCACTGGCATGTACTAGTTACTAATCATGTTTATTTATATCATCTTTCGAATAAATTCAGCTCCCTTTAGTGACAAAACTTTCTGATGGTTGTTTAAAATATTTAAATGTCTCACATTAAAATTTAAAATGAAAGTCCTCTTTATAAAAGTATTACCTATTTTGCTATTGTTTCCCTCCACTCCACATCCTTAATAACCTAAAGATAAACTTAGGAGGATACTTTTATTTATTTATTATTTTTTTGGTTTTATTTGGTTTTGGTTTTGAATCCACAACTGGAAGTGTCTGTCTCCATGCTTATGGATCGCTCCTGGTGACGATGGAGGAACATATGCAGTGTCAGGAATAGAACTCAAATCTACTGTGTGCAAGGCAAGTGCCTCACCCACCATATTATCTTTCTCGTCCCAACATACTACTTTTATTATCAACGAACATCCACTATTCAAGCACTAAAATTAGACCCTAATCCTAACACATTGCTGAATTGTTGTTCACTCTAAATAGCTGACTAAAACATGGCACATGCGTTGTTAAATGCATAAATATGTGTATGATGCTGACTGTTTTAGAATATCTTGTAACTGAAAACTCTTTGAAGATAACAAGCCAATGCAATGCAATAATTTGATAGTTCTGTTTTCCTTTAAGATATTACAAGATGTTCAGAAATATACTTACAGTTATAAATGTAGATTGTATATTTCAAGGTATTGATTCGATAGCCAAAATGTGAAAACAACACACATGTTGAGGACTGCTGACCGGATAAAGAAACTATGGTGTATGTACACAACGGAAAACTACTTGGCTATAAGAAAAGATGAAACCATGCAATTTTCTATGATGTGAATGAAACTGGAGTATATTGTGCTAAGTGAAGTCAGCCAAATGGAGAGACAGATATCGAATGTCCTCTCTTTTATGTAGCATTCAAAGGAACATAGTTATGAAATATTAGGTGTCCACTACTTCCACTACCCAGCCGTCGCCACACTCCAGGACGCTTTCCGGACCCGCGCGGCAGCTCCGGCCGAGACCCACGCACAACTGAAGACCCACAGAACAAGGTAAGCGGAACTCTCTGAGACCTTGGACTCCAGGCTCGCCGGACCCAGGGACAGAGCTTCTCTGCTTGCTCCCACCACCACAGGTGACAAAGGGATTCTAATCAGGAGCCCCACCCTACCCTGCCCTGTCTCCTTCCATCAACCACCCAGGGATCGAATTGTGCACAGGAGACCCACCCTACCCAGATAAATACCCCACTGGCAGACTTCCACTCTCGACACTACTTCCACTACCCAGCCGTCGCCACACTCCAGGATGCTTTCCGGACCCGCGCGGCCGCAAGCGGCCGCGCGACACATCATAAGACACTAAATACCCGTCTTCTGGAATTGTTGTACCATATTTGATAGGGTTCAAATATGGTAACACCTACAAGGGTGATTAGAGGTCACCCCAAAAGCCTCTATACCTCTCGGAAAGACTGGCAAGCTACCGAGAGTATTCCGCCCGCACGGAAGAGCCTGGCAAGCTATCCGCTGTGTATTCGATATGCCAAAACCAGTAACTACAACTGGTCTCATTCACCTGACCCTGAAGGCTTCACCGACATGGCAGCACTGAGAAGGATGAGAAAGGAGAGGCCGACAAAATCTCAAGGCCGACCTAGGCTGCCACAACGAAGGAAGACAAAAATGATCGTCTGTACTTTCAATGCACGTACGCTAGCATCAGATGCATCCATCGAGGACCTGATGGTACAAGCGCAAATGATCAAGTACGACATCATTGGTCTGACCGAGACAAGAAGACACGAATCTCACCATGCCGTTTTCGACACTGGAGAAGAATTGTTCCTCGGAACATGCGATAAAAGAGGTGTTGGAGGCGTCGGTGTCCTTATCAACACAAACTTGGCCAAGAGCATTGATTCATTCGAATGCCTAACAACCCGAATCGGACGTTTACATTTGAATAGATGTGGCTCACTGCCTGCAGTTTCTATCTTCGTTGTCTATGCACCAACATCTCATTATGATGAAAGAGAAATCAAGAAGTTCTACATGGAGCTAGAGAAGTTCTATAAAGAAGACCACACCTTCTACAAGATCATTGTGGGTGATTTTAATGCCAAGATAGGACCGAGAAGATCAGCTGAAGAACTTCACATCGGAACCCATGGCCTAGAATGGAACGAACAGGGTGAGAGACTGTCTGAGTTCATCATGTCGACCAAGACCATTCATGGTAACTCACAGTTCCAGAAGGCAGAATCTAAACGATGGACATGGGAGTCTCCCGGTGGACGATTCCACAACGAAATAGACCACATCATATTCAATCGACGGTTTTGCCTGACTGATGTCGCTGTTGTCCCAAAATTTCGAACGGGATCGGACCACCGTCTCCTTCGTGCAAAATTCTACTTCACAGAGCGGGGAGAAAGGGCTGCAAAGTTCAAAAAGAGAACTCCCAGAACGACCACCAACTGGGAACTCTTTGGTACTATTGCGGCAACATGGGAAGATGCCATTGTTGACAACATTGACGAGGAATACGATCGACTGGTTCAGCACCTCCATGAATGTGCGAGGAACGCCAAGAGAGAGATAGCCACAAAAAGTCGCCTATCTTCGAAAACTCTTGAGCTAATTCGCCAGCGTGGTTTGGCGCATGCCTCAGGCAACCGCAAGCTAACGTCCGAGCTCGCAAAGCAGTGCAGAGATGCGATCAAGCAAGACCTCAAAGAGAGAAGAGCAGAAGTACTGGTAGATGCGGCAGAAGCCGGGAAAAGTATTCGTAACGCCCGCCTGTCCTTCGCCAACTATAAGACCAAGATGACTGCCCTCCGACATCCTGATGGATCCATCACATCCTCCAGAACGGCAATGGAGAAGATTATCCATGACTTCTACTCAAATCTCTTCGATAGCCATGTCCACTTGCCAACATACCAAATTCCACAGGATGGGTATGTCGTTCCCAACGTTCTCCCTTCTGAAATCCGACACGCCATTTCGTCAGTAAAGAAGCAAACAGCACCCGGCCCAGACAAGGTCAGACCTGAACACCTGAAGAACCTGCCGTCAGTACTCATCAATACACTGGCTCGGCTCTTCACTCGCTACCTGTCTGAATGCAAGGTTCCATCTCAATGGAAAACCAGCAGGACCGTACTACTGTTCAAGAAGGGAGACATCCATGACATTGGCAACTATCGCCCGATCTGCCTATTGTCTGTCATCTACAAGTTGTTCACTCGAGTCATCCTGAATAGGATTGGCAGAACACTAGATGAAGGACAACCATGTGAGCAAGCAGTGTTCCGCAAAGATTCAGCACCATCGACCATATCCACACGATAACCAAACTCATTGAGGTTTCTCGGGAGTTCAAGATGCCGCTCTGCTTAACGTTCATTGATTTAAAGAAGGCCTTTGATTCTGTTGAGACGGAAGCGGTCATTGAAGCCCTAGCCAATCAGGGCATTCAAGCCCAATACATCAGGATCCTCCGTGAGCTGTATTGCGGATTCACTACCAGGATCTCACCATTCTACAAAGAAGTGATCGTTGATGTCAAGAGAGGGGTGCGGCAGGGTGATACCATTTCACCGAAACTCTTCAGTGCCACCCTCGAGAACATCATGCGACGACTGGAATGGGAAGGAATGGGAGTGAAGATAGATGGTCGGCAACTACACCACCTCCGCTTTGCTGATGACATTGTTTTAATAACACCAAACATCAGCCAAGCGGCACAAATGCTGGCCGACTTTGACCGTGAGTGTGGAAAGGTAGGACTACAGCTGAATCTTACGAAGACAATGTTTATGAGAAACAGCCTTGTTCCTGACGCCCCATTCGCTCTCAATGGAACGACCATCTCCGAATGCAACAGCTATGTGTACCTAGGTCGAGAGGTCAACATGACAAATGACCTGGCACCCGAGCTGCGCAGGAGGAAGAGAGCGGCTTGGAACGCCTTCAAGAACGTCGAAGAAATAGCTAAGAGGACGAAGAACCTCCGGCTCCGGGCACATCTCTTTGATTCCACTGTTCTTCCTGCATTAACATATGCCTCAGAGACCTGGGCCCTACGCAAACAAGATGAGAACGCCATTCAGGTCTCCCAAAGAAGAATAGAAAGAGCTATGCTTGGAATATCACGTTTCACTCAAATGAGAGAACGAATCAGGAGTTCTGACATCCGTCGACGATCAAGGATCAGGGACGCTGTCTCATTTGCCAAGGTGTCGAAAATCAGATGGGCTGGTCACGTAATGAGATTTAAAGACGACCGTTGGACTAGAGCTGTTACTGATTGGATTCCACGGGATGTCAAGAGACCGCATGGCCGCCCACCTACCAGATGGTCAGACTTCTTTGTCAAGGTCATGAACGATCGGTTTGAGGCCCTCCATGTTCCCGGAGCGAAGAGATGCCTTTGGGCTACACTAGCACGCGACAGGGACAAATGGAGACGTTACTGGCGCCCGCTCGAGCAAATCGACGACTAACGGGAAGTTAAGTGATAAGTGATAAGGTGTCCAAAGGCAACAGGGCCTGAGAACTCATCTACAGAACTGAGACTCTTAGGGCAAGAAGGCAGGAGTAAGGGAGGTTGGAGTCAATGGTAAAGGGAAACAGTCACTCCTGTGGAGAGTATGAGGTTGAAACACTTTGTTCATGTATCTATCTATCATTAATAGTATTGTAAATGACAGTGACTAAGAGAAAGGTAAAGAAAGAAATAATAGGAAATAAATCTCTACATATTAAATTAATGCCCTATGATTGATTATGAAAGGCTATAAATTATAAAATTACTCAAAATACAAATGCATTGCTATTATAAAAGAGAGAGATGTGTACAGAGAGAGAGAGTTAAGAAAATCCCCTGTGAGAACAAGGAACGAGATTTCTTTCTGATGCAATCTCACTGACATGTCCCACAAAATGACTTTACTTATCTACAATGTGAGTCACTCATTGGTTTTAAAAGTGCCAATGTTTATTGCTAATTCATGCTATAGATTGACTTGCTGTTGTCTTAAATCATCTAGCTGTAGTCTTTCCGGAAAGATAAAATCTTTTAATATGTCATAAGGAGCTCTTCATTACAGGCAAAAGCCAAAAGTGACACATTTTTTGTGGCTTTTATGCAAAAGGAAAGAACTAATTTAGAATGCTATGATTCTTAATAACATTTTTCTTTCATGCCACTAAAGCAAAAAGAACTGAAATAGAAACTGCAACAGTTTCCCCATAATGAATATGAAAGTTACATACATTGCAAAAATTTCGATGAACATGTTATCTAAACTATGATGGGAAACTGTTTTGTTATGTTAAATAGTTTTTATGCTGTCAAGGTGGTTTACCGTCCATTAATGATAAAGTTGCTCTTGTCAAATAAATTACAGTGCCTTAAGAGCTGAGTCACCTGCATTTATTTTGCCAAAAGTATTATAGCTTCTTACTCAGCTTAGATCTATGTCCATGTATATTAATATCTAGTGGAACAAAAGGGGGTATATTTTTAAAAAGATGAGCAATGGGTTGCATTATATCAGCACAGTATTCTCAGAGTATTTTTTAAACAATTATACCGTTGGTTATTTTTACAAAATTAAAGCCAATTCAACTCAGAGAGTCAGGGAAATATTAAGGAGAAAGTTATTTTTGATTCCTCAATCCATGTGAAATTTTTAAAAAGTATTTCTGACTAAAAGGAGTAAAGAAAAAACACAATATCCAAGAGTTTTCATTAACTTATCTTTAAAACCCCCACTACAGGTAGGATTTGGGGAGACTAATTCTTCTTTCTCACAGGCAAAAGGAGTAAGATGTACATTAATCCCATTTTAGGGCATTTTCATTATGAATTCCCATTTTCCTCAAATAAATATACTTATAAAATATAGAGAGTGACCATGCAGTAGCCTCATGGCAACCATTCAAGTTAGTTCATTTTCAAGAATGTTTCAGCAGTTTTACCTGTGTATGTATAGACTTGCATTGACACCAACTCCCAGAAGCCCCCTTCACTAGGATATCAAGTCGGACTCAATGGAGATCTACTTCATAATTCTAAAAGGAACCTTCAATGCTGTTTTCAGAGCTTTTCCTGTCTTGTCTATTTCTTAAAAAATATTAATAATCAGGGGTCCAGAGATGGTATAGTGGGTAAGGTGTTTGCTTTCCTGGCAGCCAAACTGAGTTTTGGTCGCTGGCACACTATAGTCTCCTAAGCACTGCCAGGAGTGATCCTGAGCACAGAGCCAGGAGTCAGTCCTGTGCACAGCCGGATGTAGACCAATAAATACATAAATAAATACTAGGACCAGAGAGATGGCAGAGTTGATCAGATGTTTACCTTGCATGTGGCCAACCCATGTTCGATCCTCAGCACTCCATATGATCCCCAGAGCCCTACCAGAAACAGAAAGGATCTTGGAGCCAGGATTAAGTCCTGACCATTCCTGGGTATGACCAAAAACAAAACAAAATATTTATAAACAAAATAATTACAATAATAGCTTTGGGGCTAGAGAGACAATATGGGAGTAAGGCATTAATTTGCCTTGCACATAGCTGGCCCTGGTTCCATCTCCGTTGCCTCATATGGTCTCCCAAGTTCCACCAAAAGTAATAGATGAGCACAGAGCCAGGAGTAAACCCTGAGCGCAGATTGCCTGGGGGGCTGGCCCATAGTCCTTCACCCTGCCAACAACAGCATAGTGGGGCTGGAGAGCTCAATGGGCCCATCACATGCTTTGGGGGAGGCTCAGCACAGCATGGACCCTACCCCCCAGCACCACCAGGAGTGGTCTCTAACCACTGGTGGCTATGACCCCAAAACATAACAAATCAGCTTACAATATTCCTAATGTTGGGCTGTGAGATCCTCCAAAGGGCTTGGCACAGGCCTTGCATGCAGGCCTTTGTGCGCATCTGCAGGACAGCACTACTGGCCCAATTTGTTGAAGTTTTTTCTAGAAACCACGCTATTTTTTTAACCTTTTTGTTTTTTCTTCTTGATTTAGATTCTGTGATTTATAACGGTAGCATAGTACGCAGGGCATTTGCCATGTACACGGTTGACCTCGTTGACCCAGGTTCGATTCCTCCGCCCCTCTCGGAGAGACTTGCAAGCTACCGAGAGTATCTCACCCGCACGGCAAAGCCTGGCAAGCTACCCGTGATGTGTTTCATATGCCAAACACAGTAACAACAAAGTCTCCAATGGAGACGTTACTGGGCTCGTTCGAGCAAATCGATGAACAACTGGAGGAAAGTGACAGTGACAGTGACAGAAAATATAGCCCAATTGACAATTGTCTGACATGAACTTAATGATTGAAAAGAACTTCTCTTATTTTTGAAGTGTTCTACTTTCATTACATTAATTCCCATAAGTCCCTAGATAGATCTGACCATTGATTTTATTATGGTATATCTTGTATACTAACTTAGTTTTGTTCTTGCACCTGGGGTTTCCTGTAGGAGAAGCATACATTGCTGTTCCTATTTACTTGATATGATAATGGTGGATATTTGTTATGTGGCCGTGCAAATTGAAAAATTAGACATTTAATCTTCATTGGGCATTGAATCTTCACTCTAAATGTTTTTATCATTCATAATGATTTTGTTTCAGGACTTTCTATGTATTTGCTTTTATTAGATGACACTTGACACACTGGTAGGTTTGGATGCCATGAAACTCTGCTGAGCATAGTCTGTGAGTGCCTGCAAGGCCAGGGTTATCCCTGACAGGGCTGTGCAATGATGGAGATCAAACACAATTCCTTGAACACACATAGCATGTGTTATACCCCTTCTAGGTTGCCCCCTGACAAAGTTTTTTTTTTATCAGAATTTTCTAGTTATGGTACTTGTGTTTTCAACTACCGATAATCCAGATATGAGCTGTAACAAATCTGACTTATAATTAACATTATAAAACGTAGCAGGTAAGTCTGACTCATGAGACTAATAATTATTATGCATCGAGAGAAGACAAAAAATGAGAACACTATGTAAAATAAGCTTGGCCAAAAAATCATAACAATGCTTAGAGAAAGGGGTGATATCCAAGGGCATTCCTCTCATAATGAATGTATTTATATGAAGAAGAAAGACTAATAAAGTGAACAGAACACCTAAAGTCCTAGGACACTGAATGTCATATACATGATTTCAGATATCTCAAATCTTACCAGATTTACATGTACTAGAAAGAAGAGATACATTGTTTTAATACACACACACACACACATATATAATTTGTAACAGCACAAAGATTTTCTTACTTGAGTCTCTTGGTTATGGGAAGTGATGAAATGTGTAA
Organism: Sorex fumeus; assembly: GCF_029834395.1. Taxonomy (NCBI): domain Eukaryota; kingdom Metazoa; phylum Chordata; class Mammalia; order Eulipotyphla; family Soricidae; genus Sorex; species Sorex fumeus. Next base: position 12,195,165 of record NW_026606155.1, read on the forward strand.
ACTAGAAAAAGTGTTAAGTTTGCATTTTAGAAATATAATTTCAGTGGAGGGTTGAAAACTGAATATCTATGGATAGTGAAGTGTTAGGGACCAATTTCTGGTTTTCATGTCACACTTATATATAGCCTATTTTAAAAAGTGCTACTACTTTTTGTGGTCAAGTATGTCAATTAATAAGAAAAAAATCTATAGATCAGCTTTGCCCCACTTATCTAGGTGTTTTTTTTTTTTTTTGGTTAATCATTAGAATGAAGCACAGTGAGGCATTTCCAATTTGGTCTCTAAGTACCTATGAAAAAAAATATAAATTGCTTTATCTATATAAATGACACAGTGCATGATGATTGACCACCTTTAAATATTATAAAGTATATAAAAATTACTACAAATGCAAGATAAGTTTTCACATTACACTTTCTAATTAGTGTCCTCTCTTTGGGTGACAGGGACATGACTGACTTTCATACCCATGCTTGCCATTTCAACTTCAGTATGCATGCATCCTTGTTAAATTCTCTTTCTATTTAGTTGCCAGATATAGCTCTGCTTTATTTATATGTAATGTATATTTTCTATTTTATAAACAGTTGGGAAACATTTTTCCCCCAATGTTCAGCTGACACCCTGTTTTTGTCAACTTTGCCCAGATACTCCCTCTTGTAAGGCTTCACTTCTGGGCTGCTTTGCAAGGTCGGGTTTTACCTACTCCAGTGCCTGTCACCATACTCCACAATAAATATTTGTAGCTATTTTCATTTTTCTTTCTTTGTTGTTCATATTGTAATTATTTATTTTTACAGTGTTAATGTCTATGTTTTTAGAATGTCAAATTCTAAAATGTTTTAAATATATGTGTATGGGTTAAATGTCTAAACCATACAGATTATCTATCATGCAGTTTATTATATCTGAACAAGTTGTTTTCTAAAACTTTTATATTTGATGGAAAATATAGTACATGGGTTAAATACATGGCTCAGGTTTGAGTCCTAGGACCATGTCTTCCTGAGCACCACTGGGTGTGATCATAGCTTTGAACCACTAGTCCAGTGACTAAGAAAATTCCTTGAATGATATATCATCTGAACTATCTACTAAAAATAATTTAGAATATCAGTCATTACTAATTTTTATTATAAAATGTTTTAGCTTCTTTATTCCTTTCATAAGAGATGAACTGTAGCACTGTCCTCCCATTGTTCATCGATTTGCTCGAGCGGGCCCAATAACATCTCCATTGTGAGACTTGTTGTTACTTTGTTTGGCATATCAAATATGCATCACGGATTCAGTGTTCTCACTTCATAAGAGATATACTCTGAAAATAAACTAATATTGTTGTGGAAAATAATCAAACAAAACAAAACTACAACATAATATAAAATAATTCCACGCAATTCTTTGATGCAAAATGTTCTGTGTACTAGAGAAGTTTTAATTTTTTTAATTCTATGATAGGCTTCCTATGCCTTAAGATTTTGACAATGTTTAATGCTTCTATTTATAAATAATTATATTATAATTAAATAAAAATACTTCTATATTCTGGATCAATTGAACAATCCTTATATAGTTTATGTAATCATAGTGGCCACGTGTATTTTATGTGTTGCTTTATAAAATGGAAATGCTAATTTTATTGCAGAGGGCAATAATATTACAGAAAGCTAAATACGTTAAGAATGCATGTCAATTCTATATTGTGCTTTTGTACTAATTACTGTGACAAACATAGATTTGCTTATATCTCTTTGACAATGTTTTTATGTTTGAGGGTGGATGCCAAAAAGTGAGTTCTATGGAGTTCTATTCCCATGTTTTGGAGATATTTTCCTATTGCTTTTCATACAGGTTGGCTAGATAACATTCCCACTTCATAGAAACAACCCAAATGCCCATCAAAAAGTGTGGTCTATGTACACAAATACTATGCAGCTATAAGGGACAGATTATGCAATTTGCCACAAAATGGATGAAACCAGATGATGTCATACTGAGTGAAGTCAGAAGGAAAGACATAAATACAGAATTATTTCTTTCATATGTGAAATGAAAAGATTCATAGTAAGGGAGCAACAGAAGATCAACATAACTGGAGAATTGGCCCATGGATGGGAGTTGGCGATGAGGACTTGAAAGAGAGGGTCTTTGGGAACTTGTTGAAAAAAATAGATCTTTTTGTGAAGAATTTGGTTTTGGAATGATGTGTAGATGAAAACATTATCAATAGTACTTCAAAGAAGTTGCATAAAAAAGAATGTTTAAAGAAAAATTCTTAGAGAACAAAAAATAAGATTCATTTTTCCCAAAAAAAAGACATCATTCTAAAGGAGGAAATTAACTTACATAACCTCTGTCAAGTTCAGATTTTCCAGACTTTATCAAATTTGCAAATATTCATGTGTGTTCATAAAAATGTAATGATGCTGAGAATCAGCTAAGTGATTTTGTATAGTTTTATCTGCACAAATATATTTTCGCATGAGTTTGAAAAAGTCATGAGCCAAAATGAAAAATTGAATTCCATACTCCTATATAACCTCTTTATTTTCTATAGTCACACTGCATATGAATTTATATTTACCAACTAACCTCTCTCTGGAAAATGTTATATTGAAGGAGCCAATTTTAAGAGAAATGAGTCATTCAAGTTTAGGGAATTTTAGCTCTAAAATAAGTTGAGGATTAATAAGCATCAGCATTACATAGAAAATTATAAAGAAATATATAGAAATTTATAAAGAACAACTTATAAATCAATAAGTAAATAAATAATGAATGTTTTTGCTTCATAAAATGCCAAAAACTGAAGTAATAACATAATCAGTTTGGAGTTTCTAAAATCCACTATTAGTATTTTTTCTGTTGAACTGTTATCAATCATCACTGTAAATATTGGATACAAAAGAATCATTAAAGGGAAAACTTTCAAGAAACAACATAGTTTTACGGCTTGAAGATCTGTGAGTTTGAATTTTAAAAGCATGTTTGGAGTTGAAGACAATTTATACCATAATAAATGAAAATTGTGGTCAACAGATCTAGTTAAATTAACTCATTGTTTTCTACTTAACTTGTCTCAAAATATTTATTGTGTACTTTTATATGTAGAGTTGCAACTATGTCATATACCACTATAACTATTTGATACTAGTATCTTGTGTTTCAACTGTATTTGTAACCAAGGTCTGGCTCAAGATTAAAAAAAGTTGTTTTAATTCTTTTCAAAAATTGAGAATGTATTCAAAGAAAGAGTATTGATTTTTTAAAATATATGTTTTACAATTATTTAATTTAATAGATAATACATAAACCACATTCTGTGTTTAAAATGTGGTAATCAATTGTAAATGTTACTTGAAACAAAACTGTAAATATTCACAAAATAAAGCAATTATTATAGTTTGGGCTAAGTTTACTTACTAATACTTAGACCTGGATTGAATTTTTTAAAAAATGCTCTTAATTGCATGCAATAATGAGCCAAGTAGCCATTATTAATGATAATCACAAGGATTAGCAATCTACTATAGCATACAGCGTGATCCAATTTTTTTTTTTCTTTTTGGGTCACAAACAGCTCAGGGATCAATCCGGACTCTGCACTCAGGCAGTACATCTGGTGGTGCTTGAGGGACCATCTGGGATGACGGGGACTGAATCCAGGTTGGCCACGTGCAAGGCAAATGCCTTATCTGCTGTACTATCACTCCAGCCCACAGTCCACTTTTGAAGTGGCAGAAACATTAGTCATTTTGATTGCAAACTGATGTATAGGATTTAAGCAAAGATTACTATAATGCACAGCTCTTAAAATCAATATTCTCCCTACTAATGTTCATGTAAATATGAGTGATGCTGGTTCAATAGTGCAAAAGTTTTACATCATGATTGTAAAATTCACAAAGAGGGTGACAAGTCTGCCATCAGCCAGCTAATATAACTAAGTAGAGAAAAAAAATTAAAATAAAACACACTATGAAAGTGATAATTACATTTTAACTTTTAATTTGCTGATAAGAACCAGCATATAACTTACTGATCTATAGGGAATAAAAAAAGTTGAAATGTATGAAACATCTAATTTCTGATCTGACTATGACCTTTCAATTTACACAGTTAGTTCATCATCTCTGTATTGTATTCCGTTCATTATCTTCACTAATAATAAACTAGAATACATTTTCTGTCTTACAAATTACACAAAATTATAGTTTGATATCGATAATTTCTGTCATGGTACTAAAAATTTAGAGTAACAGTTCTTTTAGATTCTGTGAAATAAGCCATGAAATACTCTAATATTTTTTTGCTAAATTAAATTTACTCACACATTAGGGCTATATTATATTATAAGTATTAAGAATATATTATGATATGCATTTACATTCATATGTATGTACAAATAGCTTAAATTTCTTTAAAACTTTTAAAGAGTTTTCAAGCATCAATAAAATTAAATTATTTCTTATCCACTTCTGCTTTTTTATCTACTACAGAGATTCTGCCTTATCCACAAAGAAAGGAGCTTTTTGATGTTCTGTTGTATATTTACTTTTCATTCCAGATTACACATAATTGACAGAATAAATAATTTTTGTAATAATATTATATCCAGTTGTACACACTATTAAATTTTGTTCTAATTTTAGTGTGTACTTCAAATTCCAAATGATAGCTTCTGAAATAAAAGAATGTATAATGATATAGCCCCATGAATATGACCCTGTGTATCAGTTACAAAGTAAACTTTCAAATGGACTGGACATCTCTCAAAGACAGTTATATTATGAAATCCATGCATAAATCAACCGAACAAGTTTTTTAACAGGATTGTTATATATTCTTTGCACATGTCAAAAGACACAAAGAATCATACTAATTTGGCAAAGTGAAACTTTATCAAATAGCTTGAGAAAAATGCTGAAATATTATTTCAATCATCCATCCAAAGGGACAGAACACACAAATGCACACACACACATACACAATATATATATATATGCATTTTGGGCCATGGCTTACTCTTGATTCTTCACTCAGGGGTCTCTCCTAGCAGTTCTCTGGGGATCATATAGAGTTCTGTCCACTGTCCACAATATTATTTTTATGGCTTTATATTCATTTTACTGATGCCTTCAACAATACTCTAATTAAATGATCCATAGTGGGTTTGTCTCAAGCATTATGAAAATAAACATTAGTCAGTGAATAAAAGTATTAATTTTAATGGCTCTAAATCTTTTATTCCATACTGAGATTTACAGACGAGGATTTTCTCCTCCAAACTACATAAAACCTCATATGAACCTTTAAGTTATTAGGAAAAATAAGAGCTTGCAAAGCAGAATTTCTGAAATAAGCACATATTGTTCAGAATACTATATAGTTCTGCTTACATATAGAATTCAAAGCAACTTTCATGCATAAAAGGGACAATCAATTCAGACATTCTTTGTTCCTTACACGATATAAAATAGTGCATATTCCATGTCAGGACAAGACAGTAGAGATTACCAAAATATGACACCTTACAGATGAGAAAATGAATGAAGGCATTCATAGAGTAAAAGTATTTTTATAAAGCTAGGCAAGTAATTAGTAAAATATTAAAAATTTGATAAGTTCATTCCCATTGTAAAACTTCTGTGACCAACCATTAATTTTTAGAAAATTATTTGAATGCATTATATCCAAGATTGAAAAATGTTTTCTGCTGTAATGGTTAAAGTCAAAGCAGTTCTATTTTCCTTACTGGGGAGAACTGGAGTTACAGGGATAAGTTTGCCCTATGCATCATCTATCTCAGATGTGAACCTAAAGATGTTTACAAGTGAAGAACATCACATTCAAAACAATAAAATAAGAAAGTCTTTTAAAAAAATCCTAACAGTATTTTTGAAAATGAATTATGCTCTAAATTAAGAATTAAATTATATTAGTGGAATATCAATTATTAAAACAAATCCTTTTTTTCTTGTGAAATAACCAGTAAAATGAGTAGAAAGGATTCCCATTGAACTGGAGTCTACTAACCAAGTATGAAAACTTTACTTTGGAAGATATATGGGAATATCTGTCGCTAATTTACTAAAAGAAAAAAACAATAGTGTGATTTCCTTTTGTCTTTAAGTTCAGTGGATTATTTATACCCATATTTCCCCTCTCTTCTCTTTATTTTCAAATGTATTTAAACTGAAAATTCTCAGTATCTTTGTTCTCTGCTAAAGCTAAACTTTGTCTATCCTTGAATTCAATATATCACATCACTTCATATTTTATTGTTCCCTTAATGAGTTAAGTTGATCATATAGCATTAAGGTTTGAACATTGAGCATTTTGGCTAGGGTTTTCATCATAAATGGGTGCTGGATCTTGTCAAATGCTTTCTCTGCATCTATTGATATGATCATATGACTTTTATCTTTTCTTTTGTTGATATGGTGGATTATGTTGATTGATTTCCGAGTGTTAAACCAACCAGCCTTGCATCCCCGGGATGAATCCTACTTGGTCATGGTGTATGATCTTTTTGATGAGTAGTTGAATTCTATTTGCTCGTATTTTGTTGAGAATCTTTGCATCCGTGTTCATCAGGGATATCGGCCTGTAGTTTTCTTTTCTCGTGGTATGTTTGTTTCCTTTTGGTATTAGAGAGATATGGACTTCATAGAAACTGTTTGGGAGAGTTTCCTTTTTTTTCAATTTCCTGGAAAAGCTTGAGAAGGACTGGCAGTAGGTCCTCTTTAAATGTTTGGAAAAATTCGCTAGTGAATCCATCTGGACCTGGGCTTTTGTTTTTGGGAAGACTTTTGATTACAGTTTTGACTTCGTTGATGTTAATAGGTCTATTCAGATACTCCAGATCTTCTTGATTCAGCTTTGGGAGATTATAGGAGTCCAGGAATTTGTCCATTTCTTCTAGGTTCTCTTGTTTAGTGGCATACAGACTTTCAAAGTATTCTCTAATGATCTTTTGGAATTCTTTGGTTTCTGTTGTGATATCCCTCTTCTCATTTCTGATTTGGTTTATTAGGGTTCTCTCTCTCTCTGTTTCTTTGTGAGTGTTGTTTTGTTTATATATTGTTCAAAATCAGTAATAAATAAATTTATGTCTTGTAAACTACAGAGATGTCTGCATTGTATGGAATGTTTAAAATCAATGATTATTTTTACAGGTATTGCATTTACATTTTTAAAATACTTTTACAGGTATAATATTTTACTTGTGATTTTTATATGTGGATTAAAGGTTGTGTAAAAAAGAAATAGGAACATAATAAACTTCTGTTAGCTTAAAATAAACAACACATTTAAAAAGTTAATTATAAATTTAAAATAACTCATTGACTTCCTATACTTTGTCATAAAATTTTTGAATCTATATGTTGTGTAAATGTGTGATAATGGATTTTTATTTCCTCTTACTTTTCAGTATATAAAAAATTTAGTCGACTTATAATTATAAAGTAAATCTATGCCATTATTATCATGCTTCACTGCAAAGTCTGGCAAGATACCCATGCCATATTCGATATGCCAAAAACAGTAACAACAAATCTCACAATTGATTGTGAGATGTTACTGTTGCCCACTGGAGCAAATCGATGAACAACGGGAGGACAGCACAACAGTACTATTATCATACTTATAAACTTATGCATTTTATTTTAATTAGGGATTTATTAATTGTAAAAATTACATAAAACAGGATTCTGATTCAAATGTAATATAACAAAAACACAACTCTGAATACATTTTCTATAATTCATAGATGCATGAGATGACAAACCTGATATTAGTATGTATTTGAGCTATTAAAAATGTCTGAAAGTTGTAAATACTGTGTTATTTGCTAATTGCAGTCTTTATATTTATCCCAATTGGCTAGTCCTTTTAAAAATTGCAATTGAGAATAATTTTTTACAATAATATTAAAGTCATTTTATAATTCAAATAGTTTAAGATCCCCCATTATTGTTCCACTGTCCCTTCAGCCTCTATACTCTCCACCCCTGCTCCAGCTTCCTCAGTTTCCAATTCTGGTGATCATATCTCAGGATCTGTATTGGGGATCATCTAATCACTTCTTTTGTTTTCCTACTCCACTTATGAGTGAGATCATCTATTATGATCTTTGACTTTCTAACTAACTTCACTCAGCAGAACTCCCAATAATCCAATTCATGTGTCCCAACAGTTCTGCTCCTGGAGATCTATCATAAGAAAACAATGCAAAACTAAAAAAAAAATCAACCACAGATTCTGAAAAAATCTGCAAATCTATAGTCATTGTAGTATTATGCACGATAGCTGAGATAGCACAGAGGGTAGCCCAATTGCCTTACACGCGGCCCAGCCAGGCGACCCGGGTACTATTCATCTGACTATTCATCTGCCCCTCTCAGAGAGCCCAGCAAGCTCCCGAGGGTATCTCGCCTGCAGAAAAAAAGCCTGGCAAGCTACCCGTGACGTGACGTCTCACAATGGAGACATTACTGGGCCTGCTGGAGTAAATCAATGAACAACTGGAGGACAGTGCTACAATGCTACAGCTGAGATCTAGAAACAACTAAACAAATTTTATGCTAAACAGAACACTGCTCAACTATGACAAAAGATGAAATTTTGTATACTCCTGAAACTTAATGGAATTTAAGCATTCATGTTAAAGTACTCCTTTCACATTAGCATGATTATATAAAAAATATACTGTCATAAACCGCTCCTAAATTTAAGTATCTGTATAAAAATTTGCCTTACATGTGAAAGACCCAGGTTCGATTCCTCCACCCCTCTCTGAGAGCCTGGCAAGCTACCAGGAGTATCCTGCCCACATGGTAGAGCCTGTCAAGCTCCCCATGGTGTATTCGATATGCCTAAAACAGTAACAACAAGTCTCACAATGGAGACGTTACTGGTGCCCTCTCTAGCAAATCGATGAACAATGGGAGGACAGTGCTACAGTACTTCACAGTATCCATGGTAAACTGGGAGCTTCAAATGTAACTGTGCTCCCTATTCCTGATGACTGTGTCAACTATACAATGTTTTGACTCTCTTTCATCAAAGCATTGATATTGCAAATACATTCATAGCACCAGCACAGTCCTCCCGTTGTTCACCAATTTGCTCGAGCGGGTACAGTAATGTCTCCATCGTGAGACTTGTTGTTACTGTGCTTGGCATATTGCGTGGGAGATACTCTCGGGAGCTTGCCAGGCTCTCAGAGTGGGGCGGAGGCATAGAACCCGACTCTGCTGGGCCGGCTGTGTTCAAGGGAAACACCCTACCGCTGTGCTATATTGGAAAAATTATAGATATATATGCAATTCAATAATTAATTCCAGAGCCCCCCAAAACACACAACTTGTAAAGAAAAATGCATCTATCCCACATTTACTTGCTAAAACATGGTTACAATCTTAAAATAGACTTCACTTAAAATAGGAAGAACTTCAAAGTATCGGGATTTTCTACTGCTTAAGACAATATATTTTTCATTTATATCCTGTGTATTATGCTGTAGACTTAAACCAAGATAAAAAAGTCTTCAATAATTAAATTCTGTGCCTTAACAAGAAAAAAAGACAGAATAACGTTATGTATATTATATTATGCTCTTACATGTAATATACTTTTATGAAGTGTATTTACCATCATAAACAGGTAGTTTGGGATTATGTTCATATAACCAGATTTATCTTAATAATACCTATTAAATCTTAGTAATTAGACTGAGGCAGTATCCTGCCCCCAAGCCTGGCTGTCCTCGCCGGGGCCCCTTGGAGGGGAGCAGGTTGAGCTTTCCTCCCCGCCCCGACCAGGGCTCCGGCAGCCAAAGACCTCCAGGACCAGCCACCACCATGCTGAGACCACTCTCCGCACACATGAAAGTACTGGCAGAGGGACAAAGCCACGCGGGTTCCGGGGCCGAGATCTCCAAGCCTACTTGGATTTGGGCCGAGCATCCTCCACCCAGATCCTCCAAATTCCAGTAGGCGGGGGTCATACCCACAAACTGGCCCCCTGGCGCCGTGTAATCCCATCAGCGGCCAAGACTCAGAGACTACAAAAACTATCTCCCGGCCGCGCGATATCTTATTATGATATCTTATTCCTACTTTGGACAAACTGGCAGGCTACCAAATGTAGCCTGCCCACACGGCAGAGTCTGGCAAACTCCCCGTGGCATACCCAATATGCCAAATACCAGTAACACTGATGGGTCTCATTCTCCTAAAGAGCCTTGAATATAATCTCAGGGCTAGGATGAAGGAGACGTTACTGGGGCCTGCTCGAGGCAATCGACGAATAACAGGAAGATTTGTGATTTGTGATTCGATGAATTAGACTAAATCTTCATATACTGGTTACATAAAAAATTTAATTTTTTCATTGAGCAAATTTTAATAAAATGTAATCTGTCACTGTCACTGTCCTCCCGTTGTTCATCGATTTGCTGGAGTGGGCCCAGTAACGTCTCGATTTTGAGACTTCTTGTTACTGTGTTTGGCATATCGAATATGTCATGGGTAGCTTGCCAGGCTTTGCCATGTGGGCAAGGTACTCTTGGTAGCTTGCCAGCTCTCTGAGGGGGGGGAAGAATTGAACTCGGATTGTCCATGTTGACTGTGTGCAAGGCAAACGCCATACCCGCTGTGCTATTGCTCCAGCCCAGTAAAATGTAATATAGCATTATAATTTTTTTCAAATACAATATTTTTATATTTGAATACAAAAACAATATTTTTATTTTAATAGTAACATTAGTGCAATACTGTTTTTCAAATATTCTCATAGAGTGCTAATTGATAAAATATAAATTCAATTTAGGTAAACTATTCAGAAGATCCAACTTATTTAGATTTAAAGAAAAAATAAATGTAAAACATCCTACCACCTGATGCAATATTTGAAATCAAATTGATAAAGAAAATTTATTTCACATGAACAAAATATGACAGAAGAGATTATGTGTGTGTGTCATTTTGCAATAAATACTGTTGTTCTATTTCTAGAAGAGAACCTCGGAACTATATCTGTTGAATCTTGTACTTCTGCCACTGAGTATCTGTCATAGAACAGAAAAAATTGGACAAGAAAAAAGGTAATTATTTGAAGGTAATTATAAGCAACTAAGTAGAAGACTAAATGATGGAGGTAACGTTGGAAGTAGTTCATTGATTAGTATCCACAAATCATGTACACAGTGTTACTTGCCGAGATACTTTGAAGTTCTTCCTATTTTAAGTGAATTATTGTCCTTTCTTTCTTTTACCCATAAGATGACATTCTTTGCAATGTCTTCCTTGAAAATGTGGCTAAAGTCCTTAAATCCATAGTAGTGACATGACTTTCTAAGTCTTCTGGCATTTCCATCAATGAAGTGACAGTTTGGGATGGTCACAGTTGTTAAAATCTATTACGATTTATTTGAATTTTGTTTAAAGCAAAGAATGTGTAATGTAATGAAATTTACTAATGGCAGGTTTCTAATTTTGTTTAATCAAACCTTATCTAGCCTATTTTGGTGCTGAGAAATAGCTCAGTGGTCTGACCACTTACATTGATGCATGAGACCAGTGAGTAATCCTTGCCTCTACCTGGTCCCCCAAGTACCACCATGAATGACCCCTAAACACAGAGACAAGAGTAACTACTCTGTACCACCAGGTATAACACGAAAGCTAAAATAACACAAAAGCAATAAATTGACTGATTTACTCTGTTCAATTAATTTTAGCAAGGACAAGAATTAGAAAATGAATGTAGTAAAAAAAGAAATAAATAAGAATCTTTTCATTGGACATTTTTTTACTTATATGGCACTATATGCATTTAATGATATTTGATATCAGATATTTGACTTCTCATGAGACGAATGGGAATGAGATAAACCACCAAAAAATTCCTTGGTATTACTTTTAGGTTCTTTGGGTTGTTGATCATTGAAAAAGAGTACCAATCAATGTTGCATAATTTTATGAAATATTTATAAAGTTTGAGTGTGCAAACTTCAAATTTTGCTTATATATTTTTAAAAAAAATTGTATATATATGTAACTGCACTTCCAAACTATTTTTGTCACTGAGAAGAACATTAGAAAGTGTTTTGTTTTATTTCAGAATGATAGCATATAAAATGTAGCGTTATTAATCTGAGTTAAAAGCTTTCAAAGGCCTCTTGCTGATAATTCTAAGATTTGTGTTACTAAATATATACTGGCAAATAAACTCATTCTCAAATGATAACATGACAGATTATTTGACATGAGCATGATTGCTCACAGCTGCATACAAATAAGTTTAAAACAGCAAAACTACTTATTTCTGACATACTGTTAACTATTTCCGTTAAAAAAATTGACTGATTTACTTACTCTCTGTTCAATTTTTTTTTAAGCAAGGACAAGAATTAGAAAATGAATGTAGCAAAGGAAAGAAATGAAATGCAGATATAAAATATACAGATAGTGTTGGAGAGACCACTGCAATCAGGCACACACAAAGTTCATGAACACAATTTATTTCTTTAACAGTATGTGCTAAAATCAAAACACAGAGGTGGAACCCTAATTTAATATTACAAACTACAAAGAGTAAATATGACTTCATTGGAGTGAACTTCACTTAGTTCCAAACAGAAATTTTCATGTGATGAAGATTTACCTAGAGACTATCCATTTCTTTTCTTTTCTTTTTTCTTTTCTTTTCTTTTCTTTTCTTTTCTTTTCTTTTCTTTTCTTTTCTGTGCATTCTTTTCTTCTCTCTTCTTTTCTTTTCTTTCTGTCCTTTTGCCCAGATTTCCTTTCTTTGATTATTCTATTCATTTACTTCTCTATAAACTTCATATAATCTTCGATAAAAATATAGAACTGTTTGTCCTGAGAAAATATCTGTGCTGTTTTTGTCAGGCTCTGTTTGTTATTTGGTTCTATTTGAGATTATTTAATGAAGTATAATTATATTTTAATATTCTTTTAGTGAACCAAAAAATCTAGTCAAAAATAACCTATTTTGGGGCTAGAGCCATAGCACAGAGTGTAGGGCTTTTGCTTTGCACGCAGCTGACCCAGGTTCAATTCCCAGCATCCTATATGGTCCCCGGAGCACCACCAGGAGTAATTCCTGATGCCAGCAGTAACCCCTGTGCAATGCCAGGTGTGATCCAAAAAGCAAAAAAAATAATTAATCACCTATTTTTTAATAGACAAAAAGTCCAAAGCAAGATATCTGGCATCTTCAAAACATGATCTTTTCCCAGCAGTACCATGATCTTTGATACTTAAGTTTTTAACCTTTTAGAATTTTAAACACAATCAACTCATTAGCTATTTAAAGAAAAATAAAGGCATTGGAGCAATAGTTCAGTAGGGAGATCATTTTCCTGGCACACAGCCAACCCTGGTTCCATCTCCACCCCTCAATACAGTTCCCTGTTCACCGCCAGCAGTGATCCCTAAAATCATCACCAGGAGTAAACCTGCCATGTTTGGCCTCCAAAACAAAAAGTAAATGAATCCATAATCAAATATCAAATAAATCAGCTGTTACCAAATATCATCTTACTATAGAGCATCAATAAATGGTCAATTTTTAATATGTTATATCACATCTTATATTCCACATATTGAATTTTTAATTAGTTGATTTTATTTTGGAGAAAAAAAATCATAATATTTTGGGGCTAAGTAGTGGGAAATAAGATAAGGCTTATGAATATAAGCACATTAAATAAACTTAATATACAGAACTAGTTAAGTGAGCTTTTATAGTATGAATTACTAGTTTTATTGCACAATGAACTTCCTTCTCTGAGAAGATCACAATGTCTATCTTTGAGTAGCTAAACAGAAATAATGCTATATCCAATGCTATGTTTTTTTTTTAATTTTTATTTATTTATTTATTGAATTGCTGTGGGAAAAGTTACAAAGCTTTCAGGTTTAGGTCTCAGTCATGCAAATATCAATCACATTTCCCTTTACCAATACTTATTTTTCACCACGAAGGACCCCAATAACCCCCCCACCCTCCCACTGCCTGTGGGGCAGATGAATTCTAGTTAACACTCTATCTGCTTTGACTAGCTTCATTGTTTCGATAAAAGTAGCCTGGCAAGCTACCGAGAGTATTCGATATGCCAGACACAGTAACAACAAAGTCTCCAATGGAGACGTTACTGGGCCCGCTCGAGCAAATCGACGATCAACGGGAGGGCCTTTACCTTTACCTTATTATTATTTAGACTTTACCCCCCCCCCAAATCAGCCATGCTGAAAAAGCATTGTGAAATGATTTGCTTTCTACAGCTGGGTTCAAGAATTAAATGATGTTTTGGATTTCTGCTATTTTACTTATTAACCCTGAAAGTATTTCTACTGAGAGTCAGATAATTAAGAGATTGGTTTCTGTGCTTTGGAGTCATGGCCGTGCCGGAGAGCCGCTCGTGGGGGGGGGGGGGGGCAACTGGTGACCTCGGTAGGCCGTGAAGGACGGGCCGGAACGTCCCCTGTCCCATGAGGTTTCAGTAGCGCCCCCACCCCCGGCTCAGACCTGCTCTCCACAAGGCTCCCATGCGGCCGCCATCTTTCTTTCCCAATGCTATGTTTTAAGTTTAAAAATACTGTAATAGAAAGACCAGTTTATTTCTGCTAGTAGCAAATGGGTTTGTCGAGAAAGACATTTTTCAAAGAGATTTTCTTGCTACCAAGCAAAAATTTCTCAGAATTCATCTTATCAAGTTAGTCAAGCATGGGAGGGAAAAAAAGGAGGAAAAGAAGGGACAGTGGAAAAGATATGGATTTTGTATGTTTTTGGTTGAAAACAAATTTTTCCAAAAAATCAAGATCATTTAATAAGCACTGTAGCACTGTCCGTAGAACTGTCCTCCCGTTATTCATTGATTTTGCTCGAGCGGGCACCAGTAATGTCTCCACTGTGAGACTTGTTGTTACTGTTTTTGGCACATTGAATACACCATGGGGAGCTTGCCAGGCTCTGCCCTGTGGGCGGGATACTCTCTGTAGCTTGCCGGGCTATCCGAGATGGATGGAGGAATCGAACCTGGGCTGGCTTTGTGCAAAGCAAATGCCCTACCTGCTGTGTTATCGCTCAAATTTAGCATGCAAATATAACTTTCTATAATGGGTCTGGTGAAGTGGCTACTACGAGAATTACGTTTGATGATATCAACAAGTGACTATGGGCACTGAGTGATCTCTTTACTCTCTGTGACTTTCTTTTAAGAAGTTGTGGTTCTATAAATAACAAAGACTCAGACTGGTCTTTCGACAAACTCGGTACCAAGCTAGTTTGTATTTCTGAAGTTAGACAATTTTTTCCTTCCTAATATTTTGGGGGTCTCCACACCAGTGCTTGGGGGTGCCAGGCCCACTCCTGGTGAACAGAATCAAGCAGTGGAACTTGGTCTTGAGGTTCATGGGCTCACCAGACCACACCAGTTGATAAAACTTTAAGGACATTAATTCATAATTAGGATGAATAGTCAAACTAATAAATATTTTTTAACTATCTATTTTGGGTTGGAGTGACAGCACAGCGTGTAAGGCATTTTCCTTATACACGGCCAACTTGAGTGTGATTCCTCCGCCCCTCTTGTAGAGCCCAGCAAGCTACTGAGAGTATCTCGCCCGCAAGGCAAAGCCTGGAAAGCTACCTGTGACGTATTCAATATGTCAAAAAAACCGAAACAGTAATTCTCACAATTTTTTGTGAGATGTTACCGGTGCCCATTTGAGCAAATTGATGAACAACCAGAGGACAGCAACAGTGACAATTGTCTATTTTAATTGAAAATAGATCTCATTAAAGTTTAATGTAATCAGCCCAATGTAATAAATCATATATTTTATCTTGCTATGGGAAATAAAGCTAAATGTGATGTTCTTGACCTGCTGGAAAAATATAGGATATTTTTATCCTATATATAGGATATCCTATATTTTTATCCTATATATAGGATCCTATATCCTATCCTATAAAATATAGGAAAAATTATGTTTATCTTCATTTTTATAACTATCCTGGACTCTATTCTTAGAGAAAAATATGTCTCAGCAAAATCTTCACTGTCACTGTCACTGACCTCCAGTTGTTCATCGATTTGCTTGAGTGGGCCCAGTAACATTGTGAGATTTGTTACTGTGTTTGGCATATCGAATATGTCATGGGTAGCTTGTCGGGCTTTACCATGCGTGCCGGCGAGATACTTTCGGTGGTTGCTGTGCTCTCCAAGAAGGGCATTGAAATCTAACTAGGGTTGGCCATGTGAGCCGCGTGCAAGGCAAATGCCCTACCCACTGTGCTATCGCTCCAGTCCAAAATCTTATTTGAACAAAATTATTTCATATTAAACTCTCCTATTCCTTCTGGTTAAGTTCGACTTACAATATATTCTATTAAGTTGACTTATTCAGGCAAAATTTAAAATTGAAATGAAACATGAATTCACTGGTTTGCTTCCAATACTATTTATTGATTCCCTGATTCCCTATTTAATTAAGGATGGAGCAATAATTTCTTACTTAAAGGGAATTTAGATAATATCTAATTAGATCAACTATCATTAGAGTGTTTTCTAAAGAATTTCTTTTTAGTAGTTGTCTACTCTATTTGAATAATATACAGGTAAGGATATTGATTGCTTCCAAAGCAGTACGCTTGTCTTCTATTATTTATATGACATTGAAACTTTATTTTATATATCAGTGGGAACAAAGGGAGGAAGGAAGGGAGGGAGGGAGGGAGGATGGAAGTTAGGAAGGAAGGAAGGAAGGAAGGAAGGAAGGAAGGAAGGAAGGAAGGAAGAAAGGGAGGGAGGAAGGGATGGAGGGAGGGAGGGAGGAAAGGAAGGAGTGAAAATACAGAAATACCTTATTTCAAAAATTAAAGGGGGTTGGGTTGGTGAGATAGGACAGTGGATATGCATTTGCCTTGAATTGCTACTGGCCATGGTTCAAGCTCCGACATCTTACATGGACTCCTAAGTACTACTAGGAATAATTCCTAGGTGCATAGACAGGAGTAATCCTTGAGTACAGTCTGGTGTTTCGCCCCACCCCTGCCCCTCAATAAACGGAAAGAAAAAATCAAAATTGGAGAAGAGGACTAGGCAGATTATAATGGCTAGGGTGCTTGCCTTATAAGCAGCTGACTTTGGGGCCACATCATATCAGGACCCCCTTTTGGGGTTTTTTGATAACACAGTCACCCCAGCCACCTCATCCCTTGGGTCAAAATCCATGAATTTGTTTTGTTTGTTTTTGACTACTTTCCTTGATTTGTTTCTTTATATTTTATGTGAAAAAAATTATTCAATCTTTCTTCTTATGACTCATTTGTTCGGCATGAGCCATTTCAATTTCATCCAAGGTTAACAGAAAAAGCAATATACCTTTCTTTTTACAAATAAACAGAATATCATCAGGCATGCTTGTGTGTATATGTGTGTATATGTGTGTTTAAGTGAGAGAGAAACGCCTTGTAAAATTTTATATATATATATATATAATTTAGCTGTCATTGGGAAATTATTTTAATTTCTTGGTTAATATAAATAGCGATGTTTCTATACCTTGGTTAATATAAATAATTATGTGTATAAATATAGATATAATTTTAATCTTTTCAAAGTAATATTTTCTTGTAACGTGGATGAAGCGATAGCACAGCTGTAGAGCATTTGCCTTGCAAGTGGCCAACATGGTCAACCTGAGTTCGATTCCGCTGCCCCTCTCGGAGAGTCCAGCAAGCTACCGAGAGTATCTCGCCCTCACGGCAAAGCCTAGCAAGCTCTCCGTGCTGTATTTGATATGCCAAAAACAGTAACAACAAGTCTCACAATGGAGACGTTACTGGACCAGCTCAAGCGAATCGATGAACAATGGGAGGACAGTGACAACTTGGATAGATACTTAATTTTAGTTGCGCTTTGGATAAAGTGGAATTGCTGGATTACTTGGTAGATATTTTTTATCTAATGCAATTTCTATAACATTTTCTATGAACACAATTTAAACCCTTTATCTCTGCAATTTGCCTGTGTATTTTACTTCATTGTATTTTGCAGCACTCTGGCATTGCTCAGGGAAACTAGCCGTGCTGAGGATCAAATCCAGCTTTTTAACGCAGACCTCAAACCTGAGCATCCAATGTGTTCTGTGTACCCTCAGCCTTTGAGAGACATCCTGGCTCCTTTTCCATTTATTAAGAAACAAAGTAGCCTGGGAACAGTGCAATGCCATGCATGTGATACCTACAAGTAATTTGATAATATGAGAGTCTTTGTCTATAAACTGAACTTCGGATATTGTACTAAAAAATCTTACTCTATTCCTCACTCATGCCATTGATCAGTAAAAAAAAATGCAGGCTACTTTGAAAACATAGCAGCAAAACTTGGCTTACTTTTAAAACAGATGGTGCAATAAGAAGAGTAACCATATATACAAGGTTCATATCCCTCACCAAGATTATTAAAAAAAAAATTAAAACACAGTTCCAGGAAATTTTAAGTTCTCTTTCCCCTAAATGCTTTAGCTAGTGACAAATAGTCAAAAGGGTTCAGCCAAAGTAAACTTCCTAGTCACACAATCCAAATAATAAAACATTTATATTAGCATGAGAACTTAGAAGCGACCGTAGGTCTTTATCTGATTCCTCTATGGGCTGGAATAAAACTGATGCTATTTACATGGTGACATGTCATGTAGACAATCTCTTATTCACTTGAGCTGGGCAGGAAAATGCATCTCTTACTTTTGCACACTTTTTAGTCATACTCTCTATGTATTTCTGGGTTCCTTCAAGTAAATACAGTTACTAAAAGTGAGGTACTTTGCTAGAGATAATCAAAGAAAAAAATAATAAAAATAAAAACAATGAAACAATGAGTATTTTCATATCCTGTGCAAAGTCAATCTTTTTCTACCTGCTAATACTTGATGTGTAGATCCTACATTTTTTAAAAAACATTTTAAAGATTTTTCCATACATTTAGGCAATAGGAATTAAATTACTTTACCTATATTGGGATTTAAGAAAATTAGAAGCCCTGCTCACTAGCAAGGTCAGTCAAAATCAACTCAATTTGCAACCTTTTCTGAAAGAACATTGTCTATAACGCCAGCATTATTTACTTAAACATAAGTTAAACTGCTTTAAAGCAAGTATTTACTAGAGATTAGAGCATAGTATTGGAGATTAGAATCTGATAACTTTGTCTGATAATACAAAGTGTTGATGGAATTCAATTCCAGCTATATAGAGTTTTGTCATTTTGGCTTACTTTAGTAATAGTTAAACTAAATGCTTTAAATAGTATTAAAAGATGAACAGAAGGAGAATGAACAGAATTAGAAATAAGACAATGAAAGCACAATTTTCCCACAAAATTGATGCTTTAAACTTGAAATAAAAAGCAAAATTAGTTTTCTAAGCTACACACATGAAATGCCAGTTTCTGGCCTCTTAGAAAATAAAAGCATATAGCATAATATAAAAAGAAAAGTAAAGTAAAAGGCCCTCCCGTTGATCGTCGATTTGCTCGAGCAGGCCCAGTAACGTCTCCATTGGAGACTTTATTGTTACTGTGTCTGGCATATCAAATACTCTCGGTAGCTTGCCGGGCTCTCCGAGAGGGGCGGAGGAATCGAACTCGGGTCGGCCATGTTGGCCGCTTGTAAGGCGAACGCCCTACCTGCTGTGCTATCGCTCCAGCCCAATAGCACAGTGGGTAGGGCGTTCGCCTTACAAGCGGCCAACGTGGCCGACCCGAGTTCTATTCCTCTGCCCCTCTCAGAGAGCCCGGCAAGCTACCGAGAGTATTCGATATGCCAGACACAGTAACAACAAAGTCTCCAATGGAGACGTTACTGGGCCCGCTTGAGCAAATATAAAAAGAAATTTCAACTATTTATTTCGTTTTGATATATTTCTTTTGACTTTTGGGCCTTACAGTATTCAGGGCTTACTACTGGCTCTGCGCTCCAGATCAGTTTTGGAGGGGCCCTGGAATTCATATGTAGAATTAACTATTGAACAGAGATCTGCTGTGTTCAGGGGAAAAACTTTGATCCCTATTCTATCTCTCCAGTTCTTGAGAAAACTTAACCTATTTTGTAGGCTAATAAAAGTAATATTGCAGTTTTATACTTCCTAATTACTAGAACTATGTACCTTCATCTAACGTTCTTATGCTTTGAGGTCATCAAGGATTTTCTGAAAACAGTGAAATCAGAGACTGGTAATAGATAAGATTATTATCTGGTAATCGATAAGAAACCTTTAGCATCAGCAGTTTCACTTGCTTTGGTCTTTTGATACTTAAATCACTAACTTCCACCAGAAGAAAATAAAATGTTACACTTTGGCAAATATCCCAATCCAGTTATACACAGAATAAAATAGCTAACAATTGATGTACATAGGATATATCTCTTATGGATAGGTATATACCACCCTGTTGATCTTTGTCAATATTCATTGGTTTGGATTCTCCTGTGAATTTGATTGTACAAAAAATATTTTCCCCTAAAGACAAATAGTAAAATTTAACAAGTGTCTGGATAAAAGATGTCAAAACATTAAATAATCAATAAAGGGAATAACAAGATAACTTTGTGAGCTTAAGTACATAACTGCAAGTAGAAGAACTTGGTTTAAGCTCTGGTACATTAGTCTCCTCAGTACCACTGAGTACTAACCAAGAGTACAGGACCTGCAGTGACCACAGTATCTACAGGTTTGGCCCAAAACTATAGTACGTAGTTTTTTGAACCTAGAAGGATTGGATGACTTTTTGACTCTTTTAAACTTCAAGATTAAATCAAGAGAACTCAAAGAATATGAAGTGATGATTTACCTCCAAGGAAACTGAAATGATAATCAAATGCCGCCCCCAAAACAAATTCCTGGATCAGGATGGGTTTACTAATGAGTTCATTTTCAGTCTTTAAAGAAGTCTACTTTGAATTCTTTCAGACTTTTACAGATAATCAAAGAAATACAACCACCCCACCCACCCCCAAATCAGTTTTTCTGAGGCAAATACTGTGATATTAAAATTAAAAAACCCACAATAAAAACTATAGACCTATATCCCTGATTAATATTGATGCAAATTTCCTTAATGTGAGGATATCAAATATAACAGAACATTGAAAAGATCATTCCCCATAACCAAATAGCAAGGATGGTTAATATATCAAGTCAATCAATATAATGTATCATATAAACACAAGGAAAAGTAAGACCATATGATCACTCATCAGTGAATCAGAGAGAGCAATATAAAAGACTAAAGTCTCTTTTATGATTTCAAACAAACAAACAAGCCAAAAAAAGCCTCAATAAAATGGGGATTGAAGGAAATTTCCTCAGTACATTTAGAACCTTCTATCATAGCTATTATTTTATTCAATGGTGAAAAATTGAAATATTTACTTCTTTTTTTTCTTTTGCTTTTTGGGTCACACCCAGCAATGCACAGGGGTTACTCCTGGCAGTGCTAAGGAGATCATATGGGATTCTGGGAATTGAACCCGCGCCGGCTCCATGCAAGGTAAACGCCCTACCCGCTGTACTATTGCTCCAGCCCCAAAAGATTTACTTTTAAGATGATATAAAATGCAATGATCTTGACTCTTATCATAGTTATATTATTTAATATAATATTGAAAGACCTTTCCATTAGCAATTTGGCAATAAAATGCAACCAGATTGTAAAATTTGGAATATTACCAGTATTTGAATAATGACATGATATTATATTTAGGAACATTAGAAATTCTACAAAACAAAATTCAATAAAATGGTACAGGAACATTTCAGACAACAGAAGTGACACAAGAATTCATGGTATTTCTATATGCAAACAATGAAAAAGAAGAGAATTTTTTTTTAACAATTCTGCAACATTGCTTTCGGAATTTTACTTCAAAAGATAAAGAACCTGGGAATATACTTAATAAGAAGGGAAAAATGAAGACTGCTATAAATCACCACTAATAGAAATGAAAGGATACACAAGGAAATGAAACAGACTCCAGTTAATGAATTGGAAGAATTAATATTATCATAATGACAATTTTAGCCAAATTGTTAAACAGATTCAATGCAATCCCTATAAAATTATTCAGAGCATTTGAAAAAGATATAGACCAAATATTATTGTACCCTATATGGAGTAATAACACCCAAATAACCAAATTAGCCTGAGTGGAAAAAGATGGGATGTTTTTACTGTCCTAATTTAAATTAGACTGGAGCGATAGCACAGCGGTAGGATGCTTGCCTTGTCGACCCGAGTTCCATTCCTCCGCCCCTCTCGGAGAGCCTGGCAAGCTACTGAGAGTATCTCGCCCACACGGCAGAGCCTGGCAAGCCACCTGTGATGTATTCAATATGCCAAACACAGTAACAACAAAATCTCCAATGGAGACGTTACTGGGCCCGCTCGAGCAAATCAATGAACAACGGGAGGGCCTTTACTTTACTTTACTTTACAAAGTTCACAGTCCAGGCAGTATGGTATCAAAATAAAGACAGACTCTCAGATAAGTAGAATAAAATTGAGATGTCAGAGACACATATGTCAAAGCTAATCTTTTACAAAAAAAATATGAGCATGAAGTGGATCAAGAAAATGCTCTTTAATGTGTGGTGTTGGAAAACTGAAACCCAAGCACAAAAATTTGTAAGTCTATCACTGTACCTCATAGTGTTTCACTAATAAAAAAATTTAAAAAATAAATAAAATAAAAAAGGAAACTCATATCCCTATCCAAAGCATGCACAAAAATTCATTCAAAGTGGATTAAATATCTTGATAGCAAACCATAATTCATAAATTATATTAAAGAAAACAAAATATCATGTATGATATTGAATCTAGAGGCATCTTGAACAATTCAACATTATTGATCAACAAAAGGAAGCAAAGTAAAGCAAATAGAATTCCATCGAATTTAGAATATTCTGCATTTGCAAAAGAAATCGTAACCAGAATAAAATGTTATCTCACTGATGGAGAGAAAATTTACGTAGAACTCATTAGACATTGATTAATATCCAAGGTAGATAAAGCACTTTTAAAACTTATTTAAAAACATACTCTCAATCCATCCAAAAGATGAAAAGAGATGTACAGAAATTTCCAAAAGGATGACATACAGATGGCTAAAATGTATATAAAAAATGCTTCGTATTTCTAATAATCTGAAAAATACAAATCACAACAACAATGAGGCCCGTATTAGAAAGAACAAAACTAGGCAGTGTCAGATGGGAGGTCGGGGGAAAGGAACCTTCATCGTTTTGGAAAGCAATCCTTAACGATTAATTAAATTAAAAGGCCCTCCCATTGTTCGTTGATTTGCTCGAGCGGGCCCAGTAATGTCTCCATTGGAGACTTTGTTGTTACTGTGCTTGGCATATCGAATACGTCACGGAGAGCTTGCCAGGCTCTGCCGTGCAGGCGAGAGATTCTCGGTACCTTGTGGGGCTCTCCGAGAGGGGCGGAGGAATCGAACTCGGGTCGGCCATGTTGGCTGCATGCAAGGCAAACGCCCTACCGCTGTGCTATCGCTCCAGCCCTTAAATATACTCTTCAAAAAAAACTAAAGATTGAGTTTCCATATGACACAGGCAATTCCTCTTCATGGTATCTATCTGAAGAACTTAGAAACTCTGTTCAGAAAATATACTTTCACCTGTGTGTTCGTTCCAGCACATTTTAAAATGAGAAAGTATAGAAACAATTCATGTATCAAAGAACAGATGACTTAATATACACAACACACACAAACACACACACATGCACAATTATTTTCTACTGAGCTCTAAGAAAGAAAAATGTTGTGTCATTTGCCTCTATGTGGATATAACTAGAGTGTATTATGTGCTTGCTGAAATCAACCAGGAGAGGGACAAATATGAAATGCCTTTCTCATATGTAGGATACAAAGAAGCATGATAAGGGAATAACAAAATCCTGAAGCAACAGAATCTGTCAACTGGTCTACAGAACTGAACTTACCCTGATGAGGAAATGGGTGAGTAGAAGGTTGGATGAAGGAACCCTGAGACAATGTTAGAGGAAAATGGGCACTTGTTGGGTGTGATGTTGTAGAGTTGTATAAAATAAAACCATCAGTGGCAGTATTGTTAGTCACAATGACTAAGGTTTTGAAATACATTTTAATAAATAACTGCTAAAGGATTAGTGTGTTCTTATTGTATGAGTTGTTTCCACTTAAAAATAATTAAGAAACACTACAAAGGAGAAATTTCTAGTAGATCATTCATCAGACTGACCCTAAGATAGAAAATACATTTTAGTAGAATTTATTATATATTTTAAAGCATAATTATGTCTGCATCTTTCTAGGTAAGAAAGGGTTAAAAAAAGTTATCACCAATATGTGTGAAAGTTGCCTTGAAACATATGTCCCATCTCACATATAAGTTCCTGAGAATAAAAAATTAATTCATCATTGATAGCTTCAGTTCATTGATGAGCTCTATTAACTGCTACTTTTATTTATTTTTTTATTTTATAGCAAGTCATTTGCAATGGATTATTTCAATCAGGAAAATCTGGACCACCTTGGAGGTTGAGGAAATTGCAGTTGCTTTAAGTCCCTAGAGCAATTTTAGCAGGTAAGTTGCTACCACGGGAATGCCATTTTTATGTTCCATTACGGATAAGTGTTACTTTTACACTGATCAGGACCATTTCTCACACTGCTTTTTCATATGCATTTATCTGCCTTCTTCCACATATTCCAATTGTTCCTAACGGTAAAAATTACATATTACACATTGAAAGTTGAAAGGTAATTGTGTAATAAATATAGGATAGCGTAAGCATTGCAGATTCTCAAATGTGAACAAATATATGATCAATGACACTCTTTTCTAGTGTCTTTTGTGTGTAGTATAGAATACAGTGTTCATCTTTGAGGTTTTTCAACCTCCATTATTGGCCTGAAAAGCAGTTTTTAACTTTAAATATAGAGTTATGTATAGATTGTTCACTGCAACTGTATCTTAAAATATAAAATTATTTGTTAGAACAAAATAAGCAGTGCCTTAAGTGTAAAGTAAGTGCAGATAAAGTAATTGAAATGTTTAAGCATCTTTAATACAGGTTTTATACTTATTTCATCTAAAGAAAGTCCCAAATCATATTGAAAAATTTCTCTGTTTTACAAATGAATCAAGATATTTAAACGATACTTCATATTAGATATTGTTATGCATACTTACTATGTTAATAAAGTTTAAAAACTCAATAAGGAGATAGTGATGTTGAACTGTTGACACACACCTACTCCTTAAAGTCAGAGATCAGGGTTAAATATTTTACCACACAATCAACCAATTTTATGGCTCTTTTCTGTACAAAAAAAAAACATTGAAACTGAAACTCTTAATGAAGTTTTTATAATTGTGTCAGTATTAATTTTTTAAGAAGTATCACTGTATTTGGTGAAATTCAAGATGGATGTAGTACTCCTAAATATATGTAAAAAACTCAGTTGTACTAAGTGTGATGTAATAAACTTACATCACACTCAGTAACAAATTATACTCCTCCAAATTCAAATGTCTTTAATGCTAAGTTTATTTAGGGAGATACAATTTCACTTTAATTTTGTTGACAAAATGAAAAAAATCCACTATTGTACAAAATTTTAAAAATATTCCACAAATGAACAATTTGTTCAGGAATTTATGCAGCTTCACAATTACATGCCTATCTGTGCTTACTGTTAGTTCAATTATTGTAATTAAAATGGACATTTGTCTCTATTAGTGTTGGGAAAACTAATGACACTAGAGAACTATTTCATACCATGTGTTTAAGTTAATTTAAGATAGATTAAAATCTTAGAATTTAGACACAAATTAATAAATATGAATTGAATAGAACTTTGAAAAATACCTCATGATACTGGCTTCATTGATTCATTAGGGGATTTGATTCTGTAAGCAATGCTGTAGATTTCATAAAAACAACAACACCAAAAATGGTATTATATCAAATTTAAAAGCCTCTACACAGGGAAATCACTGAAATAAAAAGACATACTATTGAATGGGTGAAAATATTTGCCTATCATGGAATCTAAAATGATTATCATCTAAGAGATATGTATATATGTATATATACATGTGTTTGACTTTAACATACTTGCTTGTATCCTCTTATATACAGGCTTAACCTCCGTTCCTCTCAGAGAGCCTGGCAAGCTGCCGAGAGTATACCACTCGCATGGCAGATCTTGGCAAGCTACCCGTGGCATACTTGATATGCCAAAAACAGTAACAATAACTGGCCTTAGTACCCTTACCCTGAAAGTGCCTCCAATATGGCAGCGTTGAGAAGGATGGGTAAGAAGAGCCTGCTAAAATCTCAGAACTGGGAAGAATGGAGATGTTACTGGTGCTCACTGGAGCAAATTGATGAACATAGGGAAGACAGTGATATACATATATATATATATGTATATATATATATACCTCTTACTTCATTATTTCGGCCAATATAACTGACTACTGAAATGAGTTGGAGAGTATTAGTTTAACCTATCTTTAATACTCACAATGTTTTTGAATTTAAAAAATTAATATTTTGATTTTGAGGTAACACTTAACTGTGCTGAAAACTTACCCCTGACTGTGTGTTCATAGAACACTCCTGGTGTCCTTGTGGGAACCATAATCAGTACCGGCCATCCAACAAAGTGTTGGTCTCATGCAAGGCAAATACTCTGTACTTGCTCTGGTCCTGTCTTGCCCTTTAAATGAATCATTTAATGTTTCTTCCAAATATGTTTTCACAGCTGGGGACTTTGTAAATTATTGTTGCTCCAAAAAGCTTTATATCAGTCTTTTAACTATTAATGATAACCTGTAATGTATTCTTATTGATATGTTTATTTCATTAAGCTCTTTACTATAATCCACGATTTTCTTCAGCATGTAGTCTCATTAATTAGATTGTGATTTCTTGTGATATTATTTTTTGCATGTAAATTCTTTCTAGGATCCGTTGCTCTTGATATTCTTTTTGTCTTCATATTTTTTTTTTTTTTGGTCATTTTAACTACAGTGTCTTGCAGTTCAAAAAAAGAGAAAAGGGTTTACAGGAATATTCTGTGCTCTTTGAATTTGATTCAATCTTCAAATTAAGAGACTTGCTCGTTATAATTTCTTTTATCAATAGTTCTTCATTGATTTCTCCTACCTATTCTTTGAGGACTTGTTTATATTTTTATATTCATTCTCATTAATTTGCCTCATAGATATTTGATATATATTTTTTATTTCTTTTAAATTATTTTTTTCATCTTCTGATATTTATTGATGGTATTCCAAAACTTGTGTTCAAGTTCTCTGATTAATTCTTTAGTTTCTGTATCTCTGTTACTGAGGCCTTCAAAAGGTTTTTTTTTTTTTTAAATTTTTATTAGTGCGACACCATGAGGTACAGTTGTAGACTTACAAATTTTGTGCTTGGGTTTCAATTATACAATGATCAAATACCCATCACTCCACCAGTGCCCATTTCCCACCACCACAGATCCCAGTATCCCTCCCAACCCCCATCCCCCCATCCCACCCTGACTCTCAGGCAGGGCATTCCCTTTTGTTCTCTCTCTTCTTTTGGGTGCTGTGGTTTGCAAAAGAGGCATTGAGTGGCAATCACGTTTGGTCTATAGTCTACTTTCAGCATGCTTCTCCCATCCTGGGGGGATCCTCCCAGCACCCTTTATTTGGTGCTCCCTTCTCTATCTGAGCTGTCTTTTCCCCTAGCATGTGTGGTTGGCCTTCAAGTCACGGAGCAAAATTCCTTGTACTAATCTCAGCCATTCTTAGGTGTTAGTCTCCTATTTTGTTACTTTATATTCAAAAAGGATTTTTAGTTAACCTATTATGTTTTCTATTCTGTCACTTTTAATTGCAGTTTATCATGTTCTCCTCCAAACCTTCTTTTTCATTATCAGAGATCTATACTACATTTATTTTTTTAGCATAGCACTGTTAGCACTGTCCTCCTGTTGTTCACAAATTCACTTGGGTGGGCACCAACAATGTCTCCATTGTGAGACAACAATTGTTGTTACTGTTTTTGGAATATCGATTATGCAAAGGGGAGCTTGCCAGGCTTTACCCTGCCAGCGAGATACTCCCCATATCTTTCCAGGCTCTTCGCGAGGGGTGGAGGAATCGAACCCAGGTTGGCTGTGTGCAAGGCAAACACCCTGCATGCTGTGCTATAGCTCTATGTTCACTTAGTCATCATTTGAGGTTGATTAGTGCTGGGAATGCTTTCAGACGATTATCTTTATCTATTAATTTGGATAGACTCTAAGATTTTTCTTTATATTTACTGTGAACCTTTATATTTAATGAGAGCCTGAAAAGCTATCCATGGCATATTCAATATGCCAAAATCAGTAAATACAATGGGTCTCATTCCTCTGACCCTGAAAGAGCCACCAATATAGCAGTGTTAAGAAGGATGAGGAAGGAGAGGCTGATAAAATCTCAAGGCCAAACTAGGCTGCCAAAACGAAGAAAGACAAAAATGATTGCCTGTACTTTCAATGCACATACGCTGTCATCGGATGCATCCATCGAGGACCTGATGGTACAAGCAAGAAAGAACAAGTACAACATCATTGATCTGACTGGGACAAGAAGGTATCAATCACATCAAGCCATTTTTGACACTGGAGAAGAACTGTTCCTCAGAATATGCAATAAAAGAGGCATTGGAGGTGTCGGTGTCCTTGTCAAAACAAACTTGGCCATAAACATTGATTCATTTGAAAGCTTAACAACCCGAGTCAGAGGATTGCACTTGAATAGATGTCACTAGCTGCAGGCAGTTTCTATCTTCATTGTTTATGCACCAACATCCAATTTTGATGAAGGAGAAATTGAGAAGTTGTACATGGAGCTAGAGAAGTTCTATAAAGAAGACCACCCCTTTTAAAAAATCGTTTTTGGTGATTTTAAAGCCAAGATAGGACCGAGAAGATCAGCCAAAGAACACCACATCAGGACCCATGGCCTAGAATGGAACAACCAAGGTGAGAGACTGTCCAAGTTCATCATGTCGACCAAGACCATCCATGGTAACTCAGAGTTCCAAAAGGCCGAATCTAAACATTGGACTTGGGAGTCTCCCAGTGGATGGTTCCACAGTGAAATTGACCACATCATATTCAATTGATGTTTTGCCTGACCTATGTCACTATTGTCTTAAAATTCCAAACGGGATAGAAGCACCATCTCTTTCATGCAAAATTCTACTTCATGGAGCAGGGAGAAAGAACTGCAAAGTTGAAGAAGAGAACTTCCAGAATGACCACCAACTGGGAGCTCTTTGGCACTATTGCAGCAACAAGGAAAGATGCCGTTGCTGACAACATTGATGAGGAATACGATCGACTGGTTCAGCAATTCCATGATTGTGCCAGGAACGCCAAGTGAGAAATAGCCACAAAAAGAGGCCTGTCTTTGAAAACTCTTGAGCTTATTCACCAGCGTGGCTTGGCGCAAGCCTCAGGCAACTGCAAGTGAATATCTGAGCTCACAAAGCAGTGCAGACATGCGATCAAGGAAGACCTAAAAGAGAGAAGAGCAGCAGTGCTGGAAGATTTGGCAGAAGCCAGGAAAAGCATTCATAACAACTGCTGTCCTTCGCCAACTACAAGACCAAGATGATTCCCCTCCGTCATCCTGATGAATCTATCACGTCTTCTAGAAGGGCAATAGAGATTATCCATGACTTCTACATGGATCTCTTCGATAGCCACGTCCATCTGCCCACATACCAAATTCCGCAGGATGGATATGTCGTTCCCAAATTCTCCTTTCTGAAATCTGACACATCAGTTCATCGGTAAAGAAACAAACAGCACCTGGCACAAACAAGGTCAGATCCAAACACCTGAAGACTTTGCCATCAGTACTCATAGATACACTGGCTCGGCTCTTCACATGCTACCTGTCTGAAAGCAAGGTTCCATCCCAGGGGAAAACCAGCAGGAATGCACTACTCTATAATAAGGGAGACATCCACGACATTGGCAACTATCGCCTGATCTGCCTGTTGTCAGTCATCTACAAGCTGTTCACTCGAGTCATCCTGAATCGGATTGGCAGAACACTAGATGAAGGACAACCATGCAGGCTAGTCGGGTTCCAAAAAGGATTCAGCATGATCAACCATATCCCCATGATAATCAAGCTCGTCACTTCAACCGTGTGAGTAAGGAAAAGTCAAACTGCAGCTGAATTTCACTAAGACAATGTTTATGAGAAACAGTCTCATTCCTGATATTTCATTCATTATCAATGGGATGAATATTTCCGAATGCAACAGTTATGTGTACCTAGGTCGAGAAGTCAAAATGGCGAATAACCTGGCACCTGAATTGTGCGGGAGGAAGAGAGCAACTTGGAACACCTTCAAGAGTGTTGAAGAAATAGCTAAGAGAACAAAGAACCTCCAGCTCCGGGCACATCTCTTAGATTCCACTGTTCTTCCTGCATTAACATACGCCTCAGAGACCTGGGCCCTATAAAATCAGGACGAGAATGCTATTTATGTCTCCCAAAGAATCGAAAGACCTATGTTTAGAGTATCACTATTTACTCAAATGAGAGAAAGAACCCGGAGTTCCGACCTCCATCAACCGTCATGAATCAGGGACACTGTCTCGTTTGCCAGGGCATCAAAAATCTGATGGGCTGCACATGTAATGAGATTTGGAGACAACCGCTGAACTAGAGCCCTTACCAACTGGATTCCACGGGATGTCAAAAGATGGTGTGACCGCCCACCTACGAGATGGTCAGACTTCTTTGTCAAGAACCTAAACGATCTGTTTGAGGCTCTTCGTGTTCCTAGAACAAGCAGATGCTACTGGGCCACACTAGTACGCAACATGGATGAATGGAGACGTTACTGGCAGCTGCTGGAGCAAATAGATGAGTAATGGGATGTCAAGTGATCAAGTGATTACTGTGAACTGAGGACAATGAGTAATGGTCTGGTTTTGGGTCTGAGTAGCAGTCTTTGTCAGAGGCTCCCTTTTGCCATTTCCAACCCTAATCTTTGTATTGTATTTATGTTCCATTGAGCTGCTGCTGATTCCTTGTGGCATAATTTGTACCTCACCTCTGTATCAACTTGGCTTGCTGTAAAAGAAAAACCCCAGTGACTTAGCCTCACCCCTTTGTTTCAGTACTTTGGTTTGGACCACTGGCTTATTGATATACATAATTGTTTGTTTGTTTGCTTTTCCTGGCTCATGTTTCTTTGTTAAAAACCAGATACCTACTTTAAGCTAGGGTTTTGGGGAAGGTACTATATGTTGTATTTTCTGGAGCCATCTGAGGCCAAAAGTCTCTGCCTAAAGTTCTGGTGGGCAACAACAAGAACAAAAATATATATTGGGCTGGAGCAATAGCACAGTGGGTAGGGCATTTACCTTTCACGCGACCAACCCGGGTTCGAGTCCCAGAATCCCATATGGTCCCCTGAGCATCACCAGGAATAATTCCTGAGGATTGCCGAGTGTGACCCAAAAAAACCCAAAAAATAATTATATAATAAAAGGTAAAGGTAAAGGTAAAGGTAAAGGCCCTCCCGTTGATCGTCGATTTGCTCGAGCGGGCCCAGTAACGTCTCCATTGGAGACTTTGTTGTTACTGTGTCTGGCATATCGAATACTCTCGGTAGCTTGCCGGGCTCTCCGAGAGGGGCGGAGGAATCGAACTCGGGTCGGCCATGTTGGCCGCTTGTAAGGCGAACGCCCTACCCGCTGTGCTATCGCTCCAGATAAAGTTCTGATGAATAGGTTTCTGTGACTATTGCCCCAAATTCCCAGCTATGTTTTAGGCAGGTGGAAATCATGTGCATTTAAAATGATATGGTGGAGGGATGGGTACTGGATCATTGTATAACTGAAACCCAAGCACAACATACTTCATGGTGTTTCACTAATAAAAATTAAAAAAATAAATAAAATGCACAGGTTTCACTGCACACATTGTACCATGATAGCCATCCTCTGCCACCTACAATGGCCTGCTATACTGCATCTTTTCACCTTCTTCAACCATCTGCCAAGCCTATAGCCCATGTACATGGATATGCTGTAGAGTAGCTCTTTATTATAAAAAATTACTTAGGCTTTTATTTTATTTAATTAATTAATTTTTGCTTTTTGGGTCACACCTGGCGATGCACAGGGGTTACTCTTGGCTCTTCACTCAGGAATTACCCCTGGCAGTGCTCAGGGGACCATATGGGATGCTGGGAATCGAAGGTGGCTCAGCCGCATGCAAGGCAAACGCCCTACCTGCTGTGCTATCACTCCAGTCCCTACTTAGGCTTTTAATATATTGTCAACAAACTCTTTCCTGCAGGGCCACTCTTGAAATCATTTACTTCTTTTATTTTATATTTATTTATTTATTTGCTTTTTTGGGTCACACCTGTCGATGCACAGGGGTTATGTACTCCTGGCTCTGTACTCAGGACTTACCCCTGGCTGTGCTCAGGGGACCATGTGGGATTCTGGGAATCAAACCTGGGTCGGCCGCGTGCAAGGCAAACGCTCTACCTGCTGTGCTATCTCTCCAGCCCCTACTTCTTTCATTTTAAACCCAGTACAATTCACAAGAGCTCCCATTCTGGTGCTGCCCATCCTGTAATTTTTAAATTCCATTTCAATATTATTATTTTTCTACTCTCGTTTATTTTCAGAATAGTATTTTTCTAAGATTTTGTCTATTCTAATAAATTTGAATACTATTTTGAATTTAGTTGATAATATGTTTATTCATATCATGCTGAGAACTATTATTTGAATTGAGGAATATACTTTGATAAATTCTTTCTGTGTTATCACACTCCTTTGATTTTGTGACAAGTATT
This sequence comes from Sorex fumeus, assembly GCF_029834395.1. Classification (NCBI taxonomy): domain Eukaryota; kingdom Metazoa; phylum Chordata; class Mammalia; order Eulipotyphla; family Soricidae; genus Sorex; species Sorex fumeus. The sequence continues at coordinate 12,228,154 of NW_026606155.1, forward strand.
ATATAAAATTACCAACTGTTGCTTTTAAACTAGCTTTTGACATTTTTAAGTGTTTTAATCCCATAATGATTACTTTTATAATTATAAAAATTAAATTATATAAGGCATATTAGCACTCTCTTCCCATTCTTCATCCATTTGCTCAGGCAGGCACCAGTACCGTCTCTATTGTGAGACGTGTTATTACTGTTTTTGGCATATCAAATATGCCATGGAGAACTTGCCAGGCTCTGCCGTGCAGACAAGATACTCCCGGTAGTTTGCCGAGCTCTCTGAGAGGAATGGAGAAATATGATCTGGGTCTGCGGCATGCAGGGCAAACACTCTACCTGCTGGGCTATCACTCCAGTCAAGACAAATATAAAAGGTAAAGGCCCTCCCGTTGATCATCGATTTGCTCGAGCGGGCCCAGTAACGTCTCCATTGGAGACTTTGTTGTTACTGTGTCTGGCATATCGAATACTCTCGGTAGCTTGCCGGGCTCTCCGAGAGGGGCGGAGGAATCGAACTCGGGTCGACCATGTTGGCTGCGTGCAAGGCAGACGCCCTACCCGCTGTGCTATCGCTCCAGCCCCAAGACAAGCTACCGAGAGTATTCAATATGCCAGACACATTAACAACAAAGTCTCCAATGGAGCCGTTACTGGGCCCGCTCGAGCAAGACAAATATAATCATAAAATTATGTACTGAAAATCACTAGGATGGAATTCTTAGAAACTGTTTATTATTGTGACTTATTAAAGATATTGCTCAATCTCGCTCAGAGTAATAATTCAGTGGATAGGGAACGTACCTTTCATAAGCAGATATGGATTCCATTTCTGGAATTCCATATAATCCCCCGAGTAAAGCCAGGAATAATTCCTAAGTGTGGTTCAAAAACTGTCTGTCTGTCTATCTATCTATCTATCTATCTATCTATCTATCTATATCTATCTATATTTATTTATACACAGAGAGAAATACATCAAAAGTTATCAACTTCTAAATACTGAGGGTGAATACACATTTTGATAGAAAATGAGGGAAAATATTTTGTAGAAATGTGTAAGTCAGCAATTCCATTCCCTGAAATATCATGCACAGAAAATTTTTATCAAATCTGCAAAAAACAAAAGAAAATTATAATGGCTAATAATATCAGTAAACAACATTAATAAAAACAGAAGACATTTGTAAGATTCTAAATCTAATAGATAAAACTAATAGGTCAAAAATTATAGTGCATCATACATTTGCAGTACATTTAGGAATGATAAAAAAATCCACAGATATAAGCACATATATGAAATTAAATACTATAATATTAAGTAAAAAGAGAAAGATAAATATATACAATATATTATTGATATTATATGACCCTAAATAGTATATCATTTATGGATTCATGCATGTGGCTAAGCTATGTAGAAGAGATAAAATAAAACCAAGTTCAGAATAGTGCTTTTGAATTAGAGTGGAAGGAAGAGATGTAATTGGAAAGATTTCACACAGAAATTTATAAATCATAATGATAATCTCTTTGATATATTGTGTACCTGATAGATGCTTCTTGACTATCCATTTATATAACACAAGTATTTTGTTTATGTTCAATAAATTTTAATTCAAAAATAATTCCTGGCCTGCTCTTCAAGTCCATATATCTCTTGAAATTTATTCTGCCTTGGTTTTTCTATGTTTCTTTGCTTATTTTTACGCTCTTATGAAGTCCAATGTGCTCTCCTGAACATGCACTTCCTCTCTTTATATACCTGTCCATCTTCCCAAGTAAGTTTCATTCAACACTGTCTTCTTTCACCAAAAAAGGAAGAGACATTGCAAGTCAGACTTATTATTAATCTTATTTGTAACAATGGAGAATATGATATATCCGGAATCTGTTGACATGAAAGAGAATCTTGATACATTAAAGGTCCTGAGAATTATTTATCACATAGGAATGTTTTTAAAGCATATAAAACTTCATTAAAGGATGCAATGATATAAAATATCTTGTATAAAATATAAAATCATAAATATACTTCCATCCAAATTAAAATATAAATTTATTAAGATTTTGTGCTTCTATACCTTACTCAATGCAATGTGTAAGGGTATATTTCAGTTGAACTGAAATGGTGGAAGAAAAGCCAAGAGAAATATGTTTGTGTTTTAACTTTAGCATGCACTGAGGTACTGGTAAGTCAATAGAGTAGTAGTTTTCAAACAGAAAGACAGACAGTGGGGACCCAAGGGATAGGTTAGCATAATGCAGTATTGTCTATGAACAGCATAATACTGTGTAATATACATTGAGCTGAAGAGTGGGTAAGATTCTTGCCTTGGCCTCAGCCAACCAAGGCCAGTTCCTGACACCCCATATGCACAAGGAGTGATTCTTGAGTGTAGAGCCAGGAATAGACTCTGAGTACCACTGGCTATGACTCAAAAAACAAAACAAAACAAATTGGTAATGGCAAGACTTTTATAGCTTATTGATTTTAGCACATGATGCTATTTAGAGCAATAGGCTTTGTCTTTATAAATACAAAGAAACTGCTAAAGGATCAAGGCAATAACACCATATAAAAAAGCACTTCAGGATTTCAAATTAAGCAATCCACTTAATTCATCAATTAAATATACAAGCAGACATAGTCATATAAATTTTAAAATAATAATACTGATAACAAATCATATAACTATTCCAAGCAATATATTTAGCAATCTGGAACACAGAGAGTGGAGAAAAGATTATATGTGATTATAATAAAATATTTGTGTACTTTAAATGATCACGTTTTTCTCAAATATCATTTTAAACAGTTGGCATTATTATTAAGTATATGCTTTTTTGGTAAATAGAAATAAATATGATCAGGAGGAAAAAAGCAATAAGACTGTTTAATTTGTGAAAATGATGGTGTTACCTACATAATGTATGGAAATTACCAAATTGAAATTATCTGGAGAATTTTCCTCAAAATTTACCTTTAAATGTATCATGTTGCTTATGAAAAAAGCAGCGGTAAAAATATTTAGCAAAGTTAATGTATTGTTCTTTCAACGTAATGAATACAATGTATTTCCAGAATCATCTATCAATCATCTTTACAAATTTGACTTTACTATAAGTTTTTATCCTCTACTCAATCATTTTCATTTAATGATACAAAAATTTTATTACATACTATAGTACCTAGTCAAAATTTTCTTACTTTTCATTTTATTTACGTTTACTTTCCATTTTTAAAATAAGGTAGAGACTTGACCATCATATTTCATTTGCATAAAACTTCATAATGTATATCTATGTTTATTTTTTTCCTGCTGACAACTTATCCTCCTGCTTAATCTTCCTTTGGAGTAAAAATCCAACAAACCTTAGATATATGCACAATAATTCTTCAAGTCCCTATAGTGTTTCCAGTGCTCTAGACTTTGTTTAGTGAGATTAAATGAATGTAACCAATGTCACTTTAGTTTCTTTATTTTTTTATTTGATTGGTTGATTTGGGGGGTCCACACTCAGCATTGTTTAGGGCGTACTCCTGGTTCTGTGTTCAGTGATCACTCCTCCGCAGCTTGCGGGACCACATATGGTAGAAGTCAAATTCTCTACTCACAATAGGGGTATACTTCTCTGGACCCCACAGAAGTCATTTTAATGAGAATGGTATAAATATTTGGTTTAAACATAACACCTAAATTGAGGGACAGATGATTATAGAAGCTAATTTAATAAGTACTTATCTGGCAGCAGAGCAACCCTAGACAATAGTATTTAATAACAGCATTTAATAGCAAGTATTAAATAACAGTATTTAATAACGAGTGACCATATCAAACATTTTTTTTTCCTTTTTGACAGGGAGGCAAGCACTTCTGGATAAGCTCTGAGGCATTTCCTGTCATTGTGCTTGGGAGCCATTTCTGGAGGGGTTCTAGGGTTTGTGTGACACAGGAGACTAAACCGAGGGTCCCACGTACAAAACATCTGCTCCAATCCTTTGTCCACTAGTTTACTTTGGATGCTCAAAGTTGGTGTCAAGTCAAAACAAATAAATGAAAATAACAGCTATCATTTTATTTTTAATTTTATTGAATCACTGTGAGATACAGAGATACACAGTTACAAATTTGTGTGTGATTGGGTTTCAGTCACATAAAGTTGCAACACCTGTTTCTCACCAGTGCATTTCCCACCACCATTGGCCCCCAACCCTTTTTCTTTCCTGATCCACTCCAGCCTGTTTCCTCTCTCTCTCTCTCTCTCTCTCTCTTCTCGCTCTCTTTCTCTCTCTCTCTCTCTGTCTCTCTCTCTCTCTCCTGTTGGCATATTGGTTTGCAAGATTATCACGTTTGTCCCTTTACCTCCTTTCAGAACTCAGTTCTGTACAGAGCGATCATTTCCAGATCTCATTGTTGTAGTGTTCCCTTAACTATTTAACTGCTTTCCTCCCCATCACCCCCACCTGTGGAAAGCTTCCAACCGTGGATTCATTTATCATTTTAAATGGTCCTTTGTAAATTATTTTGATAAAATCCAGGAAGCAAATTAAGAATTTATTTTACAGTTTTGTATGCAAATATCTATCTATAAAATACTTCAAATGGAGAGACTTTTAAAAAATTATTATTATTATTATTATTATTATTATTATTTTAATAGTGAAACACCATGAGGTACAGTTGTAGACTTACAAACTTTTGTGCTGGAGTTTCAGTTATATAATGATCGAGTACCCATCAAATGGAGAGTCTTATGTTGGTTTCATATGGGCAAAAGCAAGGAAAAAGGGTTAATTTCTATAGAGAAGTTGTGCATTCTGTGTGTCAAATGTTTCATCTATTATTTATTCAGCTTTATATCAATTTAAAGAGACAGGTGCACACAAAGATAAATACAAAAGGCAAAGCAATATATGGAAGTAGAATTCAGTAATTTTAAGTGGATCAAAATCAAGAAAAATATGATCTGGAGAGAGTACGGTGGGTCCGACATTTGTTTTGCAAGCTGATACCAGGATTTGAACCCCTTTCAGTTAGAATCAATACATTTCAATATATTTTTTAGACATATAAACCAAAACAAATTTTAAACAAAAGCTTTTATATTAACATAGATCCTTGGAAAACAAGTTTTATGCATACAAAAATGAGGAGTATGCCTATTTAGTGGAAAATTATTATTCTCAAATCAAAGAAAAAGGTAAATTTAATATTGATAAAGTAATGTAAACCAGGGAAATAAAGAGGGAATACAGGTAAATGATAGAAATACATTTGATGGTTGGGGGAGATTTTGGTAAAACAATAAAAGCTTTTCAATAGAATGGCTACTGATAAGTGCTGATGATGTTACCCTAATAGGATGCTTCCACACTCTGCATGAAATAAAATATGCAAATGAGATCATAGAGACACCATTACCCAGATTGCTCCCGTTGATGTTGAAGTTACTTTCTACTGTGATTGATTTTACAAACTCACTTGACTGATAATGGTATGCTTGCTTAAACACTATTTCTCTCTATTGAGTAGAGTATTTTAGGATGAAAATAGTATTAGAGCTGGTGGATTTGATATAGTAAGGTAGGTTGTGCTATCCAACGGCAAATGAACACAAAATCATAAAATCAATGTGTGGTCCAGGAAGACCAAAGTGAGACTAAGAAGAACTTCACTTCTTTTCTTCTGCCTCATTACTTTGTCTAAGATATATTTATACACACATATATCACATATATAGCATATACATAGTTTATGGGCTGGAGCGATAGCACAGCGAGAAGGGCATTTGCCTTGCATGCGGCTGACCCAGTCAACCCGAATTTGATTCCTCCACCCCTCTTGGAGAGCCTGGCAAGCTACTGAGAGTATCTTGCCACATGGCAAAGCCTGGCAAGCTACCCATGACGGACTCGATATGCCAAACACAGTAACAACAGGTCTCACAATGTTACTGGGTCAACTTGAGCAAATTGATGAAAAACTGGAGGACAGTAACAGTGACAGTGACATAGCATATATGGCATATATCATACATTGTACAGTATTTGTAGGTGTATATATAATAAAAATGTATAATATAATAAGAACGTATAATTTAGGAGCACTTTTTATATCAATTTTGTGAAATACTTTTAAATTTTCAGTTTCTGATAAAATATAACTACCATTCCCTTTTGAACTTTCTCAGAAATTGAGAAGGTATGTATAATTCCTTAATATTGTTGCTGACAGTTTTGATTATAGAGCCTACATTTGACAGATGATTGTGCCATAGCATTTATGTTGAAAATTTTGGCAGTGCACATAGTTTTGTTCTAATTTTTCTTAGAAGAATATAATAGAGCTATTCAATATGGTGACATAAAATATGAATGGAGTTATTTATTATGTACTGTAAGTACAACTTAACCTTAGGTCAATAATGTAAATTAGAACTATGTTTTCCAGACCTTATTATACCAGGAAAGTGAAAATAATTGATTCATAGTTCTTTTGCAAAAAGTGCTACATTCCTCTTATCAGACCTTAGAAGTTATTTTGCTAATTGAACAATATATTATCCTGCTTAATTATCAGTATGTATGAAAGAAAGGCTAAAAATATCTTTTTTATTTAATGAAAAATGAACTATACAAAAATGTTTTTGATGAAACTACTTTCAAACAATATATTCTCATTGATAAACAATAGAAAAAAAAGAAACAAGTCATACTTGCAGACACTTTTTTTAATTCACGATTGAAGCTTATTTTGTGTGTATGAGAATCCATTTTGGTTTTTAAAATGCTTTATATACCCTATCATTTATATTAAAAACTATTTTTATTTACATCTCCAATATCTAAAGAATGATTTAATTGAAAATTTTACTCAAATCAAGGCATAGGAATATTGTTTCAGTCATTGTCAATAGTCTATGAAAATAAACCACTTTCTGTATGCCAGATACAATGCTATATTTCAGAGCTCCATCATAAATATAGCATAATTACTAGGTTCATGATATCATATGCATTCTAATATAAATCTAAAGACTGAAATAAATTCTAATTTTAAAATTAGCTTATATACAGTAGAGCCAGGTATTGAAGAATGGATGCATGAGTTTAGAATAACCCCTGGGAACTTTGTGATGTTGACCTATAAGATTGATGATGATAAAGGAAGAGTAAAATATGGTGTTTCATGTAGAAGAGTGGCTTTCAAAGTATCTGGCCTGTTATAGTTCTCAGTTAATATTTGTGAACTGAATGAGTTTGAGACTCTTTCTTCAATGATAATGGATGTTCTTTCTAAGAATATCACTTAAGTATATACTTGAAAGATGAAGTGGATTATTTCATGAACAGAATGATTTATTTTAGAAAAGAGAGATGCAAAATTGTTAAAGATAGAAAAAAGTAATTGCAAAAGTAAAAGGTTAATACATTGTGCATAATTCTCAGTAGGACATATGGCATAATTTAGGTTGGATTTATTAGTAGTGTCACCTTATGTATAGTACAACAGACCGTAACAAATTTAACTTCTTTCTCAAAGGTTTTAGGGAGGAAGGAATTGCTAGGAAAAAGCTTCTGACAATTATAAATTTATGAGTTATGCCTAATGGGATATAAAAAAGGGGCATTGCATGAATAGAGTTACATTCCACCTTAACTAGTCCTTGCTTTCCACAACTATTGCTTCACTGGGACTGCACAAGTATTCTTGGTGAACATCAATAAGAGTATATGTCATTATTGATAATTTAAATTTTATTTCAAATAGCAAGTACATCATTCCGAAGCTTTAAAGCCATATATTTATACACACACATATATATGTGTGTGTGTGTATATATATATATATATATATATATATATATATATAAAATTTGACCACCGAATTCAGAAAGGGAAAGAACAACACATTTTGTTTTGATTTGTTTTTGGCATCCAGTAGTGCTCTGGGCTTACTCCTCACTCTGTGCTCAGCAATCACTCCTAGCAGGGCTCAGGAGACCTGACTACATGGGATTCCAGGGATCAAGCCAGGTTAAGCTTCATGAAACCTTATTTTACTGTGCTATTTCTCTGGCTCCAAAATACACTTTTGGATGAATTATTTATCTTGTTATATAAAAATGTTGTTACATGGAAGATATTTTATGTAGGAATACCCCAGGTATTCAAAAGTAGCAAGATATCTGTTCACTCAAAATTTATGAACCTATGCTATAATTCAAGATGATAGATTAGTAAGGGGAAGCAACTATATCCTAATGTGGGGGTTGATTTTATTTTAAAGCATGAAGAGGGAAACCATGAATTTGACATAACGCTGCAAATGGAAGTCTGGTAGAAAGACAATAACAAATAACAAGACCAGAGATTGACAAGATGAGATTGTTTTGTTTTGTTTTGTTTTGTTTGGGGGCCAAACTTGACCATGGTTAGGGCTTACTACTGGCTTTATGTTTAGGGATTACTCCTAGTGGGTTTGGTGACTGTATAAAGTGTCCGGGATTGAATGCTGTTCAGCTGCGTGGAAGGCAAATGCTCTACTTGCAGTACTATTCTCCAGCCACAGGATGAGACCTTTGACAAGCAGACCACCCTATAGACATCCTACCAGATGCAAATACAAAGTGCCACACGGATCTGAAGTTCAAAACTGGCAACATTTGGCCTAAGCAATCTGGGTTTTTGGCTTGTTTGCATTTGTCTTTAAGAATTAGGTCATATATTTTAGTAAATACCAAATCTAGTCACACTTTATTAGACTCTACCATTTGAGTTCTATATATTGAAAAACACTTCAGCGTGTATATTTAGGCTACTTTTTGATAACTGTAAGCTCTTGAGTTATAGCTCCTAAAGCAGTATTGAAGGGTTCTGGAATTAGCTTAAATGATAGAGCACCTGCCTAGCACCACTGCATGTTGCCATGATGACCTCCCCAGCAAACAGCAGTATATTGATGTCTGGACATGGATGATCAAGAGCACTGCCCTGCAGAGCATTGCTAAGAGTAGCACTAGGAAAAGAGAGAGAAAGACAGAGACAGAGACAGAGAAAGAGGGAACGTACTCAAATGGTACTGAAAAGGATAGGAATGTTTCAAATGCTGTCTGTATAGCAAAGTCAATAAAAGTCACAGTCATTTAAAAATGTCTTCATTATCTCATGGGGCAAACTGCCTGTTCCATATGTTGGTGGTTTTGCTTGTTTAAGTTTAATTGAGATAGTTACTAACACATTAAAGTTGGAAAAGACCATATGATCAATATAGCCAAAAATATTTTTGTTAGTTTCATGTGCTCTGTTCTAAGGTCATGGGGGCCACTCCCAGCAGTTCTTGGTTCAGCTGTGTGGGTGAAGAGATTTTGTACCTGCCAGGTGATACAGTGATGAATCTTGGTCCAGTGGAGGCAAAATAGGCTAACAATGCTGAGAACTAATCCCAGGACTCTATGATCATGCATCCTAATTCTTTGAGCTATCTCTTGCCTCCAAGCACACACACACACACACACACACACACACACACACACACACACATACACACACCCCACTGGGCAGTGCTTTCAGGGTTTACTTCCGGTTCTGGTTCTGCATGGTACTCAAGAACTGGCCCTGTGAGAGGATGAGGAGGGTTGACTTGCGACAGGCAAGCACCTGAACCCTTGTACTCTCTCCTGGGCCCCAAATAATTTTAAGTTGAACTTTTAAGAATATATTCCCACTCATTAAAAAGCACATATGCACACCATTATGTATTGTTGCACTCAGTACAATAGCTAAGCTATAGAATCGATTTAGATGCCCAACAACAGCTGAATGTATTATGAAGATGTGGAATATGGAAGATATTATGTTGAATGAAATAAGGCACAAGAGAAACAAACAGGATGCTCTCACTTTTCTGTGATATATAGAATACTGAAGGAGTAGTAAAAAGGGGTCACCTAGATCACCTTTAGAGAGGAGATATGGAGAAGGAAAAACATCAAAGAGTGGGGATGGGTGGGAGAAAACTATGCAAAGGAATGTGTGAGCAGGTATCAGGGCTTCAGTTATACTTGTGATATAGGTGATTTGCATAGCCATATACCCAAATAACAGATTCAGTGAAACTGAAAGCATGAGATATGAGCTGCAACCATTGGAAATTTGTCATATGCCTTTCAGTTGACAGGATGGGGCGGGGTTGGGGCAAGGATGGAATACAAGATCACTGATGGAGGGAAATTAACACTGGTGGTGGGATTGGTGTTAAAATATGTTATTCAAAACTCAACTAGCATTAACTTTTTAATTGTGAACATTGTTAACTAATTCTTTAAAGAGAATGTTTCCAAGTTAAAATAATAACGAAGAATAAAATGATTTAACTATATATCACCTCATTGAACATTAATATACACAATATTTAGAAATTTCCTGTGGACTTTGTCTTATATATACCTTCACAGGTCCTCTATTCTGTGAATTATTCAAAGATATCTTGCATGAATCAAGAGGCAGATGAGCAATCATTTACTGACTTGTCAACGGTCTGTATGTAGAATCCTCCAACTCACTTTCATGATATTAGGTTAAATCTTAAGAAATCATTTATACTGAAGATCAGAATATCTATCAGTCATCTTAAAATAACACCTCTTACAGATAAGATGAAGGAATAAATATAGGAAATTCAGTACAAATAATATTATTTCATTTTAAACAAGTGAAAAACAGAATAAGTATTGTATGGTGTGAACATAAAATTATTTTTAAGTAAAACTAACTATACTTCTTGACTTTGATTAAACCTTCTGCAAGTACTTACTGTCAAGTATAAGGAAAGATAATAAGTTATGAACATCATCATTTCACCTTCATTCTCAATGTCTGTCTGTCTATCCATTTGACTTTTTAAAATAATGTAAAAGCACATATTTTAAAGCACCCCACAACATGATTGATAAAGGCAGCATAGCAAAGAAACATAAAACTGCCCTTTCTCCTTCATCTGTTCTTCTGGTGCAGTGATTAACCTTTGAGTTTATGAGTACTTTTGCTCTTGCTTCAGATAAAGCATTTTATGAGTTCTTCCCTCCCAGGCAACCTGGATTAATCTTACCAGCCTCAGAAAGATAGTGACCCATAATGGCTGTTCCCTTTGAAATCATGATCTTCCTCTTTGCTGCATTAACTGAACATTCCTTGCACTAACCAGATGGAAACATCAAGGCAGACATAAGACAACTTGTTAAGGTCACATTCTATACCATATACATCATTCATGCTTAATTGATTTGAAGCCCACCTAAAGACAGAATGCCATACATTATAAAGACTGAGACTATGAAAAGATGGTTTCTGCTCCCCATTAATTCCCATTTGGAATGGCTCCTGACTTTACAAAACTTTTTGGCAGCACACTCACTGATGACTGATCACTCCTTCTCCGTGTAGAAATAGGGCAAAAGCAGGAAGATTTATCTTTCAGTAAATTCCTAATGAAATAACAAAGCAGGTTGGGTAACGCCAACTCCCAATACCATACCACCCTCCAAAAATAGCAAGTCAAAAATGACTGCATTCACCTTTTTAAAAAATATGCTATAGACATCTCATTTAAAGGAACATGTGATTTAGTTTCAGAGCTGGGTCTCTCTCTGGCACTCTGTCCGTGATAAAGGAATCAGGTTAAGCTTAACTTCTGTTTCCACATCTGACAGTTTATATCTTTACGTGTGTCAGCAAAATCCATCATGCTGTCTCTTTTGAGAAAGGTAGACTTTTACACCAGGATCACCGCCAGTCTAACGTGAGATAACTCAGGGCCTCCTTCTCATTAAACTAAACTTGTTTGGTTTGTTAGCTACCCTCTCATTTTTTAAAAAAATTGATAAATTATACTGTCTTCAGGAAAAACAGAGATAAAGAGTGAGAATATTATTTTCTCTTCTGGCCCTCCACTATGCAGTATCATCTGTGCTTTCTAATAGAGATGAAATCGGTATAGAAGGAATTTAAAAAGCAACATTTAATAAAATGTAATAAAATTATGTGACAGTAGGGAAGGAAACAAGGGAATATTCATATAAAACTATAGAAAATTTATCATATAAACATATATTGTGGATAAACACGGGCATAGTTTTATAAGCCATAGATTTAAAAAAAATTGAATACACAAGAAAGGGTACTATAGAAAACATTATATACTGGTTTATAACGCATAATTATGAACCAAATTGGAAGTGATATCTATTATGCTGTTTGCATTTTTTATATGCAGTCCATTTAGTGTTGTGCTATTTTCAAGTAATTTTACCTCTTTAAATATATTCATTGAGGGGCTAGAGCAATAGCACCATGGCTCGGGTATTTGCATTGCACGTGGTTGACCTGGATTCAATCCACAGCATCCCATGTGGTCCCCAGAGCACCATGAGGAGTAATTCCTGAGTGCAGAGCAGGAGTAACCGCTGAGAATCACTGGGTGTGACCCAGAACATGAAATAAATAAATAAATAAATAAATAAATAAATAACTATATTCAATGAAAACATTTTGTAAGGAAGAACTCTATCTATAGAAAAAAGATCTAAACCTTTTTTTTAAATTAGTGAATCACTGTGAGATGCAGTTACAGGCTTACAAATGTTCATGCTTTACATTTCAGTCATACAATGATCGAGTAAACATCGTTTCACCAGTGCCCATTTCTCACCAACAATGGTCCCAGGATTCCCCCCACCACACGTACCTGTCCCCTCCACCCTATCCCACCTCTGTGCAGGGGCATTTCCTCTTGTTCGCTCTCTTTTTTTGGGTATTGTGGTCTGCAATAGAGTTATTGAGTGGCCATCATGTTTGGTCTATAGTCTACTGTCAACCCGCATCTCCCATCCCGAGCGGGTCCTCCTGGCACCTTTTACTTGGTGGTCTCTTCTCTATCTGAGCTGTCTTTCCCCCCACCATGTAAAGCCAGCTTCTAAGCTGTGGAGTTATCCTTCCGGCTCTCTACTATTCTTGGGTGTTAGTCTCCCATTCCCATTTTGGAACTTTATATTCCAAAAATGAATGCAATCTTTCTATGTCTCTCTCTTTCTGACTCATTTCACTTAGCATAGATTCAAATTTCATGATAAAAATTTTACTTAAAAAAATTACGATTTCCATGAAATAAAAAATCTGATTTTGTAATCCAAAGCATGGCTCACAGAAGTGAAATTTGAAACAATTGGCTAATTTCAAATGTCTGTAGTCAGATATTTTATCAGTATTTATTTTCATTATCGAAACACTATGAGGTACAGTTGTAGGCTTACAAACTTTTGTGCTTGGGTTTCAGTTATACAATGATCAAGTACCCATCCCTCCACCAGTGTCCATAATCCACCACCAATGATCCTAGTAGCCCTACCACCCCCACACTCCATCCCCCCCACCCAACCCCGCCTCTGGGCAGGGCATTCACTTTTGCTCAACCTTTCCTTCACGGTCGTATAGTTTGTAATAGAGGTATTGCATGGCCATCATGTTTGGTCTATAGTTTACTTTCATCACGTATATCCCATCCTGAGCGAGTCCTCCAAACATCCTTTACTTGTTTTTCCTCCTCTATCTGAGTTGCCTTTTCCCCCAGCCTGTATTTCCGGCTTCCATGCCCTGGAACAGACATCTTGGTACTTATCTCAACTATTCTTGGGTGCTTGACTCTCATTCTGTTGCTTTATATTCCCCAGAGGACTACAGTCTTTTTATGTCTGTCCCTCTCTTTTTGGATCATTTCATTTAGCATGATACTTTCCATGTAGAACCACCTGTATGTAAATTTCATGACCCTATCTTTTATAACAACTGCATAGTATTCCATTGTGTAGATGTACCAAAGTTTCTTTAGCCACTTATCTGTTCTCAGGCACTCAGGTTTTTTTTTTCAAAATTTTGACTATTGTGAAAACTGCAGCAATGAATATAGAAGTGCAAATGTCATTTTGACTATACTTTTTTGCCTCTCTGGGATATATTCCCAGGAGTGATATTGCTGGGTTAAATGGAAGCTCAATTTCTAATTTTTTGAGAATCGTCCATACTGTTTTCCAAAAGGGCTGAACCAGTCTGCATTCCCACCAGCAGTGAAGGAGGGTCCCTTTCTCACCACATCCATGCCAACACCGGTTGCTTCTGTTATTTTGGATGTGGGCCAGTCTCTGTGGTATAAGATGATATCTCATTGTTGTTTTGATCTGCATATCCCTGATGTTTGGTGATGTAGAGCATTTTCTCATGTGTCTTTTCATCATTCAGATTTCTTCTTTGAGAAAGTTATTGTTCATTTTGTTGCCCCATTTTTGAAGGGGTTGGATGCTTTCTTCTTGAAGAGTTCAATCAGTGCTTTGTATATCCTTGATATCAACCCCTTGTTGGATGTGTATTGGGTGAATATTCTTTCCCATTCTGTAGACTGTCTTTGTATTTTGGTCACTGTTTCTTTTGAGGTACAGAAGTTTCTTAGTTTAAAATAATCTCATTTGTCTATCTCTGTTTTCACTTGCTTGGCCAGTACAGTGTCATCTTTGAAGATGAATTAGCTTCTATGTCGTGGAAAGTTTTGCCATCTTTGTCTTCAATGTATCTTATGGATTCTGGTCTGATGTTGAGGTCTTTAACCTTTGTTGATCTTACTTTAGTACATGGTGTTAGGTAGAGATCTGAACCCATTTTTTTTTTATTAGTGAAACGACATGAGGTACAGTTGTAGATTTACAAATTTTTGTGCTTGGATCTCGGTCATACCACGATCAAATACCCATCCCTCCACCAGTGCCCATTTTCCACCACCAGGATAATATCCCTCCCCCCCCATCCTCCCATCCCCCCATCCCCCCTGCCACTGTGGCAGGGCATTCCCCCCTGTTCTCTCTCTCCTCCTGGGCGCTGTGATCAGCCAAAGAGGCATTGAGTGGCGAACATGTTCAGTCCAGTCTACTTTCAACCTGCATCTCCCCTCCTGGGAGGATCCTCCAAACACCCTCCACTTGGTGTTCCCCTTTCTATCTGAATTGTCCTTTCCCCTAGAATACCCAGCTGGCCTCTAAGTTATGGAGTAATTCTCCTGGTGTTGCTCTCAGCTATTCTTGGGTATTAATCTCATATTTTATTATTTTATATCCCCCAGATGAATGCTATCTTTCTATGTCTATCCCTCTCTTTCTGACTCATTTCGCTTAGCATGATACTTTCCATATTGTACCACTTGTATGTAAAGTTCATGACTTCATCTTTTCTAAGAGCCACATATGAACCCATTTTTTCTGTGTAGGTGTCCAGTTTTGTCAGCACAATTTGTTAAAGAGGATTTCTTTGCTTCACTTCACATTTCTTACTCCCTTATCAAAGATTAGATGATCATATGTTTGGGGGGAGATGTCAGTATATTCAATCCTGTTCCATTGGTCTGCAGCTCTGCCTTTGTTCCAGTTCCATGATGTTTTAATTATTACTGTTTTGTAGTATAGTTTGAGGTTGGGGAGGTTGATTCCACCCATTTTCTTTTTCCCAAAATTGCTTTAGCTATTTGTGGGTGCTAATTGATCCCTATGAATTTCAGGAGTGTTTGCTGGGTATCATTATAGGGATCACATTGAATTTGTAAAGTGCTTTGGGGAGTATTGCCATTTTGATACTGTTAATTCTCCTGATCCATGAACAGGGGATATCTTTCCATTTCCTCATGTCCTCTTTTATTTCCTGAAGTAGTGTTTTGTAGTTTTTTTTGTACAAGTGTTTTATGTCCTTATTTAAGCTGATTCCTAGGTACATGATTTTCTGGGGCATAATTGTGAATGGGACTGTTTTATTCATGTCACTTTCTTCTCTCTTTTTATTGCATGTAGGAAAGCCATGGACTTTTGGGTATTGATTTTATAGTCTGCTACTTTACCATACAAGTCTATTGTTTCTAGAAGTTTCTTAGTAGAGGTTTTAGGGTTCTCTAAGTATAGTAACATACCATCTGCGAATAGTGAGAGCTTGGTTTCTTCCTTTCCTACTTGAATGCCCTTAATATCTTCTTCTTGCCTAACTGCTATTGCAAGTACTTCCAGTTCTATATTGAACAGCAGTAGAGAAATAGGACATCCTTGTCTCATACCTGATCTTAGAGGGAAGGCTCTTAGTTTTTCCCAATTGAGAATTATGCTTGCCATAGGCTTGTGGTAGATGGCTTTATATTGAGGAAAGTCCCTTCTATAACCATTTTGGCAAGGGTTTTCATCAAAAACAGGTGCTGGATCTTGCCAAATGCTTTCTCTGCATCTATTAATATGATAATAGGTATTACCTTTTCTTTTGTTGATATGATGGATTATGTTGATTGATTTCCAAATGTTAAACCATTCTTGTGTCTCTGGGATGGATGCCATTTAGTCATGGTGTATGATCTTTTTGATGCGTTCTTGAATTCTATGTGCTAGTATTTGTTGAGAATCTTCACATCCATGTTCTTCAGGGGTATCGGCCTGTAGTTTTCTTTTCTTGTGTTGTCTTTGTTTCCTTTTGGCATTAGAGAGATATTAGCTTCATAGAAACTGTTTGGGAGAGATTCCGTTTCTTCAGTTTCCTGGAAAAGTTTGAGACGAACAATAGTTCCTCTTTAAATGTTTGAAAAAATTCAGTAGGAATACTGGTTTTTTTTTTGGTTTTGGGAAGAATTTTTATTACTGTTTCAAGTTCCTTGATATTAATAGGACTATTCAGGTATTCTAGATCTTCTTGATTAAGACTTTGGAGATCATAGAATCCAAGAATTCATCCATTTCTTCTAGGTTCTCTTATTTCGTGGCATACAGACTTTCAAAGTAGTCTCTGATGATCTTTTGAATTTCTTTGGGCGAATTTCTTTCGCCCCTTTCTCATTTCATTCAGTTTATTAGTTTCTCTCTTTTTCTTTATTTTGAGTCTTGATAGTGGTTAATCTATCTTGTTTTTTTTTCTCGAAGAGCCAACTGGTTTCATTGACCTTTCTGATTGATTTTTTTGTTTTCCATGTCGTTGATTTCTGCTCTAAATTTTATGATCTCTTTCCTTCTGCCTGGTTTAGGCTCCTTTTGTTGGTCCTTTTCTAAGATCTTGAGCCAGGAATTCAAGATGTTTATGTGGGCCCTTTCTTCCTTTCTGAGAAACGTTTGCAAAGCTATACATTTTCCCCTTAACACAGCTTTAGCAGTGTCCCATAGGTTCTGGTAGCTCGTGTCTTTATTCTCATTTGTCTCCAGGTATCTTTTGATTTCTTTCTTGATTTCTTTCCTGACCCACTCGTTGTTCAATATTGAGTTGTTTAATTTCCAGGTGTTTTATTTGGTTTTCTGCATCTGTACATAATTAACTTCTATCTTCAGTGCATCTTGGTCAGAGAAGATAGTTGAAACAATGTTTATCTTCCTGATTCTGTTGAGGTATTCTTTGTTGCCCAGCGCATGATCTATTCTGGAAAATGTTCCATGTGCACTGTAAAAGAATGTATATTCTTTTTTTTTGGCGGGGGGGTATAAAGTCCTATATAGATCTATTAGGCCTCTGTCTTCTATTTCTTCCTTCAAAGCCATTATTTCCTTGCTGAGTTTTAATACTTCTTGATCTAACTAGGGGTGATAAGGTAGTGTTGAAGTTTCCAACTACTATTGTGTTGCTTGTAATGTCCTTCTTAAGGTCTGCTAGCAGCTGTTGTAGGTATTTGGCTGGTCCCTCATTGGGTGTGTATATGTTTAGGAGTGCAATTTCTTCCTGCTGTATATATCCCTTGACTTATATAAAATGGCCTTATCTGTCCCTTCTAATTTTTTTCAACCTGAAATCTATGTTGATCAATACTAGTAAGGCTACTGTAGCTTTTTTTGAGGGGGTTGTTTACTTGCAGGATTGTTTTACATCCTTTGACTTTGAGTCTGTGTTGGTTCTGATTGTTCAGATGTGTTTGTTGTAGGCAGCAGAATGTTGGGGTTTGTCTCTGAATCCATTTTGCCACTCAGTCTCTCTTAATTGGTGAATTTAGACCATTTTAGTTTGAGAGTGATTATTGTTATGGGGTTTTATATCATCTTTCTGTAAGGTTTTGTTGTGCTTGTAGGGGTTTTTCTTGTCTTATAGTTGCCCCTCTATCCCTTCTTTTAGGTTTGTTTTTGAGTCTATGAAGTTCCTGAGCTGTTGTTTATCCAGAAAATAGTGTACTGTTCCTTCGAGTTTGAGTGTGATTTTAGCCAGATAAAGTGTTCTTGGTGGAGCATTCATTTCCGTGAGTTTTTTCACTATATAACACCATTGCCTTTGGCTTGGAGGGTTTTCTGTGATAGGCATGCTGTGAATGTAAGGGGTGCTCTTTTGTATGTGATTTTCGTCTTTGACCTTGCTGCTTGCAGTATTGTGTCTCTATCCATGGCATCCATCAGTCTAACTAAGATATGTCTTGGAGTGTTTTTGTTAGAGTCTCTTTTAACTGGCACCCTTCGGTCTCCTTGAATCTGGATGCCTGCATTGTCTAGCTCTGGGAACTTCTCAGCAATAATTTGTTTAACCGTCACTTTTTCATTGAGACTGTTTCCCTGACCTTCTGGTACTCCAATGATTCTAATGTTGTTCCTCTTGGAATTATCCCCTATTACTCTGATTTTCTCTAGAGCTATTTATGAGGTCTCTTGCTATTATTTGTTGTTGCCTCTAGGCCTCGTGCAGCTCATCTTCCAGCTCGCTGATTCTGTTATCAGCTGTAGCCATTCTACTGTTGAAGGCACACATTGAGTTTTTTATTTCATCTACCAAATCCTTTATTCATGACATTTCTGTGTGTAGCTTTCCAATTTCCGCTTTCATTTCTTCCTATATTTTCTCAATTGTTTCTTTCATATCTTCCTGTAATTTACTGGATATCTGTCTCATTGTTTCATTAAGTTCATTGAACATCTTCATTACTTCATATCTGAATTATTTCTCAGAGAGCTCCCTTATGTGAGTAATACCTAATGAGGCTTATGGGTTTTTTTCATTGTCCTCTCCTCGTGGTGGGGATTTGTGTTGTTTCTTTATGTTGGTGTGATGGTATGCAGACTGAGATGTTATATGAGATTGTTGAGTATGAGTAATTTACCTGTGATCACATGAACACCCACCAGCCCCAAATTAGGTCACGCCCATGTCTGCAGAAGCCACGCCCCCTATAAGTACCTGATGTGTATGGCGGGGTAAAATCTGGGAGGAGAAGAGGACCGGACACAGAATTGGGTATGAACAGGAAGAGGCTCAGGGATGGTGGGCAGCCCAGAGTCCTAGAGGATGCCTGGGGCGCATGCGCAGGAAAGTCCTAAGTCCCGGGTTCAAATAATGACACTTTATCAGTATCTTTAAGAAAGTTATTTTTAAAAAATAAACAGGGTTTAGGGGAAAAACAAACATATTTTAGTGCAATTTTATTTTCATAAAGTTGTAATCAAAATAATTGATTATGTTCAGTATTTTAACACCAGTCCCACCATCATTACACCTTCCCACCACCACTATCTCTGTTTCCCACCACCAATCAAGCTTGTCCCACAGGCAGATGTTAGATAATTTATTTTGCATTGCTTGTTATGAATAGTATAAACTGTATGGGTCTATCTCACAGTGATTCAAAAAAGAACAAATGTATATATATGTATATATATATATTATGAGACGTCATGGGGCTGCTTTTGCTTGCATGCTCCCATGATTCTAAAAATTTAAATGATTAGGGTCCAGAGCCATCCCTGCAGTGAGTTGCTCAGTTCTGACATTCATTTGTAAGTCTCTGGATTATGGCCATTAATTCACTTAAATGGGAAAACATTCTGTTCTGATAGAATGAACACTACATATGTTGACCCATATCTATAAAACGTTGGTCTACTATTTAAATAGTAGGGCAGACAGAATAGGCATAGTAAAATTGATGAAGAGGAACTGATTTTATTTTGGGGGTATGGGAGTGGGAGCTACAACTAGCGATGCTCAGGTTTTAATCCTTACTGAATGCTCAGGAATCATTACTGCTAGGGCCAGGGGGACCAGTATCTAACTCTGGTTGGATGTGTGTGAGAAAAATGCCCTACCCACTGTACTATTGCTCTGATCTGGAGTAACGCTGAGTTGAAGTATGTTCGCAACAGCGTTTCCCTATACGTGTACATAATAGATTAGATGGAGTGTGTGGTGTTTGCAACAGCTTTGACCATAGAACTGAATGGAACCATAGATTTCTTTAGAGGAGTGACAAGCGAGTTTTATAAACCATTTTAAGAGCCACCACTATTCTCTGCTTCAAAAGATCAGGACAATTATGTCTTTCTTTTGTTCATATTTACACCTGTCACTGTGAAAAGGTCATTCAGGAAATGAAAGCCATAGGACTTTAGAACTTTATTACATTTCACCTATCATTTCTGTCTAACTCTAAAATTCTTCTTCCATGATGATTATTATTTCTAATAACCAATAAAATCCTTTCCCTACTAAAGAACTGTCCAAAATTAACTTATTGTTTCACCTTTTAATTTAATATATATGTATATATATACATATATACATATATATACTCACTGGGTTCTATTCCCTTTTTCTAGACTATATTTCTGAATACTTGGATATTTCAATATTTACATAAATAAAACTTTCAAAAAATACATATCTCAACTCTGTAATTCACATATCCTATCCCTTCATAACCATACAAAGTCATGGTAATATCCTTAAAAAACTCTCATGCATAATTTCAAATATTTCATTCCAAATTTTTATCACAGTCTTTATTTCTATATTTGGGCAATAGGCACTACTGGTAGTTCTCAGGATATAACCCTGACTCCGTACTCAGAAATCACTCCTGAATGCGTTGCGGCATCAAATGCAGTGTTGGGGATCAAAGCAACTCATCAGTGCACAAGGTAAATACCTTAACCCCTGTACCACTTCTCCATTTCTTTCCTCTTTGTTCTTAAATTCACGAATTTTCCCAGTAATTGACACATACATACTTTCGCAAACTTTGAATTCATTTATCTACTAATATTGAACTCCCTTTTTAAAATCATCCACCACATTTCTTCTCTTCACATAAATAATTTAAAAGACACTTGTTCCATGGCATTTTGAAAATTTTCATTCTAATTTTAGATTGATGAAAATCATAATCCCGATTTCAGTTTATCAATAGTAATATAATTGTATGTTGCATTGTATAAAATCACTCAACATATTTTTTGTGAATCATCTTAATTCTGTTTAGTACCTGTCTCCATTTAGTCCCTATATAATTTTTAATCTCATGAAAATGGAAAAAAAATTAGGCAGGCTTCAAACTTCATATAGACTTTGTTGAAATCTGACTGCAACAGTCTTAAGGTGTTACAGATACAAGTGTCAATATGTGACTTGGATTTGAAGAGAAGAACTTTATTTCTACTTCTCTCTGAAGATAACGTTTTTTCTTCAATTATCAGTATGAGAACTATCTCGAAACTAACATTTTTTAAGTATTTGGAGACTAACTTTTTTTAACCTTAAACCTTTTCTCATTCACATTTAATACCTTAGTCTATGCAGAATAGAAAAGAGATCTGAGGAAATAGTGTGACGTACAAATAGGTGTTAACACACGTGGTAACCTAATCTGAAATCCTAATAATAATGACAACTCTCAGAGAGGTAGCTAGTTGAAAACACATGATATGATCAACTGGGCTACCCATAGAACCTTATCACTCTAGGGAAGAATGTAATATACAACTGTCATTGTCCATTTCGGAAATGCTAGCTCTATCAAAGTCTAGAAAATTTTCAAACTCCCTAATAAATTGGAAAAATCAACTTTTTCAACAACAAAATATAACTTGATTTAAGAAATATAGACTTTATATAAATTAATTTTATTATTATATTCCAAAACTGCAGGACATATATCACTTGATCACTTAATATGCCGTTAATCATCGATTTGCTTGAGCGGGCACCAGTAACGTCCCCATTCATCCCTGTTGTGTGCTAGCATAGCCCAGTGGCATCTGTTCGTTCTAGGAACATGAAGAGCCTCAAACTAATCCTTCAGGGTATTGACGAAGAAATCTGAGCATCTCGCAGGTGGGCATCCATGCGATCTTTTGATGTCCCATGGAATCCAGTTGGTAATAGCTCTAGTCCAGCCGTCATCTCTAAACCTCATTACGTGTCCAGTCCATCTGATTTTTGATGCCTTGGCAAACGAGACAGTGTCCCTGATTTTGCACAAAAAATGCAGCACATATATGCTACAAATATTTGGTTGACAATTTATTCCTCAATGAAAGATGTGTACTGTAATAGAATTTTATTTTTTTAAATAGACCTGGCAGTTCTCGAGGCTTACTGCTGATCTGTGTTCAGGGGTCATTCCTAGAAATGCTTGGGATACCATATGTGATACCAAGGTTTGAACCTGGGTTGACGCTGTCTAAGGCAAGTGCCCTACCTGCTGTACTATCTCTTCAGTTTCATAAGAATAATTTTTTTAAATATTAAATAATGTTGCCTTTGGTAACCTTTACTTATGTTATATTTGGTTGTTTAAGAATGTTCTGTTTTCTTCTGGAGAACTTGTTGCTTACCATACTTACAGGTATCAGTATTATTAGATATGCATAGTTCTGTTTGTTTATAGGTCTACCTCTCAATATATACATATATGTATGTATTTGTATATGATACTTTGTAAGTTTATGGTTTTATATAATGTGCTACTGTGGAAAAATAAAATGGTTATATTCTTTCCTGAAAAAAAATTATTGTGTAATGAGAACTCAGTTTCCAGAGTTTATATGTACATATTTTGGGTTTTTAAACAGCATCTGCAGTTAAATGAAGGATCAGTACTCTTTTACTTTGTAATTGTCATCTTACTTATGATTTTTAATTGACTTGTACTTGATTTTAAAAGCCAGTTCTGAGTAAAATGTATATTATTTTTGAAATGAATTGAAGTTGAAGATTTTATTTAAAAAATATTTAAATAAATTAAGGTTGACTATAGAGATTAGGAAGACCTAGTGTCCTCCTTCATAAGAGTTCTTTCAATTTAGAATTACTTCTAATATTAAAAATGATTTCCAAATTTATTATACTTCCTTTAAATTATACCTTTTAAAATATACATGAGACACGTCTCCGAGGATTGAAAATTGTGTTTTATTCATTGTAGTTCACCTTAGTGACCAAGAGAGACCTTTGCTGCAGGGATGTCTTTGGGAAGGAAATTGCTACCTCAGTGTCATGTAACTGAGTGGAATGACACAGTTCACAAAATCAAGCTAGGGGACACAGGGTTCAACTTAACATGTCTATGTCATGGGGGCAACTTGTTCTATTACATTCATCTCTTCTAGGCAATGGGAAACAGATGTTGTCTGACCATGTAAGACCAGGACTCAGCATCCTTACCTTTTGTTTGTCTGCTGCTAACACCTGCTTCATTACCTGGAACTCCCACACGAGACTTCTAGGTGGCATTCAGAGATTAAAAAGCAGAAAAAGACTGATTAGGATTTTGGAAGAAGAAAATCAGCTATTCAGCTTTATCTACCAACAATTGGATGCTGGACACGAAGAACAACCTTGGCCAGGGCAATATCTGTAATGCAAACTCTGGCGTATTTATTTAGCTTCAACAATAAACTGCCTCTGCTTTGTGACAAGATGTCCTTTCTATCTCCCACCCTTTCAAAAGAGCTGCTAGGTCAAGAGAGGAGAAAAATAAAACAAATGCTTTTTTTCCTTTCAATTTCCCATAGGAGCGCCCTGTTGAAATGCCAGGCATGGCCTGCTGCCTTTTGCATCACCAGATGGCAGGAGGCTGCATTCCATGTGTTTGTTTCGCATTCAGCAAATTGCAGGTCACATCTGGTCTAGCCTATGCTTGGTCTGGGCAGATGGGGGTTCACATTCTTTATAGGTGACTGGTGAAAGTAACTAAGGGGGACAAAGGAGTGAAAGAGAGAGAACAGAAACAAAGGATACTGAAATACTTTTCAAATGATAAAGAACTTGAACTGGTGGTGTGATTTCAGTATCCTAATAACATTTAGCCAGATTGAGCCAACAATGAATGGAGCTGGATACCATTAAAGACAGCCAGGCAATCCAGAACAGCAAAGAATAAATTTCCAGGTGTAACAAAACAGATAAAATAAACAAATTAATTGATCCTACAGTGATGCTAAGGCTGACACATTTTTATCAATACTGAGTTTAGTAAGAGAAGTTTGATAGATAGTATCCATACTTCACAATTTTAAACTATAATTCTGGACCTCTTATATATATTCCCATAAAACGGTATTGCTCAGTCATATGGAAGTTCAATTTTTAGTTTTTTTCAGGGATGTCCATATTGTTTTCCCAAAAGACTGGACCATTGACATTTCCACCAGTGATAAATGGAGTCCCTTTCTCTTCACATCTGCATTATGACTGGTTGTGTGTCAGTCTCTGGGCTGTGAGAAGCTATCTCATTGTTGCTTTCATTTGCATATCCCTGATTATTAAGGATGTAGATAACTTTTACTGTGCCTTTTGGCCATCAGATATTTTTCTTTGAGGAAGTTTCTGTTAATCTCTTCTCTCCGTTTTTTGATAGTGATGTATGATCATTTTTCTTGCAAAATTCTAGAATCTGAAAACAACTGTGGTGCCTGAGAACTGGTGAGTGTATAAACTATGGCGCACCTGCACAACGGAAAACAACACAGCTCTTAGGAAAAATTAAGTCATGAAACTTGCTTATTCATGGATGGACATGGAGAATATCATGCTGAGTGAAATCAGTCAGAGGGAGATGGATAAACAGAAT
Source organism: Sorex fumeus (assembly GCF_029834395.1). NCBI lineage: Eukaryota > Metazoa > Chordata > Mammalia > Eulipotyphla > Soricidae > Sorex > Sorex fumeus. The sequence goes on from NW_026606155.1 coordinate 12,253,019, forward strand.
GATAACACTCATTTGCAAAATTAAAAAAAGATAATATGTGAATAATACCTAAATACAGTAGAAACACAGATCAAGAAAACTATCCATAGAAGGACAGTTGCCACTAAGGGGGAGAATCAATGCAGTCAGGACAGAGAAGGGTACACTCTGACAATGACAGTTGGAAATGATCGCTCTGGACAGAAAATGAATGCTGAAAGGAGATAAAGTGATATGTATGATATACTTTCAGAATAGTATAAACACATATAGTACAAACATCAGTGCCTGAGAGAGGAGAGAGAGAGAGAGAGAGAGAGAGAGAGAGAGAGAGAGAGAGAGAGAGAGAGATTCTGTCTGCCATAGAGACAGTCTGGGGTGAGGGGAGGGGCAGGAGATAAACTGAGGACATTGTTAGTAGGAAATGTGCACTGTGAAGGGATGGGTATTGGAACATTGTATGCCTGAGACTCAATCATGAAAAACTCTGTAGCTGTGTATATTTACTGAATATAAATATATAAAATTCTGCTAAATTGTTATAAGTTTTTCTAAATTTTGCTGAGTATATTTTTATCCAACATATATATATGTGTGTATATATATATATATATATATATATATATATATATCTGTCACTGACACTTTCCTCCCATTGCTTATCAATTTGCTCGAGCGGGCCCACTAATGTATCCATTGTGACAATTGTTACTGTGTTTGGCATATTGAATACGTCACGGGTAGCTTGCTAGGCTTTGCCATGTGGGCGAGATACTCTCAGTAGCTTGCCATGCTCTTCGAGAGGGGCAGAGGAATCAAACTCAGGTCAGCCATGTTGGCCACTTGCAAGGCAAATGTCTTACCCGTTATATATATATATATATATATATATATATATATATATATATATATTAAAATTTATGCTGGCCTGAGGAATCATGGTTACCTACTCTGGGGTAGTCTGATCTTAAACTTAGATTCTTATGATATTAATCAGTTGTGAAAAATAAACATGCAGATGTAAGAACCCCAGTCTCACTGCTTCTGATTTAGGAATCAGACTCGTGTTTATATAGGGCCAGAAAGAGAGTATCACAGATAAATTATTTTCGTTGCAGGTATCCAGTCTGGATTAGATTCCTGGAACCACCAAGGGAGTGATTGCCCAGCAAAGAGACAGGACAAAGCTCTGAACACCACTGGGTGTGATCCCAAAGTAAAAATAAATAAAATAGTGTTTATAAAATATATATGTTCCATAAAAGTCACCTTACATGCTTGGTAATTACATAGAGCATAGGCTCAAAACTTCCTCTGAATTTACATTCTATATGATTTTGACTCCGCAACTTTGGAGAAGATCTGATAATGTATATTTTCAATAAATGTTGCAAGAATTTTGTTAAATGTCAAAAAATTCTAAAAACATTTAGGATTAGTGAAGCTTATAAATATCAAAATTGGGCTTACTATTTGGCAATAAAGTCCAGATTGTATAGCAAAACTTATGTAGATATTTTGACACTTGATCACTTGACTTCCTGTTAATCGTTGATTTGCTTGAGCGGGTGCCGGTAATGTCTCCATTTGTCCCTGTCTCATACTAGTGTAGTCCAATGGCATCTGTTTGTTCTAGGAACACGAAGAGCCTCAAACCGATCATTACACTAAAGTGTCATTTTTTAACCTTGGTCATCCTTGTACCCCTTGAACACAATTAAAGTAAAAACAAGAAACAGAAGATTATGTTTAGCAAGTCACTTGTTCAGAAATTTCAGATGGAAAAGTATATTTAAATTTATATTTGCTTATACAGACAGTTGTATTATAATACTTGCTTTGAAAATGTGAATTTTTCCAATGTGTTCAAAATATTAAGGCGTAATTGAGCAGCATGGCATGAATTTATTTTTGCATTATTTTTTCTGCAAAAACATGCAGGGAATCAGAAAACTACATTCAGTTGAATTGAATAAGCAGAAAAACACAAAATATACAAATACATGTACATCCACACCACCAACACACTCCTAAAACAACTACCAGCTATGTCAGCTCTCTTGTGTGATGAGCCTTGTCCATTCACGTCCCCAAAAGCGTTGCTGATCAAACTTTTCATTATTTTATTTAACCCATCTTTCACTTACTTTACACAACACAAAATGCAACTATTCAGCCCTAACACCCTGAACAATATACTTTTAAAATGATCTCATTTTCTTTGGGGGAGTACATTTTCTTTTCACTTTTACAATGCCTCTGCCTTTTTTTTTCTCATTCCATTTCTCCCTCTTACTTATCCTTTCTTCCAGTTGACAAGGTGGCAAATATGAGTCAGACTGATAGGTCACTGAGAGTGAGGCAAGTATCTCTTTGAAATGCCAAATAACTTTTGAGATCAACAAGATTTTCTTGTAGTTTAAGATATGTTTCATCCTTTTAACTTGTGCCAAATAATGTTGCACTTTCCATAAGCTTTCTCATTTTTTTTTCCATGTGGTACTGTCAAAGGTTTTCAGCATTACCTTCCAAATCCAGTCTTACTTAAGTGCCACAGACATTGTTTTGTTTTAATTTTGGCTGGGAGCTTCTAGGGAAGGACTCAGGAGACCCAGGATTGCACCAGTGATACTAAAATAACCAGGTCAGAGGCTTAACGCAAACGCCTGAGAAGAATATGATGAGTCTAGGCTCTGCCGCTCTAGGGATTACCTGGGCCATTGTGGCAAGACTGTGCGGAAGGGTGTTCCAAAGATCAGCGGACCATGTAGTGCCAGGGATCCAGCATGGGTTGGCACATGCAAGAGAATGAATTAACCTCTGCACTACCTCTCCAGCCTATATAGAGATGATAGATAGATAGATAGATAGATAGATAGATAGATAGATAGATAGATAGATAGATATTGATACTCTTTGGGGCCACACTCTGTGGTAATTAGAGCTGACTCATGGATCAGTGACAGAAAACACTCTTGGCTATGGAGATGCAGGGGACTGAACAGGACATGGTCCAGTGCCCTCTCTATCTTTAGCCCGTATTTTCAATTAGTTTTATTTTATAATACATATAGCACAGCGGGTAGGGTGTTTGCTTTGCACGCAGCCAACATGGCCGACCCGAGTTCCATTCCTCCGCCCCTCTCGGAGAGCCCGGCAAGCTACCGAGAGTATCTCACCTGCACGGCAGAGCCTGACAAGCTCCCGGTGAAGTATTCGATATGCCAGACACAGTAACAACAAAGTCTCCAATGGAGATGTTACTGGGCCCGCTCGAGCAAATTGATGATCAACGGGAGGGCCTTTACTTTACTTTACTTTACTTTACTTACTTAATACATATAAACACAGAGGTTTAAGCTTTTATTCAGCCTCTCAAGTTTTGTACATTTTAGATTTCTTCTAAAATCTCAAAACTTCAGTTTCCTATTCAGTCGATCAAAGTAATAAGAATACTGGATAGTTTTGTAAAAGTAAAATTACTTCAGGATATAAAGCCTAAGGGCACACCATTTATATGAAGTAAAGCCACGCTTATCCTGAAAATAAAACTGAGGACATTTCCTCCCACCAGTTCTTTCAATCAAGCTTATGATTAAGAACTCCTGTTCCCATTGTTCATAACACATGATGTTCATTATTAGTTTTTCCATTTCTTTTTCTTCCTTCTCTCTCTCTTTCTTTCTTTCTTTCTTTCTTTCTTTCTTTCTTTCTTTCTTTCTTTCTTCCTTCCTTCCTTCCTTCCTTCCTTCATTCCTTCTTACTTCCTTTCTTCCTTTTTCTCTCTCTTTCTGTCATTCTGTCCTTCTGTATTTCTTCTTTCTTCCTTTCATTCTTTCCTTCTTTCTTTCTCATCTTTCTTATTTTTCCCCCTCTTACTTTCAAGGCTTACCATCTTTCAAACAATGTAGCTTAGATACTTACCTTAAGGGAAATTTTTTTACTATTTGGTAAGCTGTATTATCTATACAATTTCTAGCTCCCCTATCAATAAAATAGGGAAATATTAGAGGTTATTTAAAAGAATTGTTTTGAGAATTAAATACCACTTTTGTACCCAATATGTTCCATAGCATATTGCACATAACACACTGTAAATGAATTAATTATGTGTATTATGTGACAGCATTTTAATTTTAGTGTTTCTAGACATTGTGCTTGCATATATGTACTTCCTTTAGGTTTTTAAAATGCATGTGGGTTTTAGCAAATTGTACCTCATAATTAACTTAAGACAAATAAGATTATTACAGTTATAGTGAGATATTAAAAGAAGATATTGCAATTCCAAAAGCATATCTCTTGACAAGGATTTAATAGAAAGCAGTTTATTCGAGATTTGATCTAATATTTTACACTAGATTTGATCTAGTAGGGGAAGGAACATATGAGTTAAGAATAGAGGAGGGGCTGGAGCAATAGAACATCAGGGAGGGTGTTTGCCTTGCACATGACCCACCCGAGTTCAATTCCCAGCATCCCATATAATCCCCCAAACACCGCCAGGAGTAATTCTTGAGTGCAGAGCCAGAAGTATCCCTGAGAATTTCTGGGTGTCACCCAAAGAAGGCAAAAAAAAAGGAATAGAGAGGGAGTCTATAGAGATTTTAAAAGGAGCAGATTCCTTAAGATGATATTTGTAGGCATTGGAATTGGACTGGGTATGAATGGGGCACTGTGAGCATAATATAGCAGAGCAGATATTATCTGTTTATTTTTATTTAATAAAAAGAGTTTAACTTAACTTTCAGGACTCAGCTCAAGAAATTGTTTTTTCTAGAAATCTTCATAAGACCTGATGCAATGTTCCTTCATGATAAGATGTAGCATAAACAATGTTTCTCCTGCAGAACTTGCCAGTAAAGTCATCCAGTGAGGAGGCAACAATGTTCCCATCTTTTTATGGTTTCATCTTAACAACTGTTAGTTTCAATGAAGTTTGTTTTTAACTGCTAAATATTTTTAAATCTGGGTGCATTTAAAGCAGATCAAAATGACATTCACTAAGAGTCTATAAAAATACTGGTAACATTTTCACTGTCCTCCCATTGGTCATCAATTTGCTCGAGCAGTCCCAGTAACGTCTCCATCGTGAGACTTGTTATTGTGTTTTGGCATATCAAATACATCATGGGTAGCTTGCCAGGCTTTGCCGTAAGGGTGAGACACTTATGGTAGCTTGCCGGTCTCTTCGAGAGGGGTGGAGGAATGAACTCAGTTGACCATGTGGGCCGTGTGCCAGGTAAACGCCCTACCCGCTGTGCTGTTGCTCCAGCCCAGCATTTTCACATTTAAAAAAATTTTACAATGTGATGAGCATTTCAAAATACTTAAACAGTGGAATCTACTGCCCCCGGTCCAGGCTGTCTTCACTGGGGCACCTCAGAAGGGGGAGAGTTGAGTTTCCCTCCCTTCCCCAAGCAGAGCCCCAGCAGCTGAAAACCTCCAAAACCCAGGCACAGCCATGCTCAAGGCCACTCTCCACACGGTCAGACAAGCCTCACCCATGAGGAAACAGACAGAGGAACCCAGGTATGCAAGATCTGTACCTGAGAACTCTAAGGATGCTTGGATCAAGACTGGGCCTCCTTCACCCAGGTCACCCATTTTCCAGGAGCTTGGCAGCTTCCGACACCATGTAATCTCATCAACGGCCAAGATCCAGAGACTATAAAATAAAGCTTTTGGAAGAGAGCGAAGCAGTATTTCCTGGAGCATGTGGCCATATTAGCAGCCACATGATCTCTTATGCTCTAACCAGCTGATGTACCTAAAGTAGCACATGTGTGTTTGGTTTTAACATACTTGCTTGGATTCTTGTATGTAAAGGCTTAAATGGCCCCAGAATGAAATACAACAACTTTCACACACTTCCCTCTTATTATAGTGGGATGATGCTTGCTGGTTGGGTAGGTGTTTGAATATTATATATAATGAACTATTGTGAAATATTTTATAAAAATAAAATGCATGAAAATCATAAAATACAAAAATAAAAACAAAAGTACTTAGACAGTATAGGTAAAATGTTTGCCTTTGCTCACAATTGAGCATACATGCACTCCAATCAACAATCTTTTGTGATAATTTTTAATAATTATAAAAATGACCAGTGGAAGAAATGGTAACTCTCCAAGTAATATAAAATAAAGATAATTTTCATTTTTTTCTCCTATCATATCTACATTAACCTACATTTTAAGGATATAATCCCTTTAATGTTTCCTTATTCTGTGTAGTTCCATTAATATCACTTGCAAAATATAGATTAGCTACTACTGTATGATTTGGAGTAGTTCAAGGAGAGCAATTTTTGTTGTGAAGAATGAGGAGCAGCATGGAACTGCAACAGAGCCATCATCTTCGATTCTATTCTGATTACAGTAATTCTGCATGCCCCCAGTGTGCATAATGCATGAAAAGATGCAGTTCCTATACTTCAACATATACTACTTCTTCACTTCTACCATGATAAAAATAAATCAGATCAATTTACCTTAAAAAGAATAATGGAAGATGCAGCTATAGATGATATAATTTGTGCCTATTTGGTGTTGAATGCATTCAAATAATCCCAAAACTACATAAATAAAATTAGTAGATAAATTGATAGATAGAATGATAGATAGATAGATAGATAGATAGATGATAGATAGATAGATAAAATATTTTGACTTCTTACAGAATAATCATACAGGACTATAATTTCTATTAACTATGTTAATATTAAAGTGATGTCCTCTTTGGTCCTCTGAGCACACCGGGAGTGATCCCTGAGTGCAGAGCCAGGAATAAACCCTAAGCACTAACAGGTGTGCTAAACCCCCCCAAAAAGAAAAAAATTCCTTACATAGTTGAGACTGGCTCATATACAAACAAACAAACAAACAAACAAGCATTATCCTCCCATTGTTGATCAATTTGCTCGAGCGGATCCAGTAACGTCTCCATTTTGAGACTTATTGTTACTGTACTTGGCATGTTGAATATGTCACGGGTAGCTTGCAAGGCTTTGCTGAGTGGGCAAGATACTCTCAGTAGCTTGCTGGGCTATTCAAGAGGTACGGAAAAATTGAACCCAGTTTGGCTGGGCCTGCTGCATGCAAGGCCAACCCCCTACTGTTGTGCTATTGCTCCAGCCGGGCTAATATACATATATACAAACATTTATAAAATATTTATCTATATCATATTTATGAGAACAATTTCAGTAAGTCATCGAAAAGTCTTATTATCATGAGGCATTTTTTTTACTATTTATTTATTTTTGCTTTATTTTTGGGGGGAAGGGTCACACCTGGTGATGAACAGGGGTTACTCCTGGCACTGAACTCATGAACTGAACTCTGTCGGTGCTCAGGGGACCATATGGGATGCTGGGAATCAAACCCGGGTCGGCTGTGTGCAAGGAAAATGCCCTACCTGCTGTGCTATTTGCTCCAGCCTCCCATGAAAATTTTAAAACAGAACTTCAGAGTCAACTTTCTTTAGCAGAATTTTAGGAATGGAATTTTTAAAATTCCTCTATAACTATTACATAACTATGTATTAAATATATCTATAATGAATTACTATAATGAATTCAGAGAGCCTGGCAAGCTACCAAGAGTATCTCACCTGAAAAGCAAAGCCTTCACGCTTACCCTGACTTATTTGATATGCCAAACACAGTAGCAACAATTCTCACGATAGAGACGTTACTGGGCCCGCTTGAGCAAATCGATGAACAATGGGAGGACAGTGCTACATAATGAATTACAAACATTTTAAGAAAAGGAATGTATATTTCTTTATTAATTGATAGTTTACATTATTATTTGTTTTATTTATACTGGGGCCACAGATGGCTCAGTGCTCAGGAGACCTTATAAGGTGCCAGGTGAACCTAGGTTTGCTATGTACAATGCAAATGCTCTATCTGCTGTATTATCTCTGTGGCTTAGATGCTTTATTTTAATCCACGATCAGAATTATTCAAATCAAATGATTTACTCTTCCTTTTTAATAAATAATAATGTTTACCAAGGTTTTTATTATCTGATGGGGTTTAATTGCCATACCCATTGTTTTAAAGCTTTTTAAGAGTCAATAAGCAATGTATAACATGATTTGAAATTAATATTGTCACAAACAAACACTGTCCTCCCATTGTTCATTGATTTGCTTGAGCAGGCCCAGTAACGTCTCCATTTTGAGACTTGTTGTTACTGTGTTCGGCATATTGAATATGTCACAGGTAGCTTGCCAGGTTTGCCGCGCAGGCGAGATATTCTCGGTAGCTTGCTGGGCTTTCCCAGAGGGGCAGAGGAATCAAACCCCACTCGACTGGGCTGGCTGCGAGCAAGGCAAATGCCCTACCACTGTGCTATCGCTCCAGTCCGTAAATTCATACATTGCCTCAAAATAAGAAACAATGCATGACTTTTTCCTAATAAGACAAAGATAAGACATTTTTCTGACAAAATAGAGATATTTTGTGATATTCATATAAGTGTTAGCTCCCATATTTGACCTCTTGTGTCTATTAAACTCAGAATTTTGAAAGCATTGACCAAAGACTCCAAGTGTTATATATAATTATATATGTATATGTTAAATTCTAATAATTTTTGCTCATTTGGAAATTACAAACATTTGGAAATTACATACATTAATATAGGAAATATATTGTTACTAGTGCAATATTGGGAAGATTTTCTACAAAGATGTTCAATAACATTCTTTCCCATTTGTGTTTAATTACAGTTATTCAATTAGAAATTGAAGATTATTACAGCATCAAATGAATCTGTACAAATCCTGATTTTTGTATTTTTTTAATGTAGTGGAAGAAATAAAATGTGAGTTCCAGATCTAGGTCTTCAGAGACATACTTACTCTCCTTGTTCTCTCTAAACTGAGAAAACATTCTGTAAGAAAACTGTTCTAAAATGCTGAAGGGTGAAAATGATATTAAAGAAAAACTATATGTCCCAGTAAATAGCCTGCATCAGTGCCAGATGTGTAAATGAGATCATTTTGAAATGCCAGAACCTGTTTCTTCCATTTGCACTTTTGGAAGAGGGCAGAAGAAACCACGGAAAAAATTTCTCAACTGATGTGAATGATGGTTTATGAGATGAGCCATAAGAATATCAGAAGCTATTTTTATGTTGTGTTAATTAATAGGCAATAAGTTATGTTAAAATAATACCAAATTAATAAAAATAAAGGTGGAAAGCAGAATATAATCTGATATAAGCCATTAAAGATTTTACTCATTTATATTTTTAAGCAATTATTTTTATTTACCTCTAACTTACAATGCAATAATTCTGGGAATACGAGTTCATATCTCAAGCTTCATAAGACCAACTACAAATATGACAAATTTGAAGTTATTCTCTGCCACCTGTTTTTCTATTTACATTTTTTCCATTATCAAATTTTATATAATGTTCGCTAAAGTAAGCACATATCACTGTCACTGTCCTCCCGTTGGTCATCAATTTGCTCAAGCAGGCCCAGTAACATCTCCATTTTGAAAATTGTTACTGTGTTTGGCACATCAAATACATCCTGAGTAGCTTTCCAGGCTTTGCCGTGCAGGCAAGATACTCTCAGTAGCTTGCCGGGCTCTTCGATAGGGGCAGAGGAATTGAACTCGGATCAGCCATGTTGGCCACTTACAAGGGAAATGACCTATCTGCTGTGCTATCACTCCAGCCCGCTAAAGTAAGACCAACCTAAAATATAAATTATGGTTCCAAAGAGCTACTACAACAAATAAGATGCTAAGCCTTCACACAGTTGACCTGGGCTTAATCTCTGGCACTGCAAATAGCCCCTGAATTCTGCAAGTTGTATCACTGAGTGTAGAACCAGGAACAATACCTGAGCACAGCTCGATGTGGTCCAAAATAATTAATCAATTGATTAATGAAGATTTTGTGAAAAGAAGTAAATGAAAATGAAAATATCATCCACATACATTAAGGGATTTTTTTTAAAAGACAACAATGAAATACAAATGTAAAAATGTGTTAATTAAGCTTATTATAAAATTTCTAACCTATGAAACAGAACAATGACTGTTTAGCATCAACCTTGTGTTGAATGCTTTATGCTCATAAAGCTACTCTTGGAAGTATTCACATCTGAAACTTTGTAATACGTACTAAAGACAGGGCATATCTTTATTTTTTTTAAATATTTATTGAATCACTGTGGGAAAAGTTACAAAGATTTCAGGTTTAGGTCTCGGTCATACAATGATCAAACACCTTTCCCTTTACCAGTACTTATTTTTCACCACCCAATATACCCCCCCTTCCACCCCTCCCAATGCCTGGGAGGCAGATGAATTCTACTTAATTATCTACTTTGATTACATTCATTATTTCGACAAAAGATGCACCATTATTATTTAGAGTTTACAACCAACAATAAGAACTGCTGAAAAGGCATTGTGAAATAATTTGTTTTCTACAGCTAGTTATGAGAACCATATGATATCAAGAGGCTGTGATGGCATGCGATTTTGGATTTCTGATAATTTACTTATTAAACCTGGAGGGGGGCTGGAGCGATAGCACAGCAGGTAGGGTGTTTGCCTTGCACGCAGCCAACATGGCTGACCTGAGTTCGATTCCTCCGCCCCTCTCGGAGAGCCCAGGAAGCTACGGAGAGTATCTTGCCCCCAGGGCAAAGCCTGGCAAGCTCTTCATGACGTATTCGATATGCCAAACACAGTAACAAGAAGTCTCACGATGGAGACGTGACTGGGCCCGCTCAAGCAAATCGATGAACAACGGGAGGACCGTGACCATGAAGCCTGGAGGGATTTTTGCCAAGAGCCAGATAATTACAAGATAGGACATATCTTTAAAGGTCTCATTGAGAGCTATTATATCACTTAAGTGTCATCCACTGAAATATCAAAGTAAAATATACTTTACAGTAGAGGCTGGAAAGATAGTGCAGTGAATAAGGACTTTTGCTTTACATGTGCCTTACCTAGGTTTGATCTCTGTGGCACTGCATGTGATCTTCCATATCTTGTCAAAGTGATCAGTGACCCAGGCTGGAGTGATAGTACAGCAGGTAGGGCATTTGCCTTGCATACAGCTGACCCAGGTGCAATCCCCAGAATCCCATATGGTGCCCCAAGCACTGCCAGGAGTAATTCCTGAGTTCAAAGCCAGGAGAAACCCCTGAGTATATCTGGGTGTGGCCCAAAAAAGCAGAAAAATATAAAAAGTGATCACTGACCACAGAGCCAGGAAAAGATTTGAACACTGTCAGATATGGCCAACAATCTATCTATCTATCTAGACACACACACACACACACACACACACACACACACACACACACACACACACATATATATATATATATATATATATATATATATAAAACTGTAGCACTGTACTCCCATTGTTCGAGTTGCTTGAGTGGGCACTGTAACTTCTCCATTGTGGGACTTGTTGTTACTGTTTTGGCATATTGAATACACCACCGGGAGTTGCCAGGCTCTTCTGTGTGGGCGGGATACTCTCGGGCTACTGGGCTCTCCAGGAGAGGCGGAAGAATTGAACCTGGGTCAGTCGTGTGCAAAGCAAATGCCCTACCCACAGTGTTATCACTCCAGCCCCATATATAGATGATAGATGATAGATAGATTGGTAGATAGATAGATAGATAGATTGATAGACACACACATATGTAAAATTTTCCCCTACTAATCTACCATAGTAATTATAGACATAAAATTGCACAAAATAAACACTGAATAAAATTGCTTTATTCTTTAATACTTGTGTGCATATTCATAATAAATATTGAATACTATTGGTTTGTAATTTGAAATGTAACTGATATCTAGACTTGTTCTCGCATTTGAATAATTGTCATTTACCTTTCTCTAACCCAGATAGTCATCAGAACCATTAACAGTAAAGAAATTAATATGAGTTATTTCTTATGCTTTCAGGATATGACTTCACTGCTAAAATCAGTCCCGTTAGACTCTAAATAAGAAGCCTCCTTTTACCGCTTCCAACTTTTCACCACAGTGGTATCACGCAACACTTTCTTTTTTCTCAACAATACCTTAAACTATTTATTTTAGACAAAATGTGTCATATTTATTTAGAGTGAATATAAAGAAGTTAATTCTGAAGTCATTCTCAAGACCTGCTACCTTAAACTTATTAAGAATAGCATGAAAATCTGTATTTTAAACAAAGTGGTGCTTGCTAATCTGTTCTTAGTAAAGACAATCCTATTGCCTGAATCATGAGTTTTATCAGAACAGATCAATGTACCGCTTTCAAGCTGAGGTGTTACTCAAAGAATGTACTAAATAGGAAAATTCTTCCAAATGCATTCTGCCTTTTACTGTTTTCATTTGCAGACTGATACTTCCAATGCTGGGCTTCAAGAAAGAGATTTGAAAAGCTCAAAAAGGGTCAACAAATTGCAGAGATTTCTCCAGACCCTGTGCAAGTCTGAGTGGTGTGGGGAACCCTGGAGGGTGCAGGTAAGCTCAACACTGACCCAAACAGAACCTCAGTGGCCTATAACCTCCACACTCCACTATACTTCCCATGCTCTCAGCCAGACTCCATTGCTCAGATGAACCTCACCCAGAAATTAATCTGTTGTAAAATGCAAGTATGCGAGTTTTGTGACTGAAACTTCAGGCTTTTATTAAGTCTGGGATGGGCTATCTCCCTTCATCTCCATGTACTTCTAGAAGCCCTAGCAGTCTTGCACTTGGACCAAATTTCCACCCAGTTAAAAATTTAATCCATATATATATATATATATATATATATATATATATATCCATGTGAAACATTTTGACATCCTGGAGCAAGAACTCAAACTCTACAGTACTGATGATAAACCAAAAATAGCACACTAGGTTTGATGTGATGAAATATACAAGGCAACCAATCATGGGTTAACAAAATATAAACACAGAAGTAATGTTCACAGAAGTAGTGTTCTGTAGTAACATCCAAGTAATCTCTTATACAAGGGCTTAATGGCACCATGGTGTGATGCAACAATGTTCACTAGCCTTATTCTAAGGAAATATTGATTATTCTTTTAATAAATTATTTATAACAAGCAATATAAAATAAATTATTGAGGGCCTGTTATAGTGGCAGGTATAAAGGGTTGTTGGGAAAATTGAAAATAATAATGGTGGGAAAGAGCAATGTTAGTGATATTGGTATTGGAATATTAAATGTTTGTAACATATCATCATGGACAATTTTGTACAAATATATAAATAAAATGACAAAAAAAGAGATTGAGATTCATTTTAACATTCTCTTCTAATTTCACATGGGCAATCACATTAGTAAAGAAAGAATTATCCACTGTGAATTGCTGTGTGTGTGTGTGTGTGTGTGTGTGTGTGCGGGGGACAGGGTGGTTAGAAGGTGGAAGGCAGGGTAGGGAGTGTCATCATATTTTGGATTAGAGCTAAACACCTATGATGTATAAAATTTTATCCAAGGTATGCTGAAATACTGAAATACGTTGCTTTGTATATGTGGACTATTACGTATTGCAAAAGCATTGATCCAGCTTATTTGACTAAGCTAAAAGCACCAAGATAGGCAACAATACGTGATGTGATGAGGTTTTTCTATTCTTTAACAGTCAAACATGAAGATAAAATGTATTGGGATAGTATTACAACTGAAAGCTTAATCTATTACTGTGAAACTGAAACTTAATAAGGCTTCAACCACATCCAGGTTTTATTACTGGTAATATAAGTTATGTGACTAAATTCTAGCTATATCTTTTAAATTTCTACTATTTTATATATAGAGAAAGATAGGAAGAGTAAAACAAAAGTACTGATCAAATATAAAATATTCACAACTATAAAATACCTGTCTGCATTTAAGTTTAATCCTAAAATTAGAAATATGCACACCTTTGTGTAATTTAATTTAGGGTTGTTAAATTTTAACATGCAAAAATATGACTAATTTATGCATATTATTATTGAACATTAAAATTTACTGACTTTATTATGCCATAGCAATAGCACAGCGGGTAGGGTGTTTGCCTTGCACGCAGGTGGCCCGGGTTTGATCCCTCAGTCCCTCTCCAGAGCCTGACAAGCTACTGAGAGGATCTCTCCCGCATGACAAAGCCTGACAAGCTACCCGCGATGTATTTGACATGCCAAAAAGAGTAATTCAACAAGTCTCACAATTTGTTGAGACATTACTGGTGGTCGCTCGAGCAAATCAATGAACAAAGGGAGGACAGTGCTACAGTGCTACACGCACATACTATGCACATATACATACACACATATATGTGGCATTTTCTGTTCAAGTTTTAGAACTATTATTACTTAATTGACTATATGGCAGGGAGACATGGTAAAAAGATAGTACTGAGGTAGAGTGCTTTCCATGCACTGGGCTGACCCGGATTCCATACCTAACACCCCATCTGGCTACCCTTAACCTTGCCAAGAGTAATACCTGAGCACAGATCCAGGAGTAAACTCTGAGCACCACCTCATTGTGATGAGACAAAGAAACAAGCAAAAAATGGAATAATCCTATAGCTTGTGAAAACATCATTTATAAATTGAGAATTAAGCTAAATAGAATTAGGGAGCAGCCCAAAAATAGCAGATCAGAAATCTGATTTCCTTCCAGTCACTTTATCAAGATTCGCCTATAGATTATCAGAGCATTGGAGCTTGAAGAGCTATAAGCCAATAATTTATTTTTCTTCACCTAAGTCAGTTTTCCTTTTCTTTAATTTGTAACTGAAATAATACCATATGATCTGTCATTACAGTCTAAGTGTATAAAATGTACCCATTAGTATTTATAGCACAAAAGTAAAGATGATTAATTTTTCTTTCCATTTGATTTATGAGAACCTGCATTTTCTTCCAAGAGTTACTACAGACAGAATAAAAGTTACTTTGCATGCTTAATGGTTCAAATAAACATAGGCAATCTTGAGCCTTTCTGTAACTCTGCTAAAGTATGCCAAAAGTTTGCCATTGTTAATAAAATTAATTTATCAAACTTTTATAATAAAATATATAAAATATTAAAACTGATATTTTAAAAATAAAAACACTCAGCTCCTGGGAGAGAACAAGACAGAGTCTCCTACCCTATGCCTGACTGCCTCCACCAGGGCCCAACAGCTGAAGACCACCGAGGCACAGCCAAGGCCATGCTGGGAGCACTCTCCACACACTTGGATGAGCCTCACGCATAAAAGAACTGACAGAGGAACCCAGGTGTGTGGGACGCGGGGCTGAGATCTCCAAGCCTGTACAGTTTGGGACTGGACCTGCCAGTAACTAGACAGTTACACCCACCAACTGCCGTGTAACTCCAACAACGGCCAAGATCCAGAGATCATCACACTCAGCTCCTGGGAGAGAACAAGACAGAGTCTCCTACCCTATGCCTGACTGTCTCCACCAGGGCCCAACAGCTGAAGACCACCGAGGCCCAGCCAAGGCCATGCTGGGAGCACTCTCCACACACTTGGATGAGCCTCACGCATAAAAGAACTGACAGAGGAACCCAGGTGTGTGGGACCCGGGGCTGAGATCTCCAAGCCTGTACAGTTTGGGACTGGACCTGCCAGTAACTAGACAGTTACACCCACCAACTGCCGTGTAACTCCAACAACGGCCAGGATCCAGAGATCATTACACTCAGCTCCTGGGAGAAAACAAGACAGAGTCTCCTACCCTATGCCTGACTGTCTCCACCAGGGCCCAACAGCTGAAGACCACCGAGGCCCAGCCAAGGCCATGCTGAGAGCACTCTCCACACACTTGGATGAGCCTCACGCATAAAAGAACTGACAGAGGAACCCAGGTGTGTGGGACCCGGGGCTGAGATCTCCAAGCCTGTACAGTTTGGGACTGGACCTGCCAGTAACTAGACAGTTACACCCACCAACTGCCGTGTAACTCCAACAACGGCCAGGATCCAGAGATCATCACACTCAGCTCCCGACATCTTATCATCTCATTCCTAATTCGGTCAAACTGGCAGGCTACCAAATGTAACATGCCCACACGGCAGAGTCTGGCAAACTCCCCGTGGTATACCCAATATGCCAAATACCAGTAACAATGATGGGTCTCATTCTCCTAACCCTGAAAAAGCCTTGAATATGGCACTTTAAAAAAAAAAAATCTCAGGGCTAGGACGAAGAAGACGTTACTGGCACCTGCTCGAGGCAATCGACGAACAACAGGGTGGTCGTGATCGTGATTAAAAATAAAATTTATATAAATTTGTCTAACATTAATTGGTTATTGTTTTAATTCACTTAATTAAAAAGGTGAAAATTGTATGTCCAGTGTGAATATTCTTATTAGAAATAAAATTTTTAAATTCTCATTGAACACTTTAGCGGTGTAGTGTTCTGTAACATTGGGCATCCATATTATAAACATTAATAGCATGGTAACCATGCTACTTAAACTATAAGAAATATCATTAACATGATTTTGTTCACTATTATCTGAATTTATTCATCACGCATATCACTTGGAAATTACTAATAATTAGAGATGCAGTGTGAGATGCTTTCTTTGATCATGCAATGACATGCATCATGTTTATTTTGTGGTGTTCTGAGAATAACTGGATTTTTCTTCTCTGATGGATCTCATTGATTATCACTAGAAAATGAAAACATTACTTCAAGTGTAGATTAAATGTATTAATTTAAGAAGCAAATAAAGATGTCAGTTTGCCTTGTACAAAGGAAATCTTAGCTTAATTCCATACTTTGAAGTCCATCAATTTTAAGAATTTTAACTTTAATTAACTCTGTACTTAAATAAACATGTTACTACTGTCACTTGCATATTTCTCAACATATACAATTTTAGAGCATTGCTCAAAATGTTACCGCAAACCTGGACTTAACTCTTAAGCGTGTGTGTGTATGTGTGTGTGTGTGTGTGTGAATATGTATGTGTGTGTATATAGGACCCATAATGTGAGGATCCATTTATTATATGTGAAATTAGCATACAAAACTATAGATGTTTATGAAGTTATGGTGATTTATTTAATAGTCTTATGAATGAAGTGTCATTGTGTCCAGACCTCATGATAATTTCTCTACAGTTTTGTCCATTGATGACCTGAGATGTCCAGGGATATTACGTCGTATTTTATTTTCTGCATGGGTTCTTCAATGCCTGGTTCTCTTGGTGGATGATCTGCTGGTCTTTTGCGATACGTCCCTTTTTGGTGCTGATGTTTCTTTGCCCATTTTTGTTCTCCCTACTCTCTGGACATGCATGCAGGGGAAAGAACTGCTGCTTTTGGTCCCTGGTGGGGAATCAGAGAGGCTGTCATTCATGCCGGAGTAAGCATCAGTAATAGAGAGAGATCTATGCATGTCCTCTTTTAACTGGTTGCTCTCTAAGCCCTTGAACCATGGCTATTTTCTGTCTGACCAGGTAGGTTAAATTTAAAATAACCAATTGCAAATGAACCATTGTATTTAACTAGATTACCTGGCAACTGTAACAAAAAGACTTACCAAAAGGGTATGGGGGGCGGGGGAGTTGAAAGTACTTGTAATAAGAGATATCATAATTGCCATTAGATCTCAGATTTGATGTATCTGTTAAGAAGACAGCATACGTCTAGGCTCATCTTTGATCTTTTACTTACCATGTTTACAGTAAAAGGGAACTATAAAAATTCACAATTATTTTTCAATGAGAAAAATCTGTCATTCGGGATACATGAACAGAAGTTAAGGAAAATAAATCTTTGTTATTTTATTTGAAAATTGGATCTGCATTTAAGAATGGCTTAGTAAAATCACAAAAGCATATTTAAAGATGAAAATGTTTTCAAATGTTTAGTAACTACTTAAACGGAAGTGTTATCGATTTCCAAGTCTATTGAAAATCTTGTAAATAGCATTTTTCAAAAATGTGGCAATTGAGGCTGGAGCTATGATACAGTGGGTCTGGCACTTGCTTACATGAAGCCCACAGAGGTTTGATCTTCGGTATCCCATATGTTCCCCTGAGCACTTCCAGGAATAATTCCTGTGAATAACCAGGGGTAATTTCTGAGATTGCTAGGTGCAACCCAAAAATGAAACAAAGGTTGTATCAATTGTAAAATTCATAATAAATGTGTGAACAAGCATTGTGAGTGTAAAATGCAGTAGCTTAAATCCATTTATATTGTTGTGCAATCACCAGCAACTTGCATCTCCAAACTCTATATTGTATCAAATTCTAACTTGCACTTATTCAAAAATAGACTTTTCGATTTTGATTGACCCATATCAGCCACCGTTTTGGTATCTATAACAATTTGGTAGTCTCAGATACCTCGTATGCCTGGAACTATGAGGTGTTTACTTTCTCATGTATTATTGGCTCATTTTATCTAGCATAGATAGCATTGACAAGATTCATTCATCTTGTGATACATAAAGGCAATCCTTCTATTTTCTAAATTGAATAGAAGTTGTATACCCCCATGTTGCCTATTTATTCACCTGTCAATGAACAGTTTATTGCATATTATTTACATTATAATTTGAAAGAACACATAACAATAGTAAGAAATGTAAATTTAATGCAATGCAATAAACACTGATGTGCATATATTACCTTGAGTTCTTGCTTTCAATTATTTTTGTTATATGACAATGGAATCACTACATCAAGTTTTTCAAGAAATCATAATATTGTGCAGATAGTTTTTGATTTCACATTCCCATAACACGTTTTAGTTACTTCTATATCTTAAAAATCAATCAGATTGATAAATGAGTTAACATCTAAATGTGGTTTGATTCATATTTTTTCTAATAAATGGTAAGACTGAGCATCTCTTTTATGTGTTGCTAGCCCTTTTATGTCTTTCAGAAAATGTCTGAGCATGTTCTTGAAACATTTCTGAATTTTTTTGTTTTTGTGGGGTTTTTTTGCAGTTGTTGAATTTTCCATTCTACTAGTACCTTATCTAAATATTGGTACTCATTTGCTTCCATTTTATGGATTATCAGTTTAGTCTTTGTCAGTGTATTAGATACACAAAAGTTGCCTTTCTTAATATCATGAAGCATAATTTTTTTTTACTGTATTTTTGGTGTTACAACCAATAAACTGTTGCAAAATCTAGTGCCATCAAGATTCTTCCCTTTGAGTTTTAGCATAGTTTTGTAACTTTGGCTTGCTTATTCACTGGTGCAGTTAAAGTAATTAATGTTTATTTGTAACACTTTAATTTTACATAATGCTTAATGACTTTGCTGCATTTTTCCTATATTTCCAAAAGCCATTTTGATATTATTTTATGAATTCTTTAATAGTTATTGGATTTAAGTACAAAACCTCTTTGAGAATTAAAGTGTTAACATTAAGATAATAGTGAAATAAATTGTTTAGTACAAGAAGTTTTTCTAGGTCACAACTCAAAATAGCAGTTTGATTATTATTAATGTTTGTTTGGAATGTAAATGAAAATATAATTGACTGACTGGCTTAAACTGGATACTTATTTCTCAAGTTCTGATGATGAAGGAACTTGGTAGCAACAATATCTATGAGAACAGATTCCTAGTTTATAGAAGATCTTTATTATGCGTCCTCACATCAAAGGATAAACATACAAATTACAAAGACTCCACAATTTTAGTTTGAGTAGTTTCTACAAAAGTGCTCACCTCCTCCTAATGCCATATATTAGGATTCAGAATTTCTAAATATAAACATGGGGGTAGGGAGGGTCAAAAACATTAATTGCATTATAAAACCACTAGAGAATTACCAATTTGAAAATAATACATTTAGGGTTATAATTCCCACAGTGTTTATAAAAATTTTTGCATTGTATTCTTATTGTAGGGGTTTCTGGTATTGCTTTTTTGTTCTCCATATTTAATTTGAAGTAAATAATAATCTGTGTTGTTTATCTGGATCTAATTTCTTTTTTCAAAATACTTGCTAAAGACATTCCAATTCACTTTCTTATAAACTTTGTCTCTAAAGTTAAATTATTTTCTATAACAATGTGAGAAAGTTGGCAAGAGAAAGAGTAAGGTGCTTGTCTTGCACATGACTAGTCTCAGTCTGAGCCCCAGCACCACATATGGTCCCTTCTCAGGAGTGGTTCTCTGACTACTGAGACAGGAGTAACTCCTGAACTCTGCTAGGTATAGCTCTATCTACCACTCCTCCCAAAAAAGCGAGAAAATAAATTTATCCAAATTATGAATATTATGTGAATATTTTGCTTAAAGTGTCAAACTCTTCATAGAAATGAGTTTATTCTGCATATAAATTTTCTAAATTAAAAATATATTTGTCAAAACCATACAAATTAATTCAACTTATGCCTTGCATTATTTATTTATTTGAAATTTCCCTAATTATTTGGAATTCTGAACTCATAATGAGACATTACCTGTGTTTAACAGTACTCAATATTTTTAATAGAATGTGGTAATAAATGTAATAAAATAACTATAATGTTCTTATACGTAATTTAAACTATGTTCCCTCTATAACATTCTGTTTTAAATACAAATTTAGGCAAGCTCCCCGTGACGTATTCAATATGCCAAACACAGTAACAACAAAGTCTCCAATGGAGACGTTACTGGGCCCGCTCGAGCAAATCGATGATCAATGGGAGGGCCTCGATAGTTCATTTTGGATACTGCATATTTTTTATTTTCAGTATATATTGAAGCTAATCATAAGAACAACAAGCATTTATTGAAGTGGTTCATCTTAGGGACTGAGATAGTACAGTGAGTATGGTGTTTGCTTTGCATGTAGTTAACCCAGGTTTGATCCCTAGTACCCCATATGGTTCCCCAAGCTTGCCATAAGTGATTCCAGGGCATGAAACCAGGAGTAAGCTCTGATCATGCTGGATGTGCTTCATACACCCCTCAAAAGAGAAAGAAATTGTCTGTTTTAAGAAGCATGTATAAATACCTTCTTTATTCTATCGCCCCTCTCGGAGAGCCCGGCAAGCTACCGAGAGTATTCGATATGCCAGACACAGTAACAACAAAGTCTCCAATGGAGACGTTACTGGGCCCGCTCGAGCAAATCGACGATCAACGGGAGGGCCTTTACCTTTATTCTATCAGGCTACTGGTATAGGCTTCAATTTACTACTTATATTTATATGTCATAACTTGGATACTCAAAGATATTATTTTTAAAATTATTATTTTTTGTAATACTATGTAAATGTTATTTAAAGCATTAAAAATGGATTAAGTTTATTGCTTTCTATATTTAGCACATTGTGATTGCGTGCTTACTTGTATAACATGGTACATGGTAGGTGCCAGAGAGAGTACAGAGCTTAGGGAGCACGCCTTGCATGTGACTGACCTAAGTTTGATTCCTGGCTCCATGCACTATCGGGAGTAATTTCTGAGTACAGATCCAGGTTTAACCCCTGAGTATTACTGAGTGTGGCCCCAAAATAAACAAATACATAAATTTAAAAAAATGTATGTCAAGGCAACAGAGAGATGGTACAAGGCTTAAGGCATTTTCTTTGTACATAACCAACCCACATGTACACCATGCATTATCAGGAATTATCCCTGAGCATAGAGCCAAAAGTAAGCTCTAGTACATCTGTCACGCCAAACTCCAATAAAGAAGAAAAAATACACATTTTGTACTTGAAGATATTTTTAGGGTGTGACTAATTGAATGAAAGTTCTTGTGGAAAATACACTTGGATTCTATAAAACTTCATTCAGGTGGTGAGGGAGATATAAATGAAATGTGTAATTCCCTAGCTTGGAACATGTTCTTGTTTCTGACAAGGAAAACTAGCATTACCAAGATCACTTATAATTCTCAGATACTTAAGGGGAAAATTAAGTTAAAATAAAATATTAACAATTTCATTGTAAACAAAACTTGTATAGTCACAAATAGTGTTTAATTCTGATAACATAAAATAATATTAAAATAAAATAGAAGACAGGATACCACTGGAGAGATTTAAGTGTATGTCTTGCATGTGGCTTTCTCCAGTTCAATGACTGGCACTGTCTATGGTCTTTTGAGCACTGCCAAAAGTATGAAGCCAGGAATAAGTCCTGAACACTGCTGAGTGTAGGCTAAAAGAAAAGAAGCAAACAACAAAATTAAAGGAAGGATCTGCAGTTTGCTCAATGTATTTTCTGTTACAAACTTTATGAAACTTCTGTTTTATATATTTATTGATGATATTAAAATAAGCATAGCTGGAAGACTAAGAATCAGTGAAATATACTTATCATAGAATAAATATTTAATATTTTATACACTTTTTATATATAAACATAATACTGAATTTAATTCATCTTTTTAACATTTTGTAAGAATTTTAGGGAAAATGCAATCCTATGATTTTTGTCCTAAAGGCAATTTCCATTGAGAATCAGTATTTTAGCATAACTCATTTGTCTTATATGAGAAGTAATTGCAAATGCATTTATAACCAAAGAAAATGCTACCAAGTGACTTGAACACTTGTACTAAGATGGAAAATGAATTAGCACTAGTGATTGATAGTAAATTCATTTCTCATAAAGGTAAACAGCCTGAGTTCTCTCAAGATTTTCAAGTATCCAAAAAAACTGAGGGTAGCAGGAGATATTTTTCTTTTGATTTTGTTATTAAAAAAAAGGTTGATTAGAAACTGGAGGTGTTGTGTTTTTTTAAAAATAAATGTACACTGATGCAAATAGACTTTCAGAGGCATTCAAAAATTATAATTAGAATTTGAATTACAGAGCTTTTGATGTCTTTCATGAGATGGAGTTTCTCCCAATCAATGCTGCAGAATCCAGGGCCATGCCCTGCAATATTGGTCAGTCTATTCAGTATGAGTAGGAGGTGCTGAGGATCAAATTTACATACTTGGGCCTGCAATACATATGCTTCTGACCTCTGAGTTATCCCATGTCAACACTGAGATTTTGAAATAAATATGTAAATGCATTTGAATATATCCATATATATATAGCTTTGTATATATGTATATATATATAGCTTTGTTTTTGACTGATATCTTAAGATTATATATGAATCACACATCATTAAGATAAACCCTTTCATCTGACTTTATAAGGATAAATGATTTTCAAGTGCAATTTATGCATACAAAGATTTTTTTTTCTCATCTGAATACCACAATTCGTACCCCGATCCTTGTTTAAGTTGTGATGAATGCTAACAAACACAACTTTACTAATCTGATATATATATATATCTGATATATATATATATATATATATATATATATTTGCAAGATGACAGTGGGGTCTTGCAAGCAGAGACCTACTTTTTTTTCCACAAGGGATTCTTAGCCACTGGACCATGGATCCAATGCAAGGGTCTAAAGATAAGATACTGCTGGGCCCAGTGGTGCTGAGAAATACCTGTACCATTGTGTCAGTGCTTGAAATCTAGAGGGCTGCACCCAGTGATATTCAAGGGACTTTTTAAAACCAGGAATCTAACCTGGATTTCCTGCTTGCTTGGATGTGGTCTAAGCACTGTACTATCTCCGGCCTGTACAGATATTTAAGTAAGCCTTTCAGTTCAAGCTCCCAACATGCCTATATGATACAACACACATTTTATGTTAAAAATTAGGAATGCAAGGTTTTGAAACATGTCTAGAACAAATAGATTTTTGAGTTGAAAATATTTTATCATTAATCCAATGTATCACACATTCAAAGCACAAATTTATCTTATCTTTTAGTTTTAAATAAGAAATGATTTTTACACATATAGATTATATTTATAAAATGTCATCATCATATTCATAATATTAAATGGCATGTCAATTCACAAAAAAAAATCTGTGATTCAAAAAAACAAGTTTATATGCATTCAGCCAATTTGGGTTAAACCTTTATAATTAAAAATAAAAATAGATTAGAGCCAGAGATAGTACAGTGGGAGTGGTGTTTTCCTTCCATGTGGTAGATTCAGGTTGATTCCTGCTATGCCATATGGTTGCCCAAGTGCTGCCAGGAGTCATTCACGAATGCAGTCAGGAATGAGTCCTTGACACCACAAGGCCCCTGTAAATCCATCAGGTTAGCTGAGTGTCAGTGGGAACAGTCCTCAGGCCTCTTGCTAATAACTAGGGAGCTCTTCCTCAAAATAATAATTATGAAAATTAAAGGGCCTCTTCTAAATTATAAATACCTAGTAGACTTAGTACATTCAAGTAGGATCTGATTCATTACTGACATCAATATTTGTTTTTAGTAAATTGGGATACATTACTTCAAAATTTAAATAAACACAATGGCATCCCTTTCAATGGGGGACAAAAAATTACTTATCTAATTCAATATGCTATGGATTTTATCTTTTAGAGTAAGTCATGTGTAAGAACAAATATTTTTTATAAATTGATAATTATACGATCACGGCGAGCTACCAGGGCTGGAGCGATAGCACAGTGGTAGGGTGTTTGCCTTACAAGTGGCCAACATGGCCGACCCGAGTTCGATTCCTCTTCCCCTCTCGGAGAGCCTGGCAAGCTACCGAGATTATCTCGCCCACACGGCAGAGCCTGGCAAGCTCTTCGTGACGTATTCGATATGCCAATCACAGTAACAACAAGTCTCATGATGGAGGCGTTACTGGGCCCACTTGAGCAAATCGATGAACAACGGAAGGACCGTGACCGTGATAATTATAATATATTCTGATATGTGATATGTGGAAATTAGGTAAAACCTTTTATGTGTGTGTGTGTGTGAGTGTGTGTGTGTGTGTGTGTGCATGCTCAAATATATAAGTACATGGAAAGACTTGCATAGGACTTCTTTCTTCAATAGACTTGAAAGGAATTATACTTATCTATATCCTCTCGCTGTGAAAAGTTTCTTAGTCTTAGTATCTTTAGCTTAATTGTTTTTGTTATTTTTCCTTAATGTGGCTCTTCTCAACTCTTACAGAATAAACAGAGAACACACTTCATACTTTTATAGCTCTTCTCTCTATTTTATAACTTGAGTTTTAATATCGATAAAACTCATCATATTGACTTCCCTAAAGATTATAGGGAAAAGAGCTTTCTTAATTTATATAGAAATGGCATGCAAAGCAATGTCTATACTAATATCAAAAAAATGAACTGATAGATAATATGACTATATCATAATTTTATGAATTAATAAATCATAATTTTACAGATGGAGAATCACGGAGAAAAAGAATACCCAAAAACTATAATAGCAACTATAAATACAATACCACACTAGAAGTGTGTATTCTTTGAAATTATTTTTTAAGGTAAAGGTAAAGGTAAAGGCCCTCCCGTTGATCGTCGATTTGCTCGAGCGGGCCCAGTAACGTCTCCATTGGAGACTTTGTTGTTACTGTGTCTGGCATATCAAATACTCTTGGTAGCTTGCCGGGCTCTCCGAGAGGGGCGGAGGAATCGAACTCGGGTCGGCCATGTTGGCCGCGTGTAAGGCGAACGCCCTACCCGCTGTGCTATCGCTCCAGCCCGAAATGATTTTTTATATATCTTTAATTTATAAAACCATTAATAAGTTCCTAACACTCTATGTAATTCACAGTCACGGTCACGGTCCTCCTGTTGTTCATCAATTTGCTCGAGCGGGTCCCAGTAACGTCCCCATTGGAGACTTTGTTGTTACTGTGTTAGGCATATTGAATACCCCACGGGTAGCTTGCCAGGCTCTGCCGTGTGGGCGAGATACTCTAGGTAGCTTGCCCGGCTCTCGAGAGGGGCGGAGGAATTGAACTCGGGTCGGCCATATTTCCTGCATGCAAGGCAAACGTCCTACTGCTGTGCTATCGCTCCAGCCCGTGTGATTCACATGATAGTGTATTTATTTATTTATCACCCAATTCAAATATGATATGATCAAAATAAGGAGATATTTCTTTCTCTTTGATATTCCACCTAAGCCAAGAATAGTACCACGATTGACCTCAAATAGAAATATGAGATTTGGAATTCAAACCCATGTGTTAGATATTCATATATTTTCCAAAACCAGTACTTTAAAAATTGACATTATTATTAAAAACAATCTTTAAAGATTATTTTAATTTGACATTTTAATGACAATTTGCTGTGTTCAAACAGTAAAAGTAAAGGCCCTCCCGTTGATCGTCGATTTGCTCGAGCGGGCCCAGTAACGTCTCCATTGGAGACTTTGTTGTTACTGTGTCTGGCATATCAAATACTCTCGGTAGCTTGCCGGGCTCTCCGAGAGGCAGATATCATAAAACATGTAAAGGTAAATAATTTAGGCTCCTTGATCATATTCAGCTATGGAACCCAGGGAGTTGTTAAGGGATATACACATTAGTTATGACACAGACAAAAGAGACTTTTATAAACCATTGGATACAATCCTGTTTGTGGTGATTTAAAGCAGTTTGTGGAATATGTCTTATTGGAGCATCCTTGAAAAAAAGGAAATAAAATATAAACTCCACACTTTCACAGACTGAGAATAATTTACACATAGAAAGATAGGTTAAGATGTATCTCTAGCTCATATTTTTATTGTATGAGTTATTTATTACCTGAAGGCATTGATTCTTGCTTAAAGAGTAGAAATAAGTTCTCGGTGCAAAGATAAATCAGGTAGGACAGAGTTTAATCAAAAGCTTTTGATACCATGAAAACTTTGTAAGCTTAGTTTTTACTCTTAAAGGTGAAAAATAATGGTCCCATTTGGAAGAATATGGTTTTAAAACAGACAACAATTACAAATTTTATTCTCAAGAATTCCACTCAGGGGTGCACAATATGCAAAAGAAATATTGTTAAATAGTGGATGATCACGAGTTTAGATTTGATGTAAGTGTGATAATGTATTAATAGAAAACTTGAAGAGTAGGCAAAGATATGGACCTCTAATGTCATTTTTATATACTGCAACTCTATTTTATTTTTTTTCTCTCGATCCACACATGGCAGTGCCCAAGGAACCATGTTGTGGTGAAGATTGAGCCCTGATTTATTTTTATATAATGAATATATATTTGATTTTATATATATATATATATATATATATATATATATACATAATTGGGCTGGAGTGATAGCACAGAAGGTAGGGAGTTTGCCTTGCATGCGGCCAGGTCGGCCTACCCGAGTTCGATTCCTCCGCCCCTCTCAGAGAGCCTGGCAAGCTACCGAGAGTATCTCACCACAAAGCCTGGCAAGCTACCTGTGACGTATTCAATGTGCCAAACACAGTAAAAAAAAAAGTATCACAATGGAGATGTTACTGGGCCCGCTCGAGCAAATCAATGAACAACAGGAGGACAGTGACAGCGATATACTTAATTAAACAAATTATAGGGGATCAAGAAAATGCACCAAAGTGGCAAATTGGCATAATCAAACTAATCAGATTAAAACCTTTGACTCCATCCATGGAGGTCAGTTGTAATCACACTGCAGCTTGTCTGGGCAACAAGCTAGCCTACACTGCACAAGCAAAGGGCTCCTTGGCTTTTGATGAGGTAAATCTCCATTTCCCTCCTCCATCTTTTCGCATACACCATCCATAATGAGTTTGTACATAGAAGAAATGATTAGCCATCAGTACAGCTGTGGATATGGGGGGTATAGAGAGGGATAAGCAATAGCCTTGAGACTATTGTGCTGTTCTATCTTTCTATCAGGATCTCTTTACTGGGCTGTCTGTGTTATGGTCTGTAAATCTTTTCAAGCCTATATACTCCCTAGCAGGATTTTTCCTGTTTAGAACCACACTTTCCCTAGAAAGTGTTTACTTACTTAGGCCAATTTTTTTCTTTAAATTTCTTACCCCAGGACAAAGATTTTTGTCTTGGGGTCTTTATTTATGGGCTGATTTCCCATATACCAATAACTTCTTAGGTGTGAAGGATCTGGAAATATAGCAAGGTTCTAAGGATAATTTTTTAACAAAATATTACTGTGAAATTAGGAAAATGAAAAAAAAATGAGGATTAGAGTTCTAAGTATATGCCACTGACAAAATAATAAAATCATATAGGTAAAGAACAGTAGAATGAGATGTCTTCTTGACTTATTTTGCATTTCTAACACAGGAAAGGCAACACTAACCTAGGAAAATTTTCAAGGCTAAAACTATAATGAATAATCTCTAAATTTCACAGAAGTCCTGCCAATCCATTTTAAATAACCAAATCCAATATAGTGTGGACAATCAAAATCATAGACACCATGAAGTGGAAGCAAATTCCCTATGTAGAATCCACCGGAAAATATTTGCAATTAAGAGTAGTGAAATTAACTTGAAAGTTAAGAGGATATGTAGTTAAAATCCCAAATATATAAATCAACATGATGCCTTAATGAAACAGTGAAACAGGAATAAATTAAATTATGTATTACAATAGAACGATTGATTAGGTACAGAGCTATATATCTCATGTGCTTGTTTGATATTTAACTTTGCTTGTATTTTTGACATACAACTATTTTGTGGACAATTAATTATTCTGTTTGTAAATAAACAGAATATCTATTTACACTAAGGCATATAAATTTGTCTTTTGTCTTTATAAGTAGAAAAGCAATGATTTATCTGAGAGGAAAAAATTATGCACTGGCATTTTTTCTAATTATTTACTTTAGATTTATGTATTTACCCTTTTTAACTCAGTGGCATACTATTTTGTAATATGTTGCAAGAAAGAAATCCAACAGTATATTTGAACTTGGGTAGCCTTAGCTTCAATATTGTTTTTTTGTTGTTGTTGTTTATTCAATATTTTATAATTCCCTCACTTAATTTGGGTCATCTTGAATATATAAAAACTAATTTTATAAACAGTATTCAAGTAATTTTAATAGCTGATAAATCATAAATATCATGAAAATAAATATCTTGAGGATATAGACATGGACTTAAGTGAAAAGAAATGTGAGGATTTCTACTGATTTTAAATTCATTAATTTATTAGGCAAATTAAAGACATTTTTCCCAGAGTATATTTGTAGTCAGTTAGGTGATCTGGATATATGGATAATTTTGTGTTTCTAATTGGAGATAGCAGTAATTCTTCCTGGAGAAGAAATGAAGTAAGTAAAATGAGGAGCCTTGAGTAAAGGGCTAATTTCTCCCCAAAAAATAATTTTAAATTTTATTTTTTTTGTTTGGGTCCATAGATGATTGTGCTTAGAGCGTACTCCTGGCTTTATGCTCAAGTGGAACTCAAAGATCTATTGAGAGTGCCAGGGATCAAACCAGGATTGACTGCACGCAAAGCAAGAGGCTTATCAATTTTACCATGTCTCCTTGCTTAAAGATTATCTTTGAGAAACATCCATATTGTTTTCCAAAAAGGCTGAACCAGTTATTCAGCTCCCATTTGAACCAGCAATACCACTTCTGGGAATATATCCCGGAAATGCAAAAAAAATACAGTAGAAGTGACATGTGCTCGTATATGTTGATTACAGCGCTATTTATAATAGCTAGAATCCGGAAAAAATCTGAGTGCCCGAGAACACACGAATGGTTAAAGAAACTTTGATATATCTACACAATGGAATACTATAGAGTTGTTAGAAAAAAATGAAGTCATGAAATTTCCATATAAGTGAATCAACATGGAGAGTATCATGCTAAGTCAAATGAGTTAGAAAGAGAGGAACCGACATAGAAGAACTGCACTCATTTGCGGAATACAAAGCAACAGAATGGGAGACTAACACCTAAGGACAGTTAAAATAAGGCTTAGGAGGACTGTCCCATAGCATGATAGCTGATCTCATGCGTTAGGGTAGCTCAGATGGAGAGAAGAGCAATGAATGTATGGTGGTTATAGGGATCACTAGGGACGGTAGATGCATGTTGAAAGTGACTATGGACCAAACATGATGGCTGCTTATTACCTATATTGCAAACCATAACACCCAAACGGACAGAGAGAATAAGAGGGATTGTGCCTGCCACAGAGGCAGGAGGTGGGAAGGAGTGGAGGTAGGGGAGGGATACTGGGAACATTGGGCATGGGGAATGGGCACTGGTGGAGGGATGGCTACTTGAACATTGTTTGAAACACAATCATAAACATCTGTAAATTTATAGATGTATCTCACAATGATTCGTTACAATAAAAAAATTTAAAAAAGAATATCTTAACTTTTTCCAACTCTAGGTATTTTTAGTCTGCTATGTAAGGGAAAGAGCACACCAAATATATGAAATTATTCAACGTGGGCACTGGGACCAAGGGCATGAGATAACATATCTGAGGAACAAGTGACAAAGAAAAAGGGACAATTTCCACTTGCTCCAGGAAACAAGCAAGCAGCCTTCTCAGGCTTGGAGGTTCTGGGAAAAGCCAGTTAATAGGACCTTGATCAGGAAATGCTGCTGTTTCCCTGTGGTTAGTGGGTCATACAGAATTTACATCAAAGGCTTCAATAGAACTGGAAAAGGAAGAATAAAAGCTTATTCTATCGATTCTTTTTTTTTTCTTCGTTTGTTTTTTCTTTTTTTTTCTCCTTTTCTTATTTTTTTTTTTTCAGTGGATTCTTATGAGTCAGTCCTTGGAAAATTTGGTATACATTTTCTTAAAATCTAGCCATCTCTTTTATCAGAGTAGTGGAGTCAAAAGTCAGCAAAATGTTGTCTATAAGTGAAATCTTTCATGTATAATCTACTAGGTGTAAGCATGGTTACATTTGAAGTCAAAGAGATAAAATGAGTCACCATAGAAATAAGAGTCAATATGTTTTTTAATCTCCATTATGTTGTTACACATTGCTTTTTGCACAGTGCCTACATTTGCTCTTGTGTTTTTATTTTTGTTTGTTTTTAATATGAATGAACACTTTGGGGGCAAAACGATGGCATAGTATGGGTAAGGCACTTGCATTGCAGGTGCCCCACCTGGTTTCAATGTGTGGCACTGTTGTACTTGGGTTTTCAGGTCTCAGCATAAATGGCACAGATTCAGAAAGACAGTAATGTAAGTGCAAAGGAGTTTTATTCCAGTTAACTGGAGTCACCTATCTCACCCACAAAATGGTTTCTCGATAGTGACCCCGTCCTCCAAGTGCAAGCAGTTTATATCCAAGGTTGAGCAAGCACGATGATAACAGTGACTAAGCAACAGTTGTCAGCGATTAGTCAACATTTGACAACAGTCAATTTCTGGTTGTTCCAAAAAAATGGACATAGTGACCCCTCATGACAAGTCAGATAATCTAGCAGTCCCTTACCAGAAATTGCAAGTTCACTTTCTGGGAAACAGAAACTTAGGCCTAGTCAAAACTTAATGTTATCTGTGGCCTGTCATAGCTGCAATCTGGCTCTAGGTCTGGCTTTTGGGTATCTAACAGCACCCCATAAAGTTCCCCAAGGTCACAGGAAAGGTCCTTGAGCAAAACATCAGGAGTGAGCCCTGAATACTACTGTGGGTGCCCCAAAACAAAAATAAAGAAAGAAATATAAAACTTGTCTAGTAAGGGCTGGTCAGACAGTTAAAGTCGTTTCAACTTGCTGAAGTTTACCCCGATTTCATCCCTAACACCTAAGAGAGATCCCAGAGTTCCAAGACAGGAGTAAGACTTGAGCACTTTTGAGTATTACTCAATAGCCCCCAGAATTACATATCAGTTCAAAGATTAAAATAATAAATATGTGAATAATCTTTTCTTCAAAAATTAAATAACTGCAATATCTTCGCATAATAGATATATTATTTTCCAATTTTACAAATGAAGAAAGAAGTCCTAGGGAGGCTAAATTATATGCCTCATATAATGCCATGACATATTTTTTACTAAAAAGCCTAATAATTTGTATCTAATATTAAGCATTTATATATATATGAAAATCATTCAATTCTGAGGTCTAATTAAGCAAGATAAACAAAAACACTCATATCTATTATTATATTTAATAATTACCTTCTTGAGCACATTTTAACTCAGTCTTCATTATTCTCAATAATTTGTAAAAAACAATATCCTTATATTAAAAAGTCAGTTTACTTTATACAACAAACAGCTCAACTGTTTTTGGTAATATGGTAATATCTTAGAGTTTTTGTCTAGAGGAATATTTAAATATTTATAAAGTAATTTATTGGGCAAAAATAATTTAAAGTAACAAAGATATGTGATTTAAAGTACATTAGGAAAAATAAATAAATAAAATACATTAAGTATGTTCTCCGTGAGATACATTGACATAAATAGGAATTTATAGTGTTTTTTTTTTTTACATAAGTGGCCAGTTGAGTTTTACCTTACCCATTTTCTGAGTTTTCTGATTTAATGAAAATAAATCTGAATGTAGAGAAACACATTCTCCATTAAATATCAGTCAAGTAGTACTCAAACATAGTACTTTATAAGCTGATTCATTTAGAGGTAGGGAAGAAAACCTACACATTAGTCATTTGAGCTGCTTATAAGTTCTGTTATGTTAGTTGTATTAGTGGTGATGTGCCCATGGTAAGAAACGTCTCTCAGAGGTCTTCACGGGTCACAGTTTCACAAATAAGATACTTACACGTAACTTGAAAAATTTATCACAAAAATCACACACCTCCTTCAGATAGTATTTACTTCACTTGTAGCATGTCTTCTTATTTGACCCCTCTGTCTACATTATACATTTCCATAGTGTTTTCCATGCTCCGAAGTGAAAAAATATACTCAGATAACCAAACTCTAAAGCTCCAAGCAAAATAAAAGGTCAAGAACAAAATAAAATCTCAGCCAAATATCTGGTTTATAC
This sequence comes from Sorex fumeus, assembly GCF_029834395.1. Classification (NCBI taxonomy): domain Eukaryota; kingdom Metazoa; phylum Chordata; class Mammalia; order Eulipotyphla; family Soricidae; genus Sorex; species Sorex fumeus. Next base: position 12,285,806 of record NW_026606155.1, read on the forward strand.
TCCACACTTTTCTTCCTAGGTGATATATTGTAACACATACCAGATTTCCCTGTTGTATCCCGCCATAGCGAATTCCTCCAAAGGGCTCCAGGCACTCTTGTTCTGTTTTTTTGCTTTTTTAATTCAGTCGGGCTAGATTTTTGAACAAAGTTTTTGTGCAACGTACAAGATTAATCTCCTGGAAATAGCATTTCCCTGGTAGTGGTTAATCCTTGAAAGCCTGAAAATTAAAGGGAATCATTTGACTTCAAGTAACATAAAGCAGGGATTTGAGGGAGACTGTCTGTCTCTTGCTTTGCCTTTGATATTCAGATCCCTTTCCTGAGCCCTCTTAAATTTGCTAGAGCTCCAGGTATGAGGGCTGTGGCTTTGTTTTGACATCACAGTTCAAGAGAGGAGTGAAGAATGCTAATGCAGACTGGGAGCTCCTAAAGATGTGATCAAATTCTAATTGGTAAGCAGGTGCAGTCCAGTAAATAATTGGTAGAAGAGATCACTCAAACTGAAAAAAATAAAATTAAATCAAACATTAGGCATGTTTTTCATTGGTGTTGTTTTCTTTCAAATTAAATTTATTTTTTAAGGGGGGCTTTGGACCACATCAGTGCTCATAGCTACTCCCAGCTCTGTGTTCAGCGGTCTTTGCTGGCTATGCTTGAGGTCAAACTTAGGTTTCCTGCATGTAAACCATGAGCGGTCTACTGAGCTATCTCTCTGATCTTTGTTTTCTTCTTTCATTATTAAAGGTAATGATGTTGGTAGGCCCCAAGGGTGGTTTATGTGAGGTAAGGAGGAGAGAGATGGTAACTTTCTCCCAATCTGGCTCTGCCACCAGGGACCCAGGGTTACCGGATTCTTGTCTCACCTTGGAAAATTTCAGGAGCAGACAAGTGGTGAAGTAAAACAGATTTTATTTGGACGTTTTTGAAGGGGATGAGGGAAAGTGGGAGAGAGTGAAGAATAGCATGCTGAAGAGAGAGTGTGGGGTCTCCAAGGGCAGAGAGAGTCCCTACACACACCTACGCATTAGACATGAAAGCATGAAAGTACATATGTCACCAGGGGAGATGAATGCGTCACATGTGCTCGGCCACATAGGCATAAGCAGCACATGGACTCAGGTAGCATATGTGTACACTTCCTTTGTTCAGGTTGGCCTTTATAGGGTTGCTCCAACCTGGCCCCATGTAGGCTTCTACCTAGGTAAAAGTACTAGAAGGGGTAGGGTTGAGATTGGTCAATGGTATTTTCAGAAATTCCTTTCTTGTTTTTTTTTTTTAAAGCTTGAATTTGGTTTTTTTTTTCTTTTGCTTTTTTGGGTCATACCCGGTGATGCACTGGGGTTATTCCTGGCTTTGCACTCAGGAATTACTGCCGGTGGTGCTCAGAGGACATATGGGATGCTGGGAATCGAACCTGGGTCGGCCGCATGCAAGGCAAACGCCCTACCCGCTGTACTATCACTCCAGCCCCTCTTTCTTGTTTTTTTAAGAGAAAGTCTTATCAAGCCTCAGTTCCTGTTTTCTGCAAAGTTGGCTTTTTGTAACTTCAGGGCCACTGATGCCATTATTTCCCAGGAAATTTATTGCCATTGCCTTGGGGTAGGGGACCTTCCCTATCTACCTGCCTGTTGACATCAAAAATAGTACACAGATATTAAAAGGAGATATTATATAATTAGATTTTTCTCTGGGGATAGCTAATGAAGGAAATAACCAATGGCAAGCAGAGCAGATAAAATATTTTCAATATTTTATATTGAAATTATAAAAATTAGAGTTTTATTATTGAATTAAAGATGCAGGAAATGAAAGGAGGACGAGATTATAGTATAGCAGGTAGGGTGCTGGTCTTGGAGGCAGCAGACCTGCTTTCGTATCTAGTAGTGTATATGCTTCCCCAATACAACCAGAATTGATCTCCAAGCACAGAGCCATGAGTAAGCCTAACTACTACCAAGTTTAGCCCAACGACCAAAAAATAAATAAAAGAAACAAAATATTTGTTATAAGACACTAGATTCTAAAAATCACAGATTACAAAATAGGAATATTTCAAATTAGTTCATAAGAAGTACATTATATTTTGATGGAACACTGAAGTCTCTGTTCTTTATTTAGTCTGCGATCCTCAGACCACTGCTAGCTCTGAAAATTTCCTAGAGGTTCACCAGAATTGTTCCCCCTGTCAAGTACTGGTTACATGGTTCTGGTGGTAGGTTTCTGTAGGAGCAGAAAATTACTGCACCTCAGCCAGTCTGTCAAATATTTCTCCTATTTTCCCTGTTCTGTGAGTAGCAAAAGCTTGTAGGAACTGAACTGTGTCAAATTTCCCATAAAATATCTTCTATGGCCCATTCAGGCATACATGATCACTTGCAGTCTGTGGGTTACCCTGTAATGTGGATTCTGCTATAACATTTCTTCTGAACATGGCTGGTAAGAGAGTAAAGATACATGTCCAGAAATTGTCACAACAGGAACTTAACGGGATCAGACTATGACAGTATAGAATCTGTTTCACAGTGATTTGCTAACATTTTTAAAGATTCTTATAATGTAAGAATTATAAGGGCTGGAGCGATAGCACAGCGGGTAGGGCGTTCGCCTTACAAGCGGCCAACATGGCCGACCCGAGTTCGATTCCTCCGCCCCTCTCGGAAAGCCCGGCAAGCTACCGAGAGTATTCGATATGCCAGACACAGTAACAACAAAGTCTCCAATGGAGACGTTACTGGGCCCGCTCGAGCAAATCGACGATCAACGGGAGGGCCTTTACCTTTACCTTTACCTTATAATGTAAAGGAATACAATTAAATTCTATATTGAATTCTATGTCATGGAAGTTTCTACTGAATTAGCAGTCCAGGGTACTTAAAGTCACTCTCCATTTATGAACTTAAATTGTATCTTCATAAAACATTTGATTTCTTTTTTTTTTTTATACTATCTGTGCAGGACTAGAGCGATACCACAGAGGGTAGGGCATTTGCCTTGCAGGCATCCAATCGGGTCAACCAGACTTCTATTCCTCCTCTGCCCCTCTCAGAGAGCCCAGCAAGCTACTGAGAGTATCTTGAAAGCCTGGCAAGCTACCTGTGACGTATTCGACATGCCACACACAGTAACAACAAGTCTCATAATGTTACTGAGCCCGCTCGAGCAAGTCGATGAACAATGGGAGGACAGTGACAGTGACAGTGACTATCTCTACAAGTGCCCACACCATTAAAACAATAAAAGAATGAAAATAATACAAGAAGAATGTTCCAGTTTAAATCTGCTTTCCATTTTAAATGTCAGAAAGAGGTTATGGGAGTTCTGTTATCCCCTTTTTGAGGTTTCATTTCACACATTTATCTACTAGTTTCTTCTGAACATGCAGTGCATCTGTGTCCGAGTTTGTATGGAATATTTATCATTACATTATTTCTATCTTAGCTTTTTATAGTCTAGATTAATCACTTCTAAAGCAAGTTTTAGGAATAGTGTGAAAGGTCTTCCTTTCTGCCTCATTGATAAATATCAGTTCCCTACTTAACTGGATAAATACTTGTAATAGGTACGAGGACCTGAAAGTTTTCTTTCTTTAATTTTTATTATAAAAGGTCATATAAACTAGGGAGAAAGTACTATATGTAAGGCACTTGTTGACTTGGGATCAATTTGCAGCACCATATGTGGGCCTCTGAATACCATCAGAACTTATCCTTGAATACAGAGACAGAAGGAAACCCAGAACACAGCTGGATGCAATCTGAAAAATAAAATAAAAGCAAAATAAAATCACATAAATTACTTTTCCTGATAAACTACAGAAAAATCTGAAATGACGAAAATGCCTTCTATGGAGATTTTTGGGTAGAGATAACATTGGTAATATAAAATTGCCTCTATTGTTTGTTGTTTTAATGCATAGAAATTTTTCTTTCTACTCATTATTTCCCATAGTTCTTTCAGTAATTACAAATTTGTTTTAGCCAGCAGTATAGATGTTTTTCATATCAATATAACCTCAATAGTCTGACCTTTCTCTTTTTTATAATTTTTATAATTTAGTAGGCTAAAATATTATTTTTTGTTAAAATATCTTTATCCTTATTTCTTTGCAATGAAGCCTTTTTTCTTTTAGTGAATCATTGTGAGGTGATTCAGTAATACAATGATCATACAATGATCATAAAACAGTCATACAATGATTGAGTATCCATCCCTACACCAGTGCCCATTTTCCACCACCAATGATCCCACCCCCACCCCGTCCCCCCCCACCCCACCCTGCCTCTGTGGCAGGGCATTCCCTTTTGCTCCTTCTCTCTCCTTTTGGGTGTTGTGATTTGCAATAGAGGTATTAAGTGACCATAATGTTTGGTCTATAGTCTACTTTCAGCCTGCGTCTCCCATCCTGAGCGAATCCTTCTAGCATCATTTACTTCTCTATCTGAACTGCCTTTCCCGCCAGCATGTGAGGTCGACTTCTAAGCTTAAATACTGAATGTAGTTCAATATTTTGTCAATTGTATTTTTTCAGTGTATTTCATAATTTCATTTGTGCATGTATATGTATCATTGAACTATATTTCACCTTGCATGAGTTTATTAGGATATCAGATAAATTTCACAATATTCAATACTCAGATTATTTGAATTTCAAAGTAAACATATTTACTTATTTTTACAAGCATTTTAATATGTGCACATTTTCAGTATAAAATTATTACTGTACATCATTTTAAAAAACTTCTTATATTTATTTATTTAAAGAATGACTGTACAAATCTGATATGAAACTAAATGAATTTTTTTAACATATAACCATCACTATCATCTATGTCATACACATATCCATAATCTCTGAAGTTCTCTTAACTCCTTCTTACCTACAATAATTCTTCTTATCTGTGAATAAAAACACAGAATAAGGTTTACACTTCTCAATTTTTTTCTGTATGTACAACTTAGCTGTTAATTTCAGTACCGTGCTACACACTCTAAGACATATTCTTGCATAATCAAAATTACACTTTTGCTAAGAGTTTCTATCTCCCCAGACTCCTTCTCTTCATTCTACACTCTCTTTAGCAAGGTGCTTATTTAAAAAAATAATTGTATTAAATTTATAAACTTTTTTCTGCATGTGTTTACAAATTTTGATTGCCCTTCAATTTTATTTATTTATTTGTAATTTGGGGATTAGGTCATATCTAGCAATGTTCAGTGTTTGCTCCTGGCTCTTGTGTTCAAGTGTCATTTTTGGCAATACTGGGAGGACCATATGTGGTGCCAGCAATTCAAACCCAAGTGGACAACTTGCAAGACAGAGCTTTACTTCCTGTACTATTCACTCCAGCCCATATTATCTAGCTTCTGTAAAAGAACTTCATGGTCACAGTCCTCCTGTTATTAATCGATTTGCTCAAGCGGACCCAGTAAAGTCTCCGTTGTGAGACTTGTTGTTATTGTGTTTGGTATATTGAATACGTCACAGGGGTATATCTCAATTTTAAACATTTTTTATGATAAAATATGTCTATGGAAAGAAAAATATATAAATAAAATTGAATATTATCCAGCAATATTCCTATCAGGATGGTCCTATAGAAGGAAGGCCTGTTTATTTATAGATTTTGTTTAAATTAACTATCATCTATGTCTTATATATACATATATATGGTTTTGTGTCATGTCAAGCTATTCTGGAATAGTTTGCCCCAGAATATTTTTCCATTCAGGTTAGTTCTGATAGAAGTAAGATTTGGAGAAAATTGAATGCAATAAGAGACAGATCAGGAATTTTTATGCGCTGAAGGATGAATTGGGCCCCACATTTGAGGAGTGGCTCATACACTTTGATCTGCTAACTGATCCCACTGCATCTTAGCCCGTAGCCCCTTAAATCCCAGATCAGTGGCATACAGCAAAGGAGTTGAATCTCACTTGCATGTCATCACTGTTACTGGGATCAAAGGCAGTGATAGATAAATGTGGGCTCCAGCTTGCCCATTTGTACAACATTTGTTCACTTTCTCCTTCATTTTGAACTGTATTTTCTTTCCTGATTCAAGTTCTGCTGAGGTAGAATGACCTCAGACTTAGACTTTCAGCCCCACCAGCTCTCACAACTGTGTAAATATTGAATCCAAGGCTTAATTTTTAATACTTTCACTCTCTTATCAAATGACCTTAATAAAGCATGATATTTTGACAATGATAATTGTGTAACTGACACATATAACCTCTTGTACATTCATTAATATCATGGAATATGTATGCAGTAACACTAATTTTCTCCCAATTTTTAGGAAGTTATGTTTTTTCCTTTAAGATTCAAAATGTGTAAATATGCATCTTTCTTTTTTTAAACATTATCCTTTTTAACATTATCTTAATTTCCAGTTGAAATAGAAAAACAGTGGTTTTATTTGAAGCAAAAATTAAGTTTTAGTTTAAGCCATGTCACTCTGAGGGGTTACAGGACTGGCCAGGGTGCTGGTGGTGGCATCCTATCTCATTCTTTTCACACCCTAAAGGGACAGAAGGATAGTCATTTGAGGAAGAGCGAGTATGTTGAGCCCCAAGAAAGGACATGCACTTTGGGAGCCTCTGCAGGGAGAAGATTCATTTTATTGCAAGCAGGGTCAGGGTTATATACATCAAAAAACATTTATATAGATCAAGAATTGCAGAACTAAATTTTCATGGGGTTTTCCAGCACAAACTTGTACGAAGGCTTAGTAGGATGTTGCGATTCGTCATTCCTTCTTGTTTCTGACTCTGCTCAATGGTCCTCTGATTCCATCCAGGTGACCGGATGTTACGACAGCAGTCTGCAAGAGGGGAGAGGAAAGGTGAGAGCGACCTTGGTCAGACATCAAAAGGGGAAGCTATGGGGGCTGGAGTGATAGCACATGCGTAGGGCATTTTCCTCGCAGCAACCTACTCTGTTCGATTCCCAGCATCAAATACGGTCACCTGAGCTCTGCCAAGGGTAATTCCTGAGTTTAAAGCCGCGAGTAACCCCTGTGCATCACTGGGTGTGACCTTGCCCAAAAAGGGGGAGTGGGGGGAAGCTATGCGGACGGATCGCCTCCCACTCGCCCTCCTCACACGTACTTCTCCCCCCAACCATGCCCCCACAACACCCCACAAATCCATACATTGATTACATCCCACACCATATGAAATAAATTTTGCTCTGAAAAAAAGACAATAGAATATTTTGACTTTAAAGTAGAAAATACTGGTTTATGATTCCATATTTGGCAGAAATTGTTAGCAATTCTTTGTAGTCATGTGATAAATTAGAGAAAAGTGGTGAGCATATGTGTGGAGAGCATGCTTGATAGGTTATTAACATCAAGAAATGTTTTGTATCATGTAGTAATTATTGTATACTAATATTTCTTCTGTGACCTTTTGCGATCATCAATATTTAATTTTATGCAGCTTCTTATGTGCATTTTATAAATATATATATTTCTGTACATTTGTTAAAAAACTAATTCAGGTTGATTTCTAAATCTGAAATGATCAGGAAAGCAGTTTTTAATTTTCCTTGAATTTAAAAAGTTTATGGAATGCTGTTTGTTTTTCACTGTAAATTTTCTTGACTTTGGCAAACTGATTTGCAGATAAATATGTTGAGTTCTAAATAATATCCATCTGCTATATTTGCACGGTGCATCTCTAATAGTTCTGTTCTAGTGTCAAATTATATATGTATAAATAATAGTATTTTTTCCATATATGATAATTTCACTTACTTATGATATATGGATTTTTCTTGGAAAATTTTCTCATAATTGCATTGCTATCTCATATTCAGTGAACTTTCTGTACAGAATACTTATCTTCTTTGTGGTGGGATAGAGTAGAAGGGTCTTGGGACTCATACAATTGTCAGTTGTGTTCAATCACACTCAAGCCAAGTGCCTTACCTCCTGCATAATATCTCTGGCAGTAACACATAATTTGTAATTTATACCTCAATGTCTCATGCATTAAAATTAGTGCATTTAAACCACAGAATATGTTGCACTCTCCAGCTATAGCTTTTAAATGCATATTGATTTCTGAAATGAACCACAGGATAATATTATGAAATGCCTCAGTCATCTTAGGGAGTGGTGTTATGACTGCTGCAATGTAAATGTCAATTGTAAACTGGTAGAAAATAGTTGAAAGTGGTTATTAAGAAGCTTAAGCAGTAAATCTACTATTAAATGATTAGTGTCAAATAGCCTGTGAGATGAAAGAACTTGTGTTCCCATTTTAGTGTACCAATAATGAATAATCCTAAAGTTTCGCCAACTGTTGCAAAGTCAACAAAGTTGAAAACTCAACTGGGATTGAATATGGTCACATTTTTAATCATTTTTGCTGACTTTATTCTACCAGATTCCAACTTGGTAGAAAGAATGAGACTAATACATGCTATTTTTCATGAACTTTATTTTCATGTTCAAATCATCTCAGGTCAGGTTATATATCCTTATGACACATACTAATTGTTAACATAATGCAAAACCATATTGTCGGCATGGTTGTAAAGATGTCCATTTGATAAATAGCCAGAGATTCTGAAGATATTTAATGTTAACAATGGAATATTTCACTTTCAATTTGTTACCAAGAATATTGAACCAGTAGTAATGTCCTACTGGGTATGGCTATATTTTAAATTAATATTGAGGTAGGTAGGGGGACTGTGATAGCACAGTGGTAGGGCATTTGCCTTGCACGCTACCAAGCTGGCTGACCTGGGTTCGATTCCCCCAGCCCTCTCAGAGAGCCTGGCAAGCTACTGAGAGTATCCCGCCGGCAGGGCAAAGCTTGGCAAGCTACCCATGACATATTGGATATGCCAAACACAGTAACAAGTCTCACAATGGAGATGTTACTGGGCCCACTCAAGCAAATGATGGACATTGGGAGGACAGTGCTACAGTGCTATAATTGAGGTAGGGAACTTGATACACGTACAATAATCAGCATTCACAATCAGAGATGCACTTCGATTCTGCTCAGTAGACCCATAAATACTCTAATATCGGAAGAGTTTTGTTGCATCTGAGACTTAGTATAGTGGGTAACGCCCCTGCCATGCTTGTGGTAAACCTGGGTTTGATACCTGGCACCCCAGAGGGTAATCTGAGCCCCACCAAGAATGATCCATGATTATAGAGGCAGGAGTAATCCCTTAACATTTACAGGTGGAAAAGTAAAAAGAACAAAAAATGTTGATTGTTGAAAACTATCAAAAGGGATCTGAATGTTTACTGATTTTGAGTTTTGTTATTCAGCTTGATTTGCTCGAGCGGGCCCAGTAACGTTTCCATTGTGACAATTGTTACTGTGTTTGGCATATTGAATACGTCACAGGTAGCTTGTCGGGCTTCTCCGTGCAGGCAAGATACTCTCGGTAGCTTGCCAGGCTCTCCGAGAGGGGAGGAGGAATCAAACCTGGCACGGCCAGCCTGGTCACGCACAAGGCAAATGCCCTACCGCTGTGCTATCAGTCCAGCCCATCAGTTCATTATAATGGCCTTATTACACATGCTTAACCACAACACTTTTGTTCAAGACTCAATCATAATATTTTTAATAAAACACCTTATGGGACATTCTCCTTCATGAAATTCCCTTTCTTTTTGCCTACAGAAATTGTATATGGTTACACACCAAAGTCCCCTAATTTATTTTGTATTACAAATTAGACTTAACAAATCTCTATGCAAATAAAGTTAAGGGGGTGGAGAGGGGGTGCAGCAAGTCAGAGATAGAGCAACCAGAGTAGGAAAAAGCAGGAACAATTTGAACAATGACTCCAATTGCCTTAGTGCTGGGCAAAACATCATCTAGAGAGCATTAAAAAAGACTAATGCCTGCAAATCAACTATAAAGATGGGGTGTAATTAACATGGAGAGGTAACAGAGCATGGAGATTTTTAACAAGTTCACTTCCAACAGGCCATTCTAATTCTAAACAATTATAAGACACTGAGGGTTTGGATATATCTTCTCATGCTTCTTTTTGTCTCCAAAAGCTTATTAAATGATTCTTATTCCTTAGTGACTAAGATGGCATGTTATCTTGTAGCTCCCTGAGTTAAATTCTATTCTCAATAACATTCATTTTCTGAACTTTTTCCTTTTTTAATCTAGCAGAATGAATGGAGAGAAAAATACAAAGAACAGAAAACACTCAGAGAGAGAACAGGAATAAATAATAAAATCAGGAAGGAATAAATGAAAAGAATATAATAATACATCTGAAAATCAGAGTATGAAATTTGAGATCTATTCAATATCTTGGCTGGAGCGATAGCACAGTGGGTAGGGCATTTGTCTTGCACGCAGCAGACCTGGGTTTGATTCTTCCGCCCTTCTCGGAGAGCCCGGCAAGCTACCGAGAATATCTCGCCCTCATGGCAAATCCTGGCAAGCTAACCATGACATATTCAATATGCCAAAAACAGTAACAAGTCTCACAATGGAGACAATACTGGTGCCCTCTGGAGCAAATCAATGAACAATGGGAGGACAGTGCTACAGTGCTACTCAATATCTATCATTGCAGGAACAAATCAAAGTAAGTCACCTAAAAGGATATTGAAAATATCCATATAGAAGCCAAAGGTTATACAGGGTAAGGAATAGGTTTTTTTGCTGATGAGTAAAGCAGAGAGCTTTGACCTCTTCTGCTGGACCCACGTAGGCCCTATGGGGAAAATGCCTGACTTGGGTCAGGGGTGGTAAACATCTGCTATGAGAACCTCCACACCACAGTCTCTTTTGTCCTTCCAGTCCTATGAGCCTAAAAGGCAGCAGTCAAGCTGTGCCTGAAGTTATGTTGTTCATGGGTCACATACATCTAGCTGTGGTGCTTGTTAGGAGGGTCACATACTTGAATATGTTCTCACTGGGATCACTTTCATTTACTTAAGTGCTCATAGACACTCTTGTGACAGTGTTTGATGGTGGTGTTTGCTGGAGATTACAAACCCGCTTGTCACATGTTGTATTCCTAGTTTTTGCATGTTTCACTGTGTAATTGTCATAAACCTTCCTGTGTTCCAAATACTGCACATTATGCTGCAGTGTCTATTAGGGGATCCAGATGGAAGAACTTTTAGGACCTCACCCAGCACTTTGAAACAGCACCAGATTCAGAGCCTCATGCTTCCAAGGCAGCTACATTTAGCCACAGAGGTATCCCCAGGGCCCCCAAAATTTAAAATCATGCCGAGTTTTAGAGTCCTTTACAGACAAAACAGAAGTAAATGTGTTCCCATAAAATGGGATGGCAAAGAAGGAGTCATAAAGAAATTCTACCAATCAAGGATGACTCAAGTGGAAACATGGGGATTTAAAAAGTAATGACATGCACTAATGAGAGTAATAAAGAAATGTGCAGTCATAACTGTATGTAGATATCTTTTGAAAAATAATATTGTGGTTTATTTTATCTTCTAAGAGCATCAAATTGTGAATAAAGCAGCAGAATATCAACATCATACATTACACATAGCAATAATTTATACATGTATGACTAATTGAAAAAATTACAAATATCTAATAACATATACATAGATGTCCAGATTATATTGAAACTTGGAACTCAAATATGTGTCAAAACAAAAACATATTACCAGAAGTTTAAAGAAAAGTTGATAGTAAATAATGAAGAACTGTTTTATGAAAATATTATTAAACACAGACTTGTCACTATAGAAAACTCCATATGTCCAGAATAATATCTATAAACTATAAAACATATTTTATAATTTTAAATGATATAACCAATAAAAGCAATGTTACACTAATTTACATTTATACCTGTGATTTTAAAATATTACAAAACAAAAGTATTCATAGAGTTACAGAAGAAATAAAAATATTTGTAATCACAATTTTTACTTAATTCTAATTATCTTTGATAGAAATTATGGTATATGAATATAATGTTATCTATGGAGTATTAAGAGAATATAAAATCTTAAAAATTTCTATTAGACAAGTAGAATTTAGGTCATCATATTGCCAAGTAAATGACAAAGAGAGACACATATAGGAAGCTCTCATTCATGTACAGCACAAAAAGATTAAACAAGGGAAAACAATATCAAACAATGAAAAAACCTTGTCCTTGAATAACAAAACTGATTAAAAGAGGAGGAAAATTCAGATAAAAATCAGACTTGTCCCCTATGGTAACATTGAATGGTTTTAAAGGTTCTGGGAGCACTTATGTGGTTCTGGATACAGCAAATTAGTAAATCAGTATCATAAACCTTAACACTATATTTACTGTGCTACTTAAACTATAATTAAGCATTATGAAATATTTTTTTAAAACTCATTGACTTTTGTTCAGCCACGGATTATTTAGAAGTGTATTGTTTAGTTGCCAAGTATTTGGAGATTTTTGAGATAAGTTTCCTTTATTGATATCTTTTTTAACAGCTGTCCAAGAACATGCATAATTTGACTTCTTGTCATTGTCATTTAAATGTTTATACTATGTTTCAGAAAAATGTCTATCTTTGTGACAGTTTAATTTGCACTGGAAAGCAAAACTAATATTAAAATTGTTCCAGTGTTTCTAAAGTGCCAATTAGAATAAATTGGTCAATTTTAAATCTTGTTTCTCGAGTCTTCTATATATTTACTAAATTTCTGACTGTTCTTTACTTTGCAGATCAGTGAGTGTGAGACTTCCAAATAAAATTCTGATTCTGTTTACATATTATTTTGGATTTTATGTGTTTTAGCTTCATGAACTTTAAGTTCTTTTTTAATGCACATAAATTGTGACTGTTCTATCTTTTTAGAGATTTGCTAGCCTTGTTAGTATATAAGTATATACATAACAATAGTCTCTCTTCTGAAGATTCCGCTGAGAGAAATATAGAACCTTCCAACAAACATTACAATGGAATACACAACAAATTTTAGTCTGTTTAAACTCTTGGTATCTAAACCTCACGGTGGCAATCTTATTCTTACCATATTTCATACTTTATATCCATGTTCAATTCTCTCCTTTTTATTGTATCTCTTAAAGATAGAATTTAACTTTAAGTGACAAAATTAATTTCACATATACACATTAATTTTTAGTGATGCACACCTCATAAGTGTTAGTAAAAAATGTTATGTTACTTCAACTTCAAAAGACAGAGAAAATCTTTTCATATACATCTAAAAATATCCTGGATTTTTTTGTTATTATTTTTCAACAATGACCATATTAAACAGATCCATCAATGCCTACTTATAAAACATAACTTTTCTTATTAACTTTTTCCATATAACTTTCATCACTGAGCCGCAATATTGAAAAAATTACAATAATATGTTATATATCCAAAATTTAGGGTTTTACATACTTATTTTTAATATTAATTTAAATTGAATAATGACCATTTACAATTCCATTTATGTTTTGAAGTTTTTATTTCACATTGATAAAAATAATTTAGCATACTTTAACAAAATAATTTGAAAAATATAATTATTTCATCAAAGTAGATTTTCTAAGCTATCATGTTTTATTCAAGGATTGTTAATGTAGTTTTGGTTAGTGGAATGGGTGACTATAAATGGCATATTTCTAGGTGAACTCTATAACTCTATTGTTTTCATGAAGAGGAAAGAGTTCAAATAGCATTATATGCTCACCAATTTCCATTTTACAACTTTACACTGACAATTTTGAAACTAAACTGCTGATACAATATTTCCAGCTCTTTCCAAAGCAGTAAACAAAAGAAATATTGCAAGGTTGGGCACATATACTTTCATAAGCTTCTGATTTCTTTCATTGCTTTCAGATTTTAAATATTTGATTGCAAACCATGTATTCCTTTGTACAATTAATTTACAACTAAGGTATATGGTTTAGTGTCTTAATATGATTAAAAATATCAAAGGCATAATCTGTATTGCATGATGAATGCCAAGTTGCCTCTCTCAGTATAAACCACTGATCTCCTAAGCTGCTAGAAGTGTTGATATCTAAGAATTAGAAACAATTTTAAATAATTGTTTAAGTGCTTCGGGAAGGTTAAAATTTTACTTAATTCTACTCCCTTACAGCAAACCTACATCAAATAAATAATTGATGTGGAAGTTAAATGGGAAGGAAAGGGAATGAAGATAGAGGGTCAGCAACTACACTACCTCCGCTTTGTGGATGACATTGTTCTAATAACACCAAACATTAGGCAAGCGGCACAAATGCTGGCCGACTTCGACCGTGAGTGTGGAAAGGTCAGACTACAACTGAAACTCATGAAGACAATGTTTATGAGAAACAGTCTTGTTCCTGACGTTCCATTCGCTCTCAATGGAACAACCATCTTCAAATGCAACAGTTATGTGTACCTAGGTCGAAAACAAAACATGACGAATGACCTGACACCTGAGTTGCACAGGAGGAAGAGAATGGCTTGGAATGCCTCAAGAGCATCAAAGAAATAGCTAATAGGATGAAGAACCTTGGGCTCCGGGCACATCTTTTCCATTCCACTGTTCTTCCTGCATTAACAGACCTGGGCCCTACGAAAACAGAATGAGAACACTATTTGGGTCTCCAAAGAGGAATCAAAAGAGCTGTGTTTGGAGTAAACTGCTTCACTCAAATGAGTGAAAGAATCCGGAGTTCTGACCTTCGTCAACGGTCAAGAATCAGACCGCTGTTTCATTTGCAAAGGCATTGAAAATCAGATGGGCTGGACACGGAATGAGATTTGGAGACAACTGCTGGACCAAACATGATAACCTCTTAGGGTCTTATTGCAAACCATAATGCCCAAAAGTAGAGCGAGATTATGGGGAATCATGTCTGCCACGGAGGCAGAGGGAGGGTGGGAAAAATGGGGTAATACCAGGGATATTGGTGGTGGGGAATGTGCACTGGTGGAGGGATGGGTTTTTTGATCATTGTGTGATTGTAACCCAAACACGAAAGCTTGTAACTGTCTCATGGTGATTCAATAAAATTTAAAAAAATATGTAATGTATTAGGGAAAAGGGGTAGAGCCCTGGCACACATTGATGGTGTAGAGGTGTGGTTAGCCTATATATCTCAATCACAGAAACAAAACAGAAAGCATGACATTCGAACTATAGCATAAAACTTTAAAATGCTTGCTTCATGGAGCCCAACATGGGGTAGTAGGGTTGAGAAAGTGGGAACATCAGTGCAGAGGAGTTGACCCTGGTGATGAACACTGGTGTTATAAATAACAATATGCCTGAAATTCAATGGTAAGTAATAAATTACATACTTTTAAGTAAAAATATCTCTCAGATATTTCAGAATCTCCTTAGAAGCCATAACAATAGATCTTTAAACTACTTTTCTTCCTGTTAACTAGGAATAAAGTAACTATAGTGGTTCTCAGTCTTTGTCACTCAAGAGAAAAAATGCTGTAGGTAGGAAGCCAGAAAAAAATTATCTTGTAAGTGCTTATTCAATAGGAAGACTCAGATCCCAACATACCCAACCAAGCTAGAGGTTTTATAAATAGGACCCAGAAATATGTGTTCAAATATTCTGTCAAGGTGATTCATGCATTTCTCAATGTGAAAATCAATGACTATATCTATATTGGTGGAGACAGTTTATATAATGCACTTATACAATTCTATTAATTAACTTTAATTAATTGATTCAATTAATTGATTAATTAATTGGCCTCCAGAACCAGCCACCACCATGCTGAGACCACTCTCCACACGCATGAAGCTACCAGCAGAGGAACAAAGGCATGCGGGTCCCGGGGCTGAGATCGCCAAGCCTGTTCAGATTGGGGCTGAGCATCCTCCACCCAGATCCTTCATCTTCCAGTAGGCAGGGGTCACACCCACCAACTGGTCCCCTGGCGCCATGTAATCCCATCAACGGCCAAGACCCAGAGACTATAAAACCCAGCTCCCAGAAGTGCGTGGCCGCGAATCTTATTATCTTATTCTTACTTTGGACAATGTGGCAGGCTACCGTATGTAACCTACCCACATGGCAGAGTCTGGCAAACTCCCCGTGGTGTATTCAATGTGCCAAATACCAGTAACAATGATGGGTCTGATTCTCCTAAACCTGAAAGAGCTTTTAATATGGCACTTTTTAAAATCTCAGTGCTATGACGAAGGAGACGTTACTGGTGCCTGCTCAAGGCAATCCACGAACAACAGGATGATCGTGATCATGATCAAATTAATTCAATTACTTTTTAAAAGGTTAATATTAAAGGCAAGTAGTAACCATCACTGTGTCCAAGTTTTACGAATGACATTTATAGTAGAGGGTTATGTAGTCAGCAAGTTTCATCAAGATGATTTGTGGCCATAAAATTATTCAGCCTTTTTTAAAACATCAAATCAGAATCTGGTCTTTTCTATATTTCCATGAAACTATGCTGATTTTTCTAAAAATTACCTCATCAAAAGTCTTTCAGCAATGCTAATTCTTGAGAAAAAAAAAGCCATCAGTTGGGGTGGGGGGAGGCTCATACTTCACAGTTTGGAAATTGCTTTTGCTTGTCATATGTCATTTGAACCTAACAACAACGATGTGCTAGATTACATTTTAAATAAGAGAGGAGAGTGTGTATATTGTGGCCAAATGGCTTGCTCAATATTAAGCTTCTTATTTATAGAACAAAATTAAAATTCAGTTTGTAAGAGTTCACATCCATTCATCTTTGAAAGAAGTTCAATCACAAACATGGAAATGCTTTGTCTGGCATTATTCACTGTCTCTCAAATATATATATGTATATATATACAAAAATATATATAAAATAACATACAGTAGTATAGTGATATTGTACATAATATCTAGGAAAATATTACATATAAAGATATTATAATAACCATGTAATTATATATACATATATTGTTATTATTTTATGGTTATTTCTTTAAAGGTCTGAATTACACTTTTCACAAAGGCTCCTTTTTTGATTATCTCCCTTTCCATGGGGAACTATCTAAACACATGTACCTCACAGTCTTGTGTTCAAGAAGGGGATACAAGTATCACCTTTTTTCCTTTTGATAATTTGGCTGAGTGGATCTGATACACATTTTTTTTAGGCAGTATTCATGATCTTTTGTAATTTTAACATATTCTAGACTATGACTACTTGACTACTGCATGCCATTTGAAAAGGTTCTGTGTAAAAAACAGATAAGAGAATTAAAGTCTTTGCTATCCTGGAGAATATTGCCTAATGAAGCAGAAAGCTGATGACATGCAAACAAATATATAATTAGGTAATTACAATGTGCAAACTGTATAAAGGAAATAAAATGTACCCAAAAAGTGATGTTAAAATAGTCATGGAATGCAGATGAACTGCCTAATTTGAATACAACATTACCACACTGCCATTAATAATACTCCTTTTGGTAATACATAGTCAAATTATAAATATTCTATGTTCCTAAGATATTAAGATACTGTATGCTTCTCTCTTTAGAAGGAAAGGACTGTTTTCCACACAGTACTGCAAACATGCCTTGAGGCTTCTAGAATGGGCCGTTTCAATGCAATCTCACTTTTATTTATGATTATCTAGACTGATATATCTCTCAATTACTTCGTATATGTTTCTCATAGCACTTCATCTAATAAGACATTAACAAAGTAATTGCCTTATCCTTCATTTATTTCCTTAAGGGGAGTATTGAAAGACTGACACCCAAAGGCTTCTGCTCACCCTTGAATTTTCCTATGGATTGAAAATTGGTGTGCAGCTGATGTAGTGAGCGACACTGTACCTTTCAGGCAGACGGTAGCAGCAGATGGGACATATTTAAAATCCCAAACAGCTCCATTGAGCAGTAATTTAAACATCTGGGATTGAGAAAGGGTCACCACTGCTGGAATGAGTTCAAATATGTTATAACCTACTTCACCTACCAGCATCATGTACATAATGACAGTTAGCAATTCTCTAAAGCATCAAGCAGTTCAAATTCATTCTGCTTTTTTCTTTTGCTATGTTATTTTACTCTGAAAAAATACATTCTTGCTGAAAAAATATTTAAAATAAAGTACCCCAAGATTATCCATTTACTGAACTAATAAAAGCAATAGCTAGCCTTATGTACATGTAATATATGCCAGAAATTGTGGTAAAAACACTTTACATTCATTACTCTCTAAACTTTTCCATAAGTGAAACACTTGATTTTGATGACAATATGTTCCTGGAGCTATATTACAGAGGGTAGGGCATTTGCCTTACATGCTGCCAACCTGGGTTCGATTCCTAGCATACCATATGGTTGCTTGAGAATCACCAGGAGTGATCCCTGGGCACAGAGCCTGGAATAACCACCGTGCATCACTGAGTGTGACCCAAAAAAGCCAAAATAAATAAATAAATAAATAAATAATTCTAAATAATTATGAAGTATGAATCCAAATTTACTCTACTCTCTGATTCTTCTAAGGTATTAAGTGAAGATACAAGTTATTTGTTTATTTATTGGTAAAGGGGCCATGTCTTGCAGTGCTCAGTATTTATTCCTGGAGGTGAGGTCAGAGATAACTCCTGGTAGGGTTTGGGGTACCATAAGGGTTCTGGAAATTGAACCAAGATCTGCCATGTACAAGCAATCACCCTACCTGGCACACAAGCTCTCTAAATCTCTGATTGTAAATTCTCTCATTAGTGTTGCTCCTGGGTTGTTTGAAATACCACATAAATAATTTCCTTCCTGGGAATGACTCCTCTCCATCACCCTGAAAACAAGTTGCTTATGCATCAAAAGAAGACCATTCTTAGACTCTAATTATAAACGTCTTAAAATATCATGTACTAGAGTAAATGTACATATGTATTTTTACGCAGTCTTCAGAATTTATATCTCTTACATTGTATTAAATTATAGAATAGAATATACTGGCATTTATTTAGATTAGAACTACTATGGCAGAGATATAAGTGTGATATATCAACATATATAGTAATCAATCCGTAATTAAAATTAGCGTTGGGTTTTCTGTTTTAAAAACCATTTCCTAATCTAGAAACTATATTTGTTCGAGCGGGCCCAGTAACGTCTCCATTGGAGACTTTGTTGTTACTGCATGAGATGATCTATGAGGGAAAAAAATATCCATTACAGATATTCCAGTCCTAATTCTTTTCTTACAATCAACCCTGTAATTTTGTAACCTAAGAACCTCTTACCTTTATATCTGGGTTAGAGGTGATTTGTCTGGCATCTGTCAAATTCCTTGCCAATCCTATTACAGGAATGCAGTACATATTATAATATAAATATAATATTTTCAGTAATTTAATGAGATATCAATTTCATTATTTGGGTACAATTTGCTTTCTGTGATATATATTTTTACAGGAATTCATGTAATGTTTCTAGTTGAGTTCTGGTGTTTTTTTTTTGTGGGCAAAAAAGACAGAGAAAGCCACAATTTTCTAAAAGTTGAACTAATATAATAATCAAATAATGAATTAAAGCAATGTCCATTATTATAGCTGTGATATTTGCCATATTATATTCTACTCTTATGCAATGATTAAAATTGAATGCATTCTACAAGGAAATATAAGCAAAATACAGACACCAAAAGAATGCATTTTCAAATTACAAGTTTCAAAAGCATCATCTGCAGTGCAAACATATAAAAATAAAAATAATTACACTATTTTCAGAAGAGAAAGGGGGTACTAATAAGACATTTAGAGTATAGGACTAAAATAAATGGAAACCTAATGAAAAGAAAGACTGTCCTAACTTGTGACTGGCTTAAAAGAATATTATTAAAGAGATAAAAAGTAAGAAAAAATAATTGTGGAGGGGAGAATGTGTTACCTCTGAGGTAGCACTGTCACACTACTGTCCTCCTGTTGTTCTTTGATTTGCTCAAGCAGGCACCAGTATAGTCTCCATTGTGAGACTTGTTGTTACTGTTTTGGGCATATCTAATACGCCAACACGAGCTTGCCAGGCTCTGCCACGTGGGCATCATACGCTCAGTAGCTTACCAGGCTCTCCGAGAGGGACAGAGAAATTGAACCCCAGCTGCCCGCGTGCAAGGCAAGCACCCTACCTGCTGTGTTATCACTCTAGCCCACCTCTGAGGCATATACAAGAAAGAAGAAATCATTAGAACAACTTTGGTACTATAAAATATCTTGCTTAATCAAAGACAGTTCAGACAAAATCTTCAAAAATTGAAAATCAAGATGGGATTCAAACATAATATTCATTTTATTAACTTTCAATTGTAATTAAATGATAAATAATTATATTTAACTGCTTTATCCAATGTTGCGCTTTATTTTAAAATACCAAGATAATTTCAAGAGAGAATATTACATAATATTTAAAGTTTAAATCTAAATTTAAAGATTTATTATTCCATTGTACAAAGCAACAAGATTTATTCTATCAATCTTATATATACACAGTGGCCTCAAGAATTGTAATGCAGAAAATACATGAGCCAATTTTCAGAACATCTCTTATTTTTCCATCGCCAATCCTTACAAGTCTCAAAAAAGCTTTTATTTTAACATCACCTAAAGATTTCATAATGACAAGAAATGAGTTCTCAATTTTTGTCTTTATTTTCAGATCAACATAGTCAAAGAAGAGGTTGATTCTGCCAGAGGATAGAAAGAATTACCATGAAAATTTAGGATGTGAGCAATAACAATCCTCAGTGTTATAAAAGATAAAAAGATGGGAAAGTTTTTAAAATTAAGGTGCAATAAAAGTTCAGAGAGCTAACAGTCCATCTGCTAAAGGCAATTCAGTCTAAATCATCTGAAATGGGAAAAAAGGACTGTGCTTCAAACATAATATTTGAACCTCAAATGAAGATGTCTTACCTAGATAATTATACAACCCAAGTGACCTCTCACTATGATTTCTAACTTTTATGTCAAATATTTAATAATCATCATAAAGGTTATATATATGCACACATACACAAATGCATATATATGTATATATATGTATGGATGTTTGTGTGTATGTGTAATATGTATTTATGTTTGTATAATATATGTATTTTTGTATGTATGTATGAATATCCTTATTTTCCTTTAGCAGGGTTTGATTTTTCTGACTCTATTCCCTCCTGAAGAAAGTAAACAGGACTCATCCTGTTCCTAAAATTTGAAAATACTCAAAAGTATGAAAGTCAAACATCACATATTATAGAATTTGTTGCAAATGTGTTTTAAGGCTAAACCATATTTGAGCAGCTGTGAATCTATCTGTAGTCTTGATTTATCCACTTTATGCTGAAAGTTGCACATTTCAGAAATGTGAAATTTTGTGTGTGTTTCAAGATTTTTTCTGAAATATGATAAGAAAATAGCATAGCCACAGGTAAAAATATTGGAGTCTTGTCTTACATTGTAGACAAAAGTTAGTTGAAAATAGATTAAAGATATCAATGTTAGACCATAAAAAGCATCTAGGAGTACATAGGTAGAACTTACCAATACTAGTGATGCCCTCAATGAGTAAAGAAAGTAATAGCACAAAAAAAATTAATGGAACCATATATAAAAAAAGTTTCTCCACTGATTAAAAACTGAGGTTGAGAATATAAAATAAAACATCTTAAATGGAATAAAATAATTGCATAGTATATATCTGATAAGCACAAAATTTTAAAACTGCATAAAGTATTCATAAACTTAACAAAAATAAAACCGAAACATATTATTTCTAAAAATTTTAGAGCTGTTATAAACAGATATTTGCCCCAAATTAGACTTACAGATAGTCAATAAACATATGAAAGTATTCATCACCACTTTTTATAAGAAAAATGACAATAAGATTCCACCTTACATCCAGTAGATAGTCTCTCACAAAAAGACATGAAAAAAAAAAAACAGTATTAGTGGGGATATAGTGAAAAAGGTTCCTCAGTCATTATTAATGAGAATGTTGAATGTTATATGTCTCTATGGAAAAACATATGAAAACATTATAAATAATTAAAAATAAAAGTCCCATGTTACCAAGTGTTTCCACACTCTGACATCTACCCCGAGGACACAAAACATAAGCTTGTAGATATATTTATACCTATGATGATTACACCAACATTTAAAATACTGACAACCTGGAAGTTCAAAATGTACAACATGAGTGGATAAAGTGATAATGGTATGAATACTCAATGGAATACTACTCATCTCTATGAAAAAACAAAAGCTTTCCTGTTTTCTGCAATTTGGATTTAACTAGATATGGAAAAGTCAGAAGGAATTAAACAAATATATGATGAACCTCATGTGTGGTATACAAAGAAGCAAAACAAGGAAATGAAAAACACTTGACGATAAACTTTTAACTATGACTATAGACTAAAGTTATCAAATGGTGGAGGAATTAATGTAAGGACTGGGAAAAGAATAAGAGCAGAAATGAAGAAAGGACATTGTTGAAGAACCTTTGGCACTTTGTTGATGGTAGAATACAAAAATCCAACTTTGTAAACCAAAAGCATATACATTTACACTATCATAATCATTTTAACACAATTACAATAAAATTAATTACTGCAGAAGAAATACTTTAGAAATAAAAATTTTTGTCAAAGTGATTAGAGTCCTTTAATTTTGGCACAGAAACAGAAGCATATATCACCCTCAACTGAACATTGCTTTTTTAATTCAAAAGCTTTTATAATTTACAGAAATGCAGATTGCAGTAGTCTCTCTATTCTATAAGTATATAGCCTTGTAAAAATAGTCAATATCTAGTATTTAAAAGAAAGAAAACATGGGTGAGCAAAATACCTTAACATCTGGGATCTTGGCAAATGGTATACAGAACAAAAAATTTATTTTGTCATGACTTTTAACAGATACTGATTTATAGAAATTTTGGTGTCAGTGACATTAAAAGGAAAACTTGTTTTTCTAAGTTGAATACAGATAATTAATTCTGGGGCTACAGGTTCAGAGAGAATATATTGAAATTGATCAGCTCTAACCTTTGATATCAAAACAAGTCCTTAATTCCTACGTTGGTTGACATTTGGGTTTTGTACCATAATTCGGGGCCACCTGGACTTCTTACTTCAAAATTAACTAATGTCAGAGTAATCCTTAATGTGTTTTGCCCTCGACCATCAATCTCTCAGTTCTTCTTCATCTAGCTTTAAGAAAAATATTTTTTAAATATTGGTCAAATTAAGCAACACTTAAACGTAAAATATAAAAGTATGAAACGCCTGGAAGTTCTATATAAGGCTTACCAATTCATTTCTGTTCACACTGCTGCTGGAAAAAAAAAAGAGTAACTAATGTACTTACAACTTAAAGAGGTCAGTGGAAAAGTTCCTCAATCATTGAAGCAAGATCACAAGTAGTTAATACATCAACCTCTCATATTAACAAGACTTTTAGAAATGCTGGGAAATATCAAAATCTAACATGGTTTTTTGAACATCACGGTTTGTCCTCTCTATCCTGAAAAAAGATATCAAAAATATATTGGCTTATGACCAGCTTCAAAATTAACCCTGGAAGATTTAGGGCACTTTGGAAAAAAATTTATAACCGACCACAGAATCAACGTAAATCAAGCTTAAATATGAACAACTTGTTAGTAGGCAAAAGCCATAAAAAAATAAAGAAATCCCCAATAATTATCTGGCAGCTAGGAAAAGGCAAGATGAAATTTTATGGGATCAAAAGGACAAATGTCAATGTTAGTTTGATTATCAGCTTTTACCAAAATACCCTTCATTATTAAAGATAAAATTCTTTCTGTTAAACTTTTAAGGCAAATAGACTGGAGCGATAGCACAGCGGGTAGGGCGTCTGCCTTGCACGCAGCCAACATGGTCGACCCGAGTTCGATTCCTCCGCCCCTCTCGGAGAGCCCGGCAAGCTACCGAGAGTATTCGATATGCCAGACACAGTAACTACAAAGTCTCCAATGGAGACGTTACTGGGCCCGCTCGAGCAAATAGACAATCAACGGGAGGGCCTTTACCTTTACCTTTAAGGCAAATAATTGTTCCATACTCATGTAAAGGAAATATTGTGACATGAAATTTCATAAGTTCACTTTAGTATTTGATGAATGCATTAGATTATTATGATAACAGATTTGTACTGTCTCCAGTTTTGTATTCTAAATCTCATGGTAAAACATAACCATCATATCTATTTTTACATAAAAATTGTGCTTTTAAAATGACAAAAAGTACTTTTCAAACATAAATTTTAGATACTAATTAAAATAAAGAAAACTTTGATGTAAATGGATTTCATTAGTATGAGAATAAATAAATCATCGTTTGCTTTTGATTTCCAAATGAGTAAAATAATTTTAGAACACAGGACAGAAAAGAGAGTATTTGACTTGTGTGCAACAACCTTGATTCAAATTCCAGAGCAGTGCACTGCAGGAAGTCAGCCTGAAGCACCAAGACAACAATAGCCCAAACATCTCCTGGTGATACCCAAACACCACCCTCCCCACAAAAACCAATTTAGAATGCAAAAGTTTTCATTTTAAAACATTTTCACTGTCAATTAAGTAATCACATACTTTCTAGCTTCATAGTTAAATGATGGTAAAAGCATAAAATTATTCAAAAAATCATTTATATCTGTAATATTTAGAAATGATAAACTTAGCACAGCAGGTAGGGCGTTTGCACGCAGCCGACCCTGTCAATCAGAGTTTGATTCTTCTGCCCCTCTCGGAGAGCCCAGCAAGCTACCGAGGATATCTTGCCCACACGATGAAGCCTGGAAAGCTCCCCATGACGTATTCGATATGCCAAACACAGTAACAAGTCTCACAATGTTATTGGGCCCTCTCCAGCAATTGATGAATAATGGGAGGACAGTGACAGTGACAGTGATAATTGGAAAGCAAAAACTATTTACATTTATCTGATAAACTATTATCACTTAAAGTGTTCGTGATATACATAAAATATAGACATACTGTATTATAGAAGGCTAAAAACTTGCACAACAGTTATTTATATACAATTCATTATGAACATTTTATAAAGTATAAATATAAAACAGAAACAAAATTCAAATTTTGGTAATAGATATATAAACATGCTTAGAATTACACAGAGATTGTAGAAAGGATTAAATTAACAAGAAAATAAGGTAAGGGATATTTGACTTTTATAAAGAAGATGTGTTTGCAATGCTAGTATAGTGCTTCTTAGTGTGTAAATTTGTAATAAAATAAATAATTCAATACATTCTGAATTTAATTAATAATTGAATGTAAAAAGGTATAAGATAGCCAAATATAACTCATGGACACTCTATGAATGTTACTTCAGAATGATAATCAAGTTTATAAATAGTGAGAAATAAGAAATTTATCTTTTTTTAAAAATTGATGTACTAAAGATTATTATCCTCTGGCTTGCCAAGCAAGAAGAAAAGTTATCTAATGATAAGAAATGTAAAATCATAGCTGTTATAATTATATCAGGACTTATTTATAAATGATAAATGATAATTTTTCAGAACCCTTATTGCAAACTATTATGACCAGAAGTAAAGAGAGAGATGGAGAGAGGGGGAAACAGAGAGAAGAACAGTGCCGATGATGTAGGCTGAGGTGGGGGTTGTGGGGCACTTGGGGACAATGGCAGGTGGGAGGAATACTGGGAACATTGATGATGAGAAATGTACACTGGTGAAGGAATGAATATTGAAACCCAAAAATACCTAACCTGTAACTTTGTATTTCAAGATTATCACTTGATCACTTGATATCCTGTTACTTATCAATTTGCTTGAGCGGCCGCCAGTAACATCTTCATTCTTCCCTGTTGCGGGTTAGTGTAGCCCAGTGGCAACTTTTCATTCTAAGAAAACAAAGGGCCTCAAACAAATCATTCAGGGTCTTAACGAAGAAGTCTGACCATCTTGTAGGTGGGCAGCCACGCTATCTTTTGATGTTCTGTGGAATCCAGTTGGTAATGGCTCTAGTCCAGCGGTCATCTCTAAATCTCATTACATGTCTAGCCCACGTGATTTTTGCTGCCTTGGCAAATGAGACAGCAACCCTGATTCTTGACTGTCAATGAAGGTCCTTACTCTGGATTCTTTCTCTCATTAGAGTGAAGCGTGATATTCCAAGCATAGCTCTTTTGATTCCTCTTTGGGAGACCCAAATAGCATTCTCATCCTGTTGGCATAGGGCCCAGGTCTCTGAGGTATATGTTAATGCAGGAAGAACAGTGGAATCAAAGAGATGCGCCCAGAGGAGAGGGTCTTTGTCCACTTACTTATTTTTTCCATGTACCTGAAGGCATTCCAAGTCACCCTCTTCCTCCAGCGCAATTCAGGTGCCAGGTCATTCGTTGTGTTGACTTCTTGACGTAGGTACATATAACTGTTGCATTCGGAGATGTTCGCCCCATTGATAGTGAATGGAGTATCAGGAATGAGACCATTTCTCATAAACATTGTCTTCGTGAGATTAACCTATAGTCCGACCTTTCCATACTCATGATCAAAGTCGGCCAGCATTTGTGCTGCTTAGCTAATGTTTGGTGTTATTATAATGATGTCATCAGCGGAACAAAGTTGGTGTAGTTGCCTACTGTCTATCTTCATTCCCATTCCTTCCCATTCCAGTCATCGCATGACGTTCTTGAGGGTGGCAGGGAAGAGTTTCGGTGAAATGGTATCACCCTGCCGAACCCCTCTCTTGACATCGATGATCACTTCCTTCTAGAATGGTGAGATCCTAGTAGTGAATCCATAATACAGCTCATGGAGGATCCTGATGTATTGAGATTTAACGCCCTGTTTGGCTAGATTTCAATGACCGCTTCAGTCTCAACAGAATCAAAGACCTTTAAATCAATGACTGTTAGACAGAGCGGCATCTTGAACTTCTGAGAAATCTCAATGAGCTTGGTTATCGTGTGGATATGGTCAATCATGATGAATCCTTTTCGGAACCCAGCTTGCTCGCATGGTCTTCCTTCATATAGTGTTCTGTCAATCCTATTCAGGATGACTCAAGTGAAAAGCTTGTAGATGACAGACAACAGGCAGATCAGGCAATAGTTGTCAATGTCGTGGATATCTCCCTTCTTGTACAGTAGAACAGTCTTGCTGATTTTCCATTGGGACGAAACCTTGAATTCAGACAGGTAGTGTGTGAAGAGCCAAGCCAATGTATTGATGAGTGCTGATGGAAGGTTCTTCAGGTGTTCGGGTCTGACCTTTCTGGGACAGGTGCTGTTCATTTCTTTACCAACAAAATGGCGTGTTGGATTTCGGAAGAGAGAATGTTGGGGATGACATATCTATCCTGCAGAATTTGGTATGTGGGCAGATGGACGTGGCTATCGAAGAGATCAGAGTAGAACTCATGGATAATCTTCTCCATTGCCCTTCTGGAAGATGTGATAGATCCATCTGGACATTGGAGAGCAGTTATCTTGGTCTTGTAGTTGGCAAAGGACAGGCTGGCATTGCAAATGCTTTTCCCGGCTTCTGCTGCACCTGGCAGTACTTCTGCTCTTCTCTCTTTGAGGTCTTCCTTCATCCCTTCTCTGCACTGTTTTGCGAGCTGGGACGTTCACTTGCGGTTGCCTGAGGCTTGTGTCAAGCCACGTTGGTGAATGAGCTCGAGAGTTTTCCAAGACAGGCGTCTGTTTGTGGCTATTTCTCTCTCAGCATCACTCACACAATCAGGCACTAACTTGGCCATAAGCATTGATTTATTTGAATGCCTAATCACCTTAATCGGACGACTTCACTTGAATAGATGTGGCTCACTGCTGGCAGTTTCTAGCTTCGCTGTCTATACACAACATCCCATTATAATGGAGAAATTGAGAAGTTCTACATGGAGCTGGAGAAGTTCTATAAAGAAGACCACACCTTTTACAAGATCATAGTTGGTGATTTTAATACCAAGATAAGACTGAAAGGATCAGCTGAAGAAGTCCACATCAGGTCCCATGGCCTAGAATGTAACGAACAGGGTGAGAGACTGTCTGAGTTCATCATGTCGACCAAGAACATCATGGTAACTCACAATTCCAGAAGGCCTAATCTAAATGTTGGACATGGGAGTCTCCTGGTGGATGGTTCCATAACAAAATTGACCACATCATATTCAATTGACAGTTTTGCCTGACCTATGTCACTATTGTCTTAAAATTTCAAACAAGATAGAACCACCATCTCCTTTTTGCAAAATTCTACTACACAGCGCAGGGAGAAAGAGCTGAAAAGTTAAAGTAGAGAACTCCCGGAATGACCACCAACTGGGAGCTCTTTAGCACTATTGCGGCAACATGGGTAGATGGTGTCGTTGACCACAATGATGAGGAATATGATCGTAAGATTGTATAAAATAATAATAATAGTTATTCAAATAAATATTTAAAATATATTATCTTTTAATAGAGTATATTAGTTATGTAAGGGTTTGGTCATAATTCAAGTTGAATTAAATGCAAAAATAATTAAAAATCAACGTTATATGGGTATTATATGGGTTATGGTTAAACATCTTTAGAGCTACTCATATGGACTAGTGAGCATGAATGTTAACTGCATCTACAAAAGAAATGCATTATGGTGGTTCATATTCAAGAAAAATGCAAAAGATTTACATAAAATCTAAAATAAATTTGGCTTTGTAGCACTATATCACTGTCCTACCATTGTTCATCGATTTTGCTCCAGTGGGCCCAGTAATGTCTCTATTGTGAGACTTGCTGTTACTGTGTTTGGCATATCGAATACATCATGGGTAGCTTTCCAGGCTTTGCCGTGCATGCAAGATACTCTCGGTAGCTTGCCGGACTCTCCAAGAGGGGCGAAGGAATCGAACTCAGGTCGCCCGGGACGGCCGCGTATAAGACAAACGCTCTACCCACTGTGCTATCGCTCCAGCCCAAAGTTAGCTCTAAATAACATTATTTCTAAAATAGTAGAACCTAAAAATAACATATAATAATGCCACAATATAAAAAATGTTTAGAATTTTTCTAAGTGTGTGAAAATAAAAAAATGGAATTCAATTTTAAATTATTTCATTTAGCGATATTGTTGTAAACTGGCAAGATCTTATTTGGTAAAATTTTTAAGATTCCAGTTTCTATAGCCTTTCTCTTTCTAACTCATTTCACACACCAGTTTTATAAATTTTATCAAAATAGGTAATATTTTGTTCTTTTTTTATCTAAGTAGTTTTCACTATGTAGAAAAATTACATTTTCTTTCCTAATTTATCTGTTTAGTGTCATGAATATTAATCTTTCTCTTCACTATCATAAATACACTGGCACCAAAATAAACAATAGTGCATATACATATTTTTAGGCTAGAGTTTGTGATTTGGGATACATTTCTAGAAGAGGAATTGTTGGATTGTGCAATAGATTTTAAACTACAGTTTTAGAAATATTCATAATATTTTTCATAGAGGTTGTACTAATTTACACTCTACCTCCAGTTTATAAGACACTCTCTTCCTTCCTCTCTTAATTTTAAAACATTTTCCTCAGTTCAACTAAAATATGAGAACTATGACATGTCTATTAGACAGTACTTGTTTAATTTCCAGTCCTAAATAATATACCAGTTTACAAAAACAAAGCACCTTAGCATTTTGTTAGCTATTTATATGGATACTAAATGTTAAATTTTTTTAAGTATTGAAAAAAATTTCAAAAGGTCATCTGATATAATTGTGACGTTACTTTGCATTTAGAAAATAGTAAATGCACTTAAGACATTGGATGGAGAATTACCTATCTAAAACTACTAATTTACTATAGTCATCTTCAACATTATTGCCCATTGCAAGCACTTTATTGTTTATTGATCAAATGCCAGGTACAAGATGCTACACATATCTGATTCGAAGACCACAATGAGTAGGGGATTTGCCTTGCACGTGAACGACTCAGGTGACCCGAATTCAATTCCTCCACCCCTCTTGGAGAGCCCGGCAAGCTACTGAGAGTATCCCACCCGCACAATAAAGCCTGGCAAGCTAACTGTGGTGTACCTGATATGCCAAAAGACAGTAACAAGTCTCACAATGGAGACGTTACTGGGCCGGCTCAAGAAAATTGATAAACAATGGGAGAACACTGCAGTTCAATGCTAGAGTTATTATAGGGTGGAACAATTATTATAGAGTGGAACTATTCATGTAAATATCACTTTTTATCTTTTTCTGACTTAAATATTATTCTTTTATTACATTATTTCATTGTAATAATTCACTAATACTCATTTTCTACTGAATAGGTGTTTGATGAGCACTTATTGTGTTTTACTCATATATGTCTTTGCTTTTATTATTCTTATCACCAGTTTATTGAAAAAGAAACTAAATATAAAAGAGCTCAGAGTTGGAGCAAAGCACTTATGGTAGAGCTATAATTAAAATTCAGATATATGGACTCCATAATCTTAGGCTCTTTGTCTCTATACTTTTACTTTCTACTCTAATGAAAGTAAACAAAAGACATAGGAGGAAATAAAAATAGCCACAAATATAATTGACATCTATGTGACTGATAATGTGAGCAACTTGTTCTGAGAAACAAGCAGAGATGCTTACTTAAAAATAGCTCAGAGCCTCAAATTACTTGAGATTTGAGACAAAGCCAGGGGAATATAACACACAAGCTATTTCTTCTGCAAAAAAAATGGACTGGTGTGCTAATATTGACATAATATGTCTATCAAAATAAATTCTCCACTCTATTAACTTGTACTGAGAAAATAAAATCAGGTAAAGATCAAAACAAGGCAAAGGGGGAAATACTATTTAAAATCATCAAGTCTAAATATAAAGGCAGAGTCTGATACCCACTCCCAGGGGAAAGCTGGTCATCTGATTGTATCTTGACATCAATGAGCAATGCAATGAAAAGATGACTATGAAATTAAGCAAAATGTTTCATCTAATAGACTAAAAGAAGGGAGGGAGTTTGTGGTGAGAGAAATAAATCCCTCAGTCATAAAGTTATGTGATGCCAATTAAAATCCATTCCCAGGTTGCAAAACAGCTGCCAAACTGCAGAGTATTTTTAGAAAATAATTCTAGAGAGGGTTTAGGTGTCACAAGGGCTTTTAACATTCATCCTTAGAATATTTCATCCACAAATATAACTCCATGGAAAAGCAAAGAAAATTTGCCAAGCACAGAATTTCATTTAGCACCCTGGTAGTTCACTTAATTAGAATAAACCCAGACTTCCTTAAGACTCCTTTGTAAGCCTAAACCTCATCACCACAAACTGACTTTTTAATTATGTGGTTCTTAAAAGCCTTTGGGCATGTAATAGGGCAGACTGTAAATATAGCCATTAAACATACACACACACACACACACACACATACACACATACACGTTTGGGAAGGATTTTGGCAATGGATACCACTGTGATTTGCTTCATTCCTTTGCAATATGAAGGGGGGGGTGTAATGTTTATAAAGCTCTATTTTTATTTGAAAAATAAGTAAAATAATTGCTGCTTTACTTACTTTGTTTTCAAGAAGAAAAATGTTTTGAAAGTGCAAATATATAGCTTTCATATTATAAATGCAACCAAGCAGTTCTTAAGCTAGTTTTTGTGAAAAGAATTGTAGGTGAAGTCACTGTACTAAATATTAGTCACTGCACTCTATTAATCGGATGCGCGACCTTTAGAAAATCTCATTATAATAATTATACTCAATTTTCCTATATGGATCAACAAAATGTATTCAGGGTCTGAAATTCCTTAATGTTATTAAAAGCTAGCAATGATTAAATACTCAACAGCTAATATTACTAAAATGAACTTGTTTTATTCTTATAAAGATTTTCCTTTAGGTTGTCCTGTTAAATTCATATTGAGAGACTATATAGACAATAACAACCTACCATTAGTTTATTCATAAGGAGAAGTCAAGAACGACTAAACTCTTATCTTATAAAACATAATCAATTTCTCTCAACAGTAGCTTCACGTATTTACATATTGCTGTTTCTAGGCAAAATGGTGAAAAAGATCTTTAATTAACAATCCCAACAAAAATTAATTGAGGACTGCAGTCATAATACAGTGCTTGCCCTGCACATAGTCACTCGAATTCAACCACCGTGGTTCATTCCTCCACCACCCTATCTGGGTCCCTGAGACTCCTAGGAGTGATTCCTGAGCAAAGATCTGGAAGTAAGCCCTGACCATAAGCAGGGATGACCAAAATAAAATCAAACTAACATGATCAAATGAAGATACGAGGAAGAAGACCCCACTTGAATCTTTTGGGCCACCATGAATGAGAATAAGTAACTAAGGGGAAAATCCAATAACACGGTGGGTAGAGAACTTGCCTTGCATGCAGCCAACCGGAGTTTGATCACAAGTCTCCCATATGGTTGCCTGAGACTCACCAAGAGTGATCCCTGAGTCTGCATAAACCTTGAGGATGACAGGGTGTGATCTATGCTACTACTACTACTACTACTACTACTACTACTACTACTACTACTACTGCTGCTGCTGCTGCTGCTGCTGCTACTGCTACAAGTACTACTACTACTACTACTACCACTCTACTACTACTACTGGTAATAACCCATAAAACACAACTTTAAAGTAAAAGTGGAAACCCTGGGCCCTGGGCAACTATGTAAATATGAAGGCAAAATTATTTCATTATCTTAATATGAAATCTGCAATATTTTAAAGATTTCTTACCTATCTGAGATACACAATGGAAAGAATATTTAGTTAAATAGATCCACATAAGAAATCTAATAAAAATTCCATACATAAAGCAGTTACCAAATTTGTGAAGATAAACTTCAAATAAGCATTCAAGGAAAATTGGAAAATTCTTCTTTTTGTATTGAAAAATAAAGAATCAATATTCTGTAAATAAAGCTAAATTTAGTCTGGAAAATCTATTATAAAAATGACAATCATGAACTGATATACTGAAACATAAAAAGAAAATTTCTCATTAAAACTAATTTAACCTAAAAACTGCATTAATAAAAAGTGAAGTATTGTTTTTATAACCCCACGTATATCCTACTACTAAAAGAATATACATGGGATTAAATTGAAAAATTCAAAAGGAGAGCAAATGATTTAAAAAGATAAAAGCAATAAAATCCAAATCCATTGCATTAAAATAAAAACATCTAAAAAATTCAGTAGGAGATAAATATATTAGAGTATAATAGTAAATTCAGGATGTGGATTATATAAAAAAAACTAAAAGTGCACAAGATTTTTTCTGTACAACAGAATGAGAGAGAATCTACAACCCACACATATTTTTATTATTCTTTCCACCAAGGATTCAATTAGATTAACTCACTTCCACACAAATGCCCTTTTCCTTAACATTCATTCTTCTCTGTATCTTCAGAACTCCTTCTGGAATAATTTTGTATTTCACTGAAAGACTTACCTTAAATTTTGAAGGATATTCATTGATTGTGAAACTTTTGATACACATGTCTGCAAATTCTTTCTACATTCCCCTAGTGTTGAAGATTAACCACTTTTTTTTTGTTTTTAGTTGTGTTTAACTTCATAGTTATGAAAATAGAAGATGAACAATGAGAAGGAATGATGGATTATAATTTATTAAAATAGATTATGTGAAGATTATAGTTTTGAGGGCTAGAGTGATAACAAAGATATTAAGGTACTTGCCTTGCATGCAGTTGACCCTGTGTTGATCTGCAGTACTTTATATAGTCTCCTGAACACTATAAGGACCAGTCCTTGAGTGCAGTTTGGCCTAAAAGAGAGTGAGAGAGACAAAGAGACAGAGAGACAGAGAGAGAGAGAGGAGAGAGAGAGGAAGAAAGGAAGGAAGGAGGGAAGGAAGGAGGGAAGGAAGGAAGGAAGGAAGGAAGGAAGGAAGGAAGGAAGGAAGGAAGGAAGGAAGGAAGAAGGGAAGGAAGGGGGGAAGAAGGGAAGGAAGGGGGGAAGAAAGGAAGAAGGAAAGGAAGGAGGGAAGGAAGGAAGAAGGGAAGGAAGGAAGAAAGAAGGGAAGGAAGGAGGGAAGAAAGGAAGAAGGAAAGGAAGGAGGGAAGGAAGGAAAAAGGGAAGGAAGGAAGAAAGGAGGGAAGGAGGGAAGGAAGGAAAGAAGGAAGGAAGGAAGGAAGGAAGGAAGGGAGGGAGGGAGGGAGGGAGGAAGAAAGAAAGAAAAAAGGAGAAAGAAAGAGAAGAAAGAAAGAGAAAGGAAAGAAAAAAAAGAAGAAAAATCTTTAAAAATAAGTGTTCAGATTTTTTAAAGTTATATGTTGAGATTAGCATTGAAATGAAATGATTATGTATTTTAAAGGTATGTCTTATAACTCCACTGCCTTTTCTCTTGAGGATAAGCCTACCGCCTAAGATTTTATCAGCAGTCTTTTACTCTTATATTCTCCTGTGCCTGTATACTGTTTGTGATTTGTGTTTGTGCTTTATGAATGTGATTACAATGCATAAAAATGTAGAAATCCTATGAGATTACTGTGAAAGAGGATCTATTTTTTCTCCTGCAGTTATTCATAGTATTCACATTGCTGTTATCTTTTTTTTTTGAGAATTGATGTGATTTGTAACTGAACTTCTGTGCAATGAAGGATAATTCCTTGAGTAATTCTTAACTTCTACATTCTGTATTCTAACTCCAAACAAGTGGCTTCATTACACATATTGTTATTTTGAGCATCTATGTTCATTTTTCTAACAACCCAAATTGTGAAAGGTAATTCTGAGGTTATTAAACTCAGAAAAATTTGAAATTTCAGGTACCATCAACAGAAAAGTGACAAACACTGAACTAAAATTGGTTTTCATTCTTTTCATGGGTCTTCTAGGTCTTTCTATTTTTCTCTCTCTTCTTTTTCTTTCTATTTCAGACACTTATTCCACCTGAATATTATCAAGGGCTAAAGTATTTTAGCTAATGGAGCATGTACTGCAATCTTTCCTCAGACCCTGCTTCTCTCTGGTATTTGGTAGCTGTAAACCAAACTGAGCCATGCTTAGGACTTATTCCTGCCTCTGTAGTCAGGAATCATTCCAGGTGCTACTCAGATACTACATGCTCCTATGAATCAAATTAGTGTTAGCAGCATGAAAGTACCTTAACACATCTATTACTCTGGCCACACCACATACATGATTTCTTAATCAAATTTTAGTTTTACTCTTTTCCTAAAACCAAACTCAGCATTTCCATTTTAGTGCTACAATTTATATTTACATAGATATTATATCATACCCATATCATTCCATTTTTTTATCCTTAACATAAAGAACATCTTATATTAATTCTTTCCATTAAGACACCAGGATATTGCTTTTTTACTTTTAAGTGCTGGGATAATCTACTTGATCATTCTTTGCTACTCTTTATTTTATAGTCGAGTTATATTATTTTTTCAATTGAGATGTGTTTTATTTTCAAAAATAATTTTACTTATCGCATTTTTTATAGAATGTCAGGTTTGATTATGTAGGGTGCTGGGGAATTAGACATTTTGCCATGTTTTATGTGCGTTTTAGCAACTTACATTTTAATAATGAAAATATATTGAATACTAAAATAGGATCTGAAAAAATTTATTGATCATGACTTTTGTTACAAAAGTATAAAGCTTAGGTATGAATCTGGCACATGTTCAGTATTCTAAGTCGAATAACTATGAATATTTAAAATCTGACTAAGTCTGATCTGTTGAATTTTGTCTTGTTTTGTAGCATCAGTAAATGATCCAGTTTATATTTGTGCATGTAAATTAACAGAAGAAAAGAAAGAATCAAATCTCTGATCAAGCAATGTTCCATTTCAGTTGGTTGCAGTCAGTTATAGAGATTGCAAATGACATCATCAGACATTGAAATTGATGAAGCTGCTAAGATAACATTCTCCCCTTGTGTAAACACTGATGGATCTTTCGAGGAATGGCTTGCATTGCAAGTCTGGGACTTTGTTTATAGGCCTGACAAGTGTGACCTTTAAAATAATGCATTTCCTATAAAAGAGAAAAGAAAACTCTTTACAACTACAATATATTGCTACAGAATAACTCTGCAGCAAGTTTTCTGATTACAGTCAAAACAACACACCAAAATGAAACAGTTTACCTGTGATCAATTTAATGTGGTTGTAAAATGCTAATTATGAGAGAAAACACATTCAAGGTTTGTGGCACCATCTATAAAACTTTCAGAGAATCTAACATTCACTGATGTGTAGCACATATGGGTAAGCAGATGGCCAAAGTATTATTTTTAAAAACAGGACTTTTGCTGACAAAATACAGAATTGAATTGGTGTGATTGGAAAGCTAAAAGGATGTTATTTATGAAGAAGTCAGTTCATACTCATTAATTAGTTTATTTCTGAATGACAGAGAAAAAGGAGGTTTTTTTTTTTCTAAATGATAGAATAACCACAAAAATGATGAGAGAATCTTTAGACAATATACCTATGTGTACTTTTCATTCTACCTATCTTCTACTTCTTTGGTTTGGGGACAAGAATATATGGTAGAATTTCCACATCAGACTTACTTCAGGCTGACTCCTAAATCTTTCATTCTGTTTCTTGCCTCCTTCTCTCTTTCTCACAGACCTTTATATTTGGGAAAATATAGCAAAACTCTTATGAATGTGAGAAAATACAATCTCTATATAATTATTTTAATCCTCCTGTAAAAAGTAACATATAAATAAGATTATTGACCACTCTCGCTAGAGTGATAGCACAGAGGTAGGGCATTTGCCTTGCACACAGCGAGCTCAGCCAAGCCGGGTTTTATTTCTCCACCCCTCTCGGAGAGGCCGGCAAGCTACCGAGAGTGTCTCGCCCTCACAGCATAGCTGTCAAACTACCCGTGACATATTCAGTATGCCAAACACAGTAACAACAAGTTTCTCGATGGAGACGTTACTGGGCCTGCTCGAGCAAATCAATGAACAATGGGAGGACAGTGACAGTGATTGACCACTTAAAATAACTTGGCTAAAAGACTCAAAAGTTCAATTTTAAGAAAATATAAACAACTAATACACACAATAATAAAGAATATCACAAAGTGTAAAATCACAAAGTGCAACTATAGTTTTTTCAACACATCCATACAAAGTAAATATATAATTTCATAGATGTGTTCATCAACTTTACAATATATTAAGACAATATATTATAGAATGTCAGGTTTGATTATGCTGGGGAAATTGGACATTTTGCCATGTTTTATGTGCGTTTTTGTAACTTACATTTTAATAATGAAAATATTGAATACTAAAATAAATAGGATCTGAAAAAATTTATTGATCATAACTTTTGTTACAAAAGTATAAAGCTTAGGTATGAATTTGGCACATGTTCAGTATTCTAAGTTGAATGACCATCAATATGTAAAATCTGACTAAATCTGATCTGTTGAATTTTGTCTTGTTTTGTAGGAGCTGAAAAAATTCAGATGAATATTTAAAATAGGATCTGAAAAAATTCAGATGAATATTTAAAATGTTATGTTGTATAACATAAGTACATAAAAGGTAAAGGCCCTCCCATTGATCATCGATTTGCTCGAGCGGGCCCAGTAACGTCTCCACTGGAGACTGTTATTACTGTGTCTGGCATATCGAATACATCACGGGGAGCTTGCCAGGCTCTGCTGTGCGGGCGAGATACTCTCGGTAGCTTGCTGGGCTCTCTGAGAGGGGCGGAGGAATCAAACTCGGGTCGGCCATGTTGACTGCGTGCAAGGCAAACGCCCTACCGCTGTGCTATCGAACATAAGTACATATAACTATTTTATTCAATAACAGATATATAAAACTTGAAAAAAACACTCACTGGTTTGATGTCTCTCCTTTGGAGAACTGTCATAAACTGTCCATCCTTCTGGATGAAAATTTTATGGAAACCAGTAAACTTTGATTCTGAAGTTAGTAGACTGAAGTTAGGGATTAATCTCGTATCTAGTTTTTCTCCTAAGGAACCCTCAAGATTAGCCAGTAGTAACTGTTTAGCAAAATTTTATTGCCTGAATTAAAGCAGTTAAGTTTTTCAATCAATGAATTTGAAACATCATTCTAAAATTAAAGTATTTGAAGAAAAAAACTCTCCTATATAGCAACCAAGTTTTAGAAAGACACAATGCCCACAGGCAATATAGACCTCTATTATAATGTAGCTACAAAGAATCAGTTTCATTTTCAAGTATCTAAATATGAAGTTCATAATTCAGCTGGTAACATTTCTAAAATTTTCAAATATTTTTGATAATTGATAATTTTTGATAATTTATGTTTCTTTAAAATATTTGAATAAAGCAAATTCACTTTTAATTTTGTCATGCACTGCACTGTCACACTGTCCTTCCATTGTTCATCAATTTGCTCGAGCAGGCACCAGTAACGTCTCCATTGTGAGACTTGTTGTTATTGTTTTTGGCATATCAAATACGCCACGGGGAGCTTGCTAGGCTCTGCTTTACGGGTGGTATACTCTCGGTAGCTTGCCAGGGTCTCGGAGAGGGACAGAGGAAATGAACCCAGGTTGGCCACGTGTAAGGCAAACAGCTGCTGTGCTATCACTCCAGCAAAATTTTGTCATAGGATATATAAATATGTATAAACATACATATATATCTTATATAGAAAATTCATCTTCAAATACATAGTATTATGATGGATACCAGACTAAT
This sequence comes from Sorex fumeus, assembly GCF_029834395.1. NCBI lineage: Eukaryota > Metazoa > Chordata > Mammalia > Eulipotyphla > Soricidae > Sorex > Sorex fumeus. The sequence goes on from NW_026606155.1 coordinate 12,324,526, forward strand.
AAAAATGTCTGTAAATTTTAAGTAATAAGAAATTTCTTGAAACAAACATCATTTTGAGTCCTTCACAGCTCTCAGAACTCTATTCCAGGGGCTGGAATGATAGCACAGCGGGTAGGGCATTTGCCTTGCACGCGGCCAACCCAGGTTCGATTCCCAGCATCCCATATGGTCCCCTGAGCACTGCCAGGAGTGATTCCTGAGTGCAGAGCCAGGAGTAACCCCTGTGCAACGCCAGGTGTGATCCAAAAAGAAAAAAAAAGAGAGAACTCTATTCCATCAGTTTTTCTCTTTATGTCAGGCATCACAGAAGCAAAAATATGACCAGCACTCTGGACTACTACCATATAACCGACTTCAGGAGGAATCTCTTTCAGGGAATGAATTTCCACATCATGATCTTAGACTTGGAAAGTACTAATCTCCCTTAAGACTGCTGGAAGGCAGTTATTGAGTCAGAACTTCAAGTGATATGCTGTATTTAATTCTCACAAAACATGTAAAATATATATTAAATGTTAACTATTCCAGTTCTGAGTTTAAATAAATGCTTTTAATAAAATTTGGAGATTAATCAGAGAAATTTTATGATTATTATGATGGACAGGAGTGGCAGTTTCAGGCCCTTCCTGGTGCTTGAACTAAACTGTGTCTATACCTAATATGGGTTCCCCAGTTATCACTCCTACCAACATCAGAACCATGGACAGTGCTCGCCCCCTTGATTTGATTGGGAGCACTTCTGTATTAAACAGAAAATTCTGTTGCTGATGTGGCAGGACATCCACTTTCTTGAGGGTTACCCTAAGGAGTGTTCCCACTGTGCTTGAGCTGCAATTGCAGCTAGATTGCCTTTCACTTTCTCTCAGAGACTTGCTTCTCACCTGGGGTGATGAAGAGTAGAAAGCTGATACCCTGTGCGCTAGTTGGGCTCTCCTGCTTTCCCAACTCTTGCGTGATTCAGATTTTATCCCTTTCCTTTTATGATTTGAAACTGAGTCCTTCTTCTGTGCTCCTTGTCACCCATACTTTCCCTTCACCTGTTTGCCCGTGCCTGTAGAGTTGTGTGTGTGTTTTTAATGACTCTAGAAAACTATAAATACTGCTCAATGAATGCAACAGTGCCATTCATATGTATGCCATGATTAAATATAAATGATTAATAATATACTTATGTGTGATCCTTAATACATATGTAATGTATATTCTATTTCAGAATGTAAAATTGCATATGCAATCAAGATGAATATGTTCAGTAATTGATGCAGTCTTCAACAAGGAACAGTCGCCTAGAGGGAGGAACTACTGAAATCAACCCCAAGAAGTAATGGAAGTAAGTTCTCCTACCCTCTTCTCACCTCCCCCACCCTCTTCTCTCCTCCCCACTTTCCCTTCGCTCTTCTCTTCTCCATGGTTCTCCTTTCACTGCTCTCTGCTCCTCTCCCAGAAGTCTCTAAAATGCGAGCATTCGTGGGAACAGCAATTGGAAAAATCTGTTTTGATTTCTTTTTTTTTATTTTTGGGTTGTCACTTGGGGTGATGCTCCAGGTTTACTCTTTGCTACTCTTTGCTCTGCACTCAGGAATTACTCCTCGCAGCACTAGGGGGACTATATGGGATGTTGATGAGCAAACCTGGGTTGGCAGCAACCAAGGTCACAGGCTGCCCGTTGTACTATTTCTCTGGTCCCTGGAAAGACTTTAATCTCAAAGTTCAATAAGTAAATAAGAGATGTACAAAATAAAAGTAGCAGCAATATTCTGTAATAACTTTTAAAAGATCTCCCCTTTTTAAGTGTTGCGATCTTCATGCATAATATACACAAATCTGTTTCAGTCATAAATTTGAAAATTGAATTTTAAGTTTTGTACCATATACCTATATCTTTGTTTTTAATTGACACCTGTGACATCATGTTTCCCTAAACCTTCTTTATTTTTTAAATCAGCCAGTTCCTTTGCTTGAAAGGCTCATAACAATTCTCAATCAAAATTGGAAGAAATTTCATATTTGAATTATAAATATCAAATGGAGAAAGAAATAAGAGGAATGCTAATAATATGGATAATTGTGCATATTAAAGTTAATATTTTAAGTTGAAAATTATTTTAATTACTAAGGGCTGGAGTGATAGCATAGCAGTAGGGCGTTTGCCTTGCACGCAGCCAACATGGCCGACCCGAGTTCGATTCCTCCACCCCTCTCGGAGAGCCCGGCAAGCTACCGAGAGTATCTTGCCTGCACGGCAGAGCCTGGCAAGCTCCCCGTGACGTATTTGATATGCCAAACACAGTAACAACAAAGTCTCCAACTGAGACGTTACTGGGCCTGCTCGAGCAAATCGATGATCAATGGGAGGGCCTTTAATTTAATTAATTTAATAGATTTGTTATGGTTAATTTTGCTTTAGATATTACTCCTGAGCAATAAGAATTAATTTAGTCAATCTTGGTCTTCAAACATGGTATCAGCTCTTCATGGTTCCTATAGATAATGTCAGAGCTCTTGGTATATCATACATTTGTTTACCTGATAATTTGAACCATGTACTACATTGCTTATATGGTGAGTACCTTGGAATATTTACACTCAGTGCAACTTTTGTAGGAGTACTGAATGTGTAATATGGGGCATATAAATAAACATAAACATGCATTTATAAACAAATTCAATAAAATTCTTAAGAAAAAGGCTATAATAATGTCCTTCACTGAAGTACTTTTTAAATTTTTTTCCAAAGACGTATCACTATTTTAATTGATATAACGTTGGTTTACAAAGCATAATGATATTACCTTATGTGTTTTGCTATGCATCACGATCATGATCACGATCATCCTGATGTTCATCGATTGCCTCAAGCAAGCACCAGTAATGTCTCCTTCTTCCTAGCCCTGAGATTTTGAAAGAACCATATTCAACGCTCTTTTGGGGTTAGGATAATGAGATCCATCATTGTTACTGGTATCTGGCATATTGAGAATGACACGGGAAGTTTGCCAGACTCTGCCATGCAGGCAGGATACTTTTGGTAGTCTGCCGGTTTCTCCAAAGGAAAAACAAGATAATATGATTTGCGGGCGCGCATTTCCAGGAGCTGAGTTTTATAATCTCTGCATCTTGGCCGTTGATGGGACCAACGTGGTGCCGGCAGCAGCTGGTGGGTGTGATGCCTACCTACTGGAAGATGGAGGACCTGGGTGGAGAAGGCTCAGACCCAATCCGAGTAGTCTTGGAGATCTCAGCCTCGGGACCCACATACCTGGGTTCCTCTGCTGGTTCCTTTATGCATGAGGCTTGTCCAGACGTGTGGAGAGTGGTCTCAGCATGGCTGTGGCTGGTTCTGGAGGTCTTTAGCTGCTGCGGCTCTGCTCGCAGGGGGTGGGGGGAGGGAAACTCAACTCGCCCCCTTCCAAGGGGCCCTGGTGAGGAGAGCTAGGCGTGGGGGCAGGAGACTCTGCTATGCATCATTGCTAGAAAAATTAGGAACTCTCTAGATGACGCATATGGAAGAGAAAAATGTAACATTTTTTTGTTTCTCAGTGACTCTTTTCAATGAAATTTTTAACTTTGTCACGTTTGATATATATATTTTTTTGCTCTGATAAGCTATGCCAATAGATATCATTGTTTTTCCCCCTTCTTTTTAAGTCTTCTAATGGTTCTCAAGATACTTTCATGATAACTCAAAGCACAATCTTTAGTAAGGTCTGTAGCACTGTAGCACTGTCCTTCCATTGTTCATCCATTTGCTCGAGTGGGCACCAGTAGCATCTCCATTGTGAGACTTGTTATTGCTTTTGTTATATCAAATACGCCACGAGGAGCTTGCCAGGCTCTGTTGTGTGGGCAGGATACTTTCGGTAGCTTGCCGAGCTCTCCGAGGGAAGTGTTACTTCAGTCTCTTGCACTGATCACTCACTCATAGACTAAGAATTTAGTGGGGACCCCAGATATCCTGAGAACCATTTTGAAGCTACATCCCACCCCAAATTTAGTGTTCTTATTCTAATCTTTTTAGTGTTTTGGTGATTTTGTCTAGTATTGTGAGAGTCACTTTAATTTCAAGGTTAAACAATCCTAATCACATCCTATAGCTAAAAAAGGGAAAGTAAGCCTCAATTGGGGTCACTTGTAGTAAGTCCCATGTCAGCAAATCAAGACTTAATTCTGGACTAATTCAAGGGCAGTGGCAGACACTTCTAGGAATGTAATCTCAATTAATCTGGAATTTCCTAGTGAGGAATTCTGCATGATACACCTCTCACATATGCCAAGTCAAGGTGACCTTGTACACAACAACTTAACTTCTTCCTTCTTATGTCCCTTTCTATTTACAAAATCTTTCTTTTTATCAACTCCTGGGGCTATTTCCAACTTGCTAAGATGAAATGCTGCCCAATTACTGAATAATTTAACATAGCCAATTTGATGTATAAATTTAAAAAAATAATAAAACATCAACTTTACTGAGTTTTATAGGATACTAAAATATTAAGGGTCAAAACCTGGATGTGTATTAATTTTTATTCTCATATTATAGAAAATTAGAATTTAAGTTGTTCACTTATTTGTATTTTTTAAAAAATCAATTAATTGTATGAAAAATTAATAGTCTATTTCTATGTATATTGATTTAGTTAATATTTTAAAAGTCACTTATGTTATTTAGGCAACATTTTCAAATATTTATCAACTGTTTCATTTTCATTGTGAATGGCACAGAGACAGATATTCAAAATGCTAGTTGATCTGTAGCAAATGTGGCTATACTGTAAGTATTAACTGTTAAAGCCAGAGAAAAAGGCAATTTTTCAATGAAGACTATATGTTATTTAGGACTTTAAGTGGCAACACTATGAAGCAAAATTTTTTGAGATTACAAGATCTGAATTTGGATGCAGAACATTTGGCTTTGAATCCACTAGATAAATTTCTTAGGCTTTCAGTCTCAGGATTCTAATCTAAACATAGAAATATTTTTTTAGCACTTAATTTATATGATTTATTTATCTATTTTTTATTGTCTCAAGGATTGAACCCCATTCAATATACATGCAATGCTTATTAAGTCTATGGGTTCATTCTTGAATGAATATTTTTTCAACTGTTTATCATGTCACTGTCACTGTCACTGTCCTTCTGTTGTTCAACAATTTGCCCAGTACGTCTCCGTTGTGACAATTGTTAACTGTGTTTGACATATTGAATATGTCACAGGTAGCTTGCCAGGCTTTGCCGTGCAGGCGAGATACTCTCGGTAGCTTGTGGGGCTCTCAAAAGGGGCAGAGGACTTGAACCTGGCTCGGCCTAGTTGGCCACATGGAACACAAACACCCTACCTGCTGTGCTATCTGTCCAGCCCACTTATCATGTATAGATATTTAATACTTTCTTAGATTTTGGAGAATTTAATAGGTCCAAAATTAGTTCTTGGTGTAGTGCCTATCAAATATGGCATATAGTGCTGAATGCTTTTTCTCTAAATTTGTGTGTGGCTTGTCACCATGTTTATAATAAAGATATGATTACTCACGGACTCGTATAATAGACACATACTACTATGTACTATGCAACTTTACATGGAGAATGTCATAGATGATGTGATATGGACACGGCTGCCAGATTTTTGACATGGTGGTAGGGATACATATCTTATTTTTTTCTTTTTAGTTTTTGGGTCACATCAATCTTTGTCTTCCTTTAGTTTTAGGGACCAGACCCGGGTTCGCTGTCCACAAAGCAAGAGTGCTACCTGCTTTCCTGCCCCATGGAATATACATCATATTTAAAGCAATTCTTTACTTCCACCATTTTTAAATTGCTATTTTAGTGATACTGATTGATGCCCATTTCAAGGGTACATAATATTATGCCATAGCAAGACTGGAGAAATTATCAGACTTAGAATATCTGGAAATATGATATTACACAGGTAAGCTTTTTGTGACAACTTGAAGATCTGATTGCTTTAATTTAAAAACTGTCATACATTTAAAATATTAGCATATTGGGGGCTGGAGTGATAGCACAGCGGGTAGGGTGTTTGTCTTGCACTCGGCCTACCTGGGGTCGATTCCCAGCATCCCATATGATCCCCTGAGCAAAGCCAGGAGTAATTCCTCAGTACAGAGCCAGGGGTAACCTCTGTGCAGTGCGGGATGTGACCCCAAAAGAAAAACATAGCATAATTAACCACTTTAGAAATTCTTGGAAATAAAATAAATTTGTGTTAAGTTTTGGTACATAGATTTCTGTCATCTCAAATTTCATCTATTAGTAGAAATTGTAGCTGTGTGTGGCAACACAAGATAAATGTGTTTGGCATATTCTGTGTTTCAAATGTAGAAGGATTTAGTGGATCTTTCACCTAAATTTGATTTATCTCCTACTGTGATTTTCCTGTATTTCTCAATATTTTTTTCTTTCTTCACCCTCATGGAGTATTCATTACAATAGTTAATTATTTCCTCCCATTTTTCATAAAAAGAACAAATTCATTCTTGCTTTTTTTCCATAACACACTGACACCTGATCTTTCAAAAATATAATAATATATCAAGAGGATTCTGTTAAATATTCCCCATACACCTGCTGTGCTTTAGTTATGTGTGTATATATGTATGAGTATGTCTAACCTTTACAAGGTCCAATCTGCTTTACAAAAGTACTGAACTAATATAATATCTGTCTAGTAATATTTCCTATTTTAATGTCTATGTTGTGTGATTTGCATAATTGAGTATTTTAAAGTTTCACACAAAAAATGTTAACTTTCAGTAAATACCTTTTCAATGCATATTCAGTTAGACTAATTTTCTAATTAATCAAAATCTGGAGAGCAATTACCTGCCAGAAGTCACTTTATTGTTGGGAAGTTAGTTTTTATTAAGTTTATTTCTTTACTTTTCATATATTTATCACATAATTTGTACCATCTAAAATATATTAAAATATGTATAATGAGAAGTCATTGCAATGTTTTTTTTTCTAGTAGAAAACTGTTGAATTTGGTTGGATCTCAGACCCCATGTATACTATGCAAGAGCTGTTTCTAAATTAATTTTCTTTCTGATCTGTCAAAAAAAAATCACAGTAAATTCTGCCTGCCTCTTTGTTCCGAGAACCAGAAGTAATAAGTAAAGTAATTTTTAAAGTATTTAAAATAGTGTTGTTTCTAAATATTTTATCACAACATGCCGTTGAGGGACTGGAGAGATAGTACACCAAGTAAAACATTCAGCTTGCATGTGGGCAACCCTAGCTTGATAGTTGGCATCACAAATGGTCCTAAATGCTGTCAAAAGTGATCCTTGAGGGGCTGGATGGATAGCACAGTGGGTAGGGCATTTGCCTTGCACACGACCAACCTGGGTTCGATTCCCAGCATCCCATATGGTCCCCTGAGCACAGCCAGGAGTAATTCCTGAGTGCAAAGCCAGGAGTAACCCCTGAGCATCACCGGGTGTGACCCAAGAAGCAGAAAAAAAAAGTGATCCTTGGATACAACTATGTAGTGGGGCTGGAGTGATAGAACAGCAGATAGGGTGTTTGCCTTGCATGTTCCAGACCCAGGATCGCTTCCAAGCATCCTATATGGTCCCCAAGCACTGCCAATAGTAATTCCTGACAGCAGAGCCAGGAATAACCCCTGTGCATCACCGGGTGTGATGCAAAAAGAAAGCAAAACAAACAAAAAAAAAATATAGTGTGCCCCCCCCCACACCCCCCAAAAAGCAAAACAATAAAAGATGGCTTTGAACATTTCTGAAAATTACTTTTTCTCATTTAAAAGTAGTGAATTCAGTCAATTTATTAACAAGTAGATCTGTTGGTATATATCCTTTTGACACACTTGTCATTATAAAAATGCAAGCCTCGTTTAAAAAGCTTTAGCAATTCCCTCTCTACACAGACATACCTTACGAGCAATCCCTCTAACTACTATAAGAAATATAAATAATGTTTTATGGATGTATTCTATTACCAATATAATTGTGAATGAGATCCTATTTTAATATAAATGCTAGTAAACATCTTCTAATATTATTACTAACGGTGATCTCACATCGGTAAAATATACACCAATTACAGAGAAAACATTTTTAAACACAGGAGCGGTTTTCTAACTAATCCAGTTTTATGGTTCCCGTAAAGTTAAATGGGGAAAGAAAACAAACACATAAATGTCAGAAAAGTAAATTACATTTATGCATTTTATTTCCACTAAAATAAGATTTGTTTTACTAGAGGAAGAAGTAGGAGCATCTTTTAAAAAATGAACTGAAATATTTCTAAATTTTACCTCAAGCTTTCAGAAATAAACATTTCTCTTTATTCTGTTTTGTGCAACAATTATATGTTTGATGCAATCCTATGTGAGAAACTTTTTTCAAAGCAACAGCTTTATGTTTATTATTAACATACATTTTTAGTTCAGATTGGACTATTCACTCTGAAAGTCCTTTCTGGAGAGTGTTGTTCATAAATCACTCAAAGCTTTCTTTTCCAGTAATTTAATGAACCAACAATCTAACTTCACATACAGGATGACTTTTATTCCATTTAAACTCTCTTACTAAACTCTCAGGCTGGATCGATAGCACGGTGACTAGGGCATTTGCTTTGCATGCGACTAACCCATGTTCGATTCTTCCGACCCTCTCGGAGAGCCCGGCAAGCTACTGACAGTATCGTCCCCGCAGAGCAAAGCCAGGCAAGCTACCTGTTCAACGTGCCAAATACAGTAACATCAAGTCTCGCAATGAAAACATTACTGGGCCCGCTCGAGAAAATCGTTGAACAACACGAGGACAGTGCTACAGTGTAGTGCTATGAAACTCTCATAGTTGAAATCATTGCTTAATATGAATAATTTATCTTATGGCTCTTTAATGCGTTTAAATGTATGTATCTTATTTTGTTTAACATTCAGATCATCTAATTTAGAATAAGTTTCTAACATTTGAAAATCATAAAAATATAGCAATAAAATAAGTAAAATAATTTTAATGTCATCATTTTTATATAGAAAAACTAGAATTCATTTCAGAACTACCAAGTCAACAAAAACTTGCAGAATGTGCTGTTTCCATCTACACATAAAAACATGACAGCAAACAAATTGCACAAGCTGAGTGACAATCTCTCCCAGTCATTTCCTTCACTGAGAGAGGAATGAGGTCGATCACTGAGAGAAGATAATATAAGCACATCTGTATTTGAGAAATAACTGGGAAATATGCTCCTGTCCAAACTCCCATTTCCCTTTCATCTATCTGTTCCTCCCCGGGCCCACCACTTCAGTTTTAATTTAGCTAATTTAGTAAAAATGCATGGTGACAGAGGAAAAGAACCCAATCCAGATGAACTTTATTCACTGTGCATGAGACAGAAACTTCCTAGATTTGGCTGAGAAAAGCCACGTGAAGCGTCTGCTGGCTGTGAAACTATTCCAACCTACAGGTCACTTGTAAATAGTTTTGTGGAAAAACCTGCTCGTCTTCTGCTGCAGATCTCAGGGAGAGTTCCCAGAGGCTCAGGATGCTACAATATGAGACCTCAGGCATTTAATGCCAAGGAACAAAACTATTTTTTAAACTCCAACGTTGCACCCCTGAAAAAAAGTATTTTTAATAGGTGTTAAAGTGGTGTGAGGAGAACATAATGAGTTATCAGAAAAACTTTGTCGTGTTTAGAGAAGAGATACTGCCAGAGAGGAATAATCAGAGAGATGCTGTTGCTATATGACTGGGTAGTTCCTGAAAATAATTTTTTTTTTCTGCTTCTACATAAAAAGTTTTGCAATGTATCTGCCCTTAATCTCTATCTGGAGGCTAATAGTATGGTCAATATAATGTCTGATCTAACTCCTATATTGAGATTATAAATTGTAAATCTTTTGTTTGTTTTGGTTGGTTTAGGGATTACAATTCCTGTTGTTCAGGGCTTACTCCTGGTTCTTTCCCCATGTGGTTTGGCCAGAAATTCCAATTTAGGAAGAAAAGACGACTATATTTTTGCTCTGTTCTTTCTGAAACTTGAAAGTTGAGTTGAAAACTTTAGAAACTATAGTTCTTATGTCATTAGGATATATTATAAATCAATACAGATATGTAAATATTACCACTATAAATTATTTCTAGAATTAATAATACCAAATGTTAGCTCTAAAATAATTTTAAGGTTCTGTTTTAATCCCAGATGGATTTTGGTTTCTATTCCTCTATAAAAACAAAGCATTGTCATGTTGTGTTTATTATGGGAAATTTCTCTCTCCTGGAGAAATGATTTTGGCTTTCAACAAGTTAAAATGACAAACTATAATTTTTCCATTTTAAATCAGCTTCTATTGTCTTTACTTAAGGAAAATATTGTAGATTTGTCACAGATGTTTCAGATTACTTATGAATGTACCTCATATCTTACTGGGAAATTCATAATTGACACTATTTATTTAGTATGTGTCTACTATGTTTTTAGAGCATATTTAAAAAAAGTTGATGAATAGATCATGAGTCCTTGGAAATTGGCCACTTTAAGAAACATTTTTGGGCAGGATTTGATGAAAGCTTTTCTTTCTTTTGAAGGAAAACTGGAAGCCACTTCCAAAGTTGCAACAATTTTCAGTAATTTAAGGTAATAGAGGGAGTTGGGAAAGTTACGATTTCTAACAAAAACTTCTGTAATTTGAATTATTCCATAGATAGTACCATTTTAATGCTCTTTTATGACTAATGGGTCATTTTATGCTTGACTAAAATATTTCTATGTTTTCTTCTAACTCTGTCTATGACTTTACATTGTACTTTCTTTACAAGAATTAATGTAAAAGTAATTACCAGAACTTTTTGTAAGAATTAATGGAAAAGCAATTACCACTCTTAATTAACAAAAGGGTCTGAGAAATAGTGGGTAGAGTTCTTGCCTTGCATGTAGTCCACAAAATTTGATCCTCATCACCACATATTTTACCCTTTCCCAGACCAGGAGTGATAAACTAAACCATGAGCACTCTTGGGTTTGCACCTTCATCGAAATAAAACCATAAAAAAACATAGAAAATATTATAGTTTTATTTCTATAGTGTTGATCTTAGTTTTAGCGACTAATTCATTTTGAAATGTTTTTGATCACTAAAATATGGGGATATATGTTATTAAAGATAAAATTTTCTATCTCTAGTATAATTATTTGTTTAAAAGTTTAACTTAAAGATATTTTTACTTGATATATTTGTCAAATCAATTGAATTTAGTAACATGTAGAGATTAAAATAATAAATTTCTGAATCCAGTACTTTGAAATTGTATTGACAATTGTGGCTCTTTTGAGTAAGAAGTTACATGATCTTTGATGTGTCACTTAATCTCCTCTGCTATCAGTTTTCTAAATGATAACAATGAGATAAAATTAACAACTCCAATGTATTCTTTCAAGAATTAAGTGTGATAATGAATTCAAGAGCACTTAATAAAGTGTCTGGCATATTGCTCAGGGTCTATCAGTTATACTTATCTCGTTTAAAAAAATTATTGAAAGCCAGAAAATTATCTTAGTTTTTTTTAAAAAAAGATTATTTCACTTATATTTCATTGTTTCTGCACATGTAGTATTTTCTATCTGACAATAAATTTATTTATGTGTATGAAGCACTGTAGCACTGTGGCACTGTCCTCTCATTGTTCATTGATTTGCTCTAGCGGACACCATAACATCTTCATTGTGAGACTTGTTACTGTTTTTGGCATATTGAATACACCACTGGGAGCTCGCCAGGCTGTGACATGAGGGCAGGATACTCTTGGAAGCATCCCAAGCTCTCTGAGAGGAATGGAGAAATCTGTGCTATCACTCCAGTGATATGTGTATGTAGATATCATATTTAAGTTCTTTTCCATCCTACTTACACTGTCAAAGTCACATGTTCATTTAGTGATTTTATATAAATCTGTTTCTTTTACTGTGTGTCCTACGTTTCTGTCTTAGATGGCTAGAAACTTGTAATACATAGCTACAGTCTTTAGTATCTTCATTTCTTTTTATTTATTTATTTATTGAGGTCAGGGAATTTGGCCTCACTTGGAGATGCTCAGAATTTAGCTCCTGGCTTTATAATCAGGATCATTGTTGGTGGGTTTGGGGAAATCATAAGTAACGCTTTGACCTAATCCAAGTCTGGCTTGTACAAGGCTATAAATAGCCTTGCCCCTTTGCTATCTCTCTGGCCCCATTGTAATATTTTAAGATATAATATCACTTTAACTACTGCAATAAAATGTTATGAAACTATTTATCTTATCTTAAAATTAAGGGAATATATAGAAATATATGTATATTCAGAGAAGAAGATGGGAGCTATCCATCTATCTATCAATCTCTCTTCCCTCTCTCTCTCTCAATATATATGTACATATATATTCAGAGAAGAAGATATAAGCTATTTATTTATAACTTCTACATGACTTTCTGAAGCTACTTATATAGACTTTGTGAAACTGTAGATAAGAATTCTATTTGGTCCAAAGCTTCCAAACTGGTGTTTTAGTCAAGTTGTAAAGACAGTGTCATTATTGATTCATCTCTGTCAGGGGTGAGAGAAAACAAGTGATATCTACCCATTTTGATGAGATACCACCTATTTAACTACTGCCATAACTATGTGGAGTAGAAGAATTAGAGAATTCTAACAAATTCCTTGTCCAGATGATCAAAATTTAGTAAATGATTGTTCCTTAAGACTCCATGACTAGGTAGTATGTAAATTAAAAAAAATTAGATAGCATGAATGAGTACATTCCTGGGATTTGTTCTTTACACATTCATATTTTTACTCCTAAATCCTTTGCCCTTGCTAAACAAAGGTTGGACATAATGGACCACATAATGAGGTAATTGCACATACAATTGAAGAGAAGTTCCCTCACTTTAGGGAGGGAAGCAAAGTTATTACTCATGGAATCTATTACAAGTGCAATTACTTGCAGGCTAATTGCTGCCCCAATAGCTAGTTGTAGGCAGAAGTATTTAAGTGAAAAATTGAATGCCTACCAGGAGCTTCTTAGAAATGCATTTCTTTATTACTCGGTAATAAAGGTTTCTGGTGACCTGTGGCCATGAAACATCATGAGATATTATTCAGAGTGAAAAATGCGCTTATGATATTCTATCAAAGACAAAATTATGCTATTAAGTTCTATTTGCCTAAAATCCCCTGTTTGTACTTTTTAAATTCTTAATCATTGTATCTACTAATATGCTCAATATTCTCTTAAATGTGAATAATTGTTGCAACACATTGCCCTGATTAAGAATGAATACCTATTAAAGGCAGGCATTCTAGATGGAAAGAAAATTATTGCAAGTTGAATTGTTTTTTTTTAATATACTCTATGTTCATTACAATTGAAAGTCTAAAATTTCACTACAATTTAAAATGGCTATAACTTAAAAAATATAATTGTAATTTGTGTAATTAAAAATAATAATAATAAATGTATAGCTCTATACATTTATTAAATATCTATACATCTTTGCAATAGAGGAATGGTATGGTTATATATGTTTGTAAATTTCATTATTTATATGATACTATATTCTGATAACTACAACTTGCTAAATAAAATATGTTTCATTATCTGTCATCAATGTTTATTTCTCTACCAGTGACTTATTATTATATACCTATGATGCTTTAAATTTTTTAATACAAATAAAGCTTTGAAGAATTTTGTAGATTAATACACATCTTTGTGCATTTGCCATTTATATTATAACGTAGCAAACTCCGTCATTTTTGAACAAATATTTAAAGAATTGATTGCTTATTAAGAGTTACCCTGTATAGGAATTCTGAGAAAATTTTATCTAGTTCGCTTTTTGGAGGGCGGCACAACTAGTTAAGCTCCAGCCTACTCCCAGCTCTGTTCTGGGATGTGTCCTGAGGTGGGAAGTGTGGTACAGAATGAGGCAGGAATCTCACACAGGCTTCCCAATGCAGACTATGTGCTCACCACTGAAATCTCTTTATAACAAATAAAATAATTTTTCTAGTGGTCAATATGGAGAAAAAAATCAGAGATATGGATTAAAGAGCCAGAACCATAGTACAATGCGTATACATGTACCTTGCACATAGCCAACCCTGGTTAAATCCTCATCATCTCATATGGTCCCCGAGCACTGCCAGGACTAATTACTGAGTGCAGAGTCAGGAATAACCCCCAAAGCACCACTTGGTATGACCCAAGAACAAAAAGCAAGAACAAAGAGATAAATTAGCATTATCTATAAATTAGACTAACTATGATAAGTTTATTTGAATTTTAAATTTTATGTTTATCTGAAGTAAAACTGTTTATATATAAATCATTGTAAAATTATTTAATATTAAAACAATAACTCTCAGCAGCATCGTTAGAAGAAGAGAGAATTCATGGATAAAAAAAAATTTGGACATATACAACTCATCTTTGAATTTGGAGGGAAAACAATTAGAATATATACTTCAAATAGGTCTTGATATAAGTTATTGTATTCAGTAAAGCAAATACATACTGATTCTACCATTTGTATCACTTGTCATCCCATTGATCATTGACTGGCTTGAGGTGGATGCCAGTAATGTCTCCATTAATCTCTGTCATGTGCTACTGTAGCTCAATGGTGTCTGCTCGCTTCAGGAACACGAAGAGCCTCAAACAGTTTGTTCAGGGTTTTGATGAAGAAGTCTGACCATCTTGTAGGTGGGTGGCCATGCATTCTTTTGATGTCCCATGGAATACAGTCGGTAACAGGTCTAGTCCAGCGGTCATCTCTAAATAACATTAAGTGTCCAACCCATCTGATTTTCGACACCTGGGCAAATGAGACAGCGTCCCTGATTCTTGATCGTTGATGGAGGTCGGAACTCCGGTTTCCTTCTCTCACTTGAGTCAAATGTGATATTCCAAGTATAGCTCTTTTGATTCCTCTTTGGGTGACCTAAATAGCATTCTCATCCTGATTTCATAGGGCCCAGTTCTCTGGGGCGTATTTAGTGCAGGAAGAAAGATGAAGTCAAAAAAGATTTGACCAGAGCCAGAGGTTCTTCGTCCTCTTCACCACTTCTTCTACACTCTTGAAGGTGCTCCACGCCGCTCTCTTCTTCCTGCACACTTCTGGCACCAAGTGCTTCCTCATGTTGAGTTCTCAATCCAGGTACACATAGCTGTGGATATAGTCAATCGGGCTGAATTCTTTTCGAAACCCGGTTTTCTTGCATGGTTGTTCTTCATCTAGTGTTCCGCCAATCCTGTTCAGGATGACTCGAGTGAACATCTTGTAAATGACGGACAGACAACAGGCAGATCGGGTGATAGTTGCCAATGTCATGAATGTCTCCTTTCTTGTACAGTAGAATGGTCCTGCTGGTGTTCCATTGGGACAGAACCTTGAATTCAGACAGGTAGTTTGTGAAGAGTTGAGCCAGTGTATTGATGAGACGTGATGGCAGATTCTTCAGGTGTTTCGGTCTGACCTTGTCTAGGCCGAGTGCCCTTCGCTTCTTTACTGACGAAATGGCATGTCAGATTTCGGAAAGGAGAACATTGGGAACTACATATCCATCCTGTGGAATTTGGTATGTGGACACGTGGTTATGGCCACTGAAGAGATCCGAGTAGAAGTCATGGATAATCTTCTGATTCTAAGGAAGAGGATAACGGTGGATTGGGAAGTGTGAGATGAAAATTATTCACAGTGGTGTACCAGACAAATTTCATTACCCAAACTTACATTTCCCTTACTAATTCAGATGCAGCTAGAAACATTAAAAAATACAAAATAACTTTATTATAGTTTTCGCTGGAATGAGTTCAGCTGTCATCTATGTAGAGTAATTCTCAAGAATTTGATTAAATCCACATACAAACAAACACTGTCCTCCCATTGTTCACTGATTTGCTAGAGCGGGCCCAGTAACGTCTCATTTTAAGACTTCTTGTTACTGTGTTTGGCATATTGAATACATCACGGGTGGCTTGCTAGACTTTGCCACGCGGGCGAGATACTCTCGGTAGCTTGCCAGGCTCTCTGAGAGGAGTGGAGAATCAAACCCAGCTCGACCAGGCTGGCTGTGCGCAAGGCAAAAGTCCTACCGCTGTGCTATTGCTCCACATATAATTTCTAAAATTTTAATACATTTCTCTCACTCTAAGCTTCCTCATATTTAAGAAAGACAATTATTATGATTTTAACAATATAATTATTACACAAAATTAAGAATTTAAACATTTGTGACAGAGTAGAAAATAATAATTGTGGCATACATTTTAAAAAATCTATTTGAGAAGTACTTATCCAATTACTTATTTGAGAATGAATAGATAATTATGACAAAACAAAAGGAAATTTCAATAATGAGTTTAAAATAGACATTTTGATAATTTTCTTCTTTTGATTTAAATAACTCATAAAAGAGAAAGTTATAGAGTGATGAAATATTAGCAAATATATGAAATTCAGACAATGCAATCCTATTATTTGTTGAATAAGTAGTGATGTTTCTCTAAAAGAAGAGGATCTTGAATCACTAAAAAATTATATTTGTAGAATCAGAGAGACTCACAAACTTTGTGACTTTCTTTTACAAAAAAATATTGAGTAATGGTTTTTGAACATTGTCAAGTTAGTTTTTCTCATCTGAAAATTTCTGGTTATTGATTCTGGGCAATGTGTTTAGGGATCACTTCTGGTGGTGTGCAGGGAACCATATGCAGTGCAATCGATTTAACTTGTGTAGGACTCATGCAAGGCAAGTACCCTACCCTCTGTACTACCATTCCTGCCCCCTGAAATAGTAAAAGCAGTCAAAAGTATCTAATTCCATTTATAACAAAGAGTAGTTGATTCTTCTAACTGAACAATAATAAAAAGTAATATGCAGTGGCCTTAAGTAAAAAAATTCATGACATCAAACTAAGGAGTGTTGGTTGAGCTTTTTGATACAGGAAATGAGCACCACTGGGAAAAGAGTGGTCTCCACTGTGGACAAAAGACAAGAATAAAAAAATTAAGAGTGGAAAGAAAGAAATATATGATATCTAGAATGATTATGAGTACAATACTTTAAATCACACATTCTAGTCATTTAACATAATGGTGAACTATTTCCCAAATATCATCCACATTGTTTTATGTTTTACATGTATGTCTGCTTAAATTATTTTTCTTTCTACCTTTTATCAACATGAAGATATACTCATATTTTACTTGTTGCAATAGGTACCACATAAGTCTATCAAGGTGGAAGGTGGTATAATTGGGAAATTTTAGAAGTATTAGGTGGTAGCCTTAATAATAATTAATAATTTTAAATAGAGTTAAGGAAAGACAAAATTGGCATATGACTTTTTTAACATGATTTCTGATAGTGTAAATCATTTGCATTTATAATTTTATTGCCATCTGAATAGCAAAAATTATTCAGTAAAATATAGAAAATTTTCCTTGATTGTAAGCTCAATTTTAATTTGGTTGATATGAGTGTTTTTTTTATATGATTCCATGAGTCCACCATACTACTGAGTTCCAGTAGAAATCTCCTAAAATGCAACCAGAATAATATTATCTCTAAGGGACAAACTATCTTTAGTTTGTATATGAATATTATATATAATATTACCTCTAAGGGACAAACTACCTTAGTGTGTATATAAATTAGCAAATTTTAATTTGTTAATATTTTCCTACTTTACTGAGTAGAACAATGATTAAATATTTGTATTTACGATTTAATTTTTTTTCTGTCATTGTGCCAACCTCAGTATATTGAAGTTTCCTCAGTTCTATTGATGTAATTTTACTTCAGAGAACATTTGGATATTATGCTTTATCTGGCTCTATTTATGTCTCAAAGCTGCCATCATTTCCCACATTCTTTCTTAACAGCTCATTTAGTATCATTGTTTTAACTTGTCACCCTAAATCATGACCAGCACTATGCTCTAAATTTGCATAACTATTTTTGCTTTAGAAAGACTAAGACCTTCATATCCAATAAACTAAACTGGAAGCCTTTTGCACATTATTCTCTTCCATTTTCTATTTTAGGTTTTAGCAAATGTTCATGACAGTAGCTTCTGACAGAAAAAATTAAAGCATTCTTGACTTCTTTTGTAAATGGCTGTCATTCTTTTATGACATTGTTTCCTGTTAATTCATCCTCTATATACTTACCAGATTGATACTCAAGTACTATATCTCAATCACCATTTCCTGAATTTATGTACTCAAAAGCTCTCAACAAATTACTGTAAAAAACCCTAATGTTATTTCTCATATTTATTTTACTCTTTAATACAAGCTATTATCTAGTTGCCAATGAACTATTACAGTTAAAATTAATCTCTTCCTTATAAGATTACCAATTTTCTTTTTTATTTGAAGAATAAAGTTTAATTCCTAGCCCATTTTCCCGTACTATGTTATCCTCTAGCTTTTAGTACCATGTAGCCCCACAATAATGAAATGCTTCGTTCTTCAAACACAAAGTACTTTTCTTTATTTGTTTCTTTGCCAATTTGTCTACCCACTGCTATAGGATCTTTTATCTCTTAGAGAGAATATTACTTTGGTTACATTTTAGGGGATTTCTACCGGAGCTCAGGAGTGTGTGTGGACTCATCGACTCTTATAAAAGAAAATACTCGTATCAATACAGTATCAGTGTTAAGTAACTAGAGAATTTAAAAAAATAAAAAGTCATGATATTGGAGCGATAGCACAGAGGGTAGGGCGTTCGCCTTACAAGCGGCCAACATGGCCGACCCGAGTTCGATTCCTCCGCCCCTCTCGGAGAGCCCGGCAAGCTACCGAGAGTATTTGATATGCCAGACACAGTAACAACAAAGTCTCCAATGGAGACGTTACTGGGCCCGCTCGAGCAAATCGACGATCAATGGGAGGGCCTTTGTTCTTTGTTCTTGATATTGCTACACTCAAATCGAAACTTCAAGGAATATATATGTAGAGTTAAAAGGACCATCCCACCTAAACTACTATATAGATTATATAGATTCAACAAATTCTCATCCAAATATAGGCAATATCTTTTGACATTTTAGAACAGACTGTAATAAAGTTTATATGAAATAATAAAAAAATAACAAATAACTAAAGCCCTTCTGAAAAATAAGGAACTTGGAGGCATCTCACTACCTAAACTAAAACTATTATAAAGTTATAGTGATCAGAACATTGTGGTGCTGGAATAAGGATTGATATTAGACTTTTAAGACAATGGGTCAGAATAAAACCTCTAAGGGCAACTCCTTAATATATGCTCAGTTAATTTTTGACAAAAGAGCTGAAAGCATGAAATAGATTTAAAAAATATCTCTTCAATAATTGGTGGTGTGAAAACTGGATAGCCACATGTAAAAAATTAAAGGTGGATCTCTATGTTATAGCTTAAATAAAAGTCAATGCAAAGTGGATCAAAGACCTAGAGATTATACAATAATCTATAAATTAAATTAAAAAAGTAGGCACACAGTTTTAAGATTTGGACCTCAAAGATGTTTTCCATGATATGATACCATCAACTAAATAAAAGAGTTAAAAATAAGCAAAAGTGATTACGTCAAATGAAGGAGTTTCTATATGGCAAACACAGGCTTAAAATTTTAAAAATTTTTAAAATTTTAAAAAAATGGTAAATAAATGGGCAAAAATATATTTTATTAAACACACCAGATTGATATTCAGAACATTAAAAGTTCTCAAAAATATAAATAAAAAGAAATTAAAAAATAAAATATGGGAAGAGGAAATTTACAACACTTCTCTGAGGAAGACCAATGGAATGTCAAGAAGTCAGACACGAAAGATGGCGGCCACACGGGAGCCTTGTGGACAGCAGGTTTGAGCCGGGCTCGGTGGAAGCGGCGGGGACCTCATGGGAAGGGGGGCTTTGTGGGCTGTCCCCCACGCCCCACCGAGGTCTCCAGCTGCCCCCCACGAGCGGCTCTCCGGCACGGCCACGACTTCAGGGCACAGAAGCCAGTCTCTTAACTATCTAACTTTTAATAGAAATTCTTCCAGGGTCAATAAGTAAAATAGCAGAAATTCAAAACCGCGTGGCCGCTATTGCGGCTGCGTGACATCATTTTATTCTTAAACCAAGTTGTAGAAAGCAAATCATTTCACAACGCTGTTTCAGCATATCTGATTGTGGGGGGTGGGTCGTAAACTCTAAACAATAATTGTGCATCTTCTATCGAAACAATCTATCTAGTCAAAGTAGATAGAGTATTAACTAGAACTCATCTGCCTCACAAGAATTGGGAGGGGTGGGAGGTGGGGGTCTATTGGGGTTCGGGGTTAAAAATAAGTCTTGGTAAAGGGAAATGTGTTTGATATTTACATGACTGAGACCTAAACCCGAAAGCTCTGTAACTTTTCCCACAGTGATTCAATAAATAAATAAATTAAAAATTAAAAAAAAAAGAAGTCAGACACATGAAGAAACTATTTATTATCTCTTATATTTAGGGATGTCCAAATCAAGACTACAATGAGATATCATCTCACAACAGCGACAGTGGAACATATAAAAAATACCAGGAACAACTTGTGTTGGTGGTGATGTGTCTAAAAAGTAACTATCATTCAATTTTGGTAGCAATGTAGCCGGGTTCAACCACTATGGAAAACAGTAAACATATTCCTCACATCACCCAACAATTATGCTTTTTTTGTATCCATGTCTGAGACACAAAACCATACATTCAAGAAACATATGAATATCATTATTTATTATTCCAGCCTAGAACTAGAACTAACATATCGAATCAACTTAAGTGTCCTATGATAGAGAGGGAATTATGAAGATGCATATACACCATGGAATACTATGTAGCTGTAAGAAATGATAAGATCATGCAATTCACTGCAATATAGATGGAGCTGGAAGATATCATGTTAAGTGCAGTAAGTCAGAAAAAAAATAAGCATAGAATGACCACCCCTTACCTGTGGTATGTTAAGTGATTAGATGAGAAAATGCAATTTATAAAAGGGGAATTACCTAGAACACCTGGAGCGGGCTGGAGCGATAGCACAGTGGTAGGGTGTTCGCCTCGCACGCAGCCAACATGGCCAACCCAAGTTCGATTCCTCCGCCCCTCTTGGAGAGCCCGGCAAGCTACCAAGATTATGTCACCCGCACCTGGCAAGCTCCCCGTGACGTATTCGATATGCCAAACACAGTAACAACAAAGTCTCCAATGGAGACGTTACTGGGCCCGCTAGAGCAAATCGATGATCAACGGGAGGGCCTTTACCTTTACCTAGAACACATATGACACCGGAGGTATAGGAAGGAGAAGAACAGAAACTAGAAATCTAGAGTGGCAGGGGAAATGATAAGATGAAGGGAATTAATAGGGGTATGGGCCAAGGGTCTCATATACACCAGTGATGTACAGAAGTGTAGCTATGTATACAAACTATGAAGCCAAGAACACTGGAAACATGGGATCTAAAGTAGTACTGTAGCACTGTCCTCCCGTTGTTCTTTGATTTGTTCAAGCAGGCCCAATAATACTGTGTTTGGCATACCGAATACATCACATGTAGCTTGCCAGGCTTTGCCGTGCAGGCGAGATACTCAGTAGCTTGCTGGGCTTTCCGAGAGGAGCGGAAGAATCGAACCTGGCTCGGCCAGGCTGGCTGCATGCAAGGCAAATGCCCTATAGCTGTGCTATCACAACAACCAAATCTAAAAATGTGCCTGTTGTGTAGGTAGGTTGTGATGTGGGAGGGAACCTGTATACACTAATGGTGGGATGGGAGCTGGAACATTCCAAATCTAAAACTCAACTATGAATAACTTTCTAAATCATGATTTTTAATAACATTTTAAAAGAATATTTTAGAATATATTTGTCTCTTTTCATTTGTAAGAAGGATGTTAGTACTTTCAGAAACATTGCCCAGCTTCCTGCTTTGACACTCTCCAGAGGAGGACTTAAGTAGTTACTTTAATCAGTCCTAAAGACTAACAATTTGTTTTCACCTTTTTTTGTTCATATATTGTCTCTCTGCAACTGCTTATTGCTTAAGAAAAGTGTAGTAAAGGCTAGTAAACCAAACTTAATATCTATTTTTATGTGCCAATCACCATTTTCATTTTTTCCTAATTTCATGGTATTCAAGTACTGCAAATAATGCTTCACAATATTAACTATTTCACACACTGACAAAATCTCCACTATATATTCTCTGAAACTCCAGAATAGATTTTCAGAAAAACAGCTGTTATGTTCAAGGTGTACTTTGAGCATTTCACCTATTTACTTTGGCAGTTCTCAAGAAATAACTGTTTTTCTCCACAACACATATGCCACAGACTCAGAAGATAAGATGTTACAGTAAGATGTTACAGTAAACATTCTATTCATATTCTTTGAGTAGTGATCTTGGTGAATTCAACATCAATGAAGAAAAGCCTTCTAACATCTGGTTTCAATCTTTTTTTTTAAATTTATTTTACTATTAGCTTCAAATGACTGTGGCTAAGTTATGCATTTTATATAGTTGTTTATTTTTGTTCTTTTTTAAAAAAATTTATTAGTGAAACACCATGAAGTACAGTTGTAGACTTACAAATTTTTGTGCTTGTGTTTCAGTTATACAATGATCGAGTACCAATCCCTCCACCAGTGCCCATTCTCCACCACCACTAATCCTAGTATCCCTCCTGCCCCCCCACCCCCCATCCCACCCTGCCTCTGTGGCAGGGTATTCCCCCTTGTTCTCTCTCTCCTTTTGGGTGCTGTGGTTTGCAAAAGAGGCATTGGGTGGCAATCATGGTCAGTCTATAATCTACTTTCAGCATGCATCTACCATCCTGGGTGGATCTTCCCAACACCATTTATTTGGTGCTCCCTCCTCTATCTGAACTGCTTTTACCCCTAGAGTGTGCAGCTGGCCTCCAAGCCATGGGGTAAACCTCCTGATATTTATCTTGGCTATTCTTGGGTGCTGGGCTGGTGCGATAGCACAACGGGTAGGGTGTTGCCTTGCATGCAGCCAACATGGCCGACCTGAGTTTGATTCCTCCGCCCCTCTCGGAGAGCCCTGCAAGCTACTGAGAGTATCTCGCCCGCACGGTAGAGCCTGGCAAGTTACCCGTGATGTATTCAATATGACAAACACAGTAACAAGTCTCAACATGAGACGTTACTAGGCCCACTCGAGCAAATCGATTCTTGGGTGTTAGTCTCCTATTTTGTTACTTTATGTTCCCCAGATGAATGCAATCTTTCTATGTCTGTCCCTCTCTTTCTGACTCATTTCGCTTACCATGATACTTTCCATGTAGTACCACTTGTATGTAAATTTCATGACTTCATCCTTTCTAACAGCTACATAGTACTCCATTGTGTAGATGTACCAAAGTTTCTTTAACCAGTCATCTGTTCTTGGGCACTCAGGTTTTTTCCATATTCTAGCTACTGTAAACAGTGCTGCAATGAACCAACAAGTGCAGATATCACTTTGACTATACTTTTTTGCCTCTCTGGGTTATATTCCCAGGAGTGGTATTGCTGGTTTCAATTTTAAGATTCTTGTTTCCTCTAAACATTTATTCTATTGAAATGCAGCAGTTCTTCTATTAAACCTTAAGTGAAACTTTGGTTCATAAGTAAAATTTAGTTCACCATCAGTCTGGACAAGTAAAGTTTTATTGCAACTATCATGTTAAATTGAGCATCTGTTATCTGCCTTTGTACTATAAATGACCTAACTGATGTGACAGAGGCCATATGCTCAGAAATGTATAAAATGTTTGTTATCTAGTATGATCTTTCACAAAAAACATAAAACACAAGAAGAACAAGGAATGGTGGAAAGGTTTGCGATGGTGGGTCCGCGCACAGGTAGGATGCAGTGGTGGTGTTCAGTGACTGAGAGCCACCTCCCAAGGCTCTTCTGGACCATGCGAAAAGGAGGGGTGAAGGATGGTAAATGGCTGGAGTCCCCAGCATCGTCCCATCTCTCTCTTCACTGTGCAGTCGTAATCTTCATTATGGCCATAGTCCCCGTCATTAGAGTTCCATCATCCAAGTCTCCTTACAGACCTCAAAGTTTCCAAAGTCTCAGTTCTCCTCATTGTCTTCAGCGTCTTGTTGACCTTCTCTTCCTCAACATCTAGTCTTCAGCACGTAGTCTCCACTATAAGTATTCTCTTGGTGTCTTCCCCATCCCTAAGTATTTATCTTCTTCATCAGTTTCCTGCCTCTATCTTCCCCTTCAATCTCATATGTTCATGTACTAACCACCTTGGTATTCCCAGTTCCTTCTTTTGGAATCTCAGTTTCATGGTCTAATATGTAATCATTTATTAATATATGCATTAGCATCATACTACAATGCCTTGACCAGTTATATTGAACACTGATTAAAATACTCTTCTGCCTATGTCATATGTGACTTGAGAGATTAAACATGTATGATGTATCTGGATAAAATAATTTAAAAAAATAGTTTGAGGTGTGTGGTCATAAATAAATAAAAGTTTAGCTTTGTTTGCATTGACTGAAATCAATCATCTCCCCAAATACTAAAGAAGCATATTACATTTCTTTTTCAGTTTTCAGTTTTCAATTTTAAGACATGTCCTCTTCTTACTTAAATCTTTGATTCCTCTTTTCTTCAAAATAATAGCATAATCATCAAATAATTTCCTTTACTTTTCCTCTATTGGATCTATTCACAAAGTTTTAAGTACAATCACTACTGGTTTCTAGTGTAATTGTTGTGCAAGAAACCGTCCATTAATATATAATATTTCCTTAATAATAGACACAAAATTTCATTGGATCTTATTTTTTCATATAGTGTTTTAATTTAGTCAGTCTACTAAAACAAAATGAGATATACATATCTGTACTTCAAGACAGATAAT
This sequence comes from Sorex fumeus, assembly GCF_029834395.1. Lineage (NCBI taxonomy): Eukaryota > Metazoa > Chordata > Mammalia > Eulipotyphla > Soricidae > Sorex > Sorex fumeus. The sequence goes on from NW_026606155.1 coordinate 12,349,475, forward strand.
CTTTCTTGAAGAACCGTCATATTTCTTGAAGAAATTTTACCAAAATTTCAATTTCTCTACTTCAATGAAATTACTCTAAAATCTTCATTAACTTCCATTTTGAACAATAAAGTTGGGATAACTTATTCCCTATAAAAATAAACCTGTAAGGTCATTTTGTAAATAATCCTTCTTAAAATGTTGTACTTGTTTTCTGCTGTAGAAAACTCTGGTTTTATTCCAGTTTCACTGACAACTCCTCAGCCATTTTGTAGGATTATCCTCCATCATCTTAGAAATTAAGAGACTTCAAGGGTCAAAGTGATAATACAGTGGGTAGGGTTCTAGTATTCACGAGTCATCCATGGTTGGATCCCTGAAGTATACCTTCCCAAGCACACCAGGAGTGATGCCTGAGCACTGCTGGTTTGTGGCCCTAAAATAAAATAAAATTAAGGATGCGCTAGGGCATGAAGTGATATTACAGGAGGTAGGGCACTTGTCTTGCACGCCGATGACCAGAGTTGAATCCTCAGCATCCCATATGAATCTCAAATCCACAAGGTGTGCTCCCTAGGCTCTGAACGAGGAGTAAGCTCTGAGCATCACTGGGTGTGGCCACAAAACAAAAGAGTAAAACAAACAAAAATCTAGAGACTTAATTCTTTCCTACTTACCACTACACATTTTACTCGTACTCTACTCTAAGCCTTATTTAATTATATCTATCTTGGAAGACTGTAGTAACTGTCTTTTCACTGTCTTCACTCAAATACCATTATTTTATTAATAAAGAAATAACTAAACTGTGATTATATTATGCCAACCACTGCTCAGAATGTTCCAGCAAATCACCGTAATTCCTATAATATGACGTTTCCCTGACCAATAGCACAGATTTAGTAACAAGTGGTTTTTAAAATAATTAATTAGTCATTCTGTCACTCTACTTTTAGTGGCTTTATAATTCAATATTTATATAACTAAATAAATCAGGTTACTGACAGCTTCTATTACCAAACTGCAAATATCACTGAGGAGTAAAAATATCCATATATCAAGCAATAAATAGGTTTCTCTTGAAAAATACTATTCTGATTAATTGGATTAAAAAGGTGAAAGCAACATTAAAGTATAAAATGCTGAAATATTTGAGAGATATGTCATCATGTGGTTTGGTTAAAATAAATAAAGACTGAATTTTCTTGGTTTCAATTAAAGTAACATCATTCCTGGAAGCATCTACTTAGCTGCACTGCACACTATGAATTTCAAATTCATGGTCTTAATTTTTACTGGAAACAAAATTAAAAATCAATCTTAAAATGATTTAGGCTACTTGTTTCTTTATCTTGCACTGCTTTAGGAAATACATTACTCATAATTACTAATTAAAAACAAAAAAGTGCTCGAAGCTTATGAGTAATTATTTATAATTGATGAACATGCCTTGGAACTGACTTTAAAACTGTTGTCGCAATTTGAAGGAAAGTAGAACAGAAAAATTAATTTTAGTTCCTAATGTATACCTCAACTGAACCCCAAACCAAGAGCTGGGAATACATAAATAGGATAAATAAATCACTTCTTGTATGAAGTTGTCAAATAAAACCCTATGGAAGTACAATATTCTTGCAACAATAGTCAGAATTGTTCAAGTTTAGGAATATTTGCTATCAATTTGCTCGAGCAGGCCCAGTAACGTCTCCATTGGAGACTTTGTTGTTACTGTGTCTGGCATATCGAATACTCTCGGTAGCTTGCCGGGCTCTCCGTATTAAGAATAAATTCAGGTAAGATCTAACATTGCAAGATAAATTGAAGTTCTCTCAGTGACATCATCACATTATAAAAAATGAATTAAAATGATCTGTTCAGTTCATATATTTCAATGTTGGCAGTTGTCCTTTGAGTAACTTCTCTTTTGGTGAACCAATTTATCTGTAGTACACTGCCATTTCTATCCCCAACCAATATTCAATGTCTCACAAGTGACTATAATATTTTCTATCTATAATTCTTCTTCTAAAGAAATATACTATCTTCAGATGTCAAAAGCTATTCCAGATCTGAAAGAAATAAATCTGTTAATAGAACTTCTCTATGCTCTTCTTATCATATAATTAATGGAAACATTTCTGAAAAAGACTGTTCAGTAATTTTTGGTTAGCATTGATCAGATTGTTTGTCAGACCTCATTTTGTCCTTTAGGGGGGATAGATGAGGGGTTGACTCTGCAATATTCAGAGTTTTCTCCTGGTTCAGTGCTCAGGGATCACTCCTAGCTAGGCTCAGGGGTCCAAACGAGGTGCCAGAGGTTAAACCTGTCAGTTGTGTCCAAGGCAAGTAGTTTTTTCACTGTATTACTGCTGTAACTACGAAGATATTTTTAACAAGTTAAAAATATACAACTCACATCCACGAAAACAAAGCAAAATAAAAAATAAATGCATCTCCTAAAACATTTTGATCCGTTATCTTTGCCTTAGATGTGTTATCTGTCTCCTTCCCAGTTATGAATAAAACTGGATCTACCACTTGCAAAAACTGAAGGAAAAATGAATATAATCAAAAGTTATAAAATAGAATATTCTTTTGTGGTTAAGCTACTACTTAATCCAGTTAACCTCAATATGACAATAAAGACAGAAAATTGTCCATATAGAAATGTAAACAACTGATAATAGTTCTGATTACTGCCCCAACTACTTTCTCAGTTGTTCTTGAGTGACATACTACCTCACTTCACTTCCATTACTTTCTCAGAAGAGTTAAGAGTTGCTGAAGAATCTCTCCAAACATTGATAAGTATTTTGTTTTCTCTGTTTTCTCTGCTTCTTTTGTAGCTCCATCAATAATTTTTTATCATTTTTTTTATTAGTGAAACACCATGAGGTACAGTTATAGACTTATAAATTTTTGTGCTTGGGTTTCAGTTATACAATGATCAAGTACCCATCCCTCCACCAGTGCCCATCCTCCCCCACCACGGGTCCTAGCATCCCTCCTACCCCCCATCCCCCCGTCCCACCCTGCCGCTGTGGCAGGGCATTCCCCCTTGTTCTCTCTCTCTTCTTTTGGGTACTTTGTTTTGCAAGAGAGGCATTGAGTGGCAATCATGTTTGGTCTATAGACTACTTTTAGCATGTCTCTCCCACCCTGGGAGGGTCTCAATAATTATTTTTAACAGAAGAAACAATTTCATAACAAGGAGTTACAAAGATTCACTGTTTTTAAAAAGGGAAAAACAAATTAAGTTAGAGAAAACTGACACCCTTAATAAAGGGATTTAGATTAAGCTTCCATAGATGGGATTTTTTTAGGATGAGATTAGGTTAAAAGATTAGGTTGCCTTCATATTTGCAAATAAACAGTTGTAAAAGGATGCCCATCTTAAATCCAATGGTTTCTTTTTTTTTGCTATGAAGTTCTTGTTACCTTTCCTGTTCCTTTTTAATGTTTTCATTAGTAATAATAAGAACTACACAATCATATGACTTTAGAAAATTTATCACTTTCTTCAATAAAACTATAACTTTCTTAGTATAATTTAAATTAAATTTCAAAATATTCACAGTGAAAATAAAGTAATAAAAGTATTTTTAAAATTTTAAAGCAGTAATAAAACACTTTTACATGTCAAGTGCCCCAAACTAATGGTGTTAATTCATTAAGTTATGAAATAGCAAAATATTAGAACAGCATTGAAGAATAAGCAGGCATTAAACGGTCCAGGAGGACTATTTCATTGTAGGATGCTCACAGATTGTGGGGTAGTCCAGATAGGACAGTGAAGGAACCACTATGATAATGAGAGTTGGACATAATCACTCTGTAGGAGAACCGAGTGCTGAAAGTACATAAAGTGATATACATGGCAATGTTTCAATAACAGTATTATAAACCACAGTGCCGAGAGAGAGAGACAGAGAGAGAGAGAGAGAGAGAGAGAGAGAGAGAGAGAGAGAGAGAGAGAAAGTGTCTAAAATAGAGACCAAATGGGGGGTGTGAGAAAAAAAGGGACATTGGTGATGAAAATGTACACTGGTGCAAGGATGGTTGTTGGAACATTGTGTGACTGAAACCCAATCATGACACAAACACAACAGAAACTCAATAAAGTCTTTCAAACTGTGTCTCATGATAGTTGAAAAAAGAAAAAAAAACATTTTGAAATAGGATAATAGGATTACTAAGTCATAAATCAAATAGGTTAAAGTCCCAAGCTCAAGAAAACTATAATAGTTTATGCATCTGATCTACCAATCAGAAATAATATTTATTTATGTGTTAAAACATAATTTCACAGAATTTTGAGATCTTAATAAATAGTAAATATCAAAAATATGTCCTACCTAAAAAAGTTAAATTATTTCAGCAAGTTTATTTATGGTGCTTTAAGACAAAGCTTAAAAGGTATCTAGATCCCTTTTATCTTATTTTTAATTGTATGATTTTTTTTTTCTTTTTGGATTACACCCGGCAATGTACAAGAGTCATTCCTGGCTTTGCACTCAGAAATTACCCCTGGTGGTGCTCAGGTAACAACATATGGGATGCTGGGAATTGAACCCCGGTTGACCATGTGCAAGACAAATGCCCTACCCACTGTGCTATCACTCCAGCACCATGATTACTTTTCTTAATGTTGCCATTATACATTGATAAAAATAAAGCAAACAAAAAAAGAAAAAAGAACACTTACTATAGTCTGAATTGTGCATTGTATTTTTTCATTTAATTTAGTGCAATTTTATAAATTTAGTCAATTGTCCTCTTTGTAGATTTTTACTTCTATAGTCATATGTTTGACAGTACACTGTAGCACCATAGCACTGTCCTCCCATTGTTCATCAATTTGCTCAAGTGGGCACCAGTAACGTCTCCATTGTGAGACTTGTTACTGTTTTTGGCATATCAAATACATCACAGGGAACTTGCCAGGCTTTGTTGTGCAGGCGAGATTCTCTCAGTTGCTTCCTGGGCTCTCTGAGAAGGATAGAGGAATCAAACCCAGATTGGCCACCTGAAAGGCAAATGTCCTACCTGCTGTGCTATTGCTCCAGTCCACAGTTGAAATAATTCAAATGAAAGGCTTCTGACATAGTTTATAAATTAATCAAACACTGTCCTTATGAATAAGGATATTAGATTTAAATGTCCATAGGAGGGTTTGGGGATTCAGTGCTGCTCAGGTCCTGAAGAATCAGTGAACAGCAACATATTCCAGCAGTGCTCAGGGACCCTCTGGTCTGCACCCACTACACAAAGAACTCCAAAGCACTAAGCATCTAACCAGGTGGGGCCACTTGTAAAACACATTCTTTAATCCCTGTAACTTTATCTCTGGCCTTCATAGTAAATTTGTACTCATTTAGTGTTACTGATTATCAAACAAGTTAATTCATAAATTCACTATTTTCTATCTCTGGTTTCCTGACTCATAGCCTATATGAGAAACACTGATATAAAAATGTGAGCAAAAGCACAGAGAGGGTAAGAGGGAAGTTGTCTGCCATAGAGGCAGGGGAAGGGTGGAAATGGGGGGGGGGGAGATAATACTAGGAACATTATGGTGGAAAATGTACAATGGTGGAGGAATGGGTATTTGATCATTGTATGATTGAGACTCATAGACGGTTGGCAACTACACCACCAACGCTTTGCTGATGGCATCACTTTAATAACACCAAAAGTTAGCCAAGCGGCACAAATGGTGGCCGACTTTGATAGCGAGTGTGAGAATGTTGGACTACAGCTGAATCTCATGAAGACAATGTTTATGAGAAATGGTCTCGTTCCTGATGCTCCCTTCACTCTCAACAGAATGAACATTTCTGAATGCAACAGTTGTGGGTACCTATGTTGAGAAGTCAACATGACTAATGACCTGGCACCTGAGTTGCACAGGAGGAAGAGAGCGGCTTGGAAGCATTCAAGAGCATCGAAGAAATAATTAAGAGGACAAAGAACCTCCAGCTCCGAGCACATCTCTTCAATTCCACTGTTCTTCCTGCATTAACATACGCCCCAGAGAACTGGGCCCTACGAAATCAGGACAAGAATGCTCTTCGGGTCACACAAAGAGGAATCAAAAGAGCTGTGCTTGGGATATCACGCTTGACTCAAATGAGAGAAAGAATCTGGAGTTCTGACCTCCATCAGTGGTCGAGAATCAGGGATGCTGTCTCATTTGCCAAGGCATCAAAAATCAGATGGGCTGGACATGTAATGAGATTTGTAAAGGACCACTGTACTAGAGCCATTACCAACTGGATTCCATGGGATGTGAAAAGATCATGTGGCCGCCCACCTATGACATGGTCAGACTTCTTTGTCAGGATACTTTATATTTAAAAATGGATAAATGTGCCTTTGATAAGGTAATGTGTCACACAATCACAATTTTCAAATATTCAAAGGGTGCTTTTAAGAGAGAATTGGAGGGTGTGCAAATTTATAGGTTTTTCATAGAAAAGCACATGAGAACATAAAATAGCTTAATTTATTTTCTAATCATACTTAAATTTAGAATTTTAAGACTAAAACATCAAGTGATTGCTAAACAACTCTTCTCTTATTGACCTTTGAATGTCTGACTATTTTCTTATCCTTCATGGTCTTTCTGATGCATATGACCTAATCTCTTAGAAAGACAAAAATAAGATTGGGTTAGACCTATCTTGGTCATCTCACTTATCCTTGATTTCCCTTTTAAAAATCTCTCCCTCCTTCCCTCCCTCCCTCTCTCTCTCTCCCTACCTTTTTCTCCCTCCCTCTCTCATCTATTTCTCTCTCTCTCCCCTATTGCCCACCCTCCCTCCCTTCCTCTCTCCCTCTCTCCCTCCCTCCCTCTCTGCCTCTCTCTGTGTCCCTCTCTCCCTCTCTCTCTTTTAATGCAGGAACATTTTTATGTACTAGAGTTTTGTGACATCATTATATGATTCTTTTAGGATGACAACATTTAGTCTTGATTTAACTATAATTAGAGGGGTTGAGAGTAGAGCCCACATTCAATTACATATTTGATTATTGAAACACCTTTACCTAAATGCCCTGGAAAGGCCATTTGTAGTCTAGACTCTCTTATTCAAACTCTTCTCCAGAAAACGCAAGTGATACTTAAACAATCACCTCATTTCATTAGGCTCTTCAACCTTGAATTTGAGATATCCCCTCTTCTAAAATCAAAGGAGGTTTGTGACAACCTTTATTCAAGCAAGCTATCAGTGCCATTTTATCAGCAGCATTTGTTCACTGCCACTGTGGTACATTTAAACAACCCATTCATATCAATTTTAAACACAATTGTAGTATTCTCATAATATCTATAATCAGTATAGATATAACTTTTATATATATGCACAGACAAATCAACACAATTATATGCTTTTCTTCAATGTAATATTTGCTCATTGTGTTGTTAGTGACCCACCTGCAGTACTTCTAAGGTGTGCTGGAGCTGCAGAAATTCAAATAATGTAAGTCTAGTGAGACACAGGATTTGCCAGAATTGACCAATTCACTGCGGGTAGATTATTCTAAGACACATAATGAGTGAGAGATGTTAAGAGAGGTGCAAATATAACTCATGGATTTTCGTTCTCCTGTCACTAAATTGCTTTCTGCTCCATCAGTGTTTTCCTAACTTTGTTCTAAGTATATTTTGTTCAGTCTTTCTTTAGAGAAATGAGCCAGAATGAAGTTGGAGCACTATCTGAAGGAGAGGGAATGAAAACCCTTTACTTATCTAGATGTGGAAATAGACTGTAGTTGGCCTCCCCCGAGATTGGCTTTCAAAGGAACAAGTCCCTGAAAAGACTCACAGGACTCAAACATCTATGCACACTTACAGTATATTTCTGTGAAAGTATAAAGAGAAAACCAACAAAAAGAGAAGTCTCCAAGGGCTAAGTGGCAAGGAAACAAATTCTGTGTTCTAAGCACCCATCGCCTGAAAGATAGTCAAAAGATAAGCTTAATTCCTCCAGTGATGGCAAACGTTAAGCAGTGTGAGATGTTGCCCATGAGAGAAGTTCCAAGAAGCCTGTTTGTCCAGGATTTATAAAGGTCAGTCACAGTCAAGTAGTCTTACCATGCCCCCGTGACTGATTGACTTCAGTTGCCTGAAACACAGAGTCTCAGACGAAAAGCAGGTGTTCACCATAAATAATACTATTAGGACAAGCTATCTGGATAAACTGGTATAGTATGTCATCCCAAAGCCTCGGGCTTTTAGAAAACAATCTCATACACAGAACTTTCTAAGATCTCATTGCAATCAATTCAATCAAATATTTCATGGGAACTTGCAGGAACAAGGCATATGCCAGTATTCCTGTTCCCATATCCCAACAATAAGCCTAAATGTGGATCCTATAAAAAAGCAAGAAAAAAAAGTCAGAAAAATAGCTGAGGTGAATTATTCTAAGGATAAAATAAAATGTATAAATATAAAATTAGAAACTGGAAATATTGGGAACAAAGCAAACATCCAAAGAAGTCTTGATATTTGATCACTTGACATCCTGTTACTCATCAATTTGCTTGAGCGGGTACCAGTAACATCTCCGTTCGTCCCTGTCGCGTGCTAGTGTAGCCCAATGGCGTCTGCTCATTCTAGGAATATGAACAGCTTCAAACTGATCATTCAGTGTCTTGACAAAGAAGTCTAACCATCTCATAGGTGGGCGGCCATGCGATCTTTTGACGTCCCGTGAAATCCAGTGAGTAAGGGTTCTAGTCCAGCAGTCATCTCCAAATCTTATTACATGTCAAACCCATCTGATTTTTGACCCCTTGGCAAGCGAGACAGGGTCCCTGATTCTTGACTGTCGATGGAGGTCAGAACTCCGGATTCCTTCTCTCATTAGAGTGAAGCGTGATAATCCAAGTATAGATCTTTTGATTCCTCTTTGGAAGACCCAAATAGCATTCTCATCCTGTTTTTCTAGGGCCCAGGTCTCTGAGGTGTATGTTATGCAGGAAGAACAGTGGAATCAAAGAGATATGCCTGAGCTGGAGGTTCTTCATCCTCTTAGCTATTTTTTTTTTGACGCTCTTGAAGGCGTTCCAAGCCTCTCTCTTTCTCCTGCGCAACTCAGGTGCCAATTTATTCGTCATGTTGACTTCTCGACCTAGGTACACACAACTGTTGCATTCAGAGATGTTTGTTCCAATAGAAAAGAGCAAAAATCTCTAAAGTGTATTCTGTCTGGTTACAGGACATCAAGAGTGTTTGAAAAGGATAAATGTAAGACCTAAAAATTGACATTTTTTTAGAACAAACTTCTGTTGGCTGGACAGAGAGATATGAATGCAAATAGTACCTTGCACATGACTGACCCTTGATCGATCCCAATACGCTGCATCATGCTCAGAACTCTGGAATGGAGTCAGAAGTTATCCCTGAGCACTGCTGGGTGTAGCTGGAAAACAAAAGTAAACAAAACTCTGGTAGCTTACACTGCTTAACATTTGCATAAGTTCAAATCTCTTTGTGTATTAATCAATTAGTACCTGCATCATATTTATAGTATATAAAAACAATCATAATACATTATTTTACGTATGCCTGTTATAAATATAGCACTGTAGCACTGTCCTCCCATTGTTGGTCGAGTCGCTCCAGCAGGCCTAGTAACATTTCCATTGTGAGACTTGTTACTGTATTTGGCATATCGAATACGTCATGGGGAGCTTGCCAGCCTTTGCAGTGCAGGCAAGATACTCCCAGAAGCTTGCTGGGCTCTCTGAGAGGGGTGGAGGAATTGAACCCGGCTCGGCCAGGTTGGCCGCACGCAAGGCAAAAACCCTATTGTGCTATTGCTTCAGCCCATTATATATAGCACAGCGGGTAGGGCGTTCGCCTTACAAGCGGCCAACATGGCCGACCCGAGTTCGATTCCTCCGCCCCTCTTGGAGAGCCCGGCAAGCTACCGAGAGTATTCAATATGCCAGACACAGTAACAACAAAGTCTCCAATGGAGACGTTACTGGGCCCACTCAAGCAAATCGACGATCAACGGGAGGGCCTTTACCTTTACCTTTACCTTATATTGCATTACAATTCATGTGTAATCTAACGAGTACTTATTTTACATTTTCAAGATTGGGGCTAATGCTTATTCCATCAACCTCATCCATGTTCGGTGACCCAAATAAGTAGTAACTTTTACCTCAGATTGGAGATTCTCATTTATTTGACTTTGGTTCCACTTTTCAGGCAGGGTGAGGGGCAAGGGAGTCATTCAGCACTCACGTGGAGTCTATGTTTTTTTCATGAACACTCTGAAAGTACCAGCCTAAAATACTTCATGTCTTCAACCAGTTCCCCGATTGTACCAGTGCCCACCAACAGTGCCTCAGTTCTATATGGCTGCATTACCCTGTCTAATACTGCCATGCATTTTGACTCTTTATAGTACGTGTCATGGTCAATGGTGAGAGAGGCATCCTAGGACCAGGGACCTAGAGTTTTAGGTGGGAAATATAATCAACTGACACGTTAAAATTTCCGTGATGTTAAATTTCTCCCATATTTTTGGATCCTATTCATTAAGTTAGAACAAAATACTTGCTTACATTTCTTTGTGGATTTCTGTTTTTCTTCCCTTTTATTTATAAGGCACATTTATTCTTTCTTCATGCACTAAATATTAAAACTCCATAAATCTGTCCCCCACTTCTTGCTTTAGGTTTCCTAATGTTTCTTAACAACCCCCTGGGAGCTGAATGGTTTAAAATAATGCAAATGTATTCTATTATTATCCTGGAGGTCAGAACTCTGAAATGGGTTTTATTTGACACAAATGAAGGTGTTAAAAGTATTGTGGTCTCTTGGGAAACTCTAGGAGAGAATCCATTTGCTTGCTTTTTTTAGCTTTGGGAGACTAACTTCAATCCTGGAATTGTAGCCACCCATGGCAAACTTTTCTGCCCTTGATTCCATTATCACATTTTTTCTTCCTTTTCTCTGTCTCTTTAAGAATACTTGATTGAATTTGGAACCTGTCCTAGTAATTAATGCAGGGAAATCCCCCTATTCCATTGTTATTAACCTAATGCCTAAATGCAATGTCTACTTTGCTATGTAATATACAGTCACATACAGAAGAATTGGACACAATTAGATTCCTTTGCAGACCATTATTCAGTCTACCATAGGTTTATAGAGTTGATTTTCACTTTGATTTTTCTCTTGGTTAATAACAATTATATCATCTTAGATCATGTTTTATATTTCCTTGATATTTTATAAGTCTCTAGATGAAAACTCTTATATTCTTATGAGTATTAAGTGTTCACTAAACTAAATTTTATTATCTAATGATAACCCATGAAAGGACTTGATTTTAAAAGTATCTGGTATTTTAGAAAATATATACAAACTATTGCAAATAAATGGCATTGCAAAAGGCATTTAATGAAAACTGAGAGAGCTACATTAGACAGATATTATTCTGGAAATTTTTGTAACTATTAAGTAACTCTTTTAAATAAAAATATATTTAAATAGTTTTGTTTCTCTGGAGAAATATATAGTTGGTACAAATTTACTGTGAACATAAAAGTGAATATAATACAATATGCCATGATACTTTTCACACATTTAATTAAACAGTCAACAAAGTATAATGCATAAGTGAAAAAATATTTTTAAAAAGTTTAAATGTTAGTAAAGCAGGATAAAATTTTTCCAAAATAGGACTTCCACTTAATCATATAGGTCAAGGAAAAGGAAAATTACTGACATATCAGTCAAAGAGATAGAAGCAGTCAAGAAATATGTAAAGAACTTTATATAAAGTAATATTTTATAGATGTATGAGGAGATAGAAAATAAAGGTCTAAAATAAAGCACTGTATCACACACAAACACACACAACACACACACACAAACACTTCTAGATGGTCAAGAAAGTAGTAAAACTAGAACACTTGGAAATTTATCTCTTAAAAAGAAAAAAAGACTATATAAAATAAAAGCAAAATGTTGAGTTTTTCTATTATCAGAGAAAAACTGTGACTGAGGATTTTGCATAGGTATGAGACATGGGAATGGGTCAATACGTTGTAGTTAGAAAGATGCACTAAATAACGAACAAATAGAGAAAATATAATCTAGAATTAGTGGGATGTCACTATTACTGCTTTTTCTGATATTTAAATATGGTGACATGAATTTCCTAATTACAATAATCACTACAGCTGGTCTAGTTTCTGTTTTGTTTAATTTTAACTTGAAATTATAGTAAAAGTTATAGAAAATAGGGGCTGGAGCAATAGCATAGCAGGTAGGGCATTGCTGGTGTGCAGGCAACCTGGTTGGATTCCCAACATCCCACCATATGTTCCCCAGAGCACTACCAGTAGTAAGTCCTGAGTGCATAGCCAGGAGTAACACCTGCGCATCACTGGTTGTGACCCAAAAAAAGTAAAAAAAAAGAAGTGATGGAAAATAATTATAGCTCAAGTAACTATACTATAACCTAGAAATGAATATCTAAGAGACTGTTCTTCATATATATTGTCCTTAACCAGTTCTGACCTTCATTTATAGTAAAATCTAGTTTACTATAGCACTGTACTTCCCTTCTTCATCGATTTGCTCGAGCGGGCACCAGTAATATCTCACAACAAAATGTGAGACTTGTTGTTACTGTTTTTGGCATATTGAATATGTCATGGGTAGCTTGTAGACCTTGCCATGCAGGCAAAATACTCTCGGTAGCTTGCCAAGAATAGATTGAGATTTTGTGTGGTGTAAATTAAGTGAATGGACTTAAAAAGTGTATTTGTGGCAGGCATATTTTACCCACTATCATTTTCATGAAAATCATATATGAAAACTCATTACTAACTTGTTCGGATTTACTATGTAAAATCCCACAGCATGAATAAATCACAGGATATTTCTGTTCTGTTATAAGCGGTTTTTTGAATTGTTTCTATTTGATGGTTATTGCTAACAGTGGTAATAAGACAACAGACAAATATACATAAACATCATGCAAATACAGTTATTTTATATATAATAATCACTTGATCACTTGACTTCCTGTTAATCATTGATTTGCTCCAGCAGGCACCAGTAACGTCTCCATTTGTCCCTGCTGCGTGTAGCCCAATGGTGTCTCTTCATTCTAGGAACACGAAGAGCTTCAAACCAATCTTTCAGGATCTTGATGAAGAATTCTGACCATCTGATAGGTGGGCGGCCACATGGTCTTTGATGTCCCGTGGAATCCAGTCAGTAACAGCTCTAGTCTAGCGGTCATCTCCTAATCTCATTGCGTGTCCAGCCCATCTGATTTTTGATGCCTTGGCAAACGAGACAGCATCCCTGATTCTTGATCGTCGATGGATGTCAGAACTCCGGATTCTTTCTCTCATTTGAGTGAAACGTGATACTCCTAGCATAGCTCTTTCGATTCCTATTTGGCACTAGTTTGTGAGCTTGGACATTCCCTTGTGGTTGCCTGAGGCATGTGCCAAACCACACGTTGGCGAATAAGCTCAAGAGTTTTCAAAGACAGGTGTTTTTTTTTTTTTTGTGGCTATCTCTCTCTTGGCGTTCCTCGCACAATCATGGAGGTGCTGAACCAGTTGATCGTATTCCTCATCAATGTTGTCAACAATGGCATCTTCCCATGTTGCAGCAATAATACCACAGAGCTCCCAGGTGGTGGTCATTCTGGGAGTTCTCTTCTTAAACTTTTCAGTTCTTTCTCCCCACTCTGTGAAGTAGAATTTTGCACAAAAGAGACGGTAGTTCAATCCCGTTTGGAACTTTGGGACAACAGCGACATTGGTTAGGCCAAACCATGGATCGAATATGATGTGGTCTATTTCGTTTTGGAACCATACACCGGGAGACTCCATGTCCAACATTTAGATTTGGCCTTCTGGAACTGTGAGTTACCATGGATGGTCTTGGTCGGCACGATAAACTCAGACAGTCTCTCAACCTGTTCTTTCCATTTGAGGCTATGGGTCCTGATGTGGAGTTCTTTAGCTGATCCTCTCGGTCCTATCTTGGAATTAAAATCACCAACAATGATCTTGTAGAAGGTGTGGTCTTCTTTATAGAACTTCTCCAGCTCCATGTAGAACTTCTCAATTTCTCCTTCATCTGAATTGGATGTTGGTGCATAGACAAGATAGAAACTGCTGGCAGTGAGCCACATCTATTCAAGTGTAAACGTCTGATTTGGGTTGTTAGGCATTCAAATGAATCGATGCTCATGGCCAAGTTTGTGTTGACAAGGACACCGACACCTCTGATGCCTCTTTTATTGCATGTTCTGAGGAACAATTTTTCTCCAGTGTTGAAAACAGCGTGATGTGATTGATGCCTTCTTGTCTCAGTCAGACCAATGATGTCGTACTTGATCTTTTGCGCTTGTACTATCAGGTCCTCGATGGATGTATTTGATGCTAGCATTTGTGCATTGAAAGTACAAACAATCATTTTTGTCTTCCTTCGTTTTGGTAGCCTAGTTTGGCCTTGAGATTTTATCAGCCTCTCCTTCCTCATCCTTCTCAATGCTGCCGTATTGGTGACGCCTTCAAGGTTAGGTGAATGAGACCCATTGCAATTACTGGTTTTGGCATATTGAATACATAATGGATAGCTTGCGAGGCTCTGCAGTGTGGGCGGAATACTCTTGGTAGCTTGACAGGCTCTCCGAGAGGGATAGAGGCTTTTGGGGTGGTCTCTAATCGCCCTTGTAGGTGTTCCCATGGTTCAAACCATATTTGAACCCTATCAAATATGGTATGGAAATTCTGGAAGATGGATATTAAGCATCTTATAATGTGTCATGCGGCTGCTTTGCCTCTATTTTTATAGTTATAATAATTAACTATATTTAAAATACAGTTATTTTACATATAATAAATAACTAATACAAATGTAGTTATTTATTTCATGCTTGCATAAACTGGTCAGACTTCTTCGTAAAAACACTGAACAAACAGCCTGAGCCTCTTAGTGTTCCTGGAGTGAGCAGATGCCATTGGGCTACACTAGCATTCGACAGGTATGAATGGAAACATTACTGGCACCGTCTTGAGCAAATCAAAGACCAACAGGATGACAAGTGGCAAGTGACAAATGCATAAAATATTTAGTATTCACTTAATAATAACACTTCTGGGCCAAGAAATATGTTTTATTATAAACTGAAATATTATTGTATACACTAATTTATTTATCTTAAAAAAACCTTTGTAATATACAAATAAATATACACAAATGAAATGTTTCACTCTAGGATAAAATTAAATATTATAATCCATATCAAAATAACATTATATTATATAAATGAAATATTTTGCGTAGCATAATATTTTTTACAATGTTATTACAAGTTCATTTTATCTCTTGAAAGTCTTAGAAATGACTTGATAGTCAATCTATCTGTAGTTGTTTTTAATAAATTGTGACAGGTAAGACCAAGATTGTGGCACAAAGAATCTTATTAGTTAACCCTTAATTGACATTCATGTTAAATAATATTTTTTACTGAATGTCAGAATATTTGAATGATTTTTCTTTTAGTATAATTATAGTGCACATCAAGATATATTGGAATATAAAAGGCTGCATTTTCTTACTGACTACCAAAGAATAATTTCCCATCTTGAAATAAATCTTGTTCAGATAACTATGCTTGCTATTTCCAGAGTAGAAGTAGAATATACTTCCGTCACCCAAACTCTTCTCCAAATGCTTTGATTGCTCTAAGTTTTTGGACCATTTAAAAAAGAAAATATATCAAACAAATAAATTAGCAAGGGATGTTGAAACTGATTTTTCTCTGTAATTATGAATGATATATCTTTCCTCTCAATCTCAGCCAGAATCCTAAATTGGGAAGACTATCAAAATCAAAGTGGCTCTTAAAGTGCTTCTCCACTGAGGATTCTGTATTCATTGAACATGTGTATATCAATTTCATCCCAGAACTGTTCTTGGAAAGTTGTATATTTGGAAAAAGTCAGCCTTTGATCTATGAAACCAGACTATCACTTTCAGGAATTTTAAGTAGGGTCTGTGTGATATTTCAAAGTGATGAGAAGCATGCTTTGCATACATGAAGTCCTATGTTCTGTCTCCAGAAATGTATGGTTCCCTAATTACCCTTAAATGTAACCACTATTACCATTGGTGCAAAGCAACAAAGTGTCACAGGACAACAAAGCAAAAACCATTCCAGCATCCTTAAGAATGACTTTTTAGGGCCTGAGATTTAGTACAGTTAGCAGGGTAATTGCATTGCTTTCAGCATACCTGGGTTCTATCCTCACATCCAATATGGTCCCTTAGTACCACCAGGAGTGATCCCTGAGTGCAAAACTAGGATTAAGCCCTGAGTAACATTGGGTATATCCCAAAAACAAACAGATAAGTTTTTTGGGGATCCTTACAATTTATTTCATCAAATCTGTTTTTTTCTTATTTAAGGTTCTTCATCTACAGACACTTTGGGTAAGCTTATTTTCTTCCTGGGAAGTAAGAACACATTCCATTGTTTTGGTAACACTGAGAAATCATAGATATTAATTCTTCATATATGCTTCTAGCATATACTGTTAAAGTATAAATGTCAAGAAATTAAACAATGAAGTGTTTCAACAAGTTAAGCAGTGATCAGCCTCATACAAATAAATAATGCATTTCATAGTTTTTATTCAATTTATTATGTATGAGTTTGGTAAAATATATATGTAATTAGAGTCTGGTTTCACAGATCAAAGGCTGACTTTTTCCAAACATACAATGGGCTTTCCTACAAGGTAATAAAATATAGCCTTTGTAGACAGGACGCATATGGATAAAAAAGGCAAGCAGATGGTGCTTTTTTGCCCCTAAGAGACAACCAAAAAGAACTGCCCCTACCAGGCATCTCTCAATACTCCCAAGGATTATAATCTTGGAGGGAATTATTACTGGGGAAAGCTGCCACTGAGATTGGCTTCAAGTAATTTTCTTGAGCAAGAGACTTGTCTCTGAAGACAAAGCTCTACCTGAGAAGGCATAAGTGATTTATCTCAGGTCAGGTTATGGTCCTCCTAGTGTTCATCGATTTGCTTGAGCAAGCCCAGTAACGTCTCCATCATGAGACTTGTTGTTACTGTGTTTGGCATATCGAGTACGTCACAGGTAGCTTTCCAGGCTCTGCCCTTCAGGAGAGATACTCTCGGTAGCTTGCTGGGCTCTCCGAGAGGGGCAGAGGAATCGAACTCGAGTCGGCCATGGTGGCTGTGTGCAAGGGAAACACCTTTCCTCTGTGCTATCGCTCCAGCCCGCAATGGATAACGCATCTGACTATGGATCAGAAGTGATTTAAATGGTGTTATTTTCATTTCTTTGCCTATGGGTCAGCACTCATCTACAGATGATAGCTGAAAATAATTCAGTTAGATAGATGCCAGTGATGTTTTTTTCTATGAACCAGCAGAATATTTCTGTGAACCATTGCTGATTCACAGTCTGATGACTTAAAATCCTCCCAGGATGGGAGAAGCATGCTGAAAGTAGAATATAGACCAAATATGAATGCCACTCATTGCCTCGTTTGCAAACCACAACACCCAAAAGGAGAGAGAGAACAAAAAGAAATGCCCTGCCACAGAGGCAGGGTGGGATGGGAGGTATGGAGGGTGGGAGGGATACTGGGATCCGTGGTGATGGGAAATGGGTACTGGTGGAGGGATGAGTATTTGATCATTGTATAATTGAAACCCAAGCACAAAAATTTGTAAGTCTACAACTGTACCTCATGGTGTCAACAAAATTTTTTAAAAAAAGAAACTAGAACTAGAGGCAGTAAATCGCCCTAGGGGATCATATCCAGGGAAGTCCCATTAGGTAATGAGACCAGGCTTTGCATAACATAAAAAGACAGTTAAGAAGGAGTATCTTATATAAAAAACCAGAAGTGGGATTCATCTAGTTCCCCAATTTCACCTACTACAGTTTGCCAAGATCTGAACTCCACCTGAATATCACTTGGGCTTGCAGACTTAAATCATCAGTTTGACAAATGCTGTTCTAGAAGTTTTAATCATTAACTGCCTAACAGTTTTTTACCTCCCGATCCTGAACTGTTGGTTGACTTTTAGCATTGTGGCATCTACCTTAAACCAATCTACTGCGCCTCCGGGGTCAGCCTCAGATCTCTGCTCTCCCATACCTTGTTATGCTATGTTGGGTGCTTCTGTTTTACATTCCTGATCATGCCACTCCCCACACTAATGAAATCTCTATACAGTCACACTGTAGCACTGTCCTATTGTTCAACAATTTACTTGAGCGGTCACCAGTAACAACCCCATTGTGAGACATGTTACTGTTTTTTACATATCCAATATGCCACAGGGATCTTTCCAGGCTCTATCGTGTGGCGGGATACTCTTGTTAGCTTGCCAGACTCTCTGAGAAGGAGAGAGGACTCGAACCCGGGTCGGCCTTATGCAAGGTAAACGCCCTACCCACTGTGCTATCACTCCAGCCCCTGTAGAGTAGTCCCTGAAATGGATCAGAGCCCTTTAATTTGGGAGATTGAAAAGGCTCCATCTATGTTGACACTATCTTTCCTCCTTCCTCCCTCTCCCTCCTCCCTCCCTCCCTCCTTCCCTCCCCCTCCTCCCTCCCTCCCTCCTTCCCTCCCCCTCCTACCTCCCTCCTTCCTTCTCTCCCCCTCCTTCCTTCCCTCCCCTTCCCTCCCTCCCTCCCTCCCTCCCTCCCTCCCTCCCTTCCTTCCTTCCTTCCTTCCTTCCTTCTTTCCTTTCTTCCTTTCTTCCTTCCTTCTTCTTTCCTTCGTTTCTTTTTTCCATTTTTTAAAATTTAAGCCTGGTGATTAACAATACTGCTAATAATAGTTTATAGTGTTCCAGCTCCACACCCACTATCAAGCACAGTGTCTCTTCAAAAAATGTCACATGTCTCCCTCCTATTATTCCACTCTATCCCCTTGGCAAACTCATTTCATTAAAAATATCTTTATATATCTTTATAGTTTGGGCCACATGCTTATGAGAGTATTAACACTTATGATTTTGATGTACATAGTCACCTTCCTTTTTATGTATCACAGTGTCATGATAGCATTGAAAATAAAATTATATTGCAACTTTTTTCTGCTGTCTGAAATCTTCTCTGTCATTTTTTTATTGTTTGTAATAAACTGACCCTTCAGTTGTCTAGTCATTTTCAGAGACTATTGTTTTTATAGAAATGTTGATTTATTACATAGATGAGGAGGAAATAACCCTAGTGTCATTACTAGTCCATTATTTTACCAGAACTCCTAAGGCTTTTATATTTGGCAGTACATATACGTATCATACGATCAAATAACCACTAGTTAAAACATAACTTTACCATGGTTCATACCTTTAATGAGCGGTAAAAAGTAATTAGAGCAAAATAATTTACTACATTGCTCAACTTATATAATTAATTAATTTTGTGTCACCCTATAGAAACAAATAAAATAACTACTTATATTTCCAATTTCTTTATGCTTTTGTCCATACCAGCAGTGAATATGTTTAATAATCTACCAAAAGAACCACTTGAGCAAAAGTATCAGAATTCCTTCATAAAATGAATGTAACAATAAGCTAATGAGGCTTATTTGTCATAACTAGTAAATAAAAGACAAAAAATAAGTCCTCAAAAGTATACAATGTGTCAAACATGCTGTGAATGTTAAAAAGATATGTGAATAAAATTGTATCATATGTAATTTAATAAGAGTTCTTAGAGTAGATAATTAGAATTAAGCTCTGGAAGGATAAATTATTTAAGAAATGAATTAAATACACCAGGGAATTCAATTGCTGTTATAATCTTCTGTTTGGGCACTAATGTTAGAAATGAGAATTCACGTATTTTTACGTTTATATAGTGAACAATGAAAACCAAGATATGATGCTCAAAGTGGTGGAGCTTTTCCAAAGACTATAGAGTGAGAAAAGAAAGAGTCTCTCATCATAAAAAAGTCAGCAAAGAGAATATTGTAGTCTAATATAGATAAAGACTTAAATTTCTTCACATCTTCCTTCTTTTATTCTCTAAGCACAATCATTTTGTACTGAACCTTAGAGTCTTAAAGCAATATAAATCATCTGTAATTTGTCAGAGAATCCAATATCCCTTTCTCACCTCAAGATTATTTGAAGATTTGTTAAGAAAGTCATGTCAATACTATGAAATGATAAATCCCAACAGCAGACTTATAGATTAGTAATTATTCTTCCACATAACTACTCTAACTTTTAGAAGGGATAACATTATGATTACTGTCTAATATATGTCAATGAATGTTTTATTTCTTGTATCTCCTTAATTGGTAGTACATTACCCAGTCAATACATTTCACTATATGACAAATTATTATTGTCCTAATTTCATACATTTTTCTTTGTCTTCATATTCAGTGTATATTAGAGTAACTTGAAATCTCTCTAAAGTGTTTTCTTTTGAAATTATCTTGAGATCAATAAAAAATTTTATTATAATCTTCCTATGCTCTGACTCCAAATACATTTAGTGTGTTTGTGTGTGTGTGTGTTACTCATTCAATTTCCTTCTCAGAGTAATGTACTTTTCAATATCCCTATATTTCCTATTGTTCCACCTATGAAACAAACTGGAATTTGGAAGTTGACAGCACACACAGATTTCATAGCTAAAAATCTTGAAAAGTTAAGATAAGTTTATAGAATCCCGGAGGTACAGAGAAATTTATTTTCATTTTCTTTACCTTGAACTAACAGCTTCCATTCCACATTTTACTAGAGTTATCGCTCTTGTAAGAGCTATAACCCAGTATCTCTGAAGTTGGTAAAACTAGACAACATTCAGTTACAAAAATAGTAAAATGATATATGTCAATGCCTTCATTTACATTTATTCTTCAACATCTGTCTTGACCCTTAATTTGTTTCTTTTACTCTTCCAAATCACTTAAGCATCACCTGGTAATTAATTTATGCTGACTGACCTGACACTTGGATCATGTGTTTTAAAAAAAGAACACTAACTTTTCTCTTTAGCTTTTATTCACAAAATATTTAATTTTTTTCATAGGGAATAGGTATGATA
Organism: Sorex fumeus; assembly: GCF_029834395.1. NCBI lineage: Eukaryota > Metazoa > Chordata > Mammalia > Eulipotyphla > Soricidae > Sorex > Sorex fumeus. The sequence continues at coordinate 12,370,575 of NW_026606155.1, forward strand.
TGGTAAGGATCCCAGAGACATATATTTATTTTTCTGTTTTATAGCAAGAATTTCTGGTGCTTATGGCTATTCCTGACTCTGCTAAAGGGACACTTCTGTTTGTGCTTGAGGGACCATCTGTAATGTAAATCAAACAAAAAAGTTCACTATATGCAAGACAAGTGACATAAACCAATAGCATTTCTCAAGCCCTTAACATTTGTACTTTTAAAACTCAGTGTTGCCTTAAATCTCCACAGCTGATCTCTGCCATTTCAAGGAGTCAGCTCCATGTTCCTTGAACTTCTGATCCCTGCACCACACCTCAGGACAGATAAGTCTCCTGACTGACAAATCTGAAGTTTTTTTAGAATTTGGGATAGGATGATTTTCCCCCTCCTGGCTAGACTCAGAAGCATCCATCCCTGACTTCCACCATTTCAGTAGGACCAAGATCCATCACTCCCGATGCTTTCTCATATGTGGGTCCCACAGCAAGTCCTCATCAAATTTCATTCATCTTATAGTTGTACTTCCTACTGCTGTGTGATGATTAGCAAGGATGGGAAAGAGGATGTTATTCCATTGTTTGTTGAGTGGGAATGCAGAAAGAGACAGAAGAAAGCGAAGAAGGGAGACATGCCTATAGATGCCTATACATGCAAGTTAAATTGCAGCACTGTAGCACTATCATCCCATTGTTCATCAATTAGCTCGAGTGGCTACCAGTAATGTCTCTATTTTTCCCAGCCCTGAGATTTTGCAGCCTCTCCTTACTTGTCCTTCCCAACACTGCCGTACTGGAGGCTCTTTCAGGGTCGGGGGAATGAGGTCCGTTATTGTTACTGTTTTTGGCATATCAAATACAGGTAGCTTTCCAGGTTTGCCGAACGAGCAGGATACTGTTGGTAGTTTGCCGTGCTCTCTGAGGGGGACGGGGGAAATACTGCCGCAAGTTAAACATGAGTAATAAATATTAGAATTACATAAAATAAGAGTAGAACTAAAATTTATTACAAAAAATGGAACATGTTAAATGTATTATGTTTGTGACCCTTAGTAATTTACATAATATAAATCATGAAAATAATGTCTGCTTGCAAGAGAGAATTCCACAATTATTTTTTTGGTTTACATATATCTTTGTAAAAGTATTTCTTTTTCTGCTTTTCCTTAAAGCTTACATGCATTAAAATTTGCTACATATATTATCTCTGGTAAATGAAGGTTTAGCAACACAAATTTTCAAAAGGAGTCTTATCCAAGCTTTCTGTTCAGATTGGGAAATAATTACAAGAACATCATGTTAACAGTATCTTAAGACAGATGACTCAGAGTTACAGATATTAAAAGTTTTTCTCCTGCTTTATATCATGTAAACCTTATGAAGGTCCAAAGTTATGTCCAGAAAAGTATTTCTTGGAAATTATGGTAGAAAGTTGAGATAAAATATTAAATTTCCAAAATTTGAAAAGATTTCTCAAGTTATAGCAACAAAACTCTGCTCTTAAGTTTTTTTAGAAAAAAGTATCTCTATGATGAAACTTTCTCTAAAGTTATATCATGAAAAATTATTTCACAAAAGGCCCTTTCAGAAATATTAATTTTATGACTGCATTGCAAAAGGTTTTATAAGGAACAAAGAAATAATATGTCTTATCTTCCAGATGTTAACAATCTAGTTTAAGTGCAATAAATCAAATATAAATAAAAATTGAGATTGTTTTAGTGAGTCACTTTAGTTCATTACAATTAAGAATTACCTAAGTTTTAGAGGCTGGAGCAATAGCACAGTGGATTAGGACATATGCCTTTTACACAGCTGACTTGAGTTCAGTCCTTGGCATCTCAAACTCATAGAAGTGATCACTTAGTACCACTTGGTGTGGCCAAAAACAAATGGAAAACTTAATGTCATTTTGATACTCATTACATGGCCTTAATTATTTTAAATATATTTCACAGGGGCTGGAGCCATAGCACAGCGGTAGTACGTTTGACTTGCCCGTGGCCAGCCCAGACGAGCCGGGTTTGATTCCTTGGCCCCTCTTGGAGAGCCCGGAAAGCCACCAAGAGTATCTCGCCCGCATGGCAAAACCTGGCAAGCTACCCGTGACATATTCGATATGCCAAACACAGTAGCAACAAGACTCACAATGGAGACATTACTGGGCCCGCTAGAACAAATCGAGCAAATTGATGAACAATGGGAGGATAGTGCTACAGTGCTACAGTTCATATTTCACAAAAAAATTATATCTACTCTGGAATTGCTAAAGGATATGAAACTATTACTTTAAGTTAGGGATTTATTTTTAATTTCAAGGTTTCCATGACTATAATTTTCACATACAGTCATGCTGGTTACATACTACACAATTTGAGGGCTACCATTTATAGGGGACTAGCCCCACTCAAGTTATTAGAGCACCATCAATATATAACATTTTCCCTAAGGATGGGAGAGATAGTTCTAGGAGATAGAATATATGCTCTGCATGGGAGATATCAGGCTAAATCAGTGACACACCCTACTTCCCTGATCACTACTGAGAATGAGCCCTAAGTCCAGAGTTGATCGAAAATACTTAACACCATTGTATATGGCATACAAAAAACTTTGAAATAAACAAAATATTATCTCTTCATTAAAGATTTTTATTTCTATACTTTTTCCTTCTAAAAGAGATTTCAAAATGTTTAGGCTTTTCTCTCTCTCTCTCTCTCTCTCTCTCTCTCTCTCTCTCTCTCTCTCTCTGTTCCTTTTTTTTTTATCCCACACTACTGGGCACATGGCTGAAACCTGGCAGGGCCCCGGGGTACTTACTTACATAGTGCGAAGTACAAGCATTACTCACTGAACTATCTTTGACCTCCAAGTGTTTTCCTTCTTATTGTCATTTTTATTGCTCAGAATTCTGGTCATAGTCACATTGCTTGAATTTGGGGTTTTATGCTCTGAATGTTAAACAAAAACTCTTATGAAATATAAAGCAAAGTTGGGGTTATGGGAAGATTGAAAACATAGCAAGAGGCCAAATATAATGCAGCAGGTAGGGTGCTTATCTTGCAATAGCCAACCCATGTTCAATTTCCTGTATCCCATATGTCACCCCACTCCGAGCACCTCTAGGAGCCAAGACTAAACCCTGAGTATTGCAGACTGTGGCACAAAAACAAACAAACAAAAAAAATAGAAAAAAAAACTTGACAGGGCAAATAAAATCCTATATGAAAATATTTAGACTAAGAATGGCATTTTAAAAGAAAATAAAAATTATAAACTAGATGTTTATTTTATAGTTTTAAATATCAAATTTTGTATTTTGATTCTCCTCTGCCACCTTAAACTTTTGCATAGTTATAAGGTAATGTCACATTGATAATACTAAAATTCGTAATTTTACCTTTAACTGCCACAACTTCTTACAAATAAAATTAAAAAAATACTGTGGGAAGTATAGATACTGTGCAAACTAATGTTTGTAAAATGAAGTGTATGTTTATCAGTACAGAGGTTCTCTCATTCTAAACAGCTACATACTAACCTTAACCAACCTACTCAACAACAAAATCAAACTTGATAATCCTATCTACGGCATTTTAAAATGGTAATTTTTTCAAGATATGCTATGGATGGCTGATTTTCAGAGGAAACAGCAATATTCTTAAGTTATAAACCTTGTCTATTGATATTCTTATAAGAACCTCTCAATAATTTATATTGTCTCCATATAATAAACATCTTGAGGTAATAAGTGTCCCACTTCCTTCCTTTACAAAATATGTAGAGTATCAGAAAATAATTTTGACTCAGTTAATTTTGTGTTAAAATTACAAAAAAATTTCAAAAAATAATAAAAAGGCCCTCCCGTTGATCGTCGATTTGCTCGAGCGGGCCCAGTAACGTCTCCATTGGAGACTTTGTTGTTACTGTGTCTGGCATATCGAATACTCTCGGTAGCTTGCCGGGCTCTCCGAGAGGGGCGGAGGAATCGAACTCGGGTCGGCCATGTTGGCCGCTTGTAAGGCGAACGCCCTACCCGCTGTGCAATCGTAAGATAATTTAAAAAATTATTTTGAAGATAACTAAAATACCCCAACAAAAGACTTATTGCTGTTATCTTAAGAGTGTCTACAGAGTCAGTGACATCGAAAGTAGAAGATCCAAATTCTAATAACCAAACTGAAAAATGATCCTTTTAAGAAGGCAGAGTGGGGAGTGAAGAGAACCTGGGGATATTGTGGAGGGAAGTTGAGACCCGCAGCGGGATTGGTGCTGGAATATTTTATGCCTGAAACTCAACTATGAATAACTTTTAAATCAAGTTGTCTTAATGAAAAATTTTTTTCATAAAAAAGGACTTGCAAAGCTATTAACAAGAATTTGAGGTATAGTCAGGACAATTATAGTGTACAAGACTTGAACTCAGAAAAGCAATACTAATACTCAGGACTCATTTTTCCCCTGAAAACATATTTTTGTTAAAAAAAAAGAAAAAAGGAAAAAGAAGAAAAAGAAAAGAAAAAGAAGAGCTTCAGTGACCTTTAAGGTCATCACAGAACATGCAGAAAAATCAAGATCAAATTTCCATTTAAAAAATTCTAATAAAGCTGAGATCGTGAGGGTAAAACCAAATAAAAGTCAATAAAAGTCAAGGACAGATTTAAAAAATCAACTGAATTTGAGGTTTGCATTCCTATAATCTTGGCTATGCATTATCCACAATGTTCTGTAATTAAAAATGGTCTTCCATAAATTGCACTCACTTAAGTTTCTCACAGTAAACAACCCTTCAAAGTAGACAATACCATCCTCTCAACATCATGTTTTTTCCTAATAAAATTTGTTTTAAAAAAGTAACAGAGGGGGTCTGAGAGAGAGTGCAGTGAGTAAGGCACTCACATGTGTGTGATTGACCCAGGATTGATCACTGATACCATATACGGTTTCTCAGCAACTGCCAGAACTGATTCTTGACACTGAGCCAGCAGTAAATCCTGAGCATTGCCAGATGTAGCCCGAAAACAAACAGGGCAAAGGTAACTAAAATAATTTATTTTTTAGATTAAAAAATTAAAAAATAATGATATTCTGAAACAAAATGATTAGTAATTGATAGAACTAAGAGAAGTATATCATATGGTTGAATATATTGAAATTTTATTGAAATTATTGTCTCAGGACTGACCTCACTGAGATATTAACCTGTTGAAAATTTAGATATCCATGCTTTCTGACTGAAATCTCCAAGCTTTCTTGGGGTCAGGATGTGCTATTTTCCCACTTCCCCATACTTTTGAAAGCACCAGCAGCCACCCACATGAATCAACATCAGCACCACCATATAAGCTCTTCTACTAATCTTTCTTCAGAGACCCATAAATAAATCTCAAAAGAGATCAAAAGCTGCAGTTATTCTTGGACCCACACATGGCTAAACAGACAAGGGTAAATTATAGGGGGCGGTGGGTCAGCCTGCTGCCCTCCCAACCAGAGTTCCCAACAGTCAGTTGCTTCCACAATCCAAAATCGCCACCATGCCCTTGTGGGGAGTCCAACATATCTGGACAGAGTTCATTGAAATATAATCTGCTGAATATTTTGGGTATGCAGTTTTCGTGACTGAAATATCCAGGTTTTCTGGGACCAGTCAGGGTGTGGGACTACCTCTCCCCACCTCCCTATACTTTGGGAAGCTTTGACAGTCACGTCCACACCCCAAAACTGCTACCCAGTAAGAAAGCCACTCAAATCTTGCATTCTGATAAAAATATTTAACTTATCCCTGAATGAACACAATGACCTTTTAGTACTTACATAGCAAAACATAATGTACAAAAGGAGAGAGAATAGGAAGAAAAGTGCTTGTCATAGAGGTAGGCTGGGGGAGGAAAGTGTTGGTGAATTGTGGGAGAGAAACGGGGAACATTTGTAGTGGGAAATGTACACTGGTGGAGGGATGGGTGTTGAATCATTATATGACTGATATCCAATTATGATCAGCTTTTAAATGGTATGAATATTTAATATACAAATTTTAAATCAAAAATTTAAAAGAGTAAATCAAAATCAAGAAAAATAATCGTAGTGAAGTTCTAGGAATCAAGGACAAATAAGATATTTTTGCACAGGAGAGAATAATAGGCTAACAACAGAGAAACAGAGTTTTTATCAGTAAGTGACTTAATAACAAAAACACTGGAGGTCAAAAAACATTAAAGTGATGTATTGGATTTGCTGAAGGAAAATCTTTGCCTAAAGTAGAATATCCTTCAAGTGGATCATTTTCATACTTATTCCTCTGCTGCAACAACTGCAAAGACTCCTCAATTGACCCACAATAAGTCCAATTCTAAACTCTTTCCTTGAAGAAAAATAAAATTATTGTAGATAAGAAGAAAAATAACGAGTAAAATTAAATGGTACTAATTTTAATTTTTCATAGTCCAAATTCATACTGATAATCAAATAATGCTTAATTGCAGAGAGTGAGTACTAGTAAACTATAACATCAAATATAAGCAAAAGCAACAAAGGTTGTATCTTTTAATATCCTTGCATTATCTAAAAGTAGAATTAAATTATAAGTAATATGACTCTTTGATAATTTGATGCTGCAACCTTTCAAATACTGAATTCAACCATGGAATAAATCAGAGCAAACAATTAAATTTCAAAACAATAGAGTAAAAATAACTCATCGGTAATTTTATATGATAAGCTTAGAAAAATCAAAATAGGCAAGAAAGAAAAGAGATAGTCTAAATAAAGTACGACAAGATTATGCACACATTTTAAAATATCCATGAAGTTATTAAATGTTAATCATTAATATCAACATCAACCTAGATTGTAACACATTTGCTTTCTTTGTTAAAATTTAAGATATATTTAAAATATAATAAACAAATGTTTAAAAATGTATTGTAGTTATGTTAACTGGGTAAAAGATATACTATGTTAATCATAAGCATGAAATACCATCTCTTCTGAAAGTTGAATGGCATCCTCTAAACTCATGATTCTCCTTCATGTGATACATACAATTAGTTCTATAGAGAATTGGGCTTATATCCACTAATGAACCCAATGATGTAGGAGTAACATAAGTACATTTTCCAATATTATTTAAATAATTGATAAAGAAACAAGAAATTATGCACTTTGAGCATTTTCTTAGCTCTTTCAGATCTTTTAGATCAAAGAAAATAGAACTCAGACTTCAGCTTATGTTTTGACACCTAAAATCATACAGCAACACTTTTGTTTCATAGTACTGAGTAAGGTGAATACACCTGTAGAATAAGTTATTATATGCAAATATTGTAGCCTCTAAATAGCAAAAACAATTATTTTATATATTTTAAATTATGAATACAAAATCACTGTCACTGTCACTGTCACTCAAGCTGTTTATTTATTTACTCGAGTGGGCCCAGTAATGTCTACACTGTGAAACGTATTACTGTGTTTGGCATGTCGAATATATCATGGGTAGCTTGCCAGGCTTTGCCATGTGTGCGAGATACTCTCAGTAGCTTTTTGGGCTCTCCAAGAGGGGCGGAGGAATCAAACCTGGGTCGACCAGGTCGGCTGCATGCAAGGCAAAGGCCCTACCTGCTGTAAAATAATTAAATATGTCATAAGGCAAAAACTTTCAATTCTGTATGATCTGCATGTATAGTTTCTTTATCCAAACTGATTCTTTACTTGCATAATGCTTTCTTGCCCAGGTCCAAGAATGCTCATATGTTCAATACAATTTTAAGCCACCAAGTTAAGTACATTCTGCTCATTAGTAGAAACATTTTTATAAAAAAATAGATATTTGCCTCGCTTAAATTGTCTTGAGTAATTTAATGTTATCCCAGATTTCAAAAAAGAGTTAAACATCTATTCTAAGAAATTGAAGATATAATAACAAAAACCTTCAATGTGATGAAAAGTGTTAGACAAGGGCTCTAGCAACAGTACAGCATTAGGATGCTTGCCTTGCCTGTGATGGGCCCTTATTTTATACACAGCAACACATCTGGTCTCCCAAGCCCACCATGAGTGATGCCTGACACAAAGCGAGGAGGAAGTCATGAGCAGTGCCAGATTTGCTCCCCAAATTAAAAATAAATAAATAAATAAATAAATTAGTGGTAGAAAAGAAATATGTAAAAATATTAACTATATAATAATCAGTACAAGAGTATGATTCATTACACTATTCACTTAGACTACTTTTGAATTTCTTGTTTAGGGCTATAGACATGGTCTTACTCACTACTAGTTCAAGGTTTTTATTGAACTGGTGAAGGGATGTGTGATGGAACATTGTCTGACTGAAATTCAATCATGAACAATTTTGTAACTGCATCTCAGGGTTGAACTGGTGAAGGGATGTTTGATGGAACATTGTCTGACTGAAATCCAATCATGAACAATTTTGTAACTGCATCTCAGGGTGATACAATAAAAAATAAATAAATAAACAAACAGCAAAAAAAAGTAGTCCAGAAACTTTCCTTAAAATTTTGTAAGGAAAACAGGACAGTGCAATAAAACTCAAAAGAATGTGTAACTCTGCCAACTCAGTAAGGACCCTTGTCATGTTAATTTTAGCTACTAGAGCAAAAAAAGACGTGGAAGTAAGACAAAGCACAATAAAGTGTAAGGAGAAACACAATTATATTCATCCTGAACAGAGCTAGCAGTAACAAGGTATCTTGTCATAAAAAAAAAAAAATTCAAGTGCATTGTTTTTACATTAAGCTTGCTTTTCAGTAAAAATTCAGCCTAAATTTCATTATAAGTTCAATATAAACAATTTGGAACATTCAGGGATGGGGAGATAGCAGTATAGCAGGTAGGATGATTGTTTTGCATGCAACCAGCCTATGTTCAATCCCTGGCACCCCAGTACTCCCTGAAGCACTGCCAGGAAGAATTGATTCCATGAGGGTCGAACCAGGAGTATCTGAACACCTCCAGGTATGGCACCAAACAAAACAAAATTTTTGTGCCATCAGATAAAACTCTACAGAAAGGCAAATTAAGGTGCTTTAAAATTTGGAGTGTATTCAACAAATCATTAATTTTATATATTAATTCTGTGCATTCTTGAAATACTTAATTTCAATTTAAGCATTTGAAAAGTATTGCAAATACAAATCCCATATCCCAAAAAGTGTCTTTACCTGCAAGGCCTAATTTAACTTTGGAAATCTTTTCAGGATGGTGGTAGATATTTAATTATAGTCATTTATTAATTTTAAAATACACCTATACTAAAAAATTGAAAAAGATAGGAATGCAAAAGCCAAGCAAATTTTTATTTAGAATTCACAATAATATTAAAATTATTAAGTATATTTTTCTCCTTTTTATTATTCCTTGATCAATATACTTTATTAGTACTAATACTAATTAGTTCTAATACTTTAAAGTATTAGAACCAATGATATTTACTAACTAGTTAACATATGTTTAATGAAGATTAATTCTGCAAACAAGAATGAAACATACTTCAAAGAATACTACCTCATCTTCTAATTCATCAATGAGATTGATTAATATTTTTCTTAAAGCTTTTAGTAAACAAGTGTTTTCAATAGTTATTTTGAATGGTGTCTGATAGAAAAATGATTTATTACATGAAAAATGTATTCACATTATACAGAAGATAGAAATTTATAAGTTTCAAGCCAAACATTTTAATGCTTACATTATGATTATTGTTGTTGTTGTTGCTGTTGTTGTTGTTGTTATTGTTGTTTTATTTGGTGCCAGACTCAGGGGTGCTTAGGGGTTACTCCTGGCTCTGTGTTCAGGAGTTACTCCTGGCATGCTCAGGGTTCCAAGTGGAATGCTGAGAATTGAACCCGGTCACCCACATACAAGGCAAACGCCTTCCCTGCTGTACTATTGCTCTGGCCCCAACACCTATATTATTAAGATATCATTTTACCATTTGGGAAAAAAATGCTATCTATATATTTAGCTAAATAATGTTCTTGTAATTTTATATCTATTTATATTTTTTATGACTTATTTTTCCACTATTTATTTCTATTTTGAGAGCCTTAAATAGAACCATTATATTTTCAAGGTAGAAATATTTGGAAAGTTTATATTCACTTTCTGAATGATACACTTTTTGCATGATCCATTTCCTGGGTTTTATGTTGGGTAATGTGGATATATTCTACAGTCCTGAACTCATAGAGTTTATGGTTTTGCTAAAATACATTAAGCATTAAATATATGTTTACATAAATATCCATAAAACACTCTAAATACATATTGGATTGAATATGACAAGTGATCAAGAATAAAAGCAAATAAAAAAGACATCTGGCTATTGTCTTTGTTTTTTAGAGTTAATCTGCAACATACACATAAAATTTTATTTATTTATGCTAGGGGCTCAGCAAACTGAATCTTAGGGTGGGAGGTTCAGTATCACCCAACATTATTATGGAGCAGGCTGTCCAGAAAAACCAACATTGATATTTAAGATGGGAACTTTGGGTGTGCAAGTCTAAGTGAACATATTGTTGGAGATCAACTATAGAAGATTCCATCATCAGTGCTAAGGTAATTCAAACTATACAACTAGCCACCAACATTCAGTTTAACTTGGCTTTCGTGGAAATACTTCATATTTCCATAGGACATTAAAATCAAAAGGAAACATACAATGAGAAAATAAATTGTAAGTTGAAAATCCCTTCACTGTAGTATGAATTTTATACATTTACTGGATTTTATTTGTACCCTTTTTTTGAATATTAAATTATAAGTCTAATTACTTTTTATTGATTTTGGTACTACCTGATGCAGTTTGTAGAAACTGGAGATGACTTTTGTGTGTGCTGTAAATTTGTAGTTAGACTTAAAAGGGAGGGTCATCTTCTATGTTCCTCATTTGTCCTCTGAACTTGATAGAAACAACTATGTAGTTTGACTAATTCTTTATAACAAAGAGGAAAACCTAGTTTTTGGTATTCCAAATGACTTTTATATCTGGCTGAGACACTAGTGACTTACATATAAATGGTTTGTGTTCATGTGGAGAAATGTGAATATAATTACATATAGAATTGAAACATGGTTTATTAATGTCTTTAGTAAAGGAAAGGAGTGATCATCTGTGACAATTTTATTAAAACAGGTAGAACTTTTATATAAAATAAAAACAAAAATAAGAGCACTAAAATATGCCAGCAAGTTTCAAAGTACAGAAATAAAGAGAATCTATCATTATTTTTGAAATAAAAGCGTTTCATTTAGGAAGTATGAGAGGAAAGGGAGATTAGAGAAATGAAAAGGGGAAACCAATGAAGTAAAATAAAGTAAATAGAGATCACAAGATACTATGCAAGTGATTTCAAATGCAGGAAGTTAGACAAAGAAATATTAAAATAAAAATAATAAATGCTATCTAATGGTGGTTATAGGAAATTACCTACTGGTTACACTTTAAGTACTGGGAAAAGATTTTAAAACACTAATGCTCTTGTAGGGATTCCTCCATCCCTCTAGGAGAGCCCAGCAAGCTAGCGAGAGTATCCCACCCACATGACTGAGCCTGGCAAGCTCCCCATGGCATATTCGTTATACCAAAAACAGTAACAAGTCTCACAATGGAGATGTTAATGGTGCCTCCTTGAGCAAATCAATGAACAATGGGATGACAGCACTACAGTGCATATAGAAAAAATTAAGTAGAAACCATGATTGTGACTTCTTCTTTTTGAATTAATATCTCCTCAAACATACAGGAGGATCAATACATGTTCATTTTTAGGATAATTAAAATTACCTTCTCTTCTGCAGTTAACTACTGGGAAAAAAGAGATTTGTGCAAAAATATCAAGAGAAAAATAAGTAAATACATTCTAAGGCAGACTTCTTTTTAGATAAAAAAAAAGTGTTCACTCTTGAGGAAATAAAGATTTGGATATTAATGTATAAAGTTTTTCAGAGCAGAATGTGGATAACGAGTGAACATGGCATAACAAAAATAACTCAAAGTCAATTTAAGCATTTTCTACCTTTGTTAAAAATATGTTCTCATATACCATTTAAAGTCAGCAAGACTGGATTTTAAATTTTAAATCTCATACTTGCCTTTCCTCTGGTATAAAACAGATCTATAAGACAGGATAACGTGAAGAAGAAAAGCTATAATTGTTTTTGGATGCTTGCAAAGGAATATAATTTGGAGCAACCATTGAATAATCATAATATATAATTAAAATATCTTTATGGCATACTTAACATAGTAAAAAATATTTTAATTTTCTTTTTTTCTTTTAACTTTAAGAAAATTTTGAATAAAAAAGCAGATTTTAATATCCCCATACTGCTCAAGAACAGAATGAAACTCAGCAAGTTGAACAATATGAATTGAGTTCACAATGATAAAGAGAGTGTATGGTAAAATTAGAACTTAAATCCAGGTCTCAGATTTCATTGTCAATAATTTCTTTATTTCTATGTAAATTAATTTTTAAATGTTGGTCCTGTGACTTAAAATATTGTTAATGATAGGATTTTATGCAATAAAAATCTCAAAATTAAAACCTACTACCAATATAGTAAATACTATTTTGGAAGAAAAAGAAAAACATAAGCCATTTTTTGAATACAAAATACCATCCCTGGAGGTATTCATACATAAGCCATTTCCTTAATACAAAATACCATCACTGGAGGGGGCTGGAGCGATAGCACAGTGGTAGGGCGTTTGCCTTACAAGCGGCCAACATGGTGGACCCGAGTTCGATTCCTCCACCCCTCTCGGAGAGCCCGGCAAGCTAGCGAGAGTATCTCGCCCGCACGGCAGAGCCTGGCAAGCTACCCGTGATGTATTCGATATGCCAAATACAGTAACAACAAGTAACAACAAGATGGAGACGTTACTGGGCCCACTCAAGCAAATCGATGAACAACGGGAGGACCGTGACCGTGACCATCCCTTAGAACACAGTACACAAATTTTTTAGAAACTCATTCTTTAGAAGAAAAATACTAGATGGCCCGGATGACCTTGGTAGAGGGATATTAGCACTGGTGTTGGGAATGGTGCAATAACATTCTATGGCTAAAATAGTAAATATGAATTTAATAGTAAATATGAATACTATTGAAGATTGTGATACTCAATAAAAACAAAATCACATTAGTAAATATAAATGATCACACATTAAATCTACCAGTTGTGTTTATTTATATATATTTTTACCAACTTATTGCTAATAAATATGTTTCAGGTGATTGAAATAAATCAGCCATAAAATAAAAGCTTGAGTATATATGAGATGTAAAACTGAATAGAGGATACTGATGTCAATAAACTTTATAATAAGTGATAAAGTTATATGAGTATGTGTTGATCAGGAGAGTTATGTTCAGTGCTTACAGTAGTAGTTGCTATAGTTAGTTCAAAATGAGCTGGAAAAATCATTACATCTTGATGGGGAGGAAGCATGTCTGATGAGAATGTAGAACTTTTAGTTTATGGTTTGAGACCCTGACAGGTTAGTCAATATATCTACCTCTCTCTCTCTTCCTTCTCTCTCTCTTCTCTCTCTCTCTCTTTCTCTCTCTCTCTCTCTCTCTCTCTCTCTGTCTCTCTCTCTCCCCCACTCTCTTTCTCTCTCTCTTTCTCATCTATCAGGTATAACCACCTCTAAAAATATTTAATATCATACCTCAATTTCAAACTTTTATTCCTACCTACCGGCATAGTGGTAGGGCGTTCACCTTGCGAGCAGCCAGCCCAGCCGAGCCGGGTTCGATTCCTCTGTCCCTCACGGAGATTCCAGCAAGCTATCGAGAGTATCACACCTGAACAGCAAAGCCTGGCAAGTTACCCGTGATGTATTCAATGTGCCAAACACAGTAACAGCAAGTCTCAAAATGGAGACTTTACTGGGCCTGCTCGAGCAAATCAATGAACAATGAGACGACCGTGCAGTGCTAGTCAAACCTCTCAAATTTCTTTTCTTGAATAAAGTATTATTGCTAAATTTTTTGCTCCTTCTAACTTCATGAATATTTAAATTTTATTTCATTTTACTGATAATTATATAAAGTTCATCATATGTGAATGTTTGTGACTGTCATACAAACTAATTCTGAATAACATATTTTTCATATTCTAGAACATAAATATTTCATTTTTTTATTTGTGCCAACATTTCAAATTAGTTTAATTCACATGATTTTATTACCACCTAGGAGAAGTGAAAATATAGTCAAATGAAATATTTCTAAGGTCATTTAGTTGAAGTTTTATTTCACATGTTAAATTCAGAATTTAAATTATGACCCAAACTGTATTCCTTCTGTATATAAAATATATGTATTTGCTGACTTAGATTATTTTGACATTTTCAACAATATTTTAACCCTGCTAAAATGTTTATTTTCTCTCTCCTTTTAAGAGATGTCTTGTGAATGAAATGAAAGCTGACCTATAGCACTGTAGCAGTGTCCTCCTGTGGTTCATCGATTTGCTCCAGCGGCACCAGTAATGTCTCCATTGTGAAACTTGTTACTGTTTTTGGCATATTGAATACGTCATGGGTAGCTTGCCAGGCTTTGCTATGTGGGTGGGATACTCTCGTAGCTTATCAGATACTCTGAAAGGGGAGGGTCTGCTCCTTGGAAGGCAAACACCCTACCCACTGTGCTATTGCTCCAACCACCTTATCCTTTAAATTCTCTTAAATGATCTTGCAGTAATAGCAAACACAGATTAATTATCTATCATATATTGAATGTAGCTAAATTTTTATCATATATATTGATATATCGTATATATTGAATGTAGCTAAATTTATATCTACAGAACCCCTATTTTACTGATTTTACTGATGAAGATACTGAGGTAATAAATAAATAAGAAAGAATTTTCTCTTTTTTTTTTGTCTTTACTTTTCTTATTCTTGATTTTGAACATTAGCCAGCTGGCTTTTCTCAAGACTTACTCTCAACTCTGTGCTCAGGGTTTATTCCCAATAGACCCTATTGCGTGGTAGGTTTCCATCCTAAGTAGGCCATATGCACAGCATATGCCCTTACCTTTTGTGCTATCACCACTCCAATTCGAGCTAAATAATATGAGATGGAATATAAATACAGGATATATGTATTCTTCACCTCCCACCTCACAATATACTACCTTCAGAAATAATCTTTCCTTGATACATCTGATATAAAGCAAGCTGGAGCAATAGCACAGCAGTAGGGCATTTGCTTTATACATGGCCGACCTGACTCACCCGGGTTCAATGTCACCACCCCTCTCAGAGAGCCTGGCAAGCTACTGAGAGTATCTCACGCACACAGCAAAGCCTGGCAAGCTAGTAGTGATGTACTCGATATGCCAAACACAGTAACAAGTCTCACAATGGAGATGTTACTGGGCCCGCTCTAGCAAATCAATGAACAACGGGAGGACAGTGACAGTAACAGTGACAGTATAGAAATAGAAAATAAATATTGCACCAACCATTCACATACATGTATATTTATTTTGATATGTGTATAAGTCTAGCATTTTTAAAACATAATTCTGAGTCTTGGATTATTATAAAATGGCCTTCTAGTTGATGTTATTGGACAGGAAGAATAAGATTAAAATATTTAAAACAAATTTTAAAAATCTTATTCATGCTAGTATGTCAAGACCAAGATTCAGTAGGATACAATAGAAAGCTATCTGTTACAGTTTTTGGTTCATACCCCAACAGTCAAGCAGTTCAATTACCAGATGTAATTTATATAAATATTGATGGCAAAAATTAATACTCCACAATTAAATGATATATTACCAGTCTAGGCATTGAACTGGAGTATTATGTCAAGAAAAGAGAGATGAAGAGTTCTGATTGTATACTGACAGATTCATCTTATTTTTCAGCAACACCTTAAAATATTGAAATTATTCAAAATAAAACACTGCAGAAAACAGTTTCTGTGTTCCTCTGAGTGAAATAGTTTCAGAGAGAGTACAGAGAAATAAAAGTTGTCCCAAACAATTTAAAACAGGTAAAAGTATTTCGAATGGCTTAAAATAAAAATATACTTCTAAAGTTAGCTGTTTGGGGAACCTGAGGTAGAACAGTATCCCCAAACACTTCCATTTGTTATAAATGGATGGGAAGAAAGGAAAGCAATCTCAGAGCAGCTATCAAAATTGTCAAGGATTTAGTAACATAAATCTCTCAGAAAAGATTATTTCAATAACGGCTCCTATCCATCATAAGCTGCATTAACACAAAATCTCTTCCAATGTCCTTGTCCTAAATCTACAAAACTTTTCGTTATTGTTCCTAGAAATTTTAATCATTACAGTCACTAAGCTATCTGATTCTCACAATCTATTGTGAAAGCTTTGTTATTTCAATGATACTCATTTACTCTTTGAAATTAGACTTTTGTATAACCACTATAGATAACACCTTATTGGGTTTTATAAATATCCCATATTTATTTATTTCACTATGTCTTGGGGCTGGAGTGATAGTACAGCAGGTAGGGCGTTTGCCGACCTGGCCGACCCCAGTTCTATTCCTCCACCCCTCTCGGACATCCCAGCAAACTACCGAGAATATCTCGCCCACCCGGCAAAGCCTGGCAAGCTACCCGTGATGTATTTGATATGCCAAACACAGTAACAGTGAATCTCACAATGAAGATGTTACTGGGCCCACTTGAGCAAATCGATGAACAATGGAGGACAGTGCTACAGTGCTACTATTTCTTATTAGATTTCTTAAATTAATTGCTTAATCGGACATCTGAAAAATGAATGAAAATTATTAACTGAATGAAACATGGAAGTCAAAAAGTTATTGTCTCTTTTCACAAAAGACAAGGTGTTTTGGGTAAAATTAAAGCTACTTTAAAGAGGAAAGAGATTTAATTCAGTCCACATTTTTAGAAGAAAATATGTTTTAGATTCTACACTAAAATATAGAAATGGGAGCTGAAATGATAGTACAGCAGGAAGGACATTAGCCTTCTTCACAGCCAACTGGGTTAAACTATTGACAACCTATATGGTTCTCAAGATTTCCAGGACTAATCTCTGAGAACAGAGCCAGAAGTAAGTACGGAACATTGTTGGGTGTGGCCTCAAATCAAAACAGAACAGAACACAGAAGTAGAAAATATTCAAGCAAAGTATGAAATTCACTGTTTAATGTTAATACATTTTCTATTTTTACATATCTAAATATCTATTATATATGTATTTATATATATTTATATACTTGTATAGCCCGGCAAGCTACTGAGAGTATTCGATATGCCAGACACAGTAACAACAAAGTCTCCAATGGAGACGTTACTGGGCCCGCTCGAGCAAATCGATGATCAACGGGAGGGCCTTTACTTTTTACTTTACTTATAGTTTATTTGTATCTCTCATCTGCCCCTCTGTAACAGAATAAGAGATAAATTTTAGAGATGTGTTATTTGTCACATATATTTTATTCTTTCCTATATCACAGAGCATGATTTTTTATAAAAAATAGCAATTAAGAAATCATACAATCTAAGAAATCTTTATCTAGACTTGTGATTTTAGGAAAGTAAACCTGTATGCACAGTTTTCACATATATAATACGAAGTATAATTGTAACCATTTCCAGCAGAGAGGAAGATCAGGTGTAAAGGACTATGCCTTCATGCTGCTGGTTGACTCCAGTTGGATTCCCAATAGATGGTTCCTAGGAATACTCGGTGGATGGGGTCATCCATGGCATTGCAGACATCATTGCATCCATAGGTCCTTGAATTGAACTAAAGTTGTTGCTGGACTCATATCACTGCTTGGGAGACTGACCCCTCTTCCTACAAATCACCTTTATGACAGAATTAAAGAATCACCTTCAAAATTTCTGGAAATTAATATTCAAAATGTATGACTATTGAAAATAGCTTTTATTATTATTTTAAATAAAGTGTACATTAATATTCTGCCTAAAAAAATTTATTACTGTTTTTTTACTGAATGTTTCTATTTGGCATTCTAGAGAAGTAATATGTTGTAGCATGTTGAAGGAATGACTCTAGCATATGAAAACAATTATTATGGCTTAGGTTATAGCTAGTTGGTGCTGAGGATGACAAAAAGTGAATTTGGGAATACAGAGTTTTCTTGGTCTGTGTTGCCTTGGGCAAATTAGTGATACTCAAAAAAATATCTGTTTTTATAAAATCGAGCCAAAAGTAGTATATAATGAGATAATAATTTGGGGAAAGTAAATTTTCATTACTTGGTACATGGTGAAGTTTTATTGTGCTGTCATTTTCTTTTTTTTTTTTTTTGTGGGGGAAAATGTGATAATTCTTTTAATTCTGACATTATCTCCCAGAAAATAGTAGACAATTTTAATATATCCACTAAAAATACAAAATTAAAATAAATGATAAATACAATCATTTGTTTAAAATAAATGAGAAGTCGTTGAGAAATTGAGCATATTTCTATGCTTAAAATGTTTTTATAAAAATGTAAAGAAAAACTTTTGCCTTTGGATTTTTCAGTATCATTTTTCTATATGAATTTCCTTTCACTTTGATTAAACATGTGTTCACAGTTGTGTACTTAAATATAAGTAAAATATAAATTGTAATAAAATTTACCCATATGAGAGTTTAGTATTATACAGGATATTCTACCTAAAACTGCTTATAAAGAAATTCTTTTTCATTTATTCATTTTAATTTTATTGAATCACCATGGGATAGTTGCAAGCTATCATGTTTGGTTACAATCACACAATGATCCAACATTCATCCCTCCACCAGTGCATATTACCAACCACCAATATCCTTGGTATACCCTCCCCTTTTCCACCCTCCCCCTGCATCCATAACAGACAGTATTTCCCATACTCTCTCTATTTTGGGGCATTATGGTTTGCAATGCAGATACTGAGAGGTTATCATGTTTGGTCCATCATCTACTGTCAGCACACATCTCCCATCCTGACCGGTTCCTCAGGCCATCATTTTGTTAGTAATCCCTTCTCTATTCCAGGTGTTTTCTCCCCTTTGCTTATAAGGCAGGCTTCCAGATGTGGAGCAATCTTCCTGACCCTTGTATCTACTGTCCTTAGGGATCAACCTCAACCTCATGTTATGTTGTTTCATACTCCACAAATCAGTGCAGTCCTTCTATGTCTGTTCCTCTCTTTCTGACACATTTCACTTAGCATGATACTCTCCATTTCTGTCCATTTATAAGCAAATTTCATGACTTCATATGTCCTAACAGCTGCATAGTATTCCACTGTGGAGATGTACCAAAACTCCTTTAACCAGTCATCTGTCTTATGGCACTTGAGTTGTTTCCAGGTTTTGGCTATTGTGAACAGTGCTGCAATGAACATATAGGTACAAGTATCATTTCTACTGTGCTTTTTTTGCATCCTCAGGATATATTCCCAGAAGTGGTATTGTGGGGTCATATGGAAGCTCAATTCTGCACTTCAAAAAAATAATGACTAAAATATAGAAAGAGCCCGCAGAATGGGAAAGAATATTTACCAAATACCCATTTGATAAGGGATTAATATCCAGGATATACAAGACACTAGTAGAATTTAACAAGAAAAAAACCTCCAACCCCATCAAAAATGGGGAGATGGAATGAACAGAAGTTTCCTCAAAAAAGAAATACAAATGACCAAGCACATGAAGAAATGATCCACATCACCAGTCATTAGGGAGATGCAAATCAAAACAATGAGATATCATCTCACAACACAGAGACTGGCACACATTCAAAAGAGCAAAAGCAACCAGTGCTGGCGTGGATGTGGGAAAAAAGGAATGCTCTTTCACTGTTGGTGAGAATGCCCACTAGTCCAGCCTTTCTGTAAAACAAAATGGGCAGTCTTTCAAAAGCTGTGATTTTTTTTAATGCATCAACATAACTATTATTTCTTCACTATGTCATGCACTTTGACCTTCATCTTCATTATGATGAATTGTAAAAATGAGATTCATAGTTTTGTTTTAAGAGCATTACAGTATTGGCAATGGTTTGGAGAATGCACTAAAAAAAAGAAAAAGAAAAAAGATAACATAAAGAGGTAGTTAAAATGTTCTGGTTTCACAGGAAGACAGATTTGTTTTTGATAATTGCAAAGAATTATAGAAGTGTGAAAATCTAAGTATGTTAGATAACTTAAAGTAAGCTTATGTTTGATTAATTTGTTATGTATATATGGAGGAAGAGGAATGGAGGAATGATAGGAAAGACAAATAAGTGATCATAACCAGCCTGCATTGGTGTATATATAATCCTGTGCAGGTTGCTTGTTCTTAATCACCTGCAAAGAAAATAGTAGAGAACTAGCAAACGTATGGAGAATAGTGTTTTTAAATATTTATCATATTATCTCATCACAATATGTAAAACTTTGGTATAGAGACACAGCAAGCTAAGATAGCAAATTCAAAGAAACACATATGCATCACATTACAGTGCAGTTTATAAAAACACAAAGGTGACAGTAGATATGTTATCAATATATACACCAGAATTGTAGAATAATATTAAAGAGATTCAATCCACTGTAAATAAATTTAAACTAGACAGTCTCTGCATTGAATCAGATAATAAATGCGCAATTACCTAACATTAACTATACCTTTTCTTTTGTTCCATCTCTTCTTCCTACTGATTTTATTTCCTGGGCTTATAACAGGGTACATAAAAATGTAGATTTTCCACATTATACTTTCCCATTTAATCATGTACTTTTTCAAATACTAGTTTGAAAAATCTATCATATTTTTTCAATCAAATAAATTTGTTTACATTATGTAAAATAATAATAGCTCTCTAGTATTTGAAAAACAGAATGCGTCTTTAGTATTTTATCAATGTATAATTATAGAAATAAAAATACCTGTGCTGATTATATCTTCACTTTATTTCTCTTGGATTATCAAGACTAGAAACTGTAGTTGATAACCTGTTTTCCTTTTTTTTGTAACTTTGCAATTTTTGCTTTAAGACTTCATATTGGGATATAAGTATCTGCTTATTTTAAATAATACATTTTTTACAAATATATACATTTATACCAGTATTGACTTCATTCCTAATTGTTTTAAAATATGTAAAATAATACTAAATAATTAATATTCCATTTTAAAAAACATCAGAAATAATCCCTCCACCCAAAATACAACTATAGAGAACTGCTTATTGATGATAAAAGGTAAAGGTAAAAGGTAAAGGCCCTCCCGTTGATCGTCGATTTGCTCGAGCGGGCCCAGTAACGTCTCCATTGGAGACTTTTGTTGTTACTGTGTCTGGCATATCGAATACTCTCGGTAGCTTGCCGGGCTCTCCGAGAGGGGCGGAGGAATCGAACTCGGGTCGGCCATGTTGGCCGCTTTGTAAGGCGAACGCCCTACCCGCAAGAACATTATTCTTCAATACATTATAACAGTCAAGGAGTTGAAATAATAGGCATTTTTGACACAGCAAAATTATTCTTATATCTGGTAAACTCTTTAAACTGATCTAAACCAGGTCTCAGTTTAAATATACGTTCTCTTAATCACTAATTTACAATTATATCAAATTCAAGTGCTCCTAGCATATTTCCAAGTTCAGTATGAGTCATTTACTATGCTACCTTTCGTAAGTCATTTAAATTGAATGCAGTTTTTGCTACTTTATGTTTACTTACACAAGCAAATTTGTTTTTTAAAATTTCCAATCTGTGTTTATGCCAGTGGCTGGAGCGATAGCACAGCGGGTAGGGCGTTCGCCTTACAAGTGGCCAACATGGCCGACCCGAGTTCGATTCCTCCACCCCTCTCGGAGAGCCCGGCAAGCTACCGAGAGTATTCGATATGCCAGACACAGTAACAACAAAGTCTCCAATGGAGACGTTACTGGGCCCGCTCGAGCAAATCGACGATCAACGGGAGGGCCTTTACCTTTACCTTTACCTAACTATAAGAATACACTGGTGTTATTTTAACAAGATTAAATTATAAAACAAAGAATCTTAATCCTTGGCTGTAACCTAGCTGTATGCCAGTTCTTCTTGGATTACCATATCTTTTATCTATCTTTTGAGGGGCTTTTTTGAGTGTTTTATATTTTAAGGAATATTAGTCTGAAAACTAGATATAGACAATTTAGAATAGATGTTGCATATACAATTTAATAACCATTGTTTGCTTTTTGCTTTAGAGTATTTCACAGTTTAATGATATTTGTGTAAAAATTAATGAACTTTAGTAATAAGTCCAAGTGTGTGCTATAACTATAGAATATTTTAAAATCTTGATTGCTTTCCTAGTACTTTTTGAGTAGTTTATATGTATTCTGGTTCTTATAATGATTTTTTTATTTTCTAAAAGTATTTTAAATTGGATTTCAACAGTCTATACGAAATCCATGAAACTGTGGAGATAACTTCAATCTGATATCAAAATATTCAAATAATTACTGTAGTTAAATAGCAAGAGAAGGACGTCATTGTTCCAATAGTGGGGTTTATAGACTTGATTTATTTGATTACTAATAGAAAAATATTAGTTTTGGCTTATAACACTAAGATATAAACTAATCATTCACCTCCTACATATATAAATACATATTAAATAAAATGAATATTTTAATAATAAGAAATAAATTTGTTTGCATAGGGGTTGTTAGCAGTGCTCGGAGCTTACTCTTAGTCATGCTGAGGGGGTCCATTTGTTGTGCTGGGAGTTGAACCAGAGTCGACTTCATGAAGAACAAACATGTTAAAGCATGGATTATATCTCATGCTTTATCTCATGGATTATCTCTCAATTGTTTTTGGAATCTGCTGATATAGTGTAGAATTATTATTGAGGAAAAATTTTAAGGAATATTAGTCTGAAAACTAGATATAGACAATTTAGAATAGATGTTGCATATACAATTTAATAACCATTGTTTGCTTTTTGCTTTAGAGTATTTCACGGTTTAATGATATTTGTGTAAAAATTAATGAACTTTAGTAATAAGTCCAAAAAATAAATATATTTTAAATAATTTATTGCTTCTCAAGATCAATTAAAATGAATACTTAGAAAGGCATCATAGTTGTGGGAAAATAAGGCCCACAGGTAAAGAAATGGTGATGCACAGCTAGCTCCACATCCTGGGAAGCCGGTTTTCTCCCCTGATCTGCGCGGGACGGGCACCGAGGCCCAGCTCTGGGCAACCAAGCTGAACGGCTCCTATTCCAACCAGGTACAGCCCGCCCCCAAGGGCCTGGGACCCTCTCTGCGCATGCAAGGCTAGCTCCATGTCCTGGGAAGCCGGTTTTCTCCCCTGATCTGCGCGGGACGGGCACCGAGGCCCAGCTCTGGGCAACCAAGCTGAACGGCTCCTATTCCAACCAGGTACAGCCCGCCCCCAAGGGCCTGGGACCCTCTCTGCGCATGCAAGGCTAGCTCCATGTCCTGGAAAGCCGGTTTTCTCCCCTGATCTGTGAGGGACGGGCACGGAGGCCCATCTCTGGGCAACCAAGCTGAACGGCTCCTATTCCAACCGTAGACATTCCCAACTCCTCGCTCAGTGCCAGGGACTTTTTCCGGAGCCGCGGCCGCTAATGCAACCGCAAAATATTTTCCCACTACATATGCCATAGGAACCATAAGCTACCTTCTTAGATGGAAACTTCTCTAGTTTAGCTCAGTCACTAAAAACACAGTAACCAATAACTCATAAGCCTAACTTAACTCACACTGAATATCAAGCAGAATAGTAACAGTGAATGTGAAGGACTAAACCACAATTCTCACAATGGTAAAGCAATGCAAAACCCCACCAAACTTTCTTATTGAAGAGTCTAGCCCAGATGACACCAACAGTACTGTAGTGTTAGACAACCTCTCTGACAAGGAATTCAGAAGAGAGCTACTTAGGATGCTTAGGGAACTAAAAGAAACAATGGAAAGCAATGCCAATAGAAGACAAGAGGATTTGAAGTCAGAAATGAGGAAAATGGAATCGGAAATGTAAGACCTGAAAAATCTCGTAGACGAATTGAAAAACTCAGTGGAAGGCCTGAGCAGCAGAGTAACAGCTGCTGAGAACAGAACCAGTGAGCTCGAAGATGAAGTTCAGAGACTCTCCAGAAAAGAGCAGAAAATGGAAAAGAGACTCACAATTCGGGAACAGATGGCAAGAGAAGATCATGATGAAGCCAAGAGGGGTAACATAAGAATTACTGGAGTCCCAGAGGTACAGGAAGAAAACCTTGATGAAGAAAAAACTGTCAAAGACATCATTGCTACAATGTTTCCAGGGCTGAAGAGAACTTGTGACCATATTCAGGAGGCCCGAAGGGTACCAGCTAGAAGAAATCCGAATAAAAATACCCCAAGACACATTCTGCTCAAAATGACCAAAACCTTAGACAGTGACAAAATTCTGAAAGCAGCAAGATCGAAGAAAGAAATCTCTTACAAAGGAGCATCCTTAAAATTCACAGCTGATTTTTCTGATGAAACCCTCATGGCCCAAACACAGTGGTGAGACATAGTGAAAAAACTCAATGAAATAAATGCCTCCCCAAAAATACTTTACCCAGCGAGACTCTCATTCATAATAGAAGGAGCAACACACAGTTTCGCAGACAAACAACAGCTCAGGAACTTCATAGACTCAAAACCGTGGTTACAAGAACAACTAAATGGGCTACTTTAAGGCAAGAAAGGCCCCTCAAATACACCAAATTTCAACAGAACAATTGGACAAAATCCCATAACAATAATCTCTCTCAATGTCAATGGGCTAAACGCACCAACTAAAAGACATAGAGTGGCAGGATGGATTAGAAAATTGAACCCAACATTCTGCTGCCTGCAAGAAACACATCTCAATAGTCAAAGCAAACACAGACTCAGAGTCAAAGGCTGTAAAACAATCCTACAGGCAAACAGCTCCCATAAAAAAGCTGGGGTAGCCATCCTTATATCAGAACACATCGATTTCAGAGTGAGGAAGGTCATAAGAGACAGTGAAGGCCATTTCTTATTGATCAGAGGATCTGTACAACATGAAGAACTTACAATAACAAATGTATATGCACCTAATGAGAGACCAGCAAAGTACTTAAAACAACTACTCATAGATTTGGAAAAAGACATCAATAGCAACACAATACTAGTGGGAGACTTCA
The DNA here is from genome assembly GCF_029834395.1 of Sorex fumeus. NCBI lineage: Eukaryota > Metazoa > Chordata > Mammalia > Eulipotyphla > Soricidae > Sorex > Sorex fumeus. Next base: position 12,395,764 of record NW_026606155.1, read on the forward strand.
ACACTGCTTTGTCACCTCTTGATAGATCAACCAGACTCAAGCTTAGCAAGGACATACTTCATTTGAGGGAAACAATGGAAGAAAGGGACTTAGTAGATATATACAGGACACTTCATCCACAAAAAGCTGAATACACATTCTTCTCAACCGTACATGGAACATTCTCCAAGATAGACCACATGATGAGCCACAAAACATGCCTGCATAAAATTAAGAAGATAGAGATTGTATCAACAATCTTCTCAGACCATAATGCGCTGAAATTAGAAGTAAATCACACACAAAAACAGAAAACTAAATCAAACACCTGGAAATTAAACAGTGCGCTATTGAACAACGAGTGGCTTAGACAGGAAATCAAAGAGGAAATCAAAAGATTCCTAGAAACGAATGAAAATGAGAACATGAGTTATCCAAACTTATGGGACACAGAAAAAGCTGTGTTAAGAGGAAAGTTTATAGCTCTACAAGTATTCCTCAGGAAGGAGGAGCAATCACACATAAGTAACCTAACCTCACAGCTTAAGAGCTTGGAGAAGGACCAAAAAAAGGAGCACAACCCGAACAGGAGAAAAGAAATAATAAAGCTCAGAGCAGAGATTACCGAGATGGAAACCCAAAAAACAATCCGAAAGATCAATGAAACCAAGAGCTGATTCTTCAAGAAAATTAACAAGATTGATACGCCTCTAGCAAAACTCACAAAGAAAGGGAGAGAGAAAACCCTAATAAACCGAATCATAAATGAAAAGGGGGTCATTACAACAGAAACTACAGAAATTCAAAGGATCCTCAGGGAGTACTTTGAGAAGCTTTATCCCACGGAACATCAAAACCTCGAGGAAATGGATAAATTCCTAGACTCCTACAGACTCCCAAGGCTGAACCAAGAAGACCTGGAATACCTGAACAGACCTATCACCATCAAGGAAATTGAAATGGTAATAAAAAGTCTCCCCAAGCACAAAAGTCCTGACCCGGATGGATTCACTAGTGAATTCTTCCAAATCTTTAAAGAGGATTTACTCCCTATCCTCTTTAAGCTTTTCCACGAAATTGAAATATCAAAAACACTTCTAAACAGTTTCTACAAAGCAAATATCACACTGATACCAAAAGCAGACAGAGATACCACAAAGAAAGAGAATTACAGACCGATATCCCTGATGATCACAGATGACAAAGATCCTCAACAAACTACTAGCAAATAGAATCCAACTACTCATCAAAAAGATCATACACCATTACCAAGTAGGATTCATCCCAGGGATGCAAGGATGGTTCAACATTCGGAAATCAATCAACATAATCCATCATATCAACAAAAGAAAAGATAAAAAGCATATGATTATATCAATAGATGCAGAGAAAGCATTTGACAAGATCCAGCACCCCTTTATGATGAAAACTTTAGCCAAAATGGGTATAGAGGGGACCTTCCTCAACATAATTAAAGCCATCTACCACAAGCCTACAGCAAGCATCATCCTCAATGGGGAAAAACTGAGAGCCTTCCCTCTAAGATCAGGGACGAGACAGGGATGCCCACTCTCTCCACTGCTGTTCAATATAGTACTAGAAGTACTTGTAATAGCGATTAGGCAGGAAAAAGATATTAAGGGCATTCAGGTAGGAAAGGAAGAAATCAAGCTCTCGCTATTCGCAGATGATATGATACTATACTTAGAGAACGCAATAACCTCCACCAAAAAACTCCTAGAAACAATAGACTCGTATAGTAAAGTTGCAGGCTATAAAATCAATACACAAAAGTCCATGGCTTTCCTATACGCAAACAGTGAGAGAGAAGAAAGCAACATGAAAAAAACAATCCCGTTCACAATTGTGCCCCAGAAAATCAAGTACTTAGGAATCAGCTTAACTAAGGAAGTAAAGGACCTGTACAAAGAAAACTACAAAACGCTACTTCAGGAAATAAAAGTGGACATGAGGAAATGGAAAGATATCCCCTGCTCATGTGTCGGGAGACTTAACATTGTCAAAATGGCAATACTACCAAAAGCATTGTATAAATTCAATGCAATCCCTATAAGGATACCCATGACATTCTTCAAAGAAATAGAGCAAACACTCCTGAAATTTATATGGAACAATAAGCCCCCACGAATAACTAAACCAATTCTTGGGAAAAAGAAAATGGGAGGAATCAACCTCCTGAACTTCAAACTGTACTACAAAGCAGTAATAATTAAAACAGTATGGTACTGGAACAAAGGCAGAACTGCAGACCAATGGAACAGGGTTGAATACACTGACATCTCCCCTCAATCATATGATCATCTAATCTTTGATAAAGGTGCAAGTAATGTGAAGTGGAGTAAGGAAAGCCTCTTTAACAAATTGTGCTGGCATCACTGGACGGCTACATGCAAAAAAATGGGCTCAGAACTCTGCCTAACACCGTGTACAAAAGTAAGATCAAAATGGATTAAAGACCTCAACATCAGACCAGAAACCATAAGGTACATTGAAGACAAAGTTGGCAAAACCCTCCATGACATTGAAGCTAATGGTATCTTCAAAGATGCCACGCCACTGGCCGAGCAAGTGAAAACAGAGATAGATAAATGGGATTATCTTAAACTAAGAAGCTTCTGCACCTCCAAAGAAACAGTGAAGAAAATACAAAGACAGTCTACAGAATGGGAAAGGATATTCGCCGAATACACATCTGACAAGGATTTGATATCCAGGATATACAAAATACTGGTTAAACTCCACAAGAAGAAAACATCCAACCCCATTCAAAAATGGGGCAATGAAATGAACAGAAACTTTCTCAAAGAAGAAATCCGAATGGCAAAAAAGCACATGAGAAAATGCTCTACATCATTAATCATCAGGGAGATGCAGATCAAAACCACAATGAGATAGCATATCACACCTCAGTGACTGGCCCACATTCAAAAGAACAAAAGCAACCGTTGCTGGTGCGGATGTGGCGAGAAAGGGACACTCCTTCACTGTGGATGGGAATGTCGACTGGTTCAGCCCTTCTGGAAAACAGTATGGACGATTCTCAAAAAATTAGAAGTTGAGCTCCCATTTGACCCAGCAATACCACTCCTGAGCTTATATACCAGAGAGGCAAAAATGTATAGTCGCAGTGACATCTGCACTTGTTTGTTCATTGCAGCACTCTTTACAATAGCCAGAAACTGGAAGAAACCTGAATGCCCAAGAACAGATGACTGGTTAAAGAAACTTTGGTACATCTACACAATGTAGTACTATGTAGCTCTTAGAAAAGATGAAGTCATGAAATTTACATACAAGTGGTACAACATGGAAAGTATCATGTTAAGCGAAATGAGTCAGAATGAGAGAGATAGACATAGAAAGGTTGCATTCATCTGGGGGATGTAAAGTAACAAAATATGAGATTAATACCCAAGAATAGCTGAGATCCTCACCAGGAGGATTACTCCATAGCTTAGTGGCCAGTCGGGAATTCTAGAGGAAAGGGCAGCTCAGATAGAGAAGGGAACACCAAATAAAGGGTGTTTGGAGGATCCTCCCAGGAGGGAGATGCATGTCGAAAGTAGACTATGGACTGAACATGTTTGCCACTCAATGCCTCATTTGCAGACCACAACACCCAAAAGGAGAGAGAGAACACAGGGGATTGCCCTGCCACAGAGGCAGGGGTGGATGGGGGATGGGGGTGGGGGGAATATTATCCATGGTGGTAGAAAATGGGCACTGGTGCAGGGATGGGTATCTGATCATTGTATAATCAAACCCAAGAACAAAAAAATTGTAAATCTACAACTGTATCTCATGGTGTTTCACTAATAAAAATAAATAAATAAAAATTTAAAAAAAAAAAGAAATGGTAATATTTGATTTAATTGTCCATTTTTTTAAGGCTGACACCATGATACCATGATTGCTAGAAGTGACCACTATTATAAAAGAAGCTATTCCATTCGTTTAGTCTTCTTCACTTTGAATGTATAAAATGAATTCCTTCCTTTCCAGTCAGAGCATATTAATAGTCACCATTACATGTGATAAATGAAAGTATTTATTGATTCAATTATTAATGTGATTTTATTTATCATACCCAAATGTACAAGAAAAAAGAGGACAAAAACATAGAAAACAATAACAAAATTTGCAACATTATAAAAATTCAAAAAGCCATAAATAATATAACTTATAGAGTAATTTACAAGATTAAAATACAGATTGAATAACAGTAACTTAAAACTAAAAATAATGGGCAAATCATTATTAAAGGCAGATGGACCAAAGTAGACAAATGTGCAAAATATGTTTCCCAAGTAGTATTTATTATGTCAGCTTAGAGTTAATTAATGTTGTATCTGATTCTTGTACTAGAGTTGAATACTATTAAAAGGAGATTTCATTTCATACATCTTCATGCCTCAATGCTCAGAGATCCTAATAATTGTTGAATACCAGTACAGATGAATAAAAATAAATTATGATTCCCTAATCTTAAGACATTTCAACTAAAAAGTGTGAGTCACCATAATTAGGTATTGTGAAATTAGATTAGAGTAAGGGCATTTAACAGCTCTGTTCTAATAGTAAAGTTTTGCAAGGGGAAATATAAAAGCAGCCATGCAACATTGAAATGAATATTATCCATCAGATTTGACATTTATTAAGCAATAGCAGCATGCTGGGCATTGTCGTAAACACAAACTCTTTTCCCAGTGAACTTAGATTTATCTCTGATAGCTTTTTTTCATGAAAAAGACTGATGCAATTTCATACAGATGGTAAAAGAATACAGAAAGATGACTTTGCTTTTCAGTTTTTATAGGCACTAGCTTAAATCAAGTCCTTTTGCAAGAAATCCATCATATTACCTGAACATAATATCCAAATTACATCCTCCCTTATAAACAGTGAATAGATTTTTTATCATTCAGTTGAACTGATGTTCTCAATGTTCTTATGCTTTTTATAATTATGATGTACACTATTGTTTCTTGCAATTTTTAGGTATTGTGTGACAGTAATTCTTAATTTTTTTAAGTACCACCATTAATCAATCACTTTTATAAATTTAAAAGTGTTCAGATGAAATTAAATGCTCCAAGTACTACATGAAAATATAACAAATCTTTTGTGGGCATGACAGTCATAATACAATATTTAAATATTGTATAATAATAGCAATGTTCAAATAATTACAAAATTTCCTTTTAAGAAATGAGATTTCCACAATCTCTCTGTCTCCATATTCTGCATTCATATATTATTATTAACTAAACATTTAAATTTTGCTTTTACACTAAAATTACTCTTATACATTTCTAAGTTTAGCATATTTTCAACACGATTAATCCTGTGTATTATTTTATACGATGACTTCTTTTGCTTACTAAATGAATTAGACTTGAGTTTATTTATCAAGAAGAAAAAATATCAATATCATAAAAATCAGCCTCATAATTTATTTCTGGACTCAAAGAAGTAACATCTCTTTGCTGTTTGCAATTACTTCTTCTCTATTTCTATAGAGGGGTTTGTTGTTGTTTAAAAGTCTTATCTAAAAAGCTTGACATTTTTTATTTTTCTGGGGGCCAGAGAGATAACACAGAAGGTAGGACTTGTCTTGCAAGCCACCGACCAGTACTCAATTTCCACTACACCCCATACGGTCCCTTGAGTCTTCCAGGAGTGATGCCTGAGCAGAGTCAAAGGAATACTGGGACCCTTGGTGGTGAAAAATGGGCACTGGTGGAGGGATGGGTGTTTGATCATTGTACAAGTGAAACCCAAGCACAAATATTTGTAAATCTACAACTGTACCTCATGGTGTTTCACTAACAAAAATTTTAAAAAAATGTAAATGATGGAGAATGGGCACTGGTGGAGGGATGGGTACTGGATCATTGTATAACTGAAACCCAAGCACAGAAATTTGTAAGTCTACAACTGTACCTCATGGTGTTTCACTAATAAAAATTTATATATATATATATATGCATATATATATATATATATTGAGCACAGCAATGTATAAACAAACAAAAAATAAATCCTTTGTGCTATTAAGAACTCTCATTATTATTTTATTTACTTAAACCCATGTGTCATACAACGATTCCCCAAAATTTTAATGTCAATAGTCTCCAATGTATCCACAGAGAACACCCCACCCCCAACTTCTTTTTCTTTTATTTGAAATATCAAAGATAGTCATTCTGAAGTCAGGTTCCATTTCTGAACAAATCAACAAGTGTGGTTACTTTATAAAAACAAGGTGAATTTTAGAGTAGTTATTACATTGTGAAAAACATAGAAACAAACTGTATGGGAAATAGCACATGGTTAGACACAGAATCCAGTGCGTCAAAGTAGTCAGCATTTCTCATTTAGTGTTACCTGAGAAACCTGCTCCGTAAACCCTGTTTACCAATCTTAAAAAGGAATGCCCTGCCACAGAGCAAGGGTGGGATGGGGGGAATGGGGGGTGGGAGGGATACTGGGATCCGTGGTGGTGGGAAATGGGCACTGGTGGACCGATGGGTATTTGATCATTGTACAATTGAAACCCAAGCACAAAAATTTGTAAGTCTACAACTCTACCTCATGGTGCCTCACTAATAAAAAATTTTTTTTAAAAAGGATTATACCATTTTTTTTTCTAGCTGGCTTGTCTTAAGACAAAAGAGATAAGCATAATAAAAAAAAAAGGGAATCACTTAAATAGACTTTTATTTTCCCCCTAGTAGAATTAGATTGGCCAGTTTTGTTCCCATTTGCAAATACTCAAAAAGGTCATTTCGATCTGCTACATCAGACCTGATCTAATTTTTTAACAATTTTTATATTCATTTATGCTTTCATATTACAGGATGTTGAGTAACTTCTCTATATCTTACTTTTAAAAATTCCTTAAAATCAGTATTGTGCTTGTTGTAGATTGAATAGGAAGAAAAAAAAACACATTACAGTTAAAGGATATTTTGCTTATTAGAAAAAATATTTCTAAACAGACACATAAACTACAATATTTACACTAACTATAGCTATTTTAAAGTCTGTGACTGGAATAAAACAGGTAATATATGAATGATATGAATAATCTATGAGTGTATTAGATGAAGGACTTTTTTGTTGTTGTTTTCTGTTGACCAAATTTCATTCTCTAGCATATTGTAGAATTTAATGGACATGGCACATGAAATATTGTAATAGTTCAGATTCACCCTACCTCTACTAACTTTCTCCTGAGTTAGTGTAAAATCAAGTTGAGGTTTGTATATTTCTAGTTATGCTTATTAAAATGGTATATTCCTTCAGAAGTCTAAACATAAAGCTTGGTCATGAATCAGGATTCACAAATTTAGTTCAGTCTGACAAGACCTAAATTTGCTTTTTTTCTCTCTATAAACTGGTAAAAATTTATTTCCTACCCTTTAAAAATTAGCAATGTATCACTATTGAATTTTTCAAATTCTTTCTCCTGGGAATTTTAAGATTAGCAAACATTGCAAGAATAAAATGTTGTATACTCAGATTCATATTGCAGTTGTCCCTTGTTTCCTGAGAACATCTTGAAAACTGTGCTCAATTGTCCCTGCCTAGTGATAATAACAGCTGTTTTAGATTACTGCTTGCACTGAATATAATTATTAAATTCTGCAAGTATATTTAGGGAAAAAATAGACATTAAACAAATATAGAAAGTATGACTCAATTCAATTTGCCTTCTCCACTCCTTCAAGTACATTAACTTTCATAATCAAGTAACTTTGGTGGTTCTTTAATGTTTTAAAAATCTGGATTTTGACTCAGATTACCAAAAGGTGGGGTGAAGAAACACAATTGGGGTATTTCTAGAAGGTCCTCAACACTTTCGTGGTTTGAGCAGTGGTATACAATAACGTTGTACATCATTATCATAAATAACAACACTATTGCAACAATGTTACTGTTTCTTGATTTTTTAAATCTGGCTTTTGTTTTTTCCTTATTTTTTGGTTGTCACTAAATGAACTTTGACTAAAAAGAGTTCTAAGTATACTTAAGTCGAAATATGATGACATCAAACATCACAAACACCGATATATTAAATATTATCAATGAATATATTTTGATCCTGCAACCTATTTGCCAGCTTTTAAAAATTGTCACTATACCGACCAGAAGATAGTAGAAATTGAAATAAATATGTTCAGAATGGTAATGCATAACAAAAATATGACTATATTTAACAAGCCTAAAACAGAAACTAGAATAGCAAAGCTTAAAAGTTTCTGTAAACAAATGATGACTTATTTTGAAATCATATTTGGCTTACAGAAAAATTTCAACAAGAAGTTGATCTCTCTGATTTTATCAAGCCTAAAGAAAATAAACAAAATTAGTGTAATATATGATAGTGTAAAAAGTATCATCTTAAGTAGAAAACTTATATGATCACAATGGAAATTTTTGTGATCATTAATGTTCATTCGTTAATTTAATTGCAATAAATATTTATATATTATTATTAAATGCATCTATCTGGAAATTAGCATATGGCATAATATATAGAAGAGAAAGTGAGGAAATTCATGTCAAATATATTTGTTGGAAAGAACTGTTTATATATCTGGTCACCCTCATTTGTATACAGGATGACATTCTGTAAATGAACAAACACATCCCTGAAGAAGATTAAGTAAAGTAAAGTAAAGGCCCTCCCGTTGATAATCGATTTGCTTGAGCGGACCCAGTAACATCTCCATTGGAGACTTTGTTGTTATTGTGTCTGGCATATCGAATAAGTCACGGGGAGCTTGCCAGGCTCTGCCGCTGAAGAAGATAGTCACATAAAAAAAAAAGTGATCATATTGCTTATTACAGGGAAATTCAAATCAAAGTGACATGGAGACATCATCTCTCACCAGAGAGAATAGCATATAGTAAAAACATTGGAAATAATCTGTGTTAGCAATGTTGTGGTGAGACAGAACTTGTCAACTACTGGTGGGAATGCTGTCGGTTCAAGAACAATGAAAAACAGTTTGAAGATTTCTCAAAAAAGTAAGAATAGAGCTATCATGAGACCCAGAAATTTTACTTCCTGGTATTTACCCATAGAACACAAGAACATTCATTCAAAAGGACATGTGCAAAATCATTAATTGAGCACTTAGCACAATAACTAGGATACAGAACAAACCTAGGTGTACAATGAAAGCTAAGTGGGTAAGTCAACATATGGTATATATACATTTCGGAATACTATGCAGCTGCAGGAGCAATTAAATTATATAATTTGCTGCAAGTTGGATGAAATCTTTTTAAACAAAGTCAGATAAAAGAAACAAATACTGGATTATCTCACTTATTTGCAATATATTGAATTATAGGACTGTTTTATGCAAGATATCAAAGGGTTAGAATAACTAGATTATCCTGGTCCTTAGATTGTAAAACTGAGAAGGATAAGAAAGGATAGAAATCAAGGTGGGAAGTTAAAAGAGACAGATGGGAGGTAAGAGGTAGGGACATTGGGCATATTGGTGGGTAGAGGATTGGTATGTCCATATACTTGGACCAGGATCACAAAAAGGACCAATAATACTGAAAACATGAGATTCAAAATACAACAACCAAGTTTAAAAATGTGCCTGCCAGTGATTCAAACCCAAGGTTGGGAGGGAAATTAGGGTCAACAATGGAGGGAAGTTGACACTAGTTGGTGGTGGAATTGGTATTATGAAATTGTATACCTGAAACTGAACTATGAATAATTTTGTAAATCATTGTGCAGTAAAAATGTTAAGAATTTTTAAAAACACAGCATCCTGAGAAAGGGTATGAATATAAATTAATGCACAAAACTTTTTCAATGTAGAGTTTAGCATGTTTTTTAGTTAGCAGGTGCAAAATGGTTTCTGCTACTGTGTGAGGAAACTTATCTCCCTTCTCTTTCTTTAATAGTCATTCCTAAAGATGTATTCCAGTGAAAGCTTTTCTGAGACCAACAACTCTATGGAATGAACTCACACTGTAACTCACACTCTTTCCCAGATGGCTGAAAGTAAAGGTAACAGCTTTACAGGTCCAGGAATATGCTGATGTGATGAAGAAGTGTAAATGGAAAACAAAAGCCTTATTTTGCATTTAATAATGAGCCTTAAAAATATGTTTTACTATTCTAGGAGAGGTAAAATAATTGAATGGTTTCAAGTGTTTTTGAAATGGACTTGTTTTGATGGCATGAATGTTTAGGTCTCATATCTCAAGTTGACAATTTAAAGAAATGGTGACAAAAGCTATTAGCGTCAGCTGGATGCCATATTTTTGTTTGTTTTGTTGTTGTTTTGGTTTAGGGTCCACATGTAGCAGTGCTCAGTAATACTCGGTACCATATTCAGTGTTAGGATTTGAACCTGGGTCAGCAACGTGTAGGGCAGTGCCATATCTACTCTTCTATTCCTCTGGTCCCCACTTTGTACTAATATTTTTCTATCTATTCACTAGCATATTTTTTATTTCTAACAATAAAAACATGTATTGGTGAATTTTTAAAAACCAAATTACATGTCCATCTTATTGAACCAAACAAAGTCTGCTGATACACTGTTGATAGTATCTATAACATTTTTTCTTTTTTCATGTTTTCACTCTTTCTTTCCTCTAATAAAATATGGTCCTACTAGGTTAGGAGTTATTCAATTCAACAGTAAACAAAGGAAAAATATAGGAATAATTATGGAGTACCCAGTTGAATATGTTCTTAATTTAGGAATATCAGGTTATCAATTGCAACCCTAATGGGTTTGATTGAACCTTTATTTTCCTCTTAGGATTAAAGTTTGTAGATGCCCGAAATTTTGGTACTGATAAAAAATCTGAGTACTTATTCTTCAATAAATTATGTCAAATACTTGTGGAAATTTTACTGCTTCACAGTGATTAACATAACTATTATTAATCATATCACTGAACTTTACAGTTCATAATTAACATTTAATGTAATTTCTATTTAAGTATATATTTCTTTTGTTGTTCTTTTGGGGCCACTCTTGTCACTGTCCAGGATTTACTCCTGGCTCTGTGCTCAGGGATTACTCCTGATTACTCCTGGTGGTTCTCAGGGTCCATATAAGATGCCAAGGATCAAAACCAGGTCCAAGTCACATGCAAAGCAACACCTTATTAGCTCTACTATTTTCAGGATATATAGATAGATAGATAGATAGATAGATAGATAGATAGTAGATATTTGTGTATTATAAATAAATATATAAAATATTATGTAAATATAGCCTATGCATAGAAATATGTATTTCTAAAACACTCAAAAGCACTATCTTGAAACTTAGTCTCATAGTTATTCCCTTATTTTAAGTAATCACTTTTAACCTATACTTTTGGGCACGTAGATCTACAATTTTTGGCAAATACATATGGTCCTGTAGTAATTCTACTCATTCATTCATTCATTCATTCATTCATCATCCTGTTATTCGTCGATTGCCTCGAGCAGGCCCCAGTAACGTCTCTTTCATCCTAGCCCTGAGATTATATTCAAGGCTCTTTAGGAGAACGAGACCCATCATTGTTACTGGTATTTGGCATATTGGGTATGCCACGGGGAGTTTGCCAGACTCTGCCCTGTGGGCAGGCTACATTCGATAGCCTGCAAGTTTGTCCAAAGTAGGAATGAGATAATAAGATGTCATAAAAAGATGTCCTAATAAGATGTCACGTGGCCGCTGGTTCCGGGAGCTGGATTTTATAGTCTCTGAGTCTTGGCCATTAATGGGATTACACGGCGCCAGGGGGCTAGGTGGTGGGTGTGACCCCCGCCTACTGGAATTTGGAGGATCTGGGTGGAGGATGCTCGACTCCAATCCGAGTAGGCTTGGAGATCTCGGCCCCGGAACCCGCGTGGCTTTGTCCCTCTGCCAGTACCTTCATGTATGAGGAGAGTGGTCTCAGCACAGTGGTGGCTGGTCCTGGAGATCTTCGGCTGCCAGAGCCCTGGTCGGGGCGGGGAGGAAAGCTCAACCTGCTCCCCTCCAAGGGACCCCGGCTAGGAACAGCCAGGCGCAGGGGCAGGAGACTGCACTGGTCTCGTCCGGGAGCTGGATTTTATAGTCTCTGAGTCTTGGCCGTTGATGGGATTCTACTCATCATAACCACAAATTATGCAATTGAATTTCTATACTCAGGTCTATTTCTCCTCTCACCCACCTTCCTTACTTATTTCTCTCTCTTTCAACCCCTCCCCTCAGCATCAAGCAAAAGAGATTTGTCTTTCCCCTTTACTTGGCAGCACCAACGTCCCTTCAGATGTTTAACACTCATCATTTTTTCAAAAGTATACCTGTCTTGCTCTCCTTCAGACCTGCATCTATTGCAGACCAGAACCATCCAGGATACACGGAAGTGTTTTCACTGTATTCAAATAGCATCCCAAATATCCTTTCCTTTGTTATTGTTGTTTTTAGGTCATACCTTACTGTGCTCTAAGATTACTCCTGTCTTGTGCTCAGGGACCACTCCGCAAGGGGCTGGCGGCTAGGTATCACGTGTGGTGTGAGGATCTAACTCTCAACTGCACACAGAGCAAGTGCCTTACCCACTCTACTATCGTCCCAGATTCCTCCCCTCGACTATTCTTAAGTGCATTCTATAAAATCCACAGATCCGAGACTACCATTAGCTTTAAATATTCTTATTTAATCAAGTCAAGAGTCCTATGCTTTTATACTTTCCACATGGGGTTTTCATGTATTTTAAAAGTTTCTGGAATTGTTTTGTATATGTTTATATGAAGATAAATAGATCTTCATCCTGTCTGTCCCAGGTGAATCACTACTTGTACCCTTTCCTACCAAGAAGCATCTTTCTTTAGAATTCAAACTTATTGATTGCTTCTCCACAGCCTGACATAAATATTCTCTGAGTGGCACATATTTCCATCAAAATAAACTCCTACAAAGAGTTAAATTTACAGAGGCTGAAGACATACTACTTTCCTTGGGCATGGCCAAGCAGAGTTCTATTCCATTCATCACATAGAGTTCCCTGAGTTTCCCAAAAGTACCCAGAGCCAGAACAAATTTCTAAGCACCATACGGTGTGCCCCCAAAACAAAACTATAAATTTGAACTACAAACATGAATTGCAATAACACTTTTATAACCTGAAATTTGCTTTATTGTGATAACATTTTATAACAGAGCTTCAACATTTCTGAATTATTCTAAAAAAAAATTTCTTAATTTCTGAAATTTTAAAGTAATATAAATACATATATATGAAATATAATAAGATGATGTACTTTGGAAATTATAAAAGCATGACAATTAGTAATTGTTTGTAAACTATGTATTGAGAGGATAAGATTATTAGCTATTATTTTTTAATTACATCAATTTCCAGTATAAGAAACACTTGCATCAATATTGATTTTATCACCGTGACTAATCTATAACAAAATAGTATAAGTAAAATTAATAATGATATCTTAAATATCTCAGTTTAGCTAGAATTGGGGGATTTTATAATTGTTTAAAAATCACTCCTCAGAAGCTATAGTTTTGCATTAAATTCTCTGTATGTTTACTAAGTAGACATTAAAGGTGTCTGTAATATGAGAAATTAGGTATTTCCTACTTTATTTGGGAAATGAACATTAAAACACTGTGGAAATAAAAGACTGAGGGATTGTTTAAGATTAAGATCTAGGGATGTGGTAAAGCATATTCTTGGCACCTGTAAGTCCCTGGGTTAGATCTCCAGGACTACAGAGTCTCCAAGGTATTGTGGAGGGTAATTCACAGAAACAAATAGCAGCAAAAATAAGAAGTGGGTTAATAAGATTTTAGAGGTTCAGGATGCACATTCTAAAGTGGGTATCTAGCCCAGATTTGTTGATGCAAGAGGAAATTCTTCTGTTAATATATTTATTACATTCTTGAATAATTTAAATCATATTCAAATATCATTAATATTCCTTGTGAAAAAGTAAATGTCAAGAAAATAGTATGCATCCTGTGAATAGTGGGGCAAAGAAGAACATTATAACACAGTATTATTTTGTTTGGCTTTATTCCCTCTTCCTTAAATTAATTCCTATCATAATTAAAATTCAGTTCTATTGCTGACACCTCCTTACTATGTGACCAAGATAGATATAGAGAGAGATAGAGATAAACTAAACTTAAACACTATCATATATTAAATGAGTTTGATAGTATCTAGTGACTTATCAAGAAAATGAAAAGAAATAATTTGTATCTTGCAAAGTATCTGGTTACATTTAGCATTTATGAAAATTTTGATAGCTTGAAAATTCTGCCAGGTTTCCTAGTTCTCCAAGATCAGAATATTTTGGCGTTGAATTTCATTTGCTTCCAAATTATTTTATATACTCTTACAAATTTTAATCACCAAATATTATATTAGCTTCCCACAGAACAAGGAAAATTTAAATAATCCATTTTTTAGTCCTGAACTGAGATGGCTATGAACATTGATATAACTTAGTGTTGCTGTTTTACTTGTGTGTAATCAGAAATTAAATATATACATAATAAAATGTTGTCTTTGGTCACATATAGCGATCACTAAAAGATGACTTGTTTTTCTTTCCAGTATTAATGGAAGTGCATGCAGCTGTCATCAATTTGGTTTGACTGCATTGACATGGTTTTAGAAATGAATTGCAAATTTATTCAACAATAAGGACAAAATCATGTCAGCAAGAAATAACTCAGAAAAGCTATAATTACATAACTATGGCATTGTTTAAATTAAAAAAAAAGATCCAAAGCAAATCATTGACTTAAAGCAAGCATCTGATAATATCATAATTGAAAACAGACACTACACAGAAAGCAGAATTTTGGTTTCTGGTTCCTGAACATTAATGCAATTGCCCAGTTGTGAAGTCATGCTAATGACTCAACATGAATTTTTAGTACCTCTCAGAGACATCTAGCTAATGATCGATTATAAATCACTTTGCTACCTGAAATACAAGAGCAGATCTACATTACGTTAATGAATCAGATGCTACATTACAGATAATCAGTAAAAATCATTAGAGGCTATTAAAACTGTACTGATAATGAGCAGTAGTTTGTATAAGTGTACAAACCTGGATTAGAACCTCAATTATTGGTAGCATCCACCGAGAAGAGGATGAATCATTTTTTATCAATTTGTGTGCTTTTCTTGCAAAATGGTGAAATTTGTTTCTCACAGATTAAGCTTTCATAAAGGTAAAAGTAAAGGCCCTCCCGTTGATCATCGATTTGCTCGAGCGGGCCCACTAACGTCTCCACTGGAGACTTTGTTGTTACTGTGTCTGGCATATCGAATACTGTGTCTGGCATATCGAATCCCGGTAGCTTGCCGGGAAAACAAATTCAGTAAGGGCACATCCCTTGTCTCTCTTGGGTATTTGTTTTCTCTTTACCTCTTGGAAAGTACATGTTTTCTCCTGAATCTCTCTCTCTCTCTCTCTGTCTCTGTCTCTCTCTCTCTCTCTCTGTGTCTCTCTGTCCATCCCTCTGTCTCTCTCTCTCTCTTTCACCAACTCACTCACTTGCTCAATCTCTCTCACACACTTTCTCTCTCATTCTCTCTCTCTTTCACACACACTCTATCTCACACCCTTATAAATTTAAATAAATTTCTCAAAATGAAAAGCATTTCACTTCAAAAGTAAACTAATTTTGACCATGCCGGCAAAAATTGCTTGCATCAGGTAACACAGTCACTGCTATTATTATGCAATCATTCTTAAAATATATTGTGATTGGATGTCTAGGAAAATGATATGGTATTTGCCTTGCATGCAATTGAACCCAGTTTAACTTCCATTACCCCATATGGTCCACCAGCTGTGATTGCCAAGTGGTAGAGCTAAAAGTAAGCCATGGGCACAACTAGATATGGATCCAGTGACCTAAAAAAAGTAAGACTAACTAACTAACTCTGTATATATATATATATATATATATATATATATATATATGTGTGTGTGTATCAACATTTATATATACAACTATAATATACATTATTATATTGTATATTATAGTTGTATATATGTTATATATGTGCAGTATATAATTATACATATGTATGTGTGCAATTCCCCACTCAGGCTGTGAAAACCCCTTACACTTGAAGAGCTGTGTAAAGTCCTCTTACGCTGGGATTACACGTTGTTCGAGGGCTCTCTGGCCATCTGCATTTGATGCTGTTGAGCTGCTTCTCCACCTGGGAAGGCTATTGCCTTGGATGGTCGAAGGAAGAATGAGGGTCAAGCTGGTTGCTGATCAGTTGCCGTTTATTCAATGTCTTGTCTCTCCCAGCTCTTTCAACCTCCCTTCTCTCTGTGCCTATCTCTCTGTAACCACACAATTCTTCCCTACTGTATCCATCTCCTCTCTCTTCCTCTCTCTCTCTCCTCTCTTTCTTCTCTCCTTCAATCCCCTCTCTCCTTCCATCCTCCTGTCTCCTCACAGCTGCTCTTTTTCCTACGCTCTCACCACACCTCCCAACCACGCCTCCTATGGGAAACATGATCAAAAATGTTTTTCCAGACTTCCTGACCACCTGCAGCCCATGAGGTTCAAAACAGCTCTTAAGGTGTGTTTCTCCTCTCCTTAGACCAGAAACTTAAATAGCATCTTTAATTCTACTTCCTAATATTTACCATTCTGGATGGACATAGCAATAATATACATTTTTAGGCTTATAGGGTGACTCTCCTGGGGACATCTCACCACAACCTCAGACTACAGAGCTCAGGACAGATCAATCATTCCTAACCCTGGAAGGGTCCAAATCTAGTCATTACTTTTTGAATCATGACACAAATTGTCCATGATCAAGCTCCTAACTTATAGAAAGTAATGGTATTATGGCACTTTTGCCAGGCCCATTTTGATGCCAGGGTAGCTAGCTCACCGCTTGCCCTGGGTCCATCCAGTTCCTCATCAGGACCCTGCTTTTGGGGATCTAGGAAGTAAGGGCAACTGAGGCTTAAGTCGAGAGAGCAGATGTCCAGGAGGTAATATTATCTGGAGTCAATCAATTCCCAAGCCACACGCTTGTCTTTTTAACTGTCTTTCTGTATCCATACAAAAAGCAATTGCTCTGATCTGAAATAGCTAACCATGCAAAGGACTGGCTGTGTGCAAGGCAAACACACCCTACCACTATCCTATAGCTCCAGCCCTTTCTGAATGTTAATTATATTTTATTATTTCAGAGTCTGATCAGGAGACAAAGGTAATTGACAGGTTGCAGGGAAGTCAACAAACACAAACTTCCAGCAGCCAGGGAGGAAGAGCAAACCAACGCTATCCTATATATATGTATAATTAGATTATTTAATTTTATGTTGCTATGAAATGAGTAGTGAGAACATACCACAAATAAATTAATTTTAAAGTTAACAAGAGAAGTAGAATAACTCACGAAAAGTGGTACAAGAGTAATATTCTAAGGATCTAAAATGCTTTATAATTTTGCATTTAGAAAATATTTGTTGAGAATATTCTATATATTTTCATGTCAACTTTTAATATTTATATCCATTTAGGTCATAATTATAGACTAGTGAATCAAGCATTGTGTCTGTGTGAGTTTGTAGTGTGTTTGGGGGGGTAAAGGCTGAATTTGGGGGTTGGGGATTATTGGGAATTTTGGTAGTGGAAAATGTGCACCGGTGAAGGGTGGGTGTTTGATGATTGTATGACCGAAGCTCAAACATGAAAGCTTTGTCATTATATCTCATGGTGAATTGAAAAAAGGGGGGAAATAATAATGAAATAATAAAATATAATTAACATTCAGAAAGGACTGGAGCTATAGGATAGTGGTAGGGTGTTTGCCTTGCACACAGCCAGTCCACCCAAGCCAATATCGATTACTCTGTCCCTCTAAGAGAACCCGGCAAGCTACTGAGAGTATCTCTCCCACGCAGCAAAGCCTGGCAAGCTCCCCGTGACATATTCAATATGCCAAACACAGTAACAAGTCTCACAATGGAGACATTACTGGGCCCACTCAAGCAAATCAATGAACATTCAGAATGTAGCACTATAGCACTGTCCTCCCATTGTTCATCGATTTGCTCGAGCGGGCCCAGTAATGTCTCCATTGTGAGACTTGTTATTACTGTTTTTGGCATATCGAATACATCATGGGTAGCTTGCCAGGCTTTGCAGTGCAGGTGAGATACTCTCAGTAGCTTGCCGGGCTCTCCAAGAGAGGGGGGAGAAATCAAACCCGGATCGGCTGGGCTGGCCATGTGCAAAGCAAACATCCTACCACTGTGCTATCTAACATTCAGAATAGAATTAAAAAAAAGTAATGTGGAGTTCATGCACAATTCAATCAGCTTAATTAATGGCTGAATAAATAACAGTGTTCCTACATTATAAAATATATACATATACATATATTTATCTGGCTCTGGGAACATCTCTTTCCCACTGTTCTTTCTGCATTAGCATATGCCTCAGTGACCTGAGACATACAAAAACAGGATGAGAATGCTATTTGGGTATCTCAAAGAGGAATCGAAAGAGCTATGCTTGGTGTATCATGCTTCACTCAAATGAGAGAAAGAATCTGGAGTTCTGACCTCCATCAATGGTCAAGAATTAGGGACGCTCTCTCATTTGTCAAGGTGTCGAAAATCAGATGGGCTGGACATGTAAGGAGATTTGGAGACTACTGCTGGACTAGAGCCATTACCGACTGGATTCCACAGGATGTCAAAAGATCGTGTGACCACCCACCTACGAGATGGTCAGATTTCTTTGTCAAGTCCTTGAATGATTGGTTTGAGGTTGTTCGTGATCCTAGAATGAGCAGACGCCATTCTACACTAGCACGCAACAGGGATGAATGGAGACGTTGCTGGACCCCACTAAAGTAAATTGACTAGTAATGGGATGTCAGGTGATCAAGTGATATATATATATATTATATATAAAGCATTGGATAAATTGGATAATGTGAGTTTGATGTACATCTAGATGTACTCAGGGTGCATGTGGATTCTTTTTGGTAATGTTCAGAAGACTAGGTGGTGCTGAGGGATGGAACTGAGGCCTCCTATAAACAAAGAATATTTCTCTGGCCCTAGAGTGCAAACATTTTACCTGTATTTTAGAATCACAAAATTAGTATTATCTTTCATTTATACATTATTGCATTTTATCAACCAGCCTTTCCTTTTAAGATACTATATATAGATATAGATATAAATATATAAATCCATACACTCACTGAACTCTTACTACAAAGCTACATCTTATCATATTTATCTTATACATACCCAAGTTTAAGAAAATTCTAAAGTTGTTGTCATTACAGCTATCTCATAAAACTTCTGCGTGAATTTAGAGTTTTTGTGTTGAAGTGTTTGGAACAATAAGATCTAGGTAATTTTTAGCCTTAATTATTGTTCCATCATTTTCTGCTATTATCCAGATAGAACTCTTTCTAGATGTTCCTGTTCCAAAATCAAGAACAGGTAAGACTATCGTAAAAGAAATTATGATTGACATACTTTAATATAATTTTACCTATTGCAAACTGATTGACAACCTGTTCTTTCTACTTATTATTTTGACTGGAATCATTTTGTAAGCAACTTAAAATATCATTTTCTCTCTACAGTCAAGCATTCACAAAATCTTCTAGAATACTCTGCTTTGCTTGCAGACAAAGAGAATAAGGCAAATCTTTACTAGTCCTGTGAGAATGGCACACCTAGTTGAATGAGGAAAACATGGCAATTCAATTATCATAACAAATCATAATAGTAATATTTGATAATTAGAGGCAATAACCTTTCAAAATGTTGACATAAGAGTCGTGACAATTTATTTTTATAAGCTTGTATTACCAATTCCTTTGCAAAGAGTATTATATGCTGCTTCTAATATTCACAGGAGCCCAACATGGGGAATTAAGTGTTTCCATTTTCATATGAAAGAGGAAAGATATGGGAAAGGGAAAAAATATGTAATCTGGAAGGATATGAAGCACAGGAGTTGTCAGAGCAAACTTCATAGTCTAAGAGATCAGATTTCAAATTCAGCTTCATTTTACCCTTACTAATTTATAAACTACATCTCTTATTTTATTATTCCCAAAATGTGTCATTGTCATAATGATCAACATCTTTATTATTGGACATGTAACAATATTCAATATTTTAAGCCAATTCATCACCAAAACAGACATTTAGGGACAGAGTAATGGTATGGAAGATAGGGTGTGTGCCTTGCAAGCAGTCGACCTGAGTTTGATCCCTGGCACTAGACGTGATTCCCAGAGCATTCACATCACTGATCTTTTAGTTTGCAGCTTTGCATAAGCACTAAGCACTGTCAGGTATGGCCCCAAACCAGAAAAGTAAAGTGAATTAATAAAACACACACTTCTCTGATTCAAAATAGCACCATCATTTGAATACAAATATCATTTGTTTTAGTTGATATCTCTTAACTCTAACAAATACTGAAATAGATCAGAGAGATAGTACCAGAGTTAAGGCACTTGCAACCTGACCTTGATCCCGTCCTGAGCACCTCCAGGGGTAATCTCCAAGCATAAATCCAGCATGAATCCCTTATCACTACTAGACATGACCAAGAAACAAACTAAGTATTTAAATTATCCACTATCGACACTACTTCCACTACCCAGCCGTCGCCACACTCCAGGACGCTTTCCGGATCCACATGGCAGTTCCGGCCAAGACTCACGCAGGACTGAAGACCCACAGAACAAGATAAGCGGAACTCTCTGAGACCTTGGACTCCAGGCTCGGCGGACCCAGCGACAGAGCTTCTCTGCTTGCTCCCACCAACCACAGGTGACAAAGGGATTCTAATCAGGAGCCCCACCCTACCCTGCCCTGTCTGCTTCCATCAACCACCCAGGGATCGAATTGCTCACAGGAGACCCACCCTACCCAGATAAATACCCCACTGGCAGACTTCCAGTATCCACACTACTTCCACTACCCAGCCGTGGCCACACTCCAGGACGTTTTCCAGACCCACGCGGCCGCAAAGCGGCCACGCGCCACATCATAAGACACTAAATACCCATCTTCCGGAATTGTCATACCGTATTTGATGGGGTTCAAATATGGTAACACCTACAAGGGTGATTAGAGGTCGGCCCAAAAGCCTCTATCCCTCTCAGAAAGACTGGCAAGATACCGAGAGTTTTCTGCCCACACGGAAGAGCCTGGCAAGCTATCCATTGTGTATTCGATATGCCAAAACCAGTAACTACAACTGGTCTCATTCACCTGACCCTGAAGGCTTCACCGACATGGCAGCACTGAGAAGGATGAGAAAGGAGAGGCCAACAAAATCTCAAGGCCAACCAAGGCTGCCACAACGAAGGAAGACAAAAATGATCGTCTGTACTTTCAATGCACGTACGCTAGCATCAGATACATCCATCGAGGACCTGATGGTACAAGTGCGATTGATCAAGTAAGACATCATTGGTCTGACCGAGACAAGAAGGCACGAATCTCACCATGCCGTTTTTGACACTGGAGAAGAATTGTTCCTCGGAACATGCGATAAAAGAGGTGTTGGAGGCGTCGGTGTTCTTATGAACACAAACTTGGCCAAGAGCATTGATTCATTCGAATGCCTAAAAACCAGAATCGGATGTTTATATTTGAATAGATGTGGCTCACTGCCTGCAGTTTCTATCTTCGTTGTCTATGCACCAACATCTCATTATGATGAAAGAGAAATCGAGAAGTTCTACATGGAGCTAGAGAAGTTCTATAAAGAAGACCACACCTTCTACAAGATCATTTTGGGTGATTTTAATGCCAAAATAGGACCGAGAAGATCAGCTGAAGAACTTCACATCGGGACCCATGGCCTAGAATGGAATGAACAGGGTGAGAGACTGTCTGAGTTCATCATGTCGACCAAGACCATTCATGGTAACTCACAGTTCCAGAAGGCAGAATCTAAACGATGGACATGGGAGTCTCCCGGTGGACGATTCCACAACGAAATAGACCACATCATATTCAATCGACGGTTTTGCCTGACTGATGTTGCTGTTGTCCCAAAATTTTGAACGGGATCGGACCACCGTCTCCTTCGTGCAAAATTCTACTTCACAGAGCGGGGAGAAAGGGCTGCAAAGTTCCAAAAGAGAACTCCCAGAATGACCACCAACTGGGAACTCTTTGGTACTATTGCAGCAACATGGGAAGATGCCATTGTTGACAACATTGACGAGGAATACGATCGACTGGTTCCTCCATGAATGTGCGAGGAACGCCAAGAGAGATAGCCACAAAAAATCGCCTATCTTCGAAAACTCTTGAGCTAATTCGCCAGCTTGGTTTGGCGCATGCCTCAGGCAACCGCAAGCTAACTTCCGAGCTCGCAAAGCAGTACAGAGATGCAATCAAGGAATACCTCAAAGACAGAAGAGCAGAAGTACTGGTAGATGCATCAGAAGCTGGTAAAAGTATTCGTAACACCTGCCTGTCCTTCGCCAACTACAAGACCAAGATGACTGCCCTATGACGTCCTGATGGATCCATCACATCCTCCAGAACGGCAATGGAGAAGATTATCCATGACGTCTACTCAAATCTCCTCGATAGCCATGTCCACTTGCCGACATACCAAATTCCACAGGATGGATATGTCGTTCCTAATGTTCTCCCTTCCGAAATCCGACACGCCATTTCGTCGGTAAAGGAACAAATAGCACTCGGCCCAGACAAGGTCAGACCTGAACACCTGAAGAATCTGCCGTCAGTACTCATCAATACACTGGCTCAGCTCTTCACTCACTACCTGTCTGAATGCAAGGTTCCATCCCAATGGAAAACCAGCAGGACCGAACTACTGTTCAAGAAGGGAGACATCCATGACATTGGCAACTATCGCCCGATCTGCCTATTGTCTGTCATCTACAAGTTGTTCACTCGAGTCATCCTAAATAGGATTGGCAGAACACTAGATGAAGGACAACCATGCAAGCAAGCAGGGTTCCGCAAAGGATTCAGCACCATCGACCATATCCACACGATAACCAAGCTCATTGAGGTTTCTCGGGAGTTCAAGATGCCGCTCTGTTTAACCTTCATTGATTTAAAGAAGGCTTTTGATTCTGTTGAGATGGAAGCGGTCTTTGAAGCCCTAGCCAATCAGGGCATTGAAGCCCAATACATCAGGATCCTCCGTGAGCTGTATTGCGGATTCACTACCAGGATCTCACCATTCTACAAAGAAGTGATCGTTGATATCAAGAGAGGGGTGCGGCAGGGTGATACCATTTCACCGAAACTCTACAGTGCCTCCCTCGAGAACATCATGTGACGACTGGAATGGGAAGGAATGGGAGTGAAGATAGAAGGTCGGCAACTACACCACCTCCGCTTTGCTCATGACATTGTTTTAATAACACCAAACATCAGCCAAGCGGCACAAATGCTGGCCGACTTTGACCGTGAGTGTGGAAAGGTAGGACTACAGCTGAATCTTACAAAGACAATGTTTATGAGAAACAGCCTCGTTCCTGATGCCCCATTCACTCTCAACGGAATAACCATCTCCGAATGCAATAGCTATGTGTACCTAGGTCGAGAGGTCAACATGACAAATGACCTGGCACCCGAGCTGCGCAGGAGGAAGAGAGTGGCTTGGAACGCCTTCAAGAACGTCAAAGAAATAGCTAAGAGTAGGAAGAACCTCCGGCTCCAGGCACATCTCTTTGATTCCACTGTTCTTCCTGCATTAACATATGCCTCAGAGACCTGGGCCCTACGCAAACAAGAAGAGAACGCTATTCAGGTCTCCCAAAGAAGAATAGAAAGAGCTATGCTTAGAATATCACGTTTCACTGAAATGAGAGAAAGAATCCGGAGTTCTGACATCCATCGACGATCAAGAATCAGGGACGCTGTCTCATTTGCCAAGGTGTCGAAAATCAGATGGGCTGGTCGCGTAATAAGATTTAAAGACGACCGCTGGACTAGAGCTGGACTAGAGCTGTTACCGACTGGATTCCACGGGATGTCAAAAGACCGCATGGTCGCCCACCTACCAGATGGTCAGACTTCTTCGTCAAAATCATGAACGATTGGTTTCAGGCTCTTCATGTTCCCGGAGCGAACAGATGCCATTGGGCTACACTAGCATGCGACAGGGACAAATGGAGACGTTACTGGCGCCCGCTCGAGCAAATCGATGACTAACGGGAAGTTAAGTGATTAAGTGAAATATTTTAATAAGCTTTTTCATGGTCTTTTTCCATGTATTTGAATGTCATATATCTGCATGTAAATGTATATAATCAGTTAAAATTAACCAATCCTTTAAATATATTTTCACTTAATGATTTTTATTGAAAAATGAAAGCTAAGAATGAATCAAGTTGGTTTTACTCTATTCATCCATGGAAAACAGGTGACAAAAAACCACTCAGACCGTTTTATTTTCTTAAAGGCAGATATTATGGAAGACAGATCTCTGATTACCATTTTTTATGAAATATGACATACTTTTTAATGTAGAAGTTATAACATTTGCCTTGGGCAATTAATGAATTATCACACCAAATTATAAATGAAATATCCATTCAGACCAAGAATAAATATTCAAATCACTAATGAAGTGTTCACTGAAATCATACTAGCAATATTTCCCACAAAGAAATTATTGATTTATTATAAAAAGGAAAGTAAAGGTAAAGGCCCTCCTGTCGATTTTCTCGAGCGGGCCCAGTAACGTCTCCATTGGAGACTTTGTTGTTACTATGTTTGGCATATCCAATACGTCACGGGGAACTTGCCAGGCTCTGCTGTGCGGGCGAGATACTCTCGGTAGCTTGCCGGGATCTCCGAGAGGGGCAGAGGAATCGAACTCGTGTCGGCCATGTTGGCTGAGTGCAAGGCAAATGCCCTACCGCTGTGCTATCACTCCAGCCCAATAATAAATAATAAATAATTGATTTATTACAGGTAAAAACAATTTTTTTATTTTATTTATTTATTGAATCACTGTGGGAAAGGTTACAAAGCTTTCAGGTTTATGTCTCAGTCATGCAAATATCAAACACATTTCCCTTTACCAATACTTATTTTTTACCATGAAGAACCCCAATAAAACCCCACCCCACACCCCTCCCCGTCCCTGTGAGGCAGATAAATTCTAGTTAACACTCTATCTGCTTTGATTAGATTCATTGTTCCAATAAAAGATTCACCACTATTATTTAGAGTTTACCCCCCCCAAATCAGACATGCTGAAAAAGCATTGTGAAGTGATTTGCTTTCTACAGCTGGGTTCAAGAATTAAATGTTGGTTTTGGATTTCTGCTATTTTACCTATTGACCCTGGAAGTATTTGTACTGAAAGTCAGATAGTTAAGAAATTGGTTTCTGTGTTTTGGAGTCGTGGCCGTGCTGGAGAGCCGCTCGCGGGGGGCAACCGGTGGCCTCGGTAGGGCGTGAAGGGCGGAGCGAAACGCCCCCCTTCCCATGAGGTTTTAGTCGCCCCCACACTCCCGGCTCATACCTGCTGTCCACAAGGCTCCCATGTGGCCGCCATCTTTCTTTCCAGAGAGGAGAGGGCGAATGGGGCAACACCCTTTCCTCTCCGGCAGACTTGATGGGCTGGATCAACGCATAGTCCGTTCACTTTTCTGCTCCAAGCTGCTGGGTTCTGCATTAAGTCCTTGTGCTTCTGGGGCCATGGCCGTGCTGGAGAGCCGCTCATGGGGGGCGATTGGTGACCTCGGTAGGGTGTGAAGGACGGACCGGAACGCCCCCCGACCCATGAAGTTTTAGTCGCCCCCACTCCCCCGGCTCATACCTGCTGTTCACAAGGCGCTCATGTGGCCGCCATCTTTCTTTCCAGAGGGATGAGGGCGGAAGGGAGCAACACCCTTTCCCCTCTGGGCAGAAATGATTGCCTGGATTAACGCATAGTCCTTTCACTTTTCTGCTCCAAGCTGCTGGGTTCTGCATTAGGTCATTGTGCTTCTGGGGCTGTGGCCGTGCTGGAGAGCCGCTCGTGGGGGCAACTGGTGGCCTCGGTAGGGCGTGAAGGGCGGACCGAAACGCCCCCCTTCCCATGAGGTTTTAGTCGCCCCCACACTCCTGGCTCATACCTGCTGTCCACAAGGCTCCCATGTGGCCGCCATCTTTCTTTCCAGAGAGGAGAGGGCGAATGGGGCAACACCCTTTCCCCTCCGACAGACTTGATGGCCTGGATCAATGCATAGTCCGTTCACTTTTCTGCTCCAAGCTGCTGGGTTCTGCATTAAGTCCTTGTGCTTCTGGGGCCGTGGCTGTGCTGGAGAGCCGCTCGTGGGGGGCAACTGGTGACCTCGGTAGGGCGTGAAGGACGGACCGGAATGCCCCCCTTCCCATGAGGTTTTAGTCGCCCCCCACACCCCCGGCTCATACCTGCTGTCCACAAGGCTCCCATGCGGCCGCCATCCTTCTTTCCAGAGAAGAGAGGGCGAATGGGGCAACACCCTTTCCCCTCTGGGCAGAAATGATGGCCTGGGTTAATGCATCGTCCGTTCACTTTTCTGCTCTAAGCTGCTGGGTTCTGCATTAAGTCCTTGTGTTTCTGGGGCTGTGGCCGTGCTCCAAACTTAACTCTGATTTTCAGGGAGAAAGATTGGGTGGTTTACTTGTCATTGATCACTTTGTACATAGAGAGATGTCGCGCGGCCGCTTACGCGGCCGCGCGGTTTTGAGAAAAAGTCCTCGGCTCTTTTTGGAACCTGTTTTTTCTTTTTTTTTTTCCCTCCGGGATCTGTGGTTCCCGCACCCTCCATGTGTTCCTTCTCTTATGCTGCACGCTTCAAAGATGGCGCTGGGGGGCGGGCTGTGGGCGTGACTTCTGGAATCAGAGGTTACCTGGGAGGTGTAGTCCGGCTGATTTGAGAAAAAGTCCTCGTTCCCGCATACTCGAGCTGTGTTTGTAGAGGCTTCTGGTCACCGGGGTTCCATCTGGGGGAGGCGGGATGCGGCACCTACTCCATCTGGAACTTGCCGGTGATCTCGGCAGGTAAAAACAATTTTAATAAGCATGCATACTCACTCTCATAGAGACTTAAAAACTTTAATATAATTATATTCTAACAAATTTTTATGAAAAATATTTTCATGAAACAAAAGCTAATTGGGAACATAACTATAAAATGCTTAATTTTTCTACAAATTGATAAGTCATTAAATATTCTTTTAGTGATTAAAAGCAAAATGGCATTTAAAAAAAGTATACCATTATCATCTAGAACGCAGCCGCCTACAGTAATTCAGGTTAAAATCACCCAGCATTCCACGTGCCAAAACCTTTTTTTTTAGTAGTTGTACATTGTTGTACCTCCAACATTACCTATTAGTAACTTGAACCTAAATTACTCAACTAAGAATTTATGATGTAATATCTTAGTTTCAAATCTTTGTTTAAACTTAATAAATAATAATGCATTTTGTTAAATCTCCTTCAATCAGAGATGCATCAACCTCTTTAATAGCCTGTTGGCTTTTGAATATTTCAGCAGTTTGTTACTTCTTTTCACTGCGAATGTGATGCCTTCATGGATAAATGTTGAACATTGGAAAATGGGACATCATGAATTCCTTTCTTTTACTAGTATCTTCTGCTTAATTATCTGTGACAGGAAAAAGTTATAAGCAGGAATACATTCTTATTAATTTATTTTTGTGTAAGTTCTCAGGGCTTTACTCCTGGATCTGCAATCAGGGAGCACTCTTTACAGGGCAGAAGAGCATAGGGGGTGCAAGGGGTAGAATCTGGATCGGCTGCAAGCAAGACAGGTTTCCTACCACTGTGCTATCTCTGTAGCACAATCCCCTCATTTTATTAACTTGTAATTTGCATTGTAGTTTCTCTTCCCAGATACTCTGAAGCATTTGATAAAATAACAAACATTATTTTAAAATTACGGAAACATGATATGACTTGAAAATAAACTGGAAAAAAATGTCAAGGGAACACATGAGCTTTGGAAAAACTAATCACTAGAAAAACTAATCACTAGAAAAATAACTAAGGGACTCCAACACTCTAATACTAAGTAAGTAAGTAAAGGCCCTCCCGTTGATCATCGATTTGCTCGAGCGGGCCCAGTAACATCTCCATTGGAGACTTTGTTGTTACTGTGTTTGGCATATCGAATACGTCACGGGGAGCTTGCCAGGCTCTGCCGTGCAGGCGAGATACTCTCGGTAGTTTGCCGGGCTCTCCGAGAGGGGCGGAGGAATTGAACTCGGGTCGGCCATGTTGGCTGCGTGCAAGGCAAACGTCCTACTGCTGTGCTATCGCTCCACTCCTAATACTAGTTCATTGATACACGTGTGTTTTCTTTAAAAGACTGGAAATGGCATTGCTTGAGGTTGTTTCTGTCTTTTTTTTTTGACAATACATATGTTTGGTACAATACCCCCAGGTTGCTAGAGAGAGTTCAATGAGCGAAGCACATGATTTGTATGAAGGACACCAGGGTTTGATTCCTGGCACTTCATGGTCCTCCAAGCACTGAGCAGTGATTGTCCCTGAGCAAGACCAGATGTGACACCCAAACAAACAAAAGGCAATATATATTTGGTGATAACATTTTCTAGTACTTAGGATGACATCTCGCTCGAGCTCGGGCTGGAGTGATAGCACAGCGGGTAGGGCGTTCGCCTTACAAGCGGCCAACATGGCCAACCCGAGTTCGATTCCTCCGCCCCTCTCGGAGAGCCTGGCAAGCTACCGAGAGTATTCGATATGCCAGACACAGTAACAACAAAGTCTCCAATGGAGACGTTACTGGGCCCGCTCGAGCAAATCGACGATCAACGGAAGGGCCTTTACCTTCTGGGCTGGAGCGATAGCACAGCCGGTAGGGCGTTTGCCTTACAAGCGGCCAACATGGCCGACCCGAGTTTGATTCCTCCGCCCCTCTCGGAGAGCCCGGCAAGCTACCGAGAGTATTCGATATGCCAGACACAGTAACAACAAAAGTCTCCAATGGAGACGTTACTGGGCCCGCTAGAGGATGACATCTACAAAAAGATAGTGTTTGTTTAAATAATCAATTAGAATTTCCTTTTCTACTGTGTTAAGATTAATGTTTAAATTATTTTCCTATAATAAGTTTATATTAGGATATGTTATTTTGGACTTAAAATTTAAAAATATATATAAAAAGTGTATTGCAATCACTCTTTGGCTCTCTTCATCCGTCTTCCCTGTCATCAAAGTAGAATTTAATTATCAATACAATTTCAGGAAATTTTTTATCAAACATATTTAGGTTTATCTTTTGAATAAGGATACTTTGGTCATTTTACTTGTCTTGTAGAAAATCACAGATCCGTTAATACTAATTGCATAACCAAATTTAACGTTGATGTAAAGGATATTTTTAAATAACAACGGACCAAAAGTGTTCATAACGAAACTGATTCATTTTAGATTTTGCTGTCTGGCTGAGTACTCTATTTGTTTTCTGGCCTATTCTAAACATATAGTGTTTCATGGTACACTACTACATTTCATGCTTCACTAGCTGTTGGAGAATATGACTATAAATGTTAAGAGGCATTTCTAGTAGCAGGTGTTTCAAATTTTTCCTGGTTTTCTGAATATACAACATTAAATTTAGAAACTACTGTTGGTAAGCATGTTTTCTTATATTTGTGAATGATTAATTATGTGTCAAAAGCTAAACCAATTTTTAAATTTCAATGTATAACGTATTTAAAAATATAATTAGCGTAATTCATGTTTTTGCTCAGTTTCCCACACTTGGTATTGAATATGAAAAGAGTGGAAGAGCAAGAGATCTACAGAGATCTTGAATTTATTTAGGGAGCATGTTCAATGTATATATTACTGAAGACTCTATAAATGCTGAATGCTCCTTGTTTAAGCAATACAATATGAAGGAGTAAACTTTGAAAAGTATTTCCAAGGACAAGCAGAAATTTGACATATTTATGTTTTAAAATTGTTGTTGGCACTGTTGGTCTAATAGATAGCAAGGGACAGCTCTATGAACCACTGTGACTTGAAATACTGATTTATGCTTCATCCTGTAATTAAAATCCAAGAACCCTAAAGCTGAGATATGTTCTGTATAAATTGACTTTAGCAATAAGAAGCCTATTTGATGATGTAAATGTCACGGTGAAATTGGAGGACCTTTACTTCAACATGAGACACAGAAATAACCTTCAGCACAGAGGGATACGAATGATTTTCAAAGACGATAGAAGGGCTGAAGGAGAGAGAGTGCCTTAGCATCGCCTTTTCCTGTCTTACTATATGAATAATCTACACAAAAAAATGCATTCTCTTCCTCAGTTCCAAATTACAAAAAGGAACTAAGCTGGAATTCTATTGAAAATACATTCACCGTATCACTATATCACAGTCATCACGTTGTTCATCAATTTACTCCAGCAGCCACCAGTAACGTCCCAGCCTTGAGATTGTAGCAGCCTCTCCTTCCTTGTCTTTTCCAATGCTGCCATATTGGAGGCCCTTTCAGGGTCAAGGGAATGAGACCCATTATTGTTACTGTTTTTGGCATATCAAATATTTCATGGGGAGCTTGTCAGGCTCTGCTGTATGGGCAGGATACCCACAGTAGCTTGCCAGGATATATATATATATATATATATATATATATATATATATATATATGTTTCTCCCTATGATTTGTTGTCTACTGTCTGAACCAAATCAAATATGGTGTGGTAATTATGGAAAATGGATAGAGAGTGTCTTATGATGTGTCTCGAGGCCGCTTTTGTGACTGCGTGGTCCAGGAATATGTTCACCCATGTGTGCACTAAATACATTAGTTTCACTAAAATTCTCACAAGAGGATTTACTTAAATTCTACGAATTCTATGTGTTATTTAGTAATGTAGCAAATGGACTATTTAGTGTGCTATTTATTTATTTTAATAAAGGGTTTTAAGTCCTCAAGGCTGAGGAACAAATAGTTACAAAGAAATTATTTAGATTGAATTTGAAATTTCTATCTCTAAAGTCTCTTTTGTTTTTTCTCAAAGTCTTTTTTTTTTTTTTTTTTTGCAGGTTGGAGCACACCCAATGTTGCTCGGGATTCCCCTTGGTTCTGTGCTCAGGGATCATTTCTGGGGCTGCTTGGGGGCCCATATGTAGTCCTAGAGATTCAAATCTGGATCAGTCACATGAAAGACTCTTACCTTAAAAACGATACAATTTATCCATCGCTAAATTATTTATTCCTTAATTAGAAACTGAGCTATATAATTTATTGTTTAAAAGAGAGTTGCCAGTTCTCTTCTACTAGGGATTCTCATATAGGTTTTTATCTCTGATTCCATATGGGAATACAGAGGAATAATAAGAATAAAGGGCAAATTCAAGAATAAAAAGAAGGATTGGGGAAAAACAGAATAAAGAGAAATTTCTTGATAAACAAAATTTGAGATAATTCGCATCTGCACTTCTATTGTATAATTTGTATTACTCCTGCCATATTCTACTTTATTGTCTGAGTGTGAAACAAATGTACGAGTCAAGGATTCCTGGTTTTACCACTAATAAATGATTATTATTATATCCTGCAAAATAATTCTTATCAATATGTAATGAAAGTAACAAATAGATGTATTAATGATACATAATCAACAAATAAATATATAAAATGATATGTTCTCATATATCTTAGAAAAATCAAGTAAAGAAAATGTAGGGTTCTGAATAAGAATATGAATCTGCTTATGTTTTTACATAATCCCCACGTAGTAGAATTTCAGTAAATACAGATACAGACAAATTCCATTATTTTTGTATGTAGTGGGACAATACCCATCCGTGCTTGTGCAAGCCCTGAACTGTGGGAATAGAACTACAGGGCTTCACACATTTAAAATATATGCTCTGTCACTTGAGTCACATACTCTACCTCTTCATTCAAGTCTCAATTGACAAGCTTTAGTGCAATAAGTATTACTTTAATTCTATTAATCTCACTATACCATCTATCACAATCATTATTTTTATTTTTATTTTATTTTTCTTTGCTTTTTGTGTCACACCGGCAATGCACAGGGGTTACTCCTTGCTTTGCACTCAGGAATTACCTCTGGCGATGCTCAGGGAGCCACATGGGATGCTGGGAATCGAACCCGGGTCGGCCTCGTGCAGGGCAAACTCCCTACCTGCTGTGCTATTGCTCCAGCCCTTATCACAATCTTTATACAAATGTATGAATGATAGCATTTGTTAGCAAACGATTATCCTGGATCTTCTATGACTTTCACTACTTGCTGAGTGAGCTCACATTATCATTGTTTTGCAGTTAAAGTCACTTAGGTCAAAAGATTGACTTATCTGGAAATTGATCTTAAAATCTGTTGCTCAATATTAAATAATCTGTCTGCAGTAGTATGTCATACACTTCCCATACGATATCTATCCAGGAGTAACTATTGAATGACCAAATAGATTTCATGTGACGTAACACTCTTTAAAAATATGAAATACACAATACACTCAGTCATGAAACCCATTGCTACAGTTACAAAAATAGTAACAATGCAGGATTTCCAACAAATTAAACTTAGAAGTTAAAAACTAATATCAGGGTACTAATTTACCCCAGAGGTCCAGTCTCATGGAAAAAATCTTTTTATCCAACAGATACTAGTTCATAGAGATCAAGATACTTTTTTCACAAAGCATAACTTGTTCTATGAATAAATGATAAGCATAACAAGGTATTTTTATGTAAAGTAAATAAAAGGAGCGCATTGTGGGCTACCTATCAAGCACAAAAAATGACTATATAATTGCATCTAAAAATGATTAGCTCATGATGTTTTAAGAAAAATCCTGATCTTTAAAATGTTAATTATATATTTGATTAAAAGTTCAGAAATTAGAATTAGGTTATTGATTGAACAATTATGATTCCAGGTAACATCTGAAAATTCTTATGCCTAATTTAGTATCATAATATCATCCTCTCTTGGAGAGCACGGCAAGCTAACAAGAGTATCCTGCCTGCACAGCAGAGACTGGCAAGCTCCTCAAGGCGTATTCTATATACCAAAAACAGTAACAACAAGTCTCACAATGGAGACGTTTCTGTTGCCTGTTCAAGCAAATCGATGAACAATGGGAGGACAGTGCTACAATGCTTCTATCATCCTATGATTTTAATAGCTTATCTCTCTCCCTCTCTCTTTATCTATAACTATCTATCTATCTATCTATCTATCTATCTATCTATATATATACATACATACAGATGCATTCATGGCCGTGCAACATCTTATTATCTAGTTCTTACTCTGGAGAACCTGGTAGGCTACCAAAAGCATCCTGCCCACACAGCAGTCTGGCAAACTCCCCGTGGCATATTCAATATGCCAAAAACCAGTAACAATGATGGGTCTCATTCTCTTGATCCTGAAAGAGCCTCAAATGTGGCACTTTTTAAAATCCCAGGGCTAGGATGAAGGAGACGTTACTGGGGCCTGCTCGAGGCAATCGATGAA
The DNA here is from genome assembly GCF_029834395.1 of Sorex fumeus. Lineage (NCBI taxonomy): Eukaryota > Metazoa > Chordata > Mammalia > Eulipotyphla > Soricidae > Sorex > Sorex fumeus. The sequence continues at coordinate 12,429,344 of NW_026606155.1, forward strand.
CAACAGGATGACAGTGATACAGTAATGCATATGTATATTTCTATAAACAAATTCTATATTTCTATAAACAAATTCTCTAAACAAAATTTTCTTTTCTTATCCAAACAAAATTTTCTTTTCTTTTACTATCCAAGTAAGTGACTAGTATAAACTTGGTATCTGAGTTAGCATCTTATAAGAATACTTGTATGAACACCTAAAAATATTTATTAGTTCTAAACAACAACAATAACAACAAATAAATCCCCCTAGGAATTCTGGGAACAAAAAAATATTCTCTGATAGAGAATTGAGTCCTGGAAGGAGAAAAATGACCTAGAATAATTTTTCTTTTATGTTTTTTTTTAATTTTCCGGATAGGACATAGTCATATCCCATGGGCCACTGCGTTTCAGGAAGAAAACATAATCTTAGAAAGTAATACAAGTCACAGTTCAAAACAAGAGTGTAAGAGAGAGAGTACAGGGGGTAGAATGCTGGTCTCCAGGCACTGACTCTTGTTCCATCCTCAGTATCCCGTATGGTCCTGCAAGCATGGTCAGGATTTATACATGAGTACAGAGTCAGGTGTAATCCCTGAGCATCAACGGGTGTACCACCACCCCACAAAAAAAGTTAAGCAAGAAGGAAAATAGAAAGTAAGGTTGAAGTAGCTGATCCTAGACAAATAAGACCAGAGACATTTCCTTAATATTAAGTGTAAATTCTTCTCAAATCCATAACTGAAGTCAGGCATACATCATCATGGGGACAACTGCTAACAGCCTATTAAAAAGACAAAAATCAAATATGTATAGCAATTGTCAAATAGATGCATTTTGTAAATGGAACCAAATAATATAAAATGCCTTCCACAAGAAGAAAGCAAAAATCCTGGGTGGAGTAATATATAGTCTGTAGTTTCCATGATGTATTTTCAACTCTACAACATAATGAAAATTATTAACTTTCATTATGTGAATACAGTTATAATTTTTGTCTCTTACAAACTAAGAAAATATTTTTTACTTTTAAAATAGCCAAATAGAAACCAACATTGAGACGACACAGAGGTTAGTCTGTGACTTTAAAGTAGTTAAAACTATGCTTGATTAGAAAGTAGTTAGAACTATGATTGATCAGTGTGTGTATGTATGTATCATGCACATATACATCACACACACATACATGTACACAATTACCAAACAATATTAAAATTAAATTGGAATAATAAAAAAATTATATCCACATAATACAAAATAAAGGAGATATAAGAAACAGATAAGTAAAAAAATAGAAACAGAAATAAAACAAATTATATTAAGAATTACAACATAATAAATTCAACTATATTAGTAATTTAAGATTATATATTTACTTATAAGCTATTAAGATAGTTATATAAATTCCAATTAAAAGACAAAAATGTCAGTTAACAGAAATATAAATTCCACATGTAAAAATATAAAATTCTATTTTATACATTTTAACTTAAAAATACATTTTACAGACTGAAGCTAAATTTGTCAAAAATATATAAACATGTGCATGAGAAGTATAATTTGATTATTTTAATCTGAGATAGAAAAAATTAATGCACATCATTATCTGCTAAAAACGAACATTTATTGTCAAGTGCTCTAGTCCCTATCCTGGCCCATGTTTCCTACACCATCTGTGAGGTTTTCCTGGGTCCCCTTCCAATCCCATACCAAACTCACAAACTAACACATCCATGAGACAATACCACTCCTTCATTCCCACCAATTCCAAGGGCTCTTGGGTCTTTTATATTTCCTCATAAATTTTTATTTTGACCCTCTATACAAATGGAAATATTAGAAATGAACTGCATGATGAGTGAAGTAACATCCTACGGACATAATGCTCAAGACCTTTCCCCACAAGCTCGGGCCTCAAGCATGAGTTGGACAAAAAAAAAGTTGGACAATGCGAAACATTGTGACCTTGGACTCTGGGCTCAATGGGACCGGGAGTGGAGATCTCTGCCCGTTTCTGCCTACTCTCCAGCAACCCAAGGTTCATGGCCATAAGCCACATCCTGCTGTCATCAGATAATCTCCTCATTGGCCACCATCCAGATCACATGGCTTTTTCTTCCAGAAGGAAGCAACATGATGCCTGCCGTAAGCATGCCACCAGACTCTGCACCAGGCTGTTTCAATTGGGGTGCCCCAGAGGGGGGTACGTGAGAGCTGTCCCCACCCCAAGGGATCCAATCCTGGCAGCTGAAAAGCTCCAGAACTCAAAGGCCACCATGCTCAAGGGCACTCCCTACACTCTCTGGCCAAGCCTCACCTTGGAGTGAATGTATTCCTGGACCACGTGGCATATTTGTGGCTGTATCACACATTATATTGGGCTGGAGCAATAGCACAGTGGTAAGGTTTTTGCCTTACAAGCGGCCAACATGGCCAACCCAAGTTCAATTCCTCCGCCCCTCTTGGAGAGCCCAGCAAGCTACCGAGGTGTCTCGCCCTCATGGCAAAGCCTGGCAAGCTACCTGTGACATATTCGATATGCCAAACACAGTAACAACAAGTCTCATGATGGAGATGTTACTGGGCCCGCGCAAGCAAATTGATGAACAACGGGAGGACCGTGTCTACCATGTCTACCACACATTATAAAATGATTTCCCATAACAGACAATACAACACATATTGTTTTGGTTGTGATTTGAGACAGGGATTGGGGCTTGGGATGGAGACTTCCCAAATTTGGTGGTGGGAAGGTGTAATAGTGGTGGAATTGGTGTTTGAATATTAACTGTAATCAACTATTGTGAGACACCTTAAAAATAAAAAATAAATTAAAAATAATAAAACAACATCTTACAGTCTTGGACATTGTTAGGCTAATAGATTTAGATTATGAAGAGTACCACATACTGATAAAGAACAAATTCGATCAGACCTCAGGTATCTGGCAATCTGAAACTCAAAACAAAGGAGCCACAAATCTTTAGAAAGAGTGGTGAAACAAAGGATTTCACTGCTCTGGCAGACAGGGACAAAAGTCCTGGTTAATCATTGAGCTCAAATAAACCCTTGAACTTCATCAGTGAGGAACTCAAATCAATGCTTCATACAGTGACCATAAAACTAAAATAATAACTGGAAGAAAATGTCAACTAGATTAGACAATAACTGATCCAAAGGATCAAAGATTCCATACAAAAAGAAATAAGAGAGATATGAAGCGAGAGAATGAGAGAGGCAGGTATGTGTTCAATAGAGAACACCAGCTTCTCCAGGGTGGAAAAAGACAGAGGGAGGATATGGGGAGAACGTTAAAGAAAATAACTTCAAATTGTCTTGACCTGAATTATTACTTGTGTCACTTGTATTACTTGTCATTCCATTGATCATTGATTAGCTCCAGAGGGCGCAAGTAATGTCTCCATTCATGCCTGTTGTTGCGTGCTAGTGTAGCCTAATGGCATCTGCTCGCTCCAGGAACATGAAGAGCCTCAAATGATTTGTTCAGGGCTTTAATGAAAAAGTCTGATCATCTTGTAGGTGGGCAGCCACACATCCTTTTGATGTCCCACGGAAAGTTATTTGATATGACAAAACCAGAAAATACAATGGGTCTCATTCCTCTGACCCTGAAAGAGCCACCAATATGGCAGCATTAGAAGGATGAAGAAGGAAAGGCTGATAAAATCTCAGGGCCGAACTAGACTGCCAAAACGAAGAAGGACAAAAATGACTCTCTGCACTTTCACTGACGTACACTGGCATCGAAGGCATCCATGGAGGACCTGATGGTGCAAGCGTGAAAAAGAAGTATGACATCATTGGTATAACCAAGATGAGAAGGTCTGACTCCAGCTGAATCTCACGAAGACAATGTATGTGAGAAACAGTCTCATTCCTGATGTCCCATTTGCTCTCACTGGAATGAACATCTCCAAATGCAACAGTTATGTGTACCTAGGTCAAGAAGTCAAGAGAACAAATGACCTGGTACCTGTGTTGTGCAGGAGGAAGAGAGAGGCTTGGAATGCCTTCAAGAGTGTCAAAGAAATAGCTAAGAGGATGAAGAACCTCCGGCTCCAGGCACATCTCTTCAATTCCACTGTTCTTCCTGCATTAACATACACCTCAGAAACCTGGGCCCTTCGAAAACAGGATGAGAATTCTATTCAGGTCTCCCAGAGAGGAATTGAAAGAGCTATGCTTGGAGTATCATGCTTCACTCAAATGAGAGAAAGAATCCAGAGTTCTGACCTCCATCGATGGTCAAGAATCAAGAATGCTGTCTCATTTGCCAAGGAGTCTAAAATCAGAATGGCTGGACAAGTAATGAGATTTGGAGACGACCGCTTTACTTGAGCCGTTACTGACTGGATTCCATGGGAAGTTAAAAGACCGCATGGCCGCCCACCTGGGAGATGGTCAGACTTCTTCGTCAAGACCCTCAATGATTGGTTTGAGGCTCTTCGTGTTCCTAGAGTAAGCAGACACCATTGGGCTACAATAGCATGTGACAGGGACAAATGGAGACATTACTGGCATCCGCTCAAGCAAATCGATGAGTAACTGGATGTCAAGTGATCCAGTAATGTGTAAGCGATAGCTGTATTGTGAATAAATTTCTCTTATTCTCTGATCAGTCTGCCTCGTATTTGTTTATTTTTAAGCACCTTTCTTTTGTGCTCAGATTTTTAAAAATAGTAACTAAATTATAAATTATGCTGCAGGGTAAAGAAAACATACATTACATTCCAACTAACTCAGATAAAATATCATCATGCATCTATCTCACCACTTTCAAGAGAGAATCATGATTATGCTTCCTTTAGAAAATGAGCTATTCTTTCTCATGCGTTCTTATCATTATACTCTATTGAGTAAAAAAGGAAGTTAAATGAATAAAATAGACATGTAAAACCTTGTGTTTAGTACAACCAGTAGAAGAAGTGACAGTCAGACAGAACAGGGTCCCCCAGTGGCCTATATGAAGTTGGGAGGAGAAAGTTAGTAGCCTCAATAAAGGATCTCGGACTTCCTTCTATAGTCATTTTCGTCATCTGGAAAAATGTATACTGCAATCTAAGACTGAAATGTAGAACTGAAGAGGATCTTTTCTGAGCAACTATGTGTTATATCCCTTATGTCTCACATAAGACAGTGGCCAAATCACACCAGGTTCTAACTTGCTCTACCCCGAGTAGGAAATAACCCTTGCCACCCAACTTCTAGGGAGCTGTGGAAACCAGGTTCAAGACACAAATTACTCTTTGCAGGAAGAGAAAATGTCAATACTATGTCTTACCAGGTTTTCCACGTTTGCTGCCTTTTTCCACAGAAAGGAATTTGAGAAGGTGAATAGTAAAGTCAAACAAGTGGAGAGGAATAGTGATGTAAAACAAGTTCATTGAAAAATAAACAAAGGAATATGAGAGAGAGCTACTCGAGAAGGAACATTTGCTTCTTCAAAGTTGGGAGAAAAAAAATTAAAGTTTACTCCCCAACCAGGAAAGTGGACAAAAGTTCCATAAGATAATGCAGGGAGGGTACCTGGGCAATTTGAAGTGAGGAGGTGAGAGACTGGCAACCTGCTTTCTCCTGCTCTACTCCTGCCACCTGGGGAAAAGTTAGGAGATTTAGGACTGGAAAGTCTGCAATGAATCTTTTCATGATCTGGACCTCAATTCCGCCAGCCCCACTAGGCAGTCGCCACTTGCTCTATGAGGCACAAGGAAGCTTCTCACCACTCAATTTTTCAGAAGCCCTGGACTCACGCTGGAACCAGGAATTGATCTTTGCAGGAAAAATAAATGTTTTCTTTCTCATCCTGCACCTCATCAGGTCTTTCAGAACCTTCACCTTTCTCTCAGAAAAGAGTTCCAGAAGAAGACAAGCAGTGAAGCAAAAACAGGCTTTTATTTAAAAGTTTTAAGCAGGGGTAGAGTGGCAGAGAAAGAAAGAAAGAAGGGCATTCAAGAGAGAACATAGGCTTCTCTAAAGGCAGAGAGAAACTTGAAAGGCTTTGACCCACCTACTTTAACACTGTAGTATACAAAGTGGCAATGATATATTTATTACAGATTTTCAATATTCCAACCCAATTCCAATACCACTGTGACCTTCCCAACCACTTCTGCCTGCCCCTGTAGCAGGCCCCAAATAATTTAGTTTATATTGCTTGATATCACTACATGGCTAATGAAAAAAATACTTCAGTAAGAACTTTCATGAAAATTGTTATATCTCACTATGGGACTACTAAGCCCTTGTTTGAGGGTTTACTAGGCTGTTGCTAGTTGAGCTTTTTGTGTCAATGTTTATTGTAATCAAATTTAGTAGGTTTCTACATTCTCTTTCCCATCCAATCTGTTGTATTCCTACTCGGACGTTGATATTGTAGAGTTCGGAGATGTTGAATTTTATTTATTTCTTGTTTTTTTAGCTCAAACTTGGCAATGCTCAGGAGTTACTCCTGACTCTAAATTCAGGAATTACTCCTGGTAGAGCTCAGGGGACCATATGAGATGCCAGGGATTGAACCTGACTCCTCTGTGTGCAACGCAAACTCCCTATCTACTGTAGTATTGCTCCAGTCCCAGACATTGCATGCTTTTATATGGATATTCTACAGGTTCCTTTGGTCTGGAGTTTTCTGCAGATTTAAGAGTTGATTACAGAATTGTCATAAAGAAATTTGAAGTATTCTGTGATCTTTCTTCATGCCCTTATTGTATTCTTTTGTCTCTGCTGAAGTTTGTCCTTGGTAGAGTGACCAGTCTTCTCTGGTCCTGCACCCATGCCAGATAAAGGTCTTATCAGATCTTAATTCCTGTTCTCACAAGGTATTTTTTTTAGCAGTCTTAGTATCATGGTTTATTCCAAAGAACTCACTGCTATGAGTGTGGATGGGGGAAGAAGCCATGATTAAGGTGGCTTCCCTATCTTCCTGCCTGCCTGAAAAATAAATACATATCATAGGCAGATATAGGCCAAAGTGGTCAGATTGTAAGATAAATTAAATACACAACTTAGATAGAGATGTGGGCAAACACATACCGTTCTCTCTGCCAAATTAGTTTATGTACAGTTTTCCCAAATTGTCCCCAAGTTCCATTTGCTAGGTTGATTACCCAGTAGAAAAGTTATAGCTATTAATAGTCTTTGCTCAAGCATTCCAAAATCCACTCTGTTTCTGGACTAGAATTCTGAACTTCAATGGTTTTCTTGTCTCTTCAAATGGGTCTTGAGTCTCATAGGCCTTCAGGCGCTGTGCTGATTTATGTTACAATGTTTTTCTTACAATCTACATTACCAGTACCCTCCTATCTGTCTGCGCACAATATTAGTTTTCAAGAAGGAATACTTGAAAATCTAGGAAATTTCCTCATCTCCTAATCCCCTTCACCTTTGTGGTGTCATGAAAACTTCTATTTCTCCTAGCTTTAGGATTTTTTTTCATGATTTTTCACTGTAAACATTTATTTTACTGAAAGATTGAAAACTTATTTTAGCTTCTTAAAATAATTGATAGCTAGCTTTTACAAGTATTTCAATCATAATATATTCGCATATAGTTTGAAAATCATACTATTCATATATAAAATAAATTAATTTATCATCACCTTTAAGTGATGGCGACTTCATAAAATTTTTCTGAGTCCTTTGGAATGAGAACTGAATTGTATGTGATCATTAGTAACAGTCATTATGAGCATGTAGGTTGATGTGAATATGGAGTCAATGCACTTTTTGCTACTGATTGATATTGGAAGTAAGCTGAACATGTACTTTCTGAAAGTGTTCATCTGTATTATTTATTATAAGGACTTGCTTACATCATAGTATAAAGCTATTGAAAGACTTCAAAATAGACTTTTAAAAAATCTGTAGCTATATTGAATGTCCAAGTAAAGAAACTAGTCCATCTGTTAAACAATATCACAACTACAGAGCTTCTCTTACTACTATAGATAAAGATATGGCCCCATGGCTAACAATGTGGCAAAAGTGACATGGGTTTTTATTTTTGTACCTTTCAAAAGTCATGAAAATGCAAGGAATTTTTTGAACACCTAACCTTGACCATAGTCTCTGAATCTCTTCTTGCATGGCAAATTTAACACCTCAGCCTATGGAGTACCTTATTTTATACTACCTTGCATTTAACCAAAATTAACCTGCACTGAGTTATTTGAATAACTTACAGAAGGGACATGGAGAATTGTAAGAACTATGTGTGTGCTTAATTTAAGTCACAGTCATTAACATTATATAATACACAATCTAATGTTATTGAAACATGTATGCTTCTGAGTCCTGAGGTCTTTAGTAATTTACTGAAATGTCTCTAATTCAGTTGAGAGAGTTCTTGCTAAGAAGGTAACAGTAAAAGCAGGATTTGGGGGAGAAATAGAAGAATGTTCCAGTCACCTTCAAACAGCAAGTTTTCACCCTCTCCTCTCTGGAAAGAAAGATGGCAGCCGCACGGGAGCCTTGTGGACAGCAGGTATGAGCCGGGGGTCGGGGGCGACAAAAACCTCATGGGAAGGGGGGCGTTCCGGTCCGTCCTTCACGCCCTACCAAGGTCCACCAATTGTCCCCCACGAGCAGCTCTCCGGCACGGCCACGACTCCAGAGCACAGAAACCAATCTCTTAATTATCTGACTTTTAGTAGAAATACTTCCAGGGTTAATAAGTAAAATAGCAGAAATCCAAAACCGACAACATTTAATTCTTGAACCCAGTTGTAGAAAGCAAATCATTTCACAACGCTTTTACAGCATGTCTGATTTGGGGGGGGTAAAATCTAAATAATAATGGTGTATCTTTTATCGAAACAATGAATCTAGTCAAAGTAGATAAAGTGTTAACTAGAACTCATCTGCCTCACAGGAATTGGGAGGGGTGGGAGGTGGGGTTCTATTGCGGTTCGTGTAAAAAATAAGTATTGGTGAAGGGAAATGTGTTTGATATTTACATGACTGAGACCTAAACCTGAAAGCTCTGTAACTTTTCCCACAGTGATTCAATAAACAAATAAATTATTTAAAAAAAAACAGCAAGTTTTTTGTTTTGTGTGTGCATCTTTTTACATCTAACAAACTTTAGGATTTACTCCCGGCTTTGTGCTCAGAGAACACTCCTAGAAGTGCTCAGAGGGCCATATGCAATAACAGGGATTGGGCCTGAGTTGACTGCATGAAAAGCAAGTGCTTCTACATACTATAGTAGCTCCATGGCCCCAAAAACATATTTTCTTTTATGTACAGTGCAAGGGAGGGATTAAACCCAGGGACTCATACGAGCTAGGCAAGAGCTTAACCACTGAGCTACATTCCCTGACTTTCTGGTCTTTTAAAATGGGGCAAGACTTCTCTGCCCCAGGGGTCATTTGCTGTCCCTGTCAATAATACTTTGTTCTCTTTCCTATTTTATAGACCTGTTAGATTTCTCCCTTTTATGTGTAACTCTATAAATAAAGATTATAGTGCTAAAAATTATTCACAATGCTCCATGTGTGGGAATAAGAATTTAATTGATTTACATGTTCCTTATTACATAGAAAATATCTAAAATACAACTATGACAGCACCCAAAAGGTTGGCCTGTAAAGTAATATGATAAGAAAATCTCCTGTAAAATACCCAATAAATTGTGGGGATGGAAAATAAATACCACCTCAAATAGTTATATTTCTGCAAAGAGATTTGTATGGAACTCTTTGAAATGTAAAACAGTTCTATTTTAGATTTGATTACTCCTTCTGGTGCTAGTAATCATCTGAATAGCAGCTATTGCTTCTTAATAATGACCATTGCAGGTCTCTTGTTCAGTTCTTCTATTCTCAAGTACAATGTTCAGAATCGAATCGAATATGCCAAAACCAGTAACTACAACTGGTCTCATTCACCTGACCCTGAAGGCTTCACCGACATGGCAGCACTGAGAAGGATGAGAAAGGAGAGGCCGACAAAATCTCAAGGCCGACCTAGGCTGCCACAACGAAGGAAGACAAAAATGATCGTCTGTACTTTCAATGCACGTACGCTAGCATCAGATGCATCCATCGAGGACCTGATGGTACAAGCGCGAATGATCAAGTACGACATCATTGGTCTGACCGAGACAAGAAGGCACGAATCTCACCATGCCGTTTTCGACACTGGAGAAGAATTGTTCCTCGGAACATGCGATAAAAGAGGTGTTGGAGGCGTCGGTGTCCTTGTCAACACAAACTTGGCCAAGAGCATTGATTCATTTGAATGCCTAACAACCCGAATCGGACGTTTACATTTGAATAGATGTGGCTCACTGCCTGCAGTTTCTATCTTCGTTGTCTACGCACCAACATCTCATTATGATGAAAGAGAAATCGAGAAGTTCTACATGGAGCTAGAGAAGTTCTATAAAGAAGACCACACCTTTTACAAGATCATTGTGGGTGATTTTAATGCCAAGATAGGACCGAGAAGATCAGCTGAAGAACTTCACATCGGAACCCATGGCCTAGAATGGAACGAACAGGGTGAGAGACTGTCTGAGTTCATCATGTCGACCAAGACCATTCATGGTAACTCACAGTTCCAGAAGGCAGAATCTAAACGATGGACATGGGAGTCTCCCGGTGGACGATTCCACAACGAAATAGACCACATCATATTCAATCGACGGTTTTGCCTGACTGATGTCGCTGTTGTCCCAAAATTTCGAACGGGATCGGACCACCGTCTCCTTCGTGCAAAATTCTACTTCACAGAGCGGGGAGAAAGGGCTGCAAAGTTCAAAAAGAGAACTCCCAGAACGACCACCAACTGGGAACTCTTTGGTACTATTGCGGCAACATGGGAAGATGCCATTGTTGACAACATTGACGAGGAATACGATCGACTGGTTCAGCACCTCCATGAATGTGCGAGGAACACCAAGAGAGAGATAGCCACAAAAAGTCGCCTATCTTCGAAAACTCTTGAGCTAATTCGCCAGCGTGGTTTGGCGCATGCCTCAGGCAACCGCAAGCTAACGTCCGAGCTTGCAAAGCAGTGCAGAGATGCGATCAAGGAAGACCTCAAAGAGAGAAGAGCAGAAGTACTGGTAGATGTGGCAGAAGCCGGGAAAAGTATTCGTAACGCCCGCCTCTCCTTCGCCAACTATAAGACCAAGATGACTGCCCTCCGACGTCCTGATGGATCCATCACATCCTCCAGAACGGCAATGGAGAAGATTATCCATGACTTCTACTCAAATCTCTTCGATAGCCATGTCCACTTGCCGACATACCAAATTCCACAGGATGGGTATGTCGTTCCCAACGTTCTCCCTTCCGAAATCCGACACGCCATTTCGTCAGTAAAGAAGCAAACAGCACCCGGCCCAGACAAGGTCAGACCTGAACACCTGAAGAACCTGCCGTCAGTACTCATCAATACACTGGCTCGGCTCTTCACTCGCTACCTGTCTGAATGCAAGGTTCCATCTCAATGGAAAACCAGCAGGACGGTACTACTGTTCAAGAAGGGAGACATCCATGACATTGGCAACTATCGCCCGATCTGCCTATTGTCTGTCATCTACAAGTTGTTCACTCGAGTCATCCTGAATAGGATTGGCAGAACACTAGATGAAGGACAACCATGTGAGCAAGCAGGGTTCCGCAAAGGATTCAGCACCATCGACCATATCCACACGATAACCAAACTCATTGAGGTTTCTCGGGAGTTCAAGATGCCGCTCTGCTTAACGTTCATTGATCTAAAGAAGGCCTTTGATTCTGTTGAGACGGAAGCGGTCATTGAAGCCCTAGCCAATCAGGGCATTCAAGCCCAATACATCAGGATCCTCCGTGAGCTGTATTGCGGATTCACTACCAGGATCTCACCATTCTACAAAGAAGTGATCGTTGATGTCAAGAGAGGGGTGCGGCAGGGTGATACCATTTCACCAAAACTCTTCAGTGCCACCCTCGAGAACATCATGCGACGACTGGAATGGGAAGGAATGGGAGTGAAGATAGATGGTCGGCAACTACACCACCTCCGCTTTGCTGATGACATTGTTTTAATAACACCAAACATCAGCCAAGCGGCACAAATGCTGGCCGACTTTGACCGTGAGTGTGGAAAGGTAGGACTACAGCTGAATCTTACGAAGACAATGTTTATGAGAAACAGCCTTGTTCCTGACGCCCCATTCGCTCTCAATGGAATGACCATCTCCGAATGCAACAGCTATGTGTACCTAGGTCGAGAGGTCAACATGACAAATGACCTGGCACCCGAGCTGCGCAGGAGGAAGAGAGCGGCTTGGAACGCCTTCAAGAACGTCGAAGAAATAGCTAAGAGGACGAAGAACCTCCGGCTCCGGGCACATCTCTTTGATTCCACTGTTCTTCCTGCATTAACATATGCCTCAGAGACCTGGGCCCTACGCAAACAAGATGAGAACGCCATTCAGGTCTCCCAAAGAAGAATAGAAAGAGCTATGCTTGGAATATCACGTTTCACTCAAATGAGAGAACGAATCCGGAGTTCTGACATCCGTCGACGATCAAGGATCAGGGACGCTGTCTCATATGCCAAGGTATCGAAAATCAGATGGGCTGGTCACGTAATGAGATTTAAAGACGACCGTTGGACTAGAGCTGTTACTGATTGGATTCCACGGGATGTCAAGAGACCGCGTGGCCGCCCACCTACCAGATGGTCAGACTTCTTTGTCAAGGTCATGAACGATCGGTTTGAGGCCCTCCATGTTCCCGGAGCGAAGAGATGCCATTGGGCTACACTAGCACGCAACAGGGACAAATGGAGACGTTACTGGCGCCCGCTCGAGCAAATCGACGACTAACGGGAAGTTAAGTGATTAAGTGAATGTTCAGAATGTCAAGGTTGACTTTATCATGAATAATTCAAAGCGATCAGATTCTGAATTGCCATTTTTGTCCTGGAATAGGTTACCATTCAAACTAGTTCACTGAGTAGTTCACTATTATATATATATATGATAAGGAGTCAAGATTCTGGGTTTGTTTCTTTTTTTCTTTCTTTTTTCCTAGCAGAAGCATTGTGAAAAAGAAAGACAGTGGTTGCAAAATGGGCAGATTTTCTTATGAAGAAAATAGTTCAGCCAATAAAGGTATAAAGCTGTTCATGTGGACTTTTGTATAAATAATCTCACTGTTCAATACCCAAGCTTCTCTCCTAGATTTGCTCCTATGGAAAACATTTTTCATATCTGTATGAGAAATTTCTCAGCACAGGGTCTATAGCTTGCCAGTTAAAAAAGTACTAAAAATGAAAGTATTTCTGTAAATGCAACAGGATTTGAATGAACTGACTAAAAATGTCTGTTATGTTTAACTGCTCATGTTCAAACTGTTTTTCTTTTTAGTAGATCAGATTGAAAGACTTTTTTTTACTGCTGAGCCATATACAAGGAAATTGATGGAGGAGTGGTGATGGTGGATCTCTACTCTCTCGAGCGGGGCCCAGTAACGTCTCCATTGGAGACTTTGTTGTTACTGTGTCTGGCATATTGAATACTCTCGGTAGCTTGCCGGGCTCTCCGAGAGGGGCGGAGGAATCGAACTCGGGTCGGCCATGTTGGCTGCGTGCAAGGCAGACACCCTACCCGCTGTGCTATCGCTCCAGCCCTCTAATCTCTAATTGTTTGCAATTCCAAAGATCTTCAATATGTTCAAGAAATTAAAGATTTAGTAATAAAGAGGCTCAGACTCAGAGTTAGAAAGAAGAAAGGCTTCCTGGAGAGTAGAAGAGAAAGGAAAAAGAACTCCCCATGTGCAGAGGAATTTAGTGTGGGTAGGACTACGTTAACTATGATACTTTTTGTGGAATTTTATAGGAAAACTTGGTCTTTGTGTTATGTAGAATGCAAGAAGTTAAAGATAATGGTTTTCTATTAGACCATTTTAATTAAAAATTGTAATTTTATAGGAGATGGAAAGATCTTGTTATTTTATAGGAGATGGAAGGATCTAACGGATCCTGTTTAGGCCATGCCTTTGTAGCAAGGTCCCCCTTGTTGTTCATCAATTTGCTCAAGCAAGCACCAGCAACATCTCACAACAAATTGTGAGACTTGTGTTAATGTCTTTGGTATATTGAATACATCATGGGGAGCTTGTCAGGCTTTGCCATGCAGGCGAGATACTCTAGGTAGCTTGCCCGGCTTTTGGAGAGGGGCAAAGGAATCAAAACCAGGTCGGCAGCATGCAAGGCAAACACCTTACCTGCTGTGCTATTTCTCCAGCCCATGCCTTAGGTATTTCTCATTATCTTAGTCTCCCAGTGAGCCTAAACTTGGGGGCAGAAATTTATGTTGCATTATGTTAACTCCTTGTTTTTCAGAAAGAGTCCAGAAATTCTCAGGAAATAATAATGTAAGATGGGGCAGCCAAAAAAAATTGAAGTAGGGGATGCTCACAGCAACTGGCAGGAGTAAACTAAGGCTTCTTCTTTAAAAATCCAGCAAAGATAGTCAAGTGTCTTTCTGTACAAGCCTTCTGTATATTTTCTTTTTATTTAAAATTATTTTGGGAAAAAAAAGGTTATAAGTAAAAGCAACTCTTAGTTCTCCTCCTTCCTTGCCCTTGATTCTAGTTTCTCAGTTATAAATTCAATCACATCCATCATTTTCTATTTAATAAACTTTCATTGAACACTTGACACCTGGCTCTTGATAAGCAGAAATATAATGGTATGTTAATGCATATTTTTACATATCAGAACAATTTTAGAAAAGAATTTTAGTTTAATTAAGCAACAATTGAAAAGTTAATATGTGGGAAAAATAGCTTATAGAATCAAGACAATGTGAGACACATCTGACATTATCAGGAATTTATAGTCACTCCTATAAAGTCCATAGTTTCTTCATTGGAAAGGAATTTAAAAGTATCCAAATGCTTCCTATACTCTTGAAGTCAGTGGGCCCCCAGGGGTGGCTTATGTAAGGCAGAGAAGAGAAAGACAGTCACTTTTTCTTCTGATTCACTTCTGCCACTCTGGGACCAGCTGGCAAGGATGGACTGAATAAGTCTGTGATGAGACTCTGCTTGGTACAGGACAGAGTCCTGCCAGCTCCACCAGGAGATCAGCAAGCCACACCTAATTCCACTTGTTCTTCTCAGAACAGGAGTTCATCACCCCCACCCCCCACCCCATCTCTTGGAGAGCTGTGGACTCAGGCTGGAGCAAGGACTTGCTCTTCACAGGAAAGGAAAGTCATTACCCAGACTCTCCAGGTCCTTGTCCTATCACACTGAAAGAAACTTCAGGAAATGAACAGGGAAGGAAATACAGACTTCATTTGGAGGCTTTTAGAAAGGGAAAGGAAGAAGAACAAAGGGAGAGTGAGTATTAGGCTCAAGAGAGAATACGGACTTCTCCAGAAGCAGAGAGAACCCCACTACATACCTCAAGAAGGAAGATGCAGGCAACACACATGCTCAGGCATCACCTATTCTCAACCACATGGGCACAAGCAGGACATGGGTTTGGTAGCATATGCATAGCTTCCTTTGTTTAAGGTGGCTTTTATAGGGTTTCTCCAAGAATTTGCCTACAATTTGCCCCCATTTAAGAGTGGGACTTCGACAAACATATATAAAAGTTCATTATCAGCTGGAGTGATAGCACAGCAGTAGGACGTTTTCCTTACAATGTGGTCAACATGGCCGACCCAAGTTCGATTCCTCCGCCCCTCTCGGAGAGCCCGACAAGCTACCGAGAGTATCTCGCCCGCACGACAGGGCCTGGCAAGCTACCCGTGACGTATTCGATATGCCAAACACAGTAACAACAAGTCTCAAAATGGAGACGTTACTGGGCCCGCTCGAGCAAATCGATGAACAACGGGAGGACATGATACGTGATACGTGATTAGGGTGGTGCCCAAGGGGAGGGAATTTGGAGTCTTCTTCGCAGCTCTTTTTCTTGACCTTTGTTCCGGCTGGAGCATCTCTCAAAACGGAGTCCAGACTTCTCAGGGTCTCTTGGTGCCAGGTTAAAGTTTTGTTATGCCTTAGTTCCTGTGCTCATAAAGTGGGTCCTGACAGCCTTAGGGCTAGGTGGTTTTACTACTCCCTAAGAAGTCCATTGCCGGGGCTGGAGCAATAGCACAGTGGGTAGGGCATTTGCCTTGCACATGGCCTACCAGGGTTTGATTCCCAGCATCCCATATGGTCCCCGAAGCACTGCCAGGAGTAATTCCTGAATGCATGAGCCAGCAGTAACCCTGAGCACTGCTGGGTGTGACCCCATCCCCCAAAAAAAGTCCATTACTTGAGGACCCTTCCCTGTCTACCTGCCCAAATCACTCTTATTTTTTCATAATAGTGTTTTCCATTCTACCACTTAGTAATTTGGGTGTGAGAGGTGGATATCTTCTCGGTCACCCCCAGTAATATTCTGAAGTTACTTGCCTGTTTTAAATTGGAGAAAACATGCTCTCATAGCTACTATTAGAATTTGCCAACAATGCTGTACTGAGAAATATTGATTTGTTCATGTATAGAAAGAAAATTTAAGTCAGTGAAGGTGAAGCAGCAGAAGCAAAATAACATAATTCCTTCAGTGAAGAAGCTATGATTTATGATAAGACGGATGATTTTCTCTTGAAAGCACAAAGTGACAAGATTTTTTAGGTGAGTTAAAAAGTTATGAAACCAACTGAAAAAAAATATTTTGAAATGTTATTTTTGTAAGCCTATGTCTAGTTGGAAAATATTGCAAAATTAATCAAGAATTTGAGATAAATTTCTCTTAAAGACATTCATTTTGACATCATATTATACTTCAAAACCCACATGATAAATTTTAATATTATGAAATTTCAAGGACTAACTTTTGTTGTTCTCTTTTTACAACCACAAGGAGCAGTAGATTTTTTATAAGTAACAGATATGCCTGGTGTCAAAGTGATATTTTCAGTGATTTTAAGATTACCATTTTTTTAAAACTAATTATAAATGACAAAATGACTCACCATTGTCCTTTAGTTTGATTCCATTTGTATCATTTGTTATTTATATAAAGCTAAGAAAGCACTGAACATTTTCTTTTATGTTTCTTTTGTCTGTTTTTGGGCCATGCTCAACAGTGGTCAGGGATCCCTACTGGCAGGTACTGGAGTTCACATGAAGACCCATGGTTAGAACCATATCAGTTGTGTAACTGGCCAGTGCTTTACTCAGTATATTATCTCTCAGTATATTATCCTCCTTATGTTTGTCACCACTAAAATAGATATGATATTTTCCTTATATGTAAAATAGGAAAATTAAATTTGATAATATATTTGTGGGCTGGAGCGATAGCACAGCTGGTAAGGCAATTACCTTGCATGCAGTCAACATGGCTGACCCGAGTTCGATTCCTCTGCCCCTCTCGAAGAGCCCTGCAAACTAACGAGAGTATGTCGCCCACACGGCAAAGCCTGGCAAGCTACTCATGCCGTATTCAATATGCCAAACACAGTAACAATTAAGTCTCACAATGGAGATGTTACTGGGCCCACTCAAGCAAATTGATGAACAGGAGGACCGTGAATATATTTGTATATGTGTATATGTTAAAGGTATGAGGAATCTGTCATTATAGTAATGAAAAAAACATTAGCAATTATAATGACACAGGGATGTTATAATATAAAGGTACATATATAAGCTACCGAGAGTATTTGATATGCCAGATACAGTAACAACAAAGTCTCCAATGGAGATGTTACTGGGCCCGCTCGAGCAAATCAACGATCAACGGGAGGGCCTTTACCTTTACCTTACCTTTATCTTTATTTTATATGTATATTCATAATTTAGTGAGCTGTTGTGTGTACAAAGTGGTATAATTAACTAAATCAACTTTTCAAAAGCTTACATAAAAATGTATTTTAAAATGTTATGAGATAGAAAACACATTTCAGCAAACTTTGGAAGGATAAGAATCTGTTTTTGACAAAATCTACTTACTCATGTTTTAGTGCTTTGACTAAAACAGTGAATAGACAAATAGTTACTTTTTTTTTGTATTCAACAATTCTTTATTGCAATAAATACCAGCTTTGCACAGGGATCTTTTCTTATTTCCAACCAATACCTGTACTAATGGTTAATTGCTGGTGGGTTATTATAAATTTCACTTTATTTGACACATTAGAAAATATTTTATGATTATCTAGAAATATGAAGGATGCAAACAATTATGAAGCAAAATCTCTGTCTTTGGATAGTTTCCTAAATACATGACAATAAATGCTAAACTCTCTAAATATAATTTCATTAAAGAAATAATTGAATAATATAGAAAAATTATTTAAATGAAGTGAGAATTGAACAGGTATCATTGACTAGGTATGGTTTCACAATATAGAAAGAAAAGAGTATTTAAAAAAGAAACAGTACAAATGATGTTTTGAGTAGAAAGAAAAAATTGACTACAATTGGTTTTACCTAAGGGTAAGCAAATGGTATGAACTGGCATGATTAAGAAAATCAGATAGAATATATTTAAAACATAATAATAATAGGCAATGAAGGTGTTAACATTTTTAGAAAAGTTTTGGTCAGTTTAGTTTTGGTTTAGTTTGTATTGGTTTGGCTTGGTTTTGAAGCAACAAGCAGTCATGCTCAGGGCTACTCCAGACTTTTTTTTCTGTGCTCAGGGGCCACTCTAGGCAATGTTCCCAGCACATATGTTACTAAGATCAAACACAGCCTGGTCTCTTGCATGCAAATAGTGAAATCCAGTCGATTGAACTAACTCTCCATCCCCAAAGGTACTGGGAAGAGCATATATTCTGAAAATCCAATTGATATTAATATTAATTGATATTAGTAAAAAATATATATAGCCACAAAGAAACTATGATCTGAATTCAAAAATGGATACCTAGCAAACTCTTCTGTGCAGGAGTTGAGAAAGGAAAAAGAGGTTCATTTGTCTTATCTTTTCCTATTTCCATACAATTATTATAAAGTGATAGCCCTTAAGCAGAAATCTTTGTTGAAATATTCATACGACTCCGAGGACCATACCACAAGGGAATTTATTGAGCACCTAAGAGCCAAACAGTCTGCAACCTGCTCTATCTTAAAATTTCTTCTCAGGTCTTTTTCTAAACTGCTTTTTTTATTATCAAAGGCAAATTTGTTTTCTAAGACATAAATCAGCCATGTCCCAATACTGGATTGTTGTGAATATAAGTATTTTTCTACCCACTATCTTGTCTCTTGACCTAAAGATACCTCCAAAAGCAGCGACAGTGAAACTTTAGGCTTATGTTCAACTTAACGTTGATATGATCAGCAGGAAAATGTAAACATATGAGTAAAAACTAATTACTTTGAAAGTAAAATGATGTAAACATAAATATTGTGTTAACATTTTGTATATGCATAAAAATTATTAAAGAAATTTGAAATGAGATTAATTTGATGCCTTTTTATATTTATATCCCATAGAAAGTAAGATGGAGGTTTCTCTAGGCAGTGTCATATTTATTTCTACAATAAGTTATTCTTCTTCCTCTTCTGAACCCAGTGGTTCTCAGTGCTTATTCCTGGCACTGTACTCAGAGATTACTCCTGGCTTGGCTGCAGCATATCAGGAATTGAACGCGAGGCAGCCATGTGCAAGGGTAAGAACCTTGCCCACCATACTATCCCTTCAGTTCCAATTATAACTTTTTCTTAAACTATGATAATCTATCTTGTTTATTCTGACTGACAATAGACTTAGAACAGAAATTTCAAGATTTTTTTCATTAAAACAATAGAAAGTACATCTGTCTGATACTATCTTCATGAAAATACAATGATTTTTTTGGGGGGCGGGCAGTTTTGGTATCATACCTGACAGTATTCATGCTTTGGAGAACCATATGTGGTAGCTGGGACTCAAACTGTGTCTGCGTTGGTCACATTTAGGGCAATCCCCTAATTGGCAGCTTCATTTATTTTTATTACCCAAGTAATAGTTATTTCAATTTGTTAAAATTCACACATTCCCTTTTGAATACACTACAGAGCATAAAAAATCCAGAATGCGAGGAAATCATAAATATGAGTAAACTAAATGGAAAAATTATAAATCTAAAAATAGAGAGTTTATAAAATCTGAAACTTGAATAAATCATCTTATATATGATGTTTATTGACTTAACTACAGCCTTAGTAAATGAGGAAACTGAGTCACAACTAATATGCACAAATTATTTACATCTTCATTTGCGAATGAGGCCACCTGCTATATTTCATGGATCATTCAATAAAGATTCATATCCTCCCTGTGAAAAATTACAGCACTGGGGTTATGGTGTCGCCAGCAGGTCAATCTGTACCTGTGAGGCGAGAGCTTGAGCAGCCTGATGGCACCTTCAGAATTCCAGATACTCCAAAATCACTGCTTTGCCTTTGGCCAGACTCCAAAAACTTGAGGCAATGTTTACCAAGAAAGCAAATGGCCAAAAGTTAGGCAATTGGGAGACACACCCGTAAAACAACTCGGGCTCAGCTATATAATTGGAGGCATGGCCTCTCTGGTTCCTGATCTAACTACTTAATGGACATGATCCCAGAGACTCAGAAACAAATCTCAAAATCCAGTGCCTTTTGGCAGAAATGCGTTCGTTCCCTGCAGTAGGTTACCCGCTCTGGGCCAACCCAGGTAGGAATAGGTTTCATGCCTTGGCCTGTTCCCCCTGGCGGCCCGGTGGCCATCATCCTCCAGAGGCCACTGGATAGTGTATCTCCGCAGTGATGAGACACTTGGGGCCTCACAGGATAGGGGAGGAGCTAGCCGTTCCTCCTCACTCCAACAAGACACCAAATCTCTGCCCACGAACTGCATCTTTGGCTCCTTATCAAGCTGCTTAACGGCTATGATCCCAGAGACTCAGGAACAAACCTTGATACCCAGCAGCTTTTGGCAGAAATGAATCTGAACCCTGCAGTAGGTTACTGTTGCCTGGCCACCCCAGGGGAGAAAGGGTGTTGTCCCTCTGCCTGCTATCCCTTGGTGGCTCGGTGGCTGCCATCCTCCAGAGGCCACTGGATAGTCAGGTTTGGGCTCTCAGTGACGAGATATGCGGGACCTCATGAGATGCAGGTGGAGCCGGCCCTTTCTCCCCACCCCAACGAGACCCTTAGACGCCACTCATGAATGGCCTTTCTGGCTCCTGATCAAGTTGCTTAATGGCCATGACCCCCGAGACTCAGTAACAAATCTCGGAACCCAGCAGGTTTTGGCAGCAATTCTTCTAGATTTAAGTGTTGAAATTTTGGAATTTCAAAATCGTGCAGCTACTACTGCAGTCATGAGACATCATATGTTATTCTTAACCAGCAATAGAAAACAAATTGTCTACTGTTGCCTTTTCAGCAGATCTGAGTGTTGGGGTAAAATCCCAAATGTTAATGGTGAGTCTGGTGTCAAAATATTGAATGTGATCAAAATAGAGAGAGAGAGAGTAATGTGGAAATCATCTGCCCCACAGGTAGGGGGAGGGTGTGGGATGGGGACACACTGGGGTTTTTGGTGATAGAAACTGGGCACTGGTGAAGGTATGGGTGTTTCATTGTATGACTGAGACTTAAACCCGAAAGCTTTGTAACTGCTCTCACAGTGATTCAATAAATAAAATTATTAAAAATAAAAAATTTACTGCCCTATACTATATAGCACTGAAATTGAATATGTAAATAGAACTTAATCCTTATGCTTAACTAATATAAATAGCCAATGATGCAATCATAATTTAAGGATTCTTATAATTCAATGCTAAACCAAGATATTAGGAGAGTACAAATAAAATTCATAGTTCCCTGAACTGATAGGGAAAACTAGTTCTTTTTTTCATTATGCTGAAGATTATTTCAAAGCAATTTGCTACATATTGCAATAATCTTTTAAAGACTTTAAACAATTTAACTACTGAAGTGATACAATTTCCTTTAAAATGCAATACCTAATTTGATGATAAAGTTTAGGATCACAATAGGGAGTAGAAAGTAATTAGTTTAATTATCAATTATTGCATGAATATAAACCAAAGTGAAATTATTATGACTCTTATTTCCAAATAATTATTTTCACAGACAAAATTTCTTAACTAATACTTTTACCTTAAGTATAAGGATGAATATATGGACTCAAAAGGAATGAATTATCAGAGATTCAATCACTAAGGCACATGTTTCTGTTTAGGATAAATTTTGAGTTTCTTTTAATAGGCTTAGTTAATATGTTTAGTTCAAATGTGACAATCATAAGTGTGCTAGTCCTATTTTAAGTTGAATCCAAAGGAAAAGATTGAAAATATAACTAACACCTGGTAAGTTGAACAGTAATTTCAGTTCTTTATTTTTATTAGGTTGACCTCATAATATCCACTTACAAATGAAATTATTATCTGTTAATTATATACAAGTGAATTATTATAGAACTATTTATTTAAGTAGTAGGTGAATAGCTTGCTTTAATAATTGCTTAGTCTTAAAACATATGTTTTGAATAATGAGTATTCAACATAGCATGTCTTGTGATAGTGTCTTATTTAACTGCACTCATTAACTAAATAGCAATTATGAGAAACATATTTAATGAATTAGAATCATTGCTTTCCAGTGACTGTCTTCTATGGTGACATAAGCTCAAGTAACATTTTGCTTTTAGAAAACAGTAGGGCATATTCATAGTAACTTACTTATTCTATTACATCTCTAATAAGTTTCATTTCAGACAATCTGTCTCTCACCACAAGTCAAAATTAAATAAATGAAAAAAATCTGAGAGGACAAGTTTTGGAGACAAACATACCGATTGCCTGAAACTAGACCTTGGTTCTGTTTATAGAAGAGACGCCAATTCTATTTCATGACATTTTAAATTGTTTTCATGACTTCTAGAA
This sequence comes from Sorex fumeus, assembly GCF_029834395.1. Lineage (NCBI taxonomy): Eukaryota > Metazoa > Chordata > Mammalia > Eulipotyphla > Soricidae > Sorex > Sorex fumeus. The sequence goes on from NW_026606155.1 coordinate 12,452,243, forward strand.
TACAAATGCTGATGGGAAGAGTCTAACATTTGTGTTGTCTTTTTTGCATTTTAGAAAAGGGAGACCAGGGCATTAGAGAATTATGACTTATACTGTATTTAGTTAGATGAATTCCTGAGTTTTCCCAATATCATACCCACTACTAAGACAATTTATTCTAGATACTCATTTGAACAAAGTAACACAGAGGGGAATAAATAACTATTGTCAGGCTCAGCTATGACAAAGTTCGGAAGAGGATAGGGTTATTAAAATAGAATAATTAGAATAAAATAAATAAAATAAAAATAAAAGTATTGAATAACTACAATAGGTCAGTGTAACATATATGTGTTTAAATATATTTACATATATAATTTATGTGCATTTTATGTAGCAAAATATAGGTTATATAATTTATAGTTCTTAATGAGGGTGGAAATAACTACCTTCAAGTCGAAAGAATGGTACAGAAGGCAGGGAGGTAGGGCACTTGTCTTGAATGTTTTCGACATTGGTACCTCATATGATCCCTCCAGGTAAAAAGGCAAGGTAAAGGCCCTCCCGTTGATCGTCGATTTGCTCGAGCGGGCCCAGTAACGTCTCCATTGGAGACTTTGTTGTTACTGTGTTTGGCATATCGAATACACTCGGTAGCTTGCCGGGCTCTCCGAGAGGAGCGGAGGAATCAAACTCGGGTCGGCCATGTTTGCCGCTTGTAAGGCGAACACCCTACCCGCTGTGCTATCGCTCCAGCCCTCCAGGAGTGATCCCAAAACTCAGAACCAGGAGTAAGCTCTGAACACAACTAAGTACTCCACGCACATTCACCAAAATATGAAATAGCCAACTCAAGCACATGGAGTTCAAAAGAGATTTATTAACACAGAGCTCAGCAAATACGAATCACAGATATTCTGTAAAATGTCTATTTTACTTAGGTATTCAGTAATGATGTCTCATAATGTCTCATTATAAAATCATTTGATGTTTAAGATGAATAAAGATATTATCTTGCATAAAAAATATTGGCATATGCCAAACTTGATTTTTTAGTTTCTATCTTTGAAATTACATATATCTTTGGAACCATGCATGAATATTCATGAGGGTACTAGTGTTAGATAATTTTCCAAAGTTATTCAAAAATTCTGAGAAAACTATTTTCTAAGTTATAAAAAAATGTTATAAAGACTATTCAGAAAAGATTTTTAAAAAGCTAGTATGAATGATTGCAGAATACTTTCTTCATTTGGTAGGAAATTCTATTTGACCACAAACTACTCTCTGATTCTATCACTTCTGACAAAATTTATGAATGATAATATTCTAGAGTACTTAGGATAAGTAGGAAGTAATTAGTAGACTAGGTGGAAATAAACCTGAAAGAACAGAACTTATAGTGAGCTTTATAAATGAATGTTTCACTAAATCTCAGAAAAAAAGAAAGTCACTAATACCCTAAAAAGTGCTTCTCACACAATTTTTAAAGCATTTATATATATATACATATATATATACATATATATATATATTAGTTATAATCCAGTTTGGCTTCTACCTAGGACATTTTGATTTTTTTATTTGAGAAATAAGTTGATGCCAAATAATGTGGAATGGAGAAAGATGAAACTTTGGATGTTCAAAGAAACATAGCAATTTCTTCCTTTTTCTCTAATGTTTATCTATGCTTCGTTAGCATCGTCTTCATCTCTTCATGTTTATATAAAGGTGATTTGCAGCTGTACAAATCCCATGTGAAATAACTTACAATGCTGGGCAGGAGTTTTTATTAAGAACTACCACCATTCTGACTGACTAAATAGGAAATCTTATTCTAAGTGTGTTCAAGTGAAATTTGAAAATTGACCCAATATTTATCTCAAGTTAAAAGAGTATTCAGAATACCTTTTTTAAAAGGATGATTATTAGTATGATTATTTTAAAGCATTTGATGTTTGTCTTAAACACTAGATTTTCAAGCACTGTCATGCTTCTGAGTGTGAATACATACATATCTAAAATACAGCTTAGTCCCCAAAAAATTAGATTCTAATAACAAACAAGTTAGTGGATTAGAAGTAAATCTGACCATGGGTCAGAGAGCTTCAAGTTTCTATGGAAACTTAATATTCTACTTGATACTCCTTTTAAACTTTATATTCTAGGATATCCTATCTATTAAACAACACTTTTGTTTGTTTTCATTCTTTTTTGTTTTAAGCACCCAGAGGATGCTTAGGTGTTACTCCTGACTGTGCAGTCAGTACTCACCAATTACTCTTGGTGGTAAAATGACAGAATATTTTTAAATGTAGTAGAACTACCCCTCTGTCATTCCAGAATTATAGTGACCCTGTTTTCTCTAATTTCTAAGTTGCTCTGAGGATATTATTATTTAAGGAATAGAAAGAAGTCAGTCAAATTTTAGATAGGGCAAAATCTAACTCTGGGTAATATTTGGGGAAATCCTTAAAAAACAGAAAAATATCCATAAACATACAAGTTTTAGAAGTTAGTTGTACTGCTTTGGAAGTAAGAGATTTTTACTTGAATCTCCAAAATTTAAATTGGGATTGAAATTACTTACTGGGATCATAGTACCTAAATAGTCCATCAGAACTGGGTCAGTTTATGCCTCATTACCAGACCATTACTCTCCAAAGCTATTTAGACTTATCTTGGAAAGGGTGAGATGAAAGCACAGAATCAGTCACTAAGTTCCACTCCAATAATGCAGAGAAACATTTTTATTTATTTTTTTTAAATTTTATTGAACCACTGTGAGAAAGTTTCAAGCTTTCATGTTTGGGTTACAATCACACAATGATCAAACACCCATCCCTCCACCAGTGCACATTCCCCACCACCAATTGTTTTCATTAGCAACTAAAACTTAACAGTTTTCAGTTAAAATATCATTACGTATGAAAATCTCTAAGGACCCAACAGAAAGGCTATATTAGTTCTACAAACAGGGATCAGACATTTATCACGTTCAGTTGCTGAGCCATTTTTTAAGAAAAAATCAAAAGAAAAACCTTGAATCAATTATAGTCTCACTGACTCCTTATAAAACAGTGAGTTTTAGGATCCTTCATTTCTACAACTTCCAGCATGAAAAGCGACTGTTGGGTTTTATTTTGTTTTTTAATGAAAATGATCTTTTCTGTCTAGATAACATTCACCAATTATCTTTAACTAATGTTTTCTGTTTTTACTTTGCCACCATGACACAACTCGTGTATGTTTGTGCATGTAAATGATATGTTAAAAGATCAGCTCCTTGACTCGCCATTTGGCTTGGGCAAGTTGGTTTGTGGGAATGAACCCCCACACCCCGGCTAGGCCTTGTGGAGCATTGAAGCCCACGGTGGTGTCCCCCAATTTCACCCCCAACTCTTTGGTTTATGTCTTTGATTTGGACCATGATGCTCTAAGGGCAGCGGTCTTTGGCTTTTGCTTTTGAGTCAGAAAGTTTGGCTTGCAGGGATTATTGTAGTGGGTCATCCAGTCTATGAAATAGACTCCCCTTATATTCAGTCAGACTACTTCGTTTCTTCCAGGTTTGTAAATTCCTCATGCAAATCTTGTACACTTTTTGCTAGACTTGAATTTCAGCAGTTCTCACTAGAAGTGAAATGTCCAATTTTTTATTGTTAGTATTTTTTGCTCATTCTTAATGTGTAGGTCTTATTTACATTAACCATGTTTGAGTCATTGATATAATTTCTTATTAGTTTCAGGTACTATTCTAGATTGTAGAATTTTTTAAATTTAATATAGATAACCTATCAATGAAAAATGAAACTTTTTATGTATTTCTGATAGAAGTTTTTTATTCATGTTACATTTTTATTGCACTAAAATACTATTTTTAATTAAACATTATTGAGTAATAAGTATTGAGGAGGAACAATCAGCTTGTCATTCCATGTGCAAAGAAAAACAAGTAAAATTATATAAATGGGACTACATCAAACTAAAATTTTTGTCATTGTAATAAAAACTAGAATTAAAATTTAAAAAAGATACTTGGAGTGTCGGCAAAGAGATAATATAGGGTCTAAGTTTCTTGCTTTGTATATGGCTGACTCCAGTTCAATCCTACATCTAAAGACCACTGGGTATGACCTGAATTATGTTCCCCAGTACCTCACAGAAGACATACAGTTTAGGTAGTCAAATACTTGCCTTGTATGAAGCACAACCAAGTTCAATCCATGTCTTCTTTCCCAGCACCACCAGTAGCAGTTATTAAGCACAGAGTCAAGAGTAACTGCTGAGCAATACTGGATGTAGCTCAGCCTACCTATCCTCCAATGCAGTAAACCAAATTAAAAGAACATGCGAAGAGTTGGATTATGGGAGATTAAAAGAACTGCTAAAAGGTAGAAATGCATGAGATGAAATAGTAAAAATGATTGGATTATCAACCCTTCCCCCCAAATTAATATATACTGATATAAAGTCTTGAATAAGTGAGGAATACAGACAAATCTATCAAGTAGTGGAAGACCACATTTTTTTTTAACTTTTCCCTTAAGACAATGCTGCCTAATTTTGTACTTCTCAAATGCAGGTTGCACATGATTACTTCCAAAGCACATAATTTGGGGATAGGCAAAAACTATTTTATGTCAAATCTGGCACATTAGCTCAGCTAAATGATCAGCACTTAAAGTGTTAAATAATTTTAATAGCATGTATTCTTAATGTGGAATGATGAAAATGACACTTTTCTACCATAATATTTTCTCAAGAATGTGTAACTCATTATAATAATGATCAAAATTCATAGAAACATAGTACTGCAATTCTGTCAGCATCCATTTAAACTACTAAATTCATAAAAAATCAAAGCATTAAATAAAAATAGAATGTTTGACTAAAGTTAATTTTAAGTATATTTAATGCATACATACTGATCATGACTAATTTTCCATTCTAGTGCAAAATTTTAATTGATAGTAGGGGGAACAACTATGATACAGAAATTCTCTTGTTCCATCTTTGACATATTTCTACATTCCCTACATATATTCTAAAATAAGGAAGTAATTAAAGAGTATACAGATTATCAAATTGACCATATGTTCATATACAATTCTATGAGATTTAAATGTTTTTCTAAAATTAATCAGTTTTCCAAGGGCAGAACTTCTGGGATCTGTGCTGGTGGCTACAGCCACACCTAGAGAGTAAGTACCATGGGGGCCAGGCAGTGCCAGGGATCAAACAAAGGACCTAGAACATTCTAAACATAAGTTTTACCTCCTGAACTGATTCCCTGGCAAGATTACTCCTGTTTTACTTCTTGATGGCATCTATAGCTAAATATACAACTTTGTTGTAAAGGGTATTTTCATTTAAAAAATCCAAACTGCTAAAAATTGATGGTGATTAGACTAGAAATTTGAATTTCCTCCACGTTTTTAAAAATATTTGTAGGTACATAGATTTTCTTCATTGGATAGAAAACATATGCTCTCATTTAATATTTAAGCACAAGTTAATGATTTTATATCTTTTAAAACTTTATTTTGGGCCAGAGAGGTAGAATAGGAAGTAATGATTTGCATGGAGTCAAGCCCAATTTTGATCCCTGGTACCACATATGGCACCCTGAGCACCCACAGGAGTAACCCCTGAAATCAAAGATAGGGAAAAGGGCTGAGCAAAACGAAATGTGGTCAAACCCCCCCAAGAAAATTCTATTTAATATGTGACAAATATATAAATATAAAAGTTTGTTAATTTTCAAATATGTTTGTGTCTTTTGACTTTTAAGAAGTTCATTATCAAATCTGATTATTGGGGCCAGAGTGGTAGTCCAGCTGGTAGGGTTTTTACCTTGCATGAGATCAACCTGGGTTCAAAGCTGGCATCCTATATGGTTCCCCAAGTCCCGCCAGAAGAGATTCCCTGACACAGAGACAGGAGTAAGCCCTGAAAACAGCTGAGGGTGGCCCAAATCTAAAATAAAATTCATATTCTATTCTTTTTTTTAATCAGTGAAAGCATGGCAAATGATGTCTTCTACCATTTTGTTATATGTTCAAAAATGGTTATGCTGTCTGTTGACTTCAGTTATTCCTACTTTAATACAGTCACATCTACTTTTCCTATTTGTACTCCTTAAGTTTTGTTTAAAGATTTCTTTTGTCTAAAGGCTTCTTCATAACTCCAAGTTATAAAATGTTTCCAATTTTATAAAATTTGAATTTGCATTTTTCAATTGTTGTAATAAAACCATAATTATTTATGTTGATGGTAGAAGTTATCTTCTCCACAGTGAATGCATCGTTGTTTACAATGACCCTCACCACCAACTGGTACCAATATTTTGGAATGAGAACATGATATACAGTTCTGGCACTGAAGAGTTAATGCAGGGGCAAGGTTCAGAGCTTGCGTGAGGTCAACTTTGGGATTGTCCAGAAGATAAAGTTATGAAAAAACTTTGAATTTTCTTACTGTCTAAAATGGTAAAATAATTTTCCTTTTCTCCTATCTCTTTTAAAATATATTAATTATCCAAATTTAATGTTAATTATAGTATTAATATGCCATCTTAATTGGGTTACGTGCAAAGTAATTGAGTTGATATATTAAATGAGTTAAAAACAATCCTAAAAGGGCTACTAAAAATAAGGGAGAAGCAATTATGCTATGCAGACCACAATAAAAGACATTGAGGCTGCTTGTGGATGATTCTGGGTTACAAGTGTTCTATTTTTCTGTTTATTACAAATGTCACGTCTTACTATATATTGCTAAAGTTTATCAGTAAATCTTTCTTGTTTGCTTCAATCCTTTAATTATATATACATAAAGTATTTGTTCCTAGAATTTCAAAACTGACCTTGTGATTTCTGTGTGGACAAGGCCCCAGTCCCTATCCGAGCAGGCTTGGAGATCTATGCCCCTGGTCCCGCATACCTGGGTTCCTCTGCCAGTCCCTTCATGAGTGAAGCTCGTTGGAATATGTGGAAAGTGGCCTTAAGCATGTCTGTGGCTGAAACCGGAGGTTTTCAGCTGCCCGGGCTCTGCTGAGGATGGGGAGGGAAACTCAACCCACCCTCCTCCAAGGGTCCCCCGTGAGGACAGCCAGGCATGGAGGCAGGAGACTCTGCGCTGTTCTCTTCCAAGACCCAGAGACTATAAAACCCTGCTCTCAATATCTTATTATCTAGTTCTTACTCTGGAGAACCTGGCAGGCTACCAAAAGTACCCTACCCACACGACGGAGTCTGGCAAACTCCCTGTGGCATATTCAATATGCCAAAAACCAGTAACAATGATGGGTCTCATTCTCCTTACCCTGAAAGAGCCTCAAATGTCGCACTTTTTAAAATCTCATGGCTAGGATGAAGGAGAGGTTACTGGGGCCTGCTCGAGGCAATCAATGAACAACAGGATGACAGTGATACAGTGATATCTTGTGATTTACCAAAAAAAAAAAGTATTGAATATCTGTAAGATAGACTATTATAAAACTGTTGATGATTGGGTTTCAGTAACACCAGGATCCAACACCCATCTCTCCACCAGTGCACATTTTCCACAATTAATGTCCCCTGTCTGTCTCCCCTCCAAACACCACCAATACCAAGCCAGCCTCTATGTCAGGCACCTCTCCTTCTCCTCTCTCTCCTTTTGTGCATTATGGTTTGCAATACAAATATTAAGACATTATTGTATTTGTTCAGGGTGTTCAGTATTTTTATCAGGAAAGTAAGGCTGAGTAGTTTTTTTTTTTTTTAACTCGGTGGCAGTTTTGGGATGTGAACATGACTGTCAGAGTTTCTGGAAATATGAGAGGTGAGGAAAGGGAGCCCATCCCGATCCCAAGAAAGCCTGGCAATTTCAGTCACAGATTCTTCATACCCAAATTTTCAGCAGATTATATCTCAATGAGGTCTATCCCAAGCAGGTGGAATCCTGCAAGAGACGTGGCAGTGATTTTGGATTGTGGGAGCAAGTGGCTGCCAGGGGTTTTGCTTGGGTGGGCAACAGGCTGATCTGTTTCCCTCTGATTTACCTGGTCTCTTCAGCCTTGCATGGGTCTGAGAATAATTGTGGCTCTTGTTCTCTTTTGAGATGTATTTATGGGTCTCTAAAGCAAGGCCAATAAATGAGCTTGCATAGTTGGGTCAGAGGTGGTTTGTGGGTGTGGCACCCACACATATAACTTCTAGTCATGCAATTTCTAGGAAACTTGGTCCCAGAGCACAGCAGCAAATCTGGGATTTCGAGAAGCATGAAAGCACCATCAGGCTGCTGATAGACTTGCCCCTGGGTACAAATTGATCTGCTGGTAGCACCATACTCCCATTCCTACATTTTAATCTCTTCTGATAGCTGTAACAGACAACAACTGTAATTCTAGATTTGGGACAATATTTGTCCACAAAAACAAAATTTTTTCTAGACTTCAAAGAAAACATTCCTCTTATTTCAGTCTTTATGCAATAGATGCCTTTTCTATAAGGCACTCAGTTCTTTTATTATTATTCTTGATTTTTTTCTTTTTATTATTGTCATCTGTAAAGAATTTTGAAGGTATGTTGTAAGGAGTGAGAGATTCATCATTGTTACTGGTATTTGGCATATTGGGTACGCCACGGGGAGTTTGCTAGACTCTGCTGTGTGGGCAGGTTACATTCGGTAGCCTGCCAGTTTGTACAAAGTAGGAATGAGATAATAAGATGTCATATTAAGATGGGCAGGAGACTGTGCTGTTCCCTTCCGGGAGCTGGGTTTTATAGTCTCTGAGTCTTGGCCATTGATGGGATTACATGGCGACAGGGGGCCAGTTGGTGGGTGTGACCCCTGCCTACTGGAATTTGGAGGATCTGGGTGGAGAATGCTCAGCCCCGATCTGAGTAGGCTTGGAGATCAGTCCCAGGACCTGCATGCCTTTTTTCCATTGCCGGTACTTCATGTGTGTGGAGAGTGGTCTCAGCATGGTGGGGGCTAGTTCTGGAGGTCTTCGGCTGCCGGAACCCTGGTCGGGGAGGGGAGGAAAACTCATCCCGCTCCACTCCAAGGGGCCCCAGCGAGGACAGCCAGGCACAGAGGCAGGAGACCCAATGATGGGTCTCATTCTCCTAAAGAGCTTTGAATATGGCACTTTCTTAAAAATCTCAGGGCTAGGATGAAGGAGACCTTACTGGGGCCTGCTTGAGGCAATTGACGAATAACAGGATGTTCGTAATTGTGATCAGTGTAAGGAGTACAGAGTATATATAATAGTCATATATAGACATTACTGTATCACAACTTTCCATTATGTGAGAAATATAATTTTCTCCATACTAATAATGTATATTTTATTTTGACATGCTATGTATAGAATGCTTTGCATACCACCTTGTACAGTCTTCAATTAAGAAGTGGAGTTTCTAACTTTAGCTTTTTTTGATATTTCCAGGAAACATAAAGAAGAACTTACTCTTTTTTCTACCCAGTTCTTTCTAATCTTTACACAATATAGAAACAAATTAGTCCATTTAACTGTCTGTCTAAAATTCTTTCAGAGGAAGTATTAGTACTGGGGGAAGTCCTCTGTATTATGGCTGCCATAAATTATCAGGAGCATTGAGAATAGGTGGAGAATGGTTAAAATCTGTAAGACTAAACTTGAGATACTTTATATTTCTATTCAAAATTAACCTTCTTATGAGACATCATCATCATCATCATCATCACTCTAGGTTGATGTAGTAACATGATAAGGTTTGTTAAAAAATTAATGAGGACGATGTCACTTTTTAATTTTTCAATTCAGTTATTAGCTAGTGCATTTTTATATTCCATTATGTTACTTCTTTCTATATAAAAATTGTACATATATTTGATTTTCAAAGGCTGTCTTCCTTCCTGTTCCTAATTAGTGAAAATAATGACATGCCTTTTTGTAAACTTTTAGCTTAAAAATTATCTTTAAAATCATAGAAATGGTAAGAAGAGTAAATTTAGACTGAAATAAAACTAAATTCAGTTTATATAACAAAAGATGAGTAAATATATAATTAACAGACAAGATCATTCCAAGTATTTATAATCATTTGAATGTAAATAAAAAAGTAAATTGAGACTGAAATAAAACTAAAATATATAACAAAAAATGAGTAAAGACATGATCATAAGAAAACATTTGCCTAGTAATTACAATCATTTGAATCTCAATAGAAAAAGCTTTTTTAGGACTCCTGGGAAAAATTAATTTGATAAAATTTTGTCATTAAAGTCATAAAGACCTGAATATGGAATACCTTTAAAAGATTAAAATGTAACTCTTTAGCTCTAATAGATTTAACATTTGATTTCCATTGCACTTTCTATTTGTGACTATATATTAAAATATTATTTATTTCTATTTGAATTGACATTAGTTTAAAAAAAAATTTTTAGATATGTTTCAAAAGTGTGGGCACTTGGGGGACTTGAGCGTTCGATGGCTGAGAACCATTCCTCTGGCAGCCCGATTGAAACAGATGGACGGAGAAAAGGGGACAGAAGAAACAGGGCCCCAGGTTAGTTAGTAGACAGATTATTTCTCTCTTCTCCCCAGCATAGTTCGATCTCTCCCCTTACAGCACAATCATAGTCATAGTTTTAGTTCAATCATCCTTTTCTTTCCTTTTATTTTTATTTAGTTTTATTTTTTGCTTTTTGGGTCACACCCGGCGATGCACAGGGATTACTCCTGGCTCATGCACTCAGGAATTAATCCTGACGGTGCTCAGGGGACCATATGGGATGCTGCGAGTCGAACCTGGGATGGCCGTGCAAAAGGCAAACGCCCTACTATTGCTCCAGCCCCTAGTCCTTTTCTTTTCTAATCCTCCTCCCCTCTCCCCACTTACAGCACAGTCATATAGAAATGATGAAGGGTGGGGATGCATATAGGTGGGGTTGAACATTGTCATATCTACAGAGGTAAAGCCACTCTTCAGGGGAAGTTCTGGGAGATTAACTCAAGGACAAAATCTCATCTGAGGGTTCAGCACTCTAGATTACTAGGAGATCTGCTCAAAAGCAGGATCCCATCTAGGGTGTTTAACTTTCTTTTCTCTAACAGCAATCCATTTAACTACTCATAGTAAATTTACTTCTTATAATACTTCTAGTCATTTTGTATAAACACAGTAAGAGATATATTAAAGATTGTCTCTTCCTGGGGATATCTCGTTAATATATCCCAGACTGCAGTCTTCAGGCCAGGTTAGTGTTTCCTATTCCATCAGGGTTCTTATTCAGTTACTTCTTTTTGGGTCATGACAGAGTTTGTTCCATGATCGAGCTCTTAACTTATGCTTCTTATAGCACTTAGCTTGTCCCTTTCTGATATCAGGGTAGCTTACTGTTTTCCCTGGGTCCATTCCATCCCTTCATTGGAACACTGTTTTTGAGAATGTTAGGAAGACAAGGAAACTGAGGCTTAAGTCAATAAATATGGTGGATATCCAGTAGTAAATATTATTTCAGAGTCAATTAACTCCCACGTTATAAAGCATAACATGAACTGTCTTCCTGTGTCTATACGAAAAGTACATTGGTAAACAAACCATGGAAATGACACAAAGGAAAGAAAAAAGCCGTGTAGGATTATTAGTACCTCATGGAATAAGGTGTGCCTCAGGGAGTAACTCAATAAACCTAAGCTCCCTGCAGGAGAAACAAGGACAACTGAATGTTGTCCAACAGTTAGATTACTTTTTCCACTAGATAGTTTACAATTAGATTATAGTCATAATTGGTGGCATTTTAAATTTTATATGGAATTATTTTTTTTTAATTTCTATAAAGTAGTATCTGGAAATTCCCATTAAGGTATAAATGACATCTAGATTAGGATTTTTAAGTCCTAAATTTTTTTTTATTGTTTTATGTAGACACCACAGCTTACAAAACTGTTACTGTGAAGTTCCATGCATAAAGCATTTCTGCATCACACCCTTCACAAGAGCTTCTGCTTCCCTCCACCTTCCTTGTGGTGTTCTTCCTACTGAAGCACAGTTCTCGGTTTTTATTGCCTTTGGGCATTTGTTATTCCCATACTACACTCCCCCCCACACAAAAACACACACATACAAGAGTGATCATGCTGTCTGTCTCTCTTTCTGACTAACTTCACTCAGTATGATGCTCAGACCATTATTGTAGCAGCAAATTCCATGGTTGCTCTCTTCTTAATGCCTAGCGATATTCCACTATATTGGTGTACTATAGTTTCTTTATCTAGTCACCTGTTATTTGACACTTAGGTTCTTTCCAAAATTTGGCAATTGTAGAAAGAGCTGCAATTAATATAGTATGTGAATGTTTTTACTGAAGAGTTTTGGGTTCCATGTAGATCAGAAGAAATGGTATTCCTGGCTTTTATGGAAGCTCAAATCTTAGTGTTCTTGGCAGTGTTTGTATTTTCCAAAAATCTAGGCCAGCACTAGCAGTATATGAGGGGCTTTTTGGCCAACATTTACACAAACACTGTTTTTGTTTTTATTACTTTTGTTGTTGCTATTCTTTGGGGTATGGGCCAATTTCACCGATATGTGATGGTATCTCATTGTTCTGATATGTATTTCCTTGATAAGTAATGCAAAGTACTTATTCATATATCTTTTGACAATCTGGATATCTACTTTGAGAACATTTTTGTTCTCTAACCGCTCCACCACCTTTTTATGCGGTTGTTCTATTTTGTTGTAAAATTCTACCAGTGTTTTGTAATCAAATATTGTGAACTATTTATTAAACTTTTAAAAAATTAACAAAAAGTTCTACCAGTGTTTTATGCATATCAACCCTTTATCAGATGAGTGGGACTCCGCGACAGGATATGGGGTGGGTGAGAGCCCTCCCCACCCCAAGAGACCCAGCCCTGGCAGCTGACCTCCACTGCCCAACCACCACCACACTTCAGGCCACTTTCTCAATGTTCAGGCCAGTCTCCAGTGACTCAGGGATCACACCCATAAGCCACACCCTGCAGGCACCAGAAAATCTTCTCATCTGCCACCATCCAGACCTCACTGATGCTCCTCCCAGACAGGAGGATAAAAGGAGGCTCCCAGAACCATGCCACCAGACTCCACCCCAGGCTGTTGGGTGGGTGAGAGCCCACCCCACTCGAAGGGACCCAGCCCTGGCAGCCGACCTCCACTGTCCAACCATCTCCAAGCTCCAGGCCACTTTCTGGATCGCATGACTGCTTTGCAGTCATGCAACACATTATAAGACACTTCCTACCCATTTATGTCTCTCGGATTGCCCAGCAAGCTACCAAGAATAACCTGCCCACACGGGCAGAGCCTCACAAGCTCCCCATGGCGTATCCAATATGCCAAATACAGTAATGATAATAGGTCTCATTCCCTTGAACCTAAAATAGCCTCCAATCATTGGGAAAAGACGAGTAAGAAGAAGCTGCTAAAATCTCTGGGCTGGGAGGAAATAGAGATGTTACTGGTGCCAGCTTGAGTAATTTGATGAACAATGGGAGGACGGTGCTACAGTGCTACAGTTATGTTCCCCAAGTCAGTCTTGATTACTTATATTTGAGGGGCATTGAGGTATAGAGCCTAGGTGTGATTGATCATTTACAGAGATAAAACATTTGGCAGAGGCAATTTTCTTGGGAAAATTAACTCAAGGAGACACTCCGTCTCTCAAGGGAGTGCTACCTGCTTTTCTATTTCCCCTATAGTCTTTTTTAACATTTTACTATAGAGCAATGTTCTTTCGTTAAACACAGAAAGACCATTAATGCCATGCTCCTAATATTTGGGAGTTAATCGACTCTAAAATATATCTATTCCTGGTTATTCATCATAATTACTTGACTCAGACTTCAGCTGATGAAGTCCAACAGTCCAAAAGGGAGGTTCCACCATGGGATTGAGATGTACCCACGGTGAATGGCAAAGCTACTCTGGCATTGAAATGGGACAGTCTAGAAAGCATAAATGCTTGGTCTTGATGCAAGCTTTTATGACTTAAGAGACAGGACCCCCATGGGGAAGACAAGCTGAACTAACTTGAGGAGACTTAGTCTGGGACTTATCGTAGAAAGCCTCACTTGATCTCAGAGTCCAGAAAAGTATTAGGATCTTTGTCTCTTACTGTGTTTATCCAAAAAACTGCAAGTATTGATAAGAAGTAAATATAATTGTTTAACATATACAACTAAGGTAAGGTAAGGTAAAGGCCCTCCCGTTGATCGTCGATTTGCTCGAGCGGGCCCAGTAACGTCTCCATTGGAGACTTTGTTGTTACTGTGTTTGGCATATCGAATACTCTCGGTAGCTTGCCGGGCTCTCCGAGAGGTGCGGAGGAATCGAACTCGGGTCGGCCATGTTGGCTGCTTGTAAGGTGAACGCCCTACCGCTGTGCTATCACTCCAGATACAACTAGAGGGAAAGAAAATAGCAATGTAGATGTTCCTGGGAGTGTCTCCTTGAGTTAACCTCCCCAAGAGATTTGCCTCTGCCAAATGTTTTATCTTTGTAAGTGATCAATCACACCTAGGTTCTATATCCCCTCTTAGATGTTCTATAAGTATGCAGCAGCTCTGCATTAAATGGGCCATTTTCACCAACAGGCTATGGTTCCCCAACTCTCTCACTTTGCTGAAGGGGCCTAGAGAGGACCTGAGGTAGCTCTAGGCCACCTATTGCACATGTCAAGCAGTGCCCACACATTATTTTTTTGAACTCATAATACCTTTATCTGGAAATAACACTGCTCTGTGAAGTAATCGCAGACTGCAGTTTATATGTGGGCATATATGTACAGTGTACACATATATAAACACATGGGTATTTCTTAATATTAAAACAGATTATCTAATTTTTTGCATATTCATTTCTTGAGAAATCTGGCATCAAAATTCCTTTGCTGTTTTATCTGCTTTGGAGGGGAGTTTAGTTTAGTAACTTTAACTTGAATATCATTTTAAAATGAAATTTATTGTCTGAAATTGTGCAAAATCAGTAACATATGTTCTTTCAAGTCTTCTAAGCTCAGTCTTTTATACCTAAGAATGCTAGGATTTTGGTTTTACTCAATGCATCTTTATAATTTTTTAATTTAACTCAATGATTTATTATGGCTGGAGCAATAGCACAGCGGTAGGGCATTTGCCTTGCACGCCGCCAACATGGCCGACCCGAGTTCGATTCCTCTGCCCCTCTCGGAGAGCCCAGCAAGCTACCGAGAGTATCTTGCTCGCAGGGCAGAGCCTGGCAAGCTCCCTGTGATGTTTTCGATATGCCAAACACAGTAACAACAAAGTCTCCAATGAAGACGTTACTGGGCCCGCTCGAGAAAATCGATGATCAACGGGAGGGCCTTTACTTTGGCTGGAGCAATTTAAAGTAACATCTTCTGAATTTTAGTCTCTATATAAAAATTCTTGACCCTTTTTCTACTCAAATTATTTGTGACTTCTCTGATTGATATTGCTAAAGTAATAAATATTTTTATTTTTCCTTTAATGTTCTATTTAAATTCTGGTCATCATTATTTCTAGGTTTCTAGTAAAGTTAATCTTTCTTGTTTTTTTTTTTACTATAATGTTGATCTTTGTTCTCTAAATTCTCTTTTTATTTTTTAGACTTAATAAAAAAATAATTTACAATGGCTGGAGAGAAAGTTCAACAGTGCATGTTGTACATGTAGATGTCAGTGCTTGTGTACATGAGAGAGGCCTGTGTTTGGTTTCTGTAACTGCTGACTTCTGTAACTAGAAACAGTCCCTGAGCACTGCCATGTGTGAATCTTAAAAACAAACTAACAAAATTATACAAATTTACTATTAATTACATTTATCTCTTAGAAAAATTATATTTTAACTTTGTTGTGTGTTTATACATACATAAAAACACAAATGCATATATGTATATAATGGCTATATTTGCTATTGTAATTGTAGTTCTCTTAACCTTTATGTATTAAGTATACACTAAATATCTACTTATGTTTCAAATATACTGCTGCTAATATATTTCATATCACTGCCTTAAAGCGTGATTATATATATTACATCAGCGCTTTAGTGAATGTGAAAGAAAATAAACTCAAACAATGCCTTTGGTAAAAGATTCTCTACATTGAAGGATTAAATTCTATGTAAATATCTATTAATTTCAAACAGCCTTTTGATAAAATTCACTACATATCTAGCAAAAATTTTTCTGGCTTTCTAATCAATTTCTAATGAGTATGTGCTAAATATTTTCCCATGACTGAGAATGATTTAAATGCTTCTTCACACTTTTTTTTTGCTTCATGCATCATATACTTAAAACCTACATACGTATAAAGTGATTTCATACTCATGATTTTTATATTATCATAAATGATCTGTGGGTTTTTCTCTTACTTTTACATAGTGCCACATATCAAACTAAACAAAATAACTTTTACTGATAGTCTGTTCTTTCTTTTTTTGCTCTTATGGGTGTGAACATGGTTCAATTGTTTAATTAGTGTAATTTATGTTTCCAATACATAACTATGAGGTCTAAGAGAGAATACTGAATGTAGTTTGCATACAGTCTACCCAGATTTCATCCTGGCATTGCATTAAGTCCCTTGAGTACAAGGAGTGGTCCCTGACTGCAGAGTCAGGAGTAAAGCCAGCTAAGTGTGTCCACCCAGAAGAAAAACAAAAACAAATAACCACAGTTATTAATAGGCTTATGCAAACATCAGAGTGCTTCAACTACTTTGCTTGAATATCGTTGACTTTCATCTCTTCTTGTGGTGTTTGTGTGTGTGTGTGTGTGTGTGTGTGTAGAGTCTTAATTTTAATCACAAAACTAACACTAACTTTAAGGAAATCTTATTTTTTGAAAATACTGCATAATTTTAGTTTATTTCAGAGGGTATTAAACTATCTTATTTTCTGTTTCTTGAGATTTTGTTAATTTGGAGATGTTAGACATTATATGATAATATATTTTTGGATGTATTTAAGATATTTTATGCTCTAATTTATGTTCAGGTAAAAACTCCATGGTTAGACTTATTTGTTGTATGATTCTTTTTATTCTAGCCATTATAATAGATTTTCTTTTATCAGTGATCTCATTTAAATTTTTTATAAAATTTTCTTGTAAAATTTACCCTTCTATTTTTTCAGACAATGTAATCAGTGAATTAATATTTTTCTTTACTTTTACATCTCTTCAATTACATCCTATACAACAGTTGACTGCAAATTTATTTTTGGCTATAATCAAAGTGTCAATGTTTATTCCTTATTTTCTTTGTTTATTCTTAGTCTTCTTTTGATTTTTATGAATTTTGGTTTTACAGTCACACTTTGTGATGCCAGTGACTACTCCTGCTTCTCTTCTCAGGGATCATCTGACAAGGCTTGTGGAATTATATGTGGTGTTGGAGATAAGAATCTGGTATTTTGCATAGAGAGTAAATGCCTCGCTGGTTCTATATCACTCTTGTCCTGTTCCTTGTTTTTTTTTTATAGAATACCTTTATTAGACTGGTTGTTTGATAGAGCGGGGATATAACACTCTCCTGAAATTGATCATTTCTCACTTCTCTCTGTTCAGTTTGGTTTTTCATACACTATATGGCTCTTTTGTGAATCTATTAAACTGTGCTTATTTGCAGCTCATTGTAGTTCCTTAAAAATGTTCTGATTGAAAGAAGAAAACCGCTGGGGGCTCCACAGCTCCCGGAGAATGCTCCAGGTCCCAAACAGAGTCGAGATCACCGGAAAGTCCCAGATGGGGAAGGTGCTGCATCCCGCCTTCTACAGATGGAACCCCGGTGACCATGAGCCTCTACAAGCACAGCTCGGGCATGTGGGAATCAGGACATTTATTCCAAACTGTGGGGCCGCATAAGCGGTCACGCGACATCTCCTTATATACAAAGTGATCAATGGAAAGTGAATCATCCAACGTTTCTCCCTGAAAATCAGGCTTAACTCTTTTGCAAACAACAACACCCAAAAGGAGAGATAGAAAAAAGGGGAATTCCCTGCCACAGAGGCAGGGTGGGATGGGGGGATGGGGGGTGGGATGGATACTGGGATCCATGGTGGTGGGAAATGGGCATTGGTGGAGGGATGGGTATTCAAAATAAATAAATAATAAAATAAATGTTTTGATCATTGAGTCTGTATGCTTTTTTTTTTATTCATTAGATCAATTTATAATGTTAGGCATTTTGAGTTTCTAACCAGAATATTGAGAGTACTGCAGAGTCAATAGAATGGTAAGTGGAATGTTTGAGTCAATGTTTTATAATAGACTGCTTCTTTGTTGGTCCCCTCTCACTAGTATTAAAAACTAAAAATTAACAAACCGTTATCATTATTTTTTATCTTTTGTTAAAGGTTTCTATGCGGGGGGTTGGGGAGTGTTACACCTCTCAGTACTCCATAGTTTATTCCTGGCTCTGTGCCCAGGGACTATTCTAGGTGGAACTCAGGAGACCTTATGTAGTTCTGGTAATGGATTTTTCTTTTGAAAGGCAAGTGATTTAAGTCAAGTTTTATTCTTTCTCTCCCATAAATAGTTGTCTATATTGCAGCTTCAGTTTACATGCATGGTAATCTCGTGAATTTTGTGATGACCAAAAAGAAAACATTTTGTGTGTATGTGTGTGTGTGTATGTGTGTGTGTGTGTGTGGTGGTGGTAACTTATTCCTTACAAATCTACTGCCTTAAAGTCATTTGTTTTGTTTTGAGGCCACACCCGGCAGTGCTCAGGGTTTATTCCTGGCTTCAACCACAAGGATCACTCCTAGTGGGACACAGGGGAACATCTGAGGCTCTGAGGACAAAATCTGTATCAGCTGGGTAGCAAGACAAATGCCCTATCTGTATCAATATTGGTACTGTTGCTCCAGTCCAGAAAACGCTCTCTTTAGTGTACAAGCACTTAGTTCTCAGACACCAATTCAAGAGCACAGTAGATCCCCGGCCTTATTAAAACATGGTAGTGTGTATTAATATTACAAAGACTGGTAGACCTAAATGCAGAATTTCCTCTTTTGGTCACTAACATTGCAATATTTTTGTAGCTGAATGACTTGAAAAGAATGCATTTAACTCCAGAACTGTGCAGTTGAGTTAGCGATCAAAAAAAGTTTATTGTTTTACGTTATCTCTCTGAGTAAAGTTTGTTATCCTTGGATATTTATATAATTCTATCTTTACACTAGGATATCCTTTCTTTAATAATACGTAACTATATATAACATATTTCTCATATTTTATTCTTTGCCTATAATTTTTATATTATTCTTCAACTCAGTTATTGAGTTAATGATTTAATACTTAATTTATTTACAATGTAATGTATTTTTACACTTCTACATTTTATATAACGACACATATTCTTTATGCAAAGTCTTAAATAATTTAAGTTTGGAAAGAATTTTAGAATGTGCTTTACAAGAATTATATTCTACAGTATAAAATTGTCTTTTTAGTATACAACCCAGGCAATTCTTTCTTTATCTAATATTTTTCATTCTGTACTTGACTCATCTCAGCACATAAATTAATATAATCTTTAAAAGTTGTTTTGGTGGGGGTATGATGCCGCCAGCAGGTCAATCTGTACCTGTGAGGCGAGAGCATCAGCAACCTGATGGCAATGTCAGACTTTCAGATACTCCAAATTTGCTTCTGTGCCTTTGGCCAAACCCCAGAAACTTGGGACAGTTTACCAAGAAAGTAAACGGTCAAAAGTTAGGTATGTGGGAAACACACCCACAAACCACCTCTGGCTCAGCTATATAATTGGAGGCATGGCCTCTCTTGTTCCTGATCAAACTGCTTAATGGCCATGATCCCCGAGACTCAGAAATGAATCTCAGAACCCAAAGGCTTTTGGCAGAAATGCGTCCTGTTCCTGCAGTAGGTAACTGGCACTGGGCCACTCCAAGTGGGAATAGGTTTCGTGCCTTGGCCTGTTCCCCCTGGCGGCCTGGTTGACCACCATCCTCCAGAGGCCACTGGACAGTCAGGTTTGGGCTTGCAGTGACGAGACACACAGGGCCTCACCACATGGGAGTGGAGCCGACTCTTTCTCTTCATCCCAATGAGACCTCGAGTCACCGCCTACAAATTGCCTCTCTGGCTCCTGATCAAGCTGATTAATGGCCATGATACCGGAGACTCAGAAACAAACTTTGAAACCCAGCGGCTTTTGGCAGAAATGCATCTGGATTGCATACAAGGTGACCTCCGGCTCAGAGCTTATTGGAAATCCAGGTATGAGCCGGTGGTGACGGGGCAACTGCAGTCTCATGGGAAGGGGGGCAATACCGGCTCGTCCTTCATGCCCTACTGAGGTCACGAGTTGCCCCCCACGAGCGGTTCTCTGGCATAGCTATCGCTCCAGAGGCAAAAGGACTTAATCCAGAGCCCGGAAGCTTGTGGCAAAAAAGTGAATGGACCATGCATTAAACTATGGCACCATGCCTCCCCAGGAGGGAAAGGGTGTTGCTTCCTTCTGCCTTTTCCCCCCTGGCAGCAAGGTGGCCACCACCTCAGAGCTTATTGTAAAGCCAGGTATGAACCGGTGGTGAAGGGGAAACTGCAGTCTCATGGGAAGGGGGATGGTACCATCTCATCCTTCACACCCTACCAAGGTCATGAGTTGCCCCCCACAAGCAGCTCTCTGGCACAGCCATGGCTCCAGAGGCAAAAGGACTTAGTCCAGATGCCAGCAGCTTGCAGAAGAAAAGTGAATGGACCATGCGTTAAATTACGGTGGCATGCCTCCACGGGAGGGAAAGGGTGTGGCTCCCTTCCGCCTTTTTCCCCCCTGGCAGCAAGGTGGCTGCCGCCTCAGAGCTTATAGGAAAGCCAGGTACAAGCTGGCGGTGATGGGGCAACTGCAGTCTCATGGGAAGGGGGGCGGTATGGGCACGTCCTTCACGTCCTACCGAGGTCACGAGTTACCCCCCATGAGTGGATCCCCGGCATGGTCATAACACCAGACACACAGAAACCATTCTCGTAATTATCTGGCTCTTTGCTGAAATCCAAAATCGTGGCTGCATGACATCATATGGTTCTCATAACCAGCTATAGAAAACAAAATATTTCACAATGCCTTTTCAGTAATTCTGATTGCTGGGGGGGTGGGAATTCTAAACAGTGACGGTGTATGTTTTGTTGAAATAGTGAATGTAATCAATGTAGAGAAGAATTAAGTAGAAATCATCTGCCCCACAGGCATTTGGAAGGGTAGGAGGGGGAGTATACTGGTGGTGAAAAGTGAGTACTGGTGAAGGGAAATGTGTTTGATCATTGTATGACCGAGACTTAAACCTGAAAGCTTAGTAACTTTTCCCACAGTGATTCAATAAATAAATATAAAAAGAAAAATAATAAATAAAATTTGAAAAAAAATTAAGGTGGAGTTCATGCCCAATTCAATCAGCTAATCAGTGGCTGAATAAATAGCAGTACTCCTACAAAATAAATAAATAAATAAAAATTGTTTGTGGGGGAGTAGAGAAATAATGCACTGGTAAATCCACTTTGTTTATGCTTAGAAGTTTACCACAGTATATGGTTCCTGACCACTGCCAAGAGTGATTCCTAAGCACATATCCAGGAGTAAACCCTGAATACAGCTGAGTGTAGGTATATTTACAGAACTTTGTGGTTGAAGCTTGAAATATTCTTTGACATTTGATATTTGTGAGCAAAAAAGCCCTAATTTTATGTTTAGGATATTTACCATTATCTTCTGAAGCCTTTCTAAAATGTCACCTCCCACTGATATATCTCACTAGCTCATATTAATCTTTAGAAAACATCCAGGTGTGTTTAAGTTTATAATCAAATATACTGACAATCTGAATAAACAAATGCAGTATTTTTTTCATGGAGAATTTACATTATTTATATTATATTACATATTTGTGCTTTTCAGAAATAAGCCCACATGGTATTGCCATCTGGCATAATTTTGTGTTCTGAATAGCACAAGAGTTTTTATCCTATTTAAAATTTAAAGACCAAATATAAAGGTCAAGCTTAAATTACTTATCCTTTTTCCATCTTTATTTCAAAATAGCTACTTAAAAACAAGTATTCAGCATACCTCATTATACTATATTATTTTAATAGGGTTTGTCTTCATTGATAAAACTTCACTTTAATAGAATCTTAAAAACTAATATCAATGCTTGATTTAAAATATCTGATGATATTTTAAGGTAAAGGTAAGGTAAAGGCCCTCCCGTTGATCGTCGATTTGCTCGAGCGGGCCCAGTAACGTCTCCATTGGAGACTTTGTTGTTACTGTGTCTGGCATATCGAATACTCTCGGTAGCTTGCCGGGCTCTCCGAGAGGGGCGGAGGAATCGAACTCGGGTCGGCCATGTTGGCCGCTTGTAAGGCGAACGCCCTACCCGCTGTGCTATCGCTCCAGCCCCATGATATTTTAAAATGATTTAAAATATTCATTATAAATGTGTTGGTAAAACAAATCCTCTACTCATCTAAGAAAAAAGTGGAGTCCTTCATTTCCAAAGATGCAGAAAACATTTCTGTTTAAAATGGTTTTAAAGACAATATTTACTGTTTATAGATAAAATATTTTAAAATTTAGAGCCGAAACAATAATATGGCAGGGAAGTTGTTTGTCTTGCATGTGGCTGACCCATCACCAGGACTCCATATGGTCCCTCAACCTCATCAGGAGTGATCTCTGAGCATTGAGGCAGAAATAAACCTTGAGCCCAGCCAGGTTTGGCCCAAAAGTAAACAAAATTTAAATTTGATTTATAAAATGATATAAAATTTGTGTTTCAGAGGAAAGATGTTAAACTGATAAAGATCTGGAACTTTCCAGTAGCTTTCAACTGCTTCTCATAATTTAACCCACAACCTTAATATGAATCTGCTAATCTTCTACCATCATCATTTCTACTCTCAAAATTTCAATCATCTGAGATCCTGTTATTCAGTATGTTTCAGTTTTATATCTTTTCCTATATGATTATTATTTCCTTTACCCAGGCTTCCCTAACAAGTGTGTAAAATCTCATTACTGAAGTCTTTAAAAAAATTACACACACACACACATACACACACACATTCAATTGTTCACTTATTTGTTTTTTTTATTGTTGGTGTACACCCAATGATGCTGAAATTACTTCTGGATCTGTACTCAGGGGCTACCACTTCTGGAAGTGAGGGGGACCATATACGGTTCCAAGGAGTAAACCAGGTCTGCCACTACCAAGGCAAACATTTTAACCGCTGCATTATCTTTCTGGTCTTTGTTACTTAGACCATACAGTCTGACTGGTTCAATGAAATATCCTTAAGGTAATGTCCCATCTCCATAGTGTCACTCTTAATATATGAAGGGAACAGTGGCTACACAAGAAAATTATGATTTTCTATTGGTTAATTAATTTTCTTGCTAAGCCTGTGACTGTGGTTAAATCTGACAGCATGCCCCCGTATACCATACACACCCCGCTTCTGCCAATTTTTCTTTGCAAAATAAGGGGGAAATGATTAAATAAGGTCTGTGCTACTTACTTTACAGAGTTATTGTGTGAATATGATGAGATAATCATGGGAAAGTGCTTTGAGAACTGTAAAATGTTATAGATATATAAAATTCCATTGTCCTGATTTACCATGAACTCGCTACGTGCCCTGTAGTCATTCCCAAGATTCACATTTACACAATTTGGGAAATGTAAATGCCCTAGAACTCCTTGGCTCTAGAAGAGCTGTAAATTCAACCATTATTATTGAATAGTACTTTTCTATATCTGGTGAATTTTATATCAAAAGCTAATGTGCAAACAATTAGACTTACTCTGACAGGAAAATATGAGAAAATTGGGAACAATGGAAGAGCAGCTGTGAGTTGTTACATTTGATTGGTAGAATATTTATTCACCACAGAGGTATTGATAATATATCTAACATGCAAGTTTATAAAACCAAGTGTATGAACATATTTAACAATCACTCATAGTAGGTAGGAAAACAGTATAAAAATGAGCATTAAATGTAATGGACCTATCTGCACATAATGTAAAAAACAAGATTATATCAATATTTTAAGGTTTGTTAAGAAATTATTTCCTAAAAATATGAAAGCTCTTGGATTTAATTAATTAGATTTATGTATCATACAGCTCTAAGTGTTCATGTGTTCGTAAAAGTTGCATAATGTATTATTAAAATGGAAAAAAATTCAAATGAACTATTGGTCACAATAGGAGCAAATATTATGCAATGTTTCCTGCTCTAGTATGGGTCTCTTAGTAGATCAGTCAGTGTCAATATTATTTAGATATACATGTTTTCAAGGGTAACTTTTTTAAATTTTATGAAGAACAATTGTGTATACAAATGTCAGTTTACAAAATTATCATATATCTTCATTGATTGCATCATGATCACCAGAATTTTAGTTTCCATTCACCATAAAATCAGTCCCCTTTCTGCATTTTGCACTTTCATCCTTTCTGCTTGTCATCAATCTGTTTTATATATCTATACATAACATATTTTGGGAGAGGTATAGCCAATTGTATTCTGGGCTCACTTCTAGCTCTGTGACCAGGAATCACTCCTGGAGGTGCCTGGCTGACCATGTGCAGTGTTGGATATCAAATCCAAAATGGCTGAATGCATGGTAAGTGCCTTTCTTGATGGACTGCTTCGTTAGTCCTGGTTTCTATAATGCAATGACATGTCTCTTGTTATTGTTCATCTCTATATGTGAACATTTTATTTAATTTATTTCTTTGTTTTGTTTCTTTATCTTAGAAGGAGAGTAGTGAAAAAATTCTCAACAAAGAAAGGCCTAGGGCTGGATGGTATAGTCAGTAGCCTGTAACAATTACAGAAAATTAACACCAAATCTTTCTGAGATTTCTCCATAAAATAAGAGGCCAGGAGGTAGAGGGGTGGTCCAGTGGGCAAGGCACATGCATGTGGCTGACTTTGGTTTGATCCCCAGCACCCCATATGGTCCCTTGAGACCCTCCAGTAGTGATCCCTTAGCACAGAACCAAGAGTAAGCCCTGAGCACCCCAGTTGTGGCCCAAAATACTAAACAAAACTCATCAAAGGGCAGCATTACTGTGACTCTCTTCTAAACTCATTTTATGAAACCAGCATTATCCTGATACAACAACCAGACAAGGACACCACGAGAAAAGAAAACCACATGCAACATCCTTAGTGAACATCCCACGTCGAGATTCCCAGCATGGATTTCGAGCTTTCATGCCTTGTGCTCAGCAGTGGCTGGTCTGAGCTCCCACACTGTCTGGATTTTGTCTATTGCCCTTAAAGCTAGAGTTTGAGGATCGCAAACTGGGAAGAGAGGGGTCAGATAACGGAGCGCTGCTGTGTCACGAAGGACAGGGCTGGTGCAGAAAGGTGTCACAAGGACAGAATCTCCCGCGTGGTATACTGCAGGCACTCACTGAGCTGCTGGTTTTGACACAAGCATGAGGACTTTTTTGGGAAAGTCTGGGAGGAAAGTGGACTAATCATTCCAGAAGGCATTGGAAAACACTGCAGTGGAAACCTAGCCAACTGATGAAACATGTTTTGAATTGAAGTTTGCTTTTGGGGTTCAGTGAAACAGATATTCAGGTAAGTGCTCAAGTGGGTCCTGCGGGACTCTGGTCCAGGGTGCACTGACAGATATCCTCAGAGTCCATCTGGATCCGTCATCCTTCTCCCAGAAGAGGCTTCCAGCATGACTCCTGCCAGGACTGGCTGAGTCTGTCAGCTGTGCCTCAAGTGCCACTGCCCTGCAGGGCACCCCTGCACACCCCACTCACCCGGATCCTATAGCAGCTGCCCTGGGCTGCACTCAACATGCACTTCTAGTCCTGTCCTTCATGGCACAGAGTTCATTTGGTTTGGTTTGGGGTCACACCTAGCGATGCTTGGGCCGTCTTCAGGCTCTGCTCAGGGATCACTCCTGGTGAGCTAAGGGGATCATATGGGTGCTGGAGATTGAGCTCAGGGCACCCCATGTGCAAGGAGCGCGTCCTTCCCGTGTACATGCCTTGCATGCAGCCAACCTGGGTTTGATCCTCAGCATCCTATGTGGTTCCCTGAGCAGTGCCAGGAGCGATTCCTGAGCTAGGAGTAACCCCAGTATTGCTGGATGTGGCCCCAACACAAAAGAACAATAAAAAATGATCTAGAATGTTATTGGGGTGAGCGATAGCACAGCAGGTTTTGTGTGTGTGTGTGTGTGTGTTTGTAGGGTCACATATGTCTGTGCTCATGGTTCAACTTGAGGTTTGTTTCTCTGTGGTGCAAGGAATCAAACCAAGGTCAATCCCATGCTATTTTTGTAGTCCCTTCCCCCGCTTTTTTTCTTGTGTTCATCTCTCAAAGTTCAATCATTTCCTTTGTTTCAGTTTTATGTGCATTATATTTTAATTTCTATTACAAAATTTTGAGATTTCCATCAGGTTTATATATAACATATTACGTGTTCTATCATTTATAGTGGCCACACAAGTAATTTTCACTGACTCTCCTTGCAGTGCTTGTCTTCAAGTGTGGGCCTGTAGTCTCTATACTCATGATTCATGGTAGAGTGCTCAGACCTAAAGTTTTTCTGAACTCACTAAGAATACTCCCGGAGGGGCTGGTGATCAAACTTAGAGAGATACCTGTTGCATAACATTGGGTTGTCCTTGCCCCTGTCAAAGGGACCTTAAGGTTTATAGAGTTACTCCCACAACAGTGCCCCTGAGGCACACCCAATTCTATCAAGCACTAATAATCCTATATTTTTTTGTCTTTGCTTTATATCATTTGTATCATTTATTTATCAATAAACAATATTGATATTGATATTGATATCTATACCTTTTGGTATAGACACAGGAAGACAGTTCATGCTATGCTTTGTAACATGAATGTTAATTGATTCCAAAATAATATTTACTCCCAGGCATCTATTTTTACTTGACTTTAGCTTCAGTTGCCCTTAGCTCCTAGCACTCCAAAAGCAGGGTGCCAATGAAGGGACTCGATGGACCCAGGGCAAGTTGTAAGTTACCCTGGTATCGAAAAGAGACAAACTAAGCACCATAAGTGTAATAAATTAAGAGCACGGTCATGAAACAAACTCTGTCATGAGCCAAAAACAAGTAACTGAATAAAGATAGCACTGAGGTTAGGAAAGACTAACCTGGTCTAAGGATTGTACTCTCAAATATATAGTGAGATATCCCCAGGAAGAGCCAAACTTTAAGCTTAATATATTTCTTACTGTTCATACAAAATGATTAGAACTATTGATCGCTTGATCACTTGACACTTGACATCCCATTACTCATTGATTTGCTCCATCCAGCGGGTGCCAGTAATATCTCCATTCATCCCTGTTGCGTGCTAATGTAGCCCAGTGGCATCTGCTCATTCTAGGAACACGAAGAGCCTCAAACCAATCGTTCAGGGTCTTGATGAGGAAGTCTGACCATGCGGTAGGCGGCCATGAGATCTTTTGATGTCCCGTGGAATCCAGTCGGTAATGGCTCTAGTTCAATGGTCATCTCTAAATCTCATTACGTGTCCAGCCCATCTGATTTTTGACACCTTGTCAAACGAGACAGCGTTCCTGATTCTTGACCTTTGACGAAGGTCGGAACTCCGGATTTTTTCTCTCATTTGAGTGAAACGTGATACTCCAAGCATAGCTCTTATGATTCCTCTTTGGGAGACCCAAATAGCATTTTCATCCTGTTTTCATAGGGCCCAGGTCTCTGAGCCGTATGTTAATGCAGGAAGAACAGTGGACTTGAAGAGATGTGACCAGAGCCGGAGGTTAGAACTATTATAAGAAGTAAGTTTACTGTGATTATTTAAGTGCTTACTAGCTGAGGAGAGAATTAAGCAATACACCTTGGATGGAATCTTGCCTTTGAGCAGATCTCCTAGTAATCTGGAGTGCTGAACCCTCAGATGAGATTTTGTCCTTGAGTTAATCTCCTAAAGGAGCGGCTTTAGCTCTGTTTGTTGTCATGACAATGTTCAAACCCACCTATGTGTACCTTCACCCTTCATGACTTCTATACAAGTATGCAATAAAGGGAAAGAAGGGAGGATGATAACAGATTTTCAGACATTGGGACTCGAGCGAAGACTAGATGATGGCAATGACTGCAAGTAGAGAACTATGAGACTATGAGACTATGAGGAGGAAGATATAATGAGGGAGGGACTTTGAGGCCTATGAGGAGACTAGGATGATGGAACAATCATGACTGGGGCTATGACCAAAACTATGACCATGATTGTGCTGTAAGGGGAGACATGGGATTACGTTGGGGAAGAAAGAGAAATAAACTGTCTAGTGACCAGACTGGGGATGCATCCCACTTTCTCCGTTCTCCGTTTCCCCGTCTTTCATCTGAGGTCACCATGGACCAGTCTGGGGAAAAGGTTCTTGACCACCGAATGCTCAACTCCCATGCCTCCCCCTACATATCTTTTCCTTTAAAACTCACAGATACCTGTATGTCAAACATGTGTGGGAACACTAGATTTTGTCGTAGGTTTGCTAGGTGGTTATGTAACCTATGGTCCACCTAAAAGAAGCCTATTTGCTACTTTCACTTTGAATTTACTTTTATCACTTAATTATTTGCTTGTTTACTTGCTAACTTTAATTGATATTTCATGTTATAGGTACTCCATTCATATTTACTGAAAGTTCAGTTTAGATGTAGTGGATTTCTTTGTTTTTGTTAAAACACTCTTCAATTCTGAATAACAATCACTTTTCATAAACTATTCTTGGCAGGAATGTGGTGTTTATTTTCAAGCACATAATGTATCATGTGTTATCATCCTGTACCTCTAATTTTCTGTTGTCAGATAAGCTAAGAGCCTTACTGGGATGCCCTTTATACAATAGCCTGTTTTCACCTTGATTCTTTTGATATTATCTTTGTTTTATTTATTTATTTGTTCATTTTACATTTTAATAGAACCACATCCTCTTATGGTTTGCTTTAGATTTGTGGGTTTTGAAACTATTTTGAGCTTCTGGGTCTGGCAACATGTCTTTTGCATAGATTAGGTCATTTCAGCCATTATTTCTTCAATTAATTTTTTTCCCTTTGTCTTCCAATTTTTGTGTTACTATTGTCAATGTCATTCCCTTTGGTAGTGTTCCAAGTTTTTCAGTATTGAAGAATTAACCCTTGTGTTCAAGGTACACCTTCTTGTTTAGTCTTGCTTAGTTCTTGATTATATCTAAACGTTTGCCCTTATGTATCCAGCCTTTTCTTACTTTCCTTGTGTTTTATTTTTTTATTATTATTTTTAGTTTTTACTTGCTAGGATCAAGTTTATCACCAAGGAGTATACTTCTGGATATTTGGGTTTTATTTAAACTTAGAAATGCTATTTATTTATTTTTTGACCAGACTCATGAACTGAAAACGTACTCTTATGTGTATTCACATTTTGTTGGTTTCTTGGAACTTGACCCTGAGCACCAGAACTTGGTGATAGCAACTGTAGTGACCAGGAACAAACTGCATATTTGGAGATATCACCTGGGCAGCATGATAGAGATGGCTTGCCAGTAAGATATCATTCCTCCCTTATCTCTGCTAAGGGACTTGAAAATAGAATATTTAATAATGGCTCAAGATGGATGAAGAGGAATAGCAGAGATAATGTGCATGTAGGTCTCCATTTCCAGAGAAACTATTTCATTGCTTAGTCCTTCTGAATAATGTCTAAATTTTAGCACATAGTTGTCCTTTAGATACGTGTTGGATTTAGATCTTTAAGATTTCTATTTCTGGATTCTGTGAATATATAGATTCTGATGAAATTCTTTAAGAGGGGAATTTTTATGTTGTACAGCTTTGGAAGTTTGGGCTAAAGTTTTAAATTGTTGGACTCATCAGTAATCAACAAGAGCTCAATGAGGAAAAAATAAGCAGGACTCATATCTCTATAGTTTTCCATGATACAGATTTTTAGAGCACAGATGGCCTCACTAGCAGTGACGATGTGAAAATTTTTTTTTGCATATTTCTTTTTTTTTTTAGTTTTTTTTTAAAGTTTTTTTTTTATTAGTGAAACACCATGAGGTACAGTTGTAGATTTACAATTGTTTGTGCTTGGGTTTGATTATACAATGATCAGATACCCATCCCTCCACCAGTGCCCATTTTCCACCACCATGGATAATATCCTCCCCACCCCCATCCCCCATCCCCCCATCCCCCCCTGCCTCTGTGGCAGGGCAATCCCCTGTGTTCTCTCTCTCCTTTTGGGTGTTGTGGTCTGCAAAAGAGGCATTGAGTGGCAAACATATTCAGTCAATAGTTCACTTTCGACATGCATCTCCCCTCCTGGGAGGGTCCTCCAAACACCCATTATTTGGTGTTCCCTTCTCTATCTGAGCTGCCCTTTCCTCTAGAATGCCCGACTGGCCACTAAGCTATGGAGTAATCCTCCTGGTGCTGATCTCAGCTATTCTTGGGTATTAATCTCATATTTTGTTACTTTATATCCCCCAGATGAATGCAATCTTTCTATGTCTATCCCTCTCTTTCTGACTCATTTCGCTTAGCATGATACTTTCCATGTTGTACCACTTGTATGTAAATTTCATGATTCATCTTTTCTAAAAGCTACATAGTACTCCATTGTGTAGATGTACCAAAGTTTCTTTAACCAGTCATCTGTTCTTGGGCATTCAGGTTTCTTCCAGTTTCTGGCTATTGTAAAGAGTGCTGCAATGAACAAACAAGTGCAGATGTCACTTCGACTATACATTTTGGCCTCTCTGGGATATATTCCCAGGAGTGGTATTGCTGGGTCAAATGGGAGCTCAATTTCTAATTTTTTGAGAATCATCCATACTGTTTTCCAGAAGGGCTGAACCAGTCGACATTCCCACCAACAGTGAAGGAGTGTCCCTTTCTCGCCACATCCGCGCCAGCATTGGTTGCTTTTGTTCTTTTGAATGTGGGCCAGTCTCTGAGGTGTGAGATGGTATCTCATTGTGGTTTTGATCTGCATCTCTCTGATGATTAATGATGTAGAGCATTTTCTCATGTGCTTTTTTGCCATTCAGATTTCTTCTTTGAGAAAGTTTCTGTTCATTTCATTGCCCCATTTTTGGATGGGGTTGGATGTTTTCTTCTTGTGGAGTTTAACCAGTATTTTGTATATCCTGGATATCAACCCCTTGTCAGATGTGTATTCGGCGAATATTCTTTCCCATTCTGTAGACTGTCTTTGTATTTTGGTCACTGTTTCTTTGGAGGTGCAGAAGCTTCTTAGTTTAAGATAGTCCCATTTATCTATCTCTGTTTTCACTTGCTCAGCCAGTGGAGTGGCATCTTTGAAGATACCATTAGCTTCAATGTCATGGAGGGTTTTGCCAAATTTGTCTTCAATGTACCTTATGGTTTCTGGTCTGATGTTGAGGTCGTTAATCCATTTTGATCTTACTTTTGTACACGGTGTTAGGCAGAGTTCTGAGCCCATTTTTTTGCATGTAGCCATCCAGTGATGCCAGCACAATTTGTTAAAGAGGCTTTCCCTACTCCACTTCACATTACATGCACCTTTATCAAAGATTAGATGATCATATGATTGAGGGGAGATGTCAGTGTATTCAACCCTGTTCCATTGGTCTGCAGTTCTGCCTTTGTTCCAGTACCATGCTGTTTTAATTATTACTGCTTTGTAGTACAGTTTGAAGTTCGGGAGGTTGATTCCTCCCATTTTCTTTTTCCCAAGAATTGCTTTAGCTATTCATGGGGGCTTATTGTTCCATATAAATTTCAGGAGTGTTTGCTCCATTTCTTTGAAGAATGTCGTGGGTATCCTTATAGGGATTGCATTGAATTTATACAATGCTTTCGGTAGTATGCCCATTTTGACAATGTTAAGTCTCCTGACCCATGAGCAGGGGATATCTTTCCATTTCCTCATATCCTCTTTTATTTCCTGAAGTAGCGTTTTGTAGTTTTCTTTGTACAGGTCCTTTACTTCCTTAGTTAAGCTGATTCCTAAGTACTTGATTTTCTGGGGCACAATTGTGAACGGGATTGTTTTTTTCATGTTGCTTTCTTCTCTCTCACTGTTTGCATATAGGAATGCCATGGACTTTTGGGTATTGATTTTATAGCCTGCAACTTTACTATACGAGTCTATTGTTTCTAGGAGTTTTTTGGTGGAGGTTATTGGGTTCTCTAAGTATAGTATCATATCATCTGCGAATAGTGAGAGCTTGATTTCTTCCTTTCCTACCTGAATGCCCTTAATATCTTTTTCTTGCCTAATCACTATTGCAAGTACTTCCAGTACTATATTGAACAGCAGTGGAGAGAGTGGGCATCCTTGTCTTGTCCCTGACCTTAGGGGGAAGGCTCTCAGTTTTTCCCCATTGAGGATGATGCTTGCTGTAGGCTTGTGGTAGATGGCTTTAATTATGTTGAGGAAGGTCCCCTCTATACCCATTTTGGCTAGGGTTTTCATCATAAAGGAGTGCTGGATCTTGTCAAATGCTTTCTCTGCATCTATTGATATAATCATATGCTTTTTATCTTTTCTTTTGTTGATATGATGGATTATGTTGATTGATTTCCGAATGTTGAACCATCCTTGCATCCCTGGGATGAATCCTACTTGGTCATGGTGTATGATCTTTTTGATGAGTAGTTGGATTCTATTTGCTAGTAGTTTGTTGAGGATCTTTGCATCTGTGTTCATCAGGGATATCGGTCTGTAATTCTCTTTCTTTGTGGTATCTCTGTCTGCTTTTGGTATCAGTGTGATATTTGCTTTGTAGAAACTGTTTGGAAGTGTTTTTGATATTTCAATTTCGTGGAAAAGCTTAAAGAGGATTGGGAGTAAGTCCTCTTTAAAGATTTGGAAGAATTCACTAGTGAATCCATCCGGGCCAGGACTTTTGTGCTTGGGGAGAATTTTTATTGCCATTTCAATTTCCTTGATGGTGATAGGTCTGTTCAGGTATTCCAGGTCTTCTTGGTTCAGCCTTGGGAGTCTGTAGGACTCTAGGAATTTATCCATTTCCTCGAGGTTTTGATGTTCCGTGGCATACAGTTTCTCAAAGTACTCCCTGAGGATCCTTTGAATTTCTGTAGTTTCTGTTGTAATGACCCCCTTTTCATTTCTGATTCGGTTTATTAGGGTTTTCGCTCTCCCTTTCTTTGTGACTTTTGCTAGAGGCTTATCAATCTTGTTAATTTTCTCGAAGAACCAGCTCTTGGTTTCATTGATCTTTCGGATTATTTTTTGGGTTTCCATCTCGTTAATCTCTGCTCTGAGTTTTATTATTTCCTTTCTCCTGTTCGGGTTCTGCTCCTTTTTTTGGTCCTTCTCCAAGCTCTTAAGCTGTGAGGTTAGGTTACTTATGTGTGCTCGCTCCTCCTTCCTGAGGAATGCTTGTAGAGCTATAAACATTCCTCTTAACACAGCTTTTGCTGTGTCCCATAAGTTTTGGTAACTCATGTCCTCATTTTCATTCGTTTCTAGGAATTTTTTGATTTCCTCTTTGATTTCCTGTCTAAGCCACTCGTTGTTCAGTAGAGCACTGTTTAATTTCCAGGTGTTTGATTTAGTTTTCTGTTTTTGTGTGTGATTTACTTCTAATTTCAGCGCATTATGGTCTGAGAAGATTGTCAATACAGTCTCTATCTTCTTAATTTTTTGGAGGCATGTTTTGTGGCTCAGCATGTGGTCTATCTTGGAGAATGTTCCATGTACGGTTGAGAAGAATGTGTATTCAGCTTTTTGTGGATGAAGTGTCCTGTATATATCTACTAAGTCCCTTTCTTCCATTGTTTCCCTCAAATGAAGTATGTCCTTGCTAAGCTTGAGTCTGGTTGATCTATCAAGAGGTGACAAAGCAGTGTTGAAGTCTCCCACTAGTATTGTGTTGCTGTTGATGTCTTTTTCCAAATCTATGAGTAGTTGTTTTAAGTACTTTGCTGGTCTCTCATTAGGTGCATATACATTTATTATTGTAAGTTCTTCCTGTTGTACAGATCCTTTGATCAATAAGAAATGACCTTCACTGTCTCTTATGACCTTCCTCACTCTGAAATCGATGTGGTCTGATATTAGGATGGCACCCCAGCTTTGTTATGGGAGCTGTTTGCCTGTAGGATTTTTTTCCAGTCTTTGACTCTGAGTCTGTGTTTGCTTTGACTATTGAGATGTGTTTCTTGCAGGCAGCAGAATGTTGGGTTCAATTTTCTAATCCATCCTGCCACTCTATGTCTTTTAATTGGTGCGTTTAGCCCATTGACATTGAGAGAGATTATTGTTATGGGATTTTGTCCCATTGTTCTGTTGAAATTTGGTGTATTTGAGGGGCCTTTCTTGCCTTAAAGTAGCCCATTTAGTTGTTCTTGTAACCACGGTTTTGAGTCTATGAAGTTCCTGAGCTTTTGTTTGTCTGTGAAACTGTGTGTTGTTCCTTCTATTATGAATGAGAGTCTTGCTGGGTAAAGTATTTTTGGGGAGGCATTTATTTCATTGAGTTTTTTCACTATGTCCCACCACTGTTTTTGGGCCAAAAAGGTGAAACCTAATTTTGGATTTGTTTTTGTTTTTGCATTTTGGGTCACACCCAGCAATGCTCAAGGGTTACTCCTGTTTCTGGACTCAGGGATTACTGCTAGCAGTGCTTGCAGAACCATACGGGATGCCCACGATTGATCCCGGGTTGGCTGTGTACAAGGCAAATGCCCTACCCACTATACTATCACTCTGGCCCCTAGTTTTGGATATAATTATCTGGTTGTTCCTAAACGTAGTTTCATCATCAAGTATGAGAACAAAAGCATCAAAGTAACATAGATTGTTATTTTTATTTATGTCTCAGGAAATACTTAATGGGAATACAAATAATATTTTATTATTAATACTAATGATAATTTCTAAAAGTTTAAAAGCATGACTATTGTTATGTCATTTAATTACTTCATCTTTAACATTTTTAATGAAGTCTTTTTTAAGAACTATTGTCCATATTTTTCAATTGCAAACATGGAGTTCGTCTTTCTAGAATGCAATGTCCTGAAGTAGTTTGTAAAAGCAGTAGACAAATCTTTAGATTCTATTCTTCATGTCATCTAGTGCTTCATAACCTCCAACACAATTACACTGAGCAGCAGGAATAAAAAAAATCATTATTTATCTTTAAATTAAATTAACTATAGAATAATTTATTATTTATTTTTTTATTTATTCATTTTGCTTTTGGGGTCATACCCGGCGATGCTCATGGGTTACTCCTGGCTTTACATGGGGGAATCACTCCTGGCGGTGCTCAGGGAACCATAAGGGATGCTGGGAATCAAACCTGGGTTGGTCATGTGCAAGGCAAATGCCCTACCTGCTGTGTTATCGCTCCAGCCCCTAGAATGATTTTCACACTTTTTTTGTTGAGTTTTAGACATACAATACTGCAGCACCAATCTCATCACCAGCGTCAACTGCCCATCACCAATGTTTCCAGGTTCCCTGCCACACCATCCCCCCGTTCTTCAGTTTGTCTTCTATCATAGAATGGTAGTATGGTATTTTGGTAGCACTGTAGTACTGTCCTCCCGTTGTTCATCAATTTGCTCAAGTGGGCACCAATGATGTCTCACAACGAATTGTGAGACTTGTTACCGTTTTTGGCATATCGAATACATCATGCGTAGATTTCCAGGCTTTGCCGTGTGGGCGAGATACTCTCGTTAGCTTGCAGGGCTTTCCGAGAGGGGCGGAGGAATCGAACCCGGGTTGGCTGCATGCAAGGCAAACGCCTTACCTGCTGTGCTAGTGTTTCAACCCAGTATTTTGGTATGGTATTTATTATTTTGTAACCCACGCTACACTAATTCTGTTCAAATATGACTCAGCCGAAAATCTGCTGTTGTCACTCATCCATTAATTAAACAACAGAATAAAATATCCTTCTAATGCTCCTTATATATATTGAAATCATTTTACTCTATTAAATGGAATTGTTTAAATATTGCTTTTCTCACAGAATTTATTTTCCACTTATGAAAGTTGGAAAGGAATAAAAAATAGTTGATAGTTAAGTTGACATTAGAATAGAAATAGAGATTTTTCAGTTATAAATGATTTTCACAAAATATTTTGTTAGGAGTCAAGATGAGGATGTTTAGGGATGTAAGTAAAAATTCTTGTCATTCAGCACAGACTTATCAGAAATTAATGATTTACATTTTTTTGTGCAAAGTTCAGGAAAACTTGAAAGAATGTAGCATCCTTGTGATATTCAACCGTCTTTTGAGTATTAGGCTATTATAAACACCAAATCTATCAAAGCTATATTCTTGGGCAGGATCATGTTTCAAAGTATAGAAAATCAAGTGCTCCATCTAAAAAAAAATGACTCGAAAAATTATGAAAGTAAACCACCTTCATAGCTAGTAAATATCTTAACTATTTTTTTCCCAATTTTACCTAGTATTTATTATCATAATGAGGGAATAGAGTGGCATGCAAGCTATTATTCACAAAATCTAGGACACAACTCTCATCTGTAATAACCTTTTCACTCTCCTTTTGTCTTTGAAATGTTATTCAGCAACACATTTGATTAATCAGTTTAGAGAATTCTCTCAATCCATTATAATTGAACTCTTAGTTTGGTGATAGTTTAGAATTATATCATGTATGCTTTGTTATTTAAAATATATTAGTGAGCATGAATACAATTATGTGGTACCTTTGTGAGTAAAGTCATAAATATTTAGGTATGTCTTGAAAACATCAATTTCAGGTGATTTGAAGAAATAAAGGCAATAAATTGAAACATTTCCAAATAGAAAACGTGTGTATTTTATAGCAGGTTAGCAGATTTCACAGCATGCTAGGTGATTAACAGCATGTGACATAATGATGTAAGTGTCATGAATGTGTTTACATTCTATAATGTCAATACTTTATACTGCAGTTGCCTGACTAAGGAAACTAAAGTTTGCTGAGAATATTTGATTTTTGTTCATTTTATTTTTCATTTAGTTTTTGTCATTTGTCTTTTTTTAAAGAAAGTAGCATTTTAAAATTTAATTTGCTTCAATTTTATTTTAAATCTAAGTAAAGTTTCTCTGTGCTTCTGTATAGTTAACGTAGCTTATGAAAATATTTAAATACATGAGCTCTCTACATTCAATACTCAAATTTAGAAAAATAAGGAGAGCTGGCATTATTATCTTCTTAGTTTAAAAAATTTTGTTATTGTTTGATCAATCTTGATAAATTTCTACCCCCTTTATTCTGTTTTCTCATCTTTCTAGCTTTGAATGTATTCTTCCTCTATTGACCAAACAATCCCAAACTTTAAAATGTTTTTCTTCAAACTATTTATTTAAAATTTTCATTATAGTATAACATAAGTTCTAGGTATACTTGATTTTAAACCAGTTTCTGCATATGCTAAATTGATTTTTTCACCAAAATTTCAATGACCAATGACTAGCAGAGTATACTTAAAGGCTAAAAGTTTGTTGTATCTGTGGAATAGTGGAAATAATAAAGAGCAATTAAATTTACTGAACTTTATATTATTCTTCATAAGTGCCACCATCTTTAGAGTACAATTTTAGTATTTTTCTTGTTTTGAGTTTATTGAAAACAAATTGGCACACAAAACTGTGTAAGTTTAAGGTTCACAGCATGATAGTTTGATTTAAATATATTGACTATTGTATAGTGCTGTAATTAAAATTAATCTCTTAATATCATTAGAATAGAGCATATCTATTTTACTATCTTTTCCTATAGTTTTGGGAAAATATACCAATTTACCTCCATTAGAAAATTGTAAATGATAAAAATATACTTATTTTTTTCTCAGATACTTGAATTTCTCCAATTTCCTAAATATTTCAATTTACTGAATAAGTGCAATCTGGCTAGCGAAACTTTCAAGACATTTGTAATGTTTTTTTTTTAATTGAAAGTCTAGAGTCTCTCTGTGCATATCCATCTACTTGCATATAGATATATATGCTGGATACCTTTTTAAAATAAAACTTGGATTTCAGAAAGAGGAATTCCCCAGAGATCTAGCCAATAATAGCAGTGGGGATTGTGTTGCTGATGCCAAGTTAACCTAAACTTTTTAAATTTTTAAGTATTTTATTATTTTCAGTCTAGAAATGAGTCAAACTAGCAGGGTAATTATAAAAACTCTATCACAAACTTCTCAACAGCCTAGTTTCTGGGGAAAAGATCAGTCTGATGATGACAATTAAACTGTAATGTATTTTTGTGTAGTTTGGGTAGAAAAGGAATCACATATTCCAACAAATACAAAGATATATGAGGAACTAAGAAAATAAAAACTAAATAGAATTCTTCACAGACTGTCAAAAGTGATTTTTTTTTTCCACTATGAGTTTGGAAGTTTTTTTGAGACTGTAGTGGAAAAATACTGTCTCATGTGACCTCTCAAAGCTTTAAAATGTTTCATATGATACTTTAAAAAATAGTAAAACATGTGAACCTTAAAAAAATTAAACTGAGTAAATGTAATTAAAGTTAAATGTATATATTTAATTCATGCGTTTGTAATTTCTTATGAAATTCTCCATTTGTGGGATATTTGTCTGCATTTTCTATAGTGAAAATAATTCACTTTCTACCCATAACAAATTGAACTGATTGATTTAAAAAAAACGAGTAAATTATAACTTTAAGAGAAAAATATATTTTAATGTAATCTGATAAGATTGAACATTTTGCAGTAGAGATTTGTTTTTTTCACAATAATTAGGATATAAAATTGACAGGATTATTTAGGGGTTTGCTTTATGCCTGTTTCATGTTTTGGAAAAAGTGATATTGCTTTTAATTTTTATGCTTTAAATATTTGCTAAAACAATTGCATAGTTCACAGATTTCACACATTCTCTACCCAAGGATAATTTGCTCACATTTGTGTCATTAACTGCTGTGGAAAATTTAAGTATTTGGCTGCCTTCAGAAGAGTTTATGAGTGTTTTATGATGTTTCCTGGTTGCACTGTATTTTTACAACTGTTGCAAATAGACACAAATGTCATAAATTACAGAAAAAAAGTTATCCTCTATCCCTCTGAGTTTAATGAGGAACAGTTACAGAAAAGGGAAGTTTGCAAGTGCCACTAAAGTCAGTTTGATGGATACCACATGTAGAATAGCTTCAGATCTCTGAGTCTGATTTGTTAAACTCCTAATGCACTCTGTATTTGTAACTTTTCTGTGACACTGTTTTAACTGTACCCATAATTGTGGATATACACTCTTTGCTAATGAATACCTTTATTTGTTTCAAGTTAATAGTCCAAACTAGCTCCTTTTTGGATATAATAGGTACATAATTTCTATTCTTTGTTAAATCCCTTATGGAACATATGTTGATATTCCACATAACTGAACTCTTTAAAATTTATTAGTATTTTGAGTACCTACTTGAGATACTGTACAAACTTAATACTTACTCTAAAATTTTAAAGTTATCTTCTTATATATTTTGCTATAATCACATATTGTAGTAGCCACAAATACTTTGTGTTAAATATGTTTCTAAAACAGTGATCAATGTGATTTAATGAGGTAAAAGATGAAAATCGAATTGTAAAGGAAAGGAAAAATCATTTATAACTATAAGGTATGATGATTCAAAATATTTAGTATTAATATTTGGTATTAATGAAATATTTGGTATTAATAAAAATATAACATTACTATGGAAAAAATAGTCTATCAAGGAAAACATTCTCCAAGAAGAAAGCAATTAAACTAAAATTTCTCAAAATTGGATTTAAAAAATTATGAATGAGTTTAAAAGAATTCTTTTAGTTGTCTGTAGGTTTACTAAACAAGACTTCATAGAATGTTAAAAAACAATCCATAGATATTTTTACCCCATACCACAATTTTGAAACAATAGATTACCTAAGGATGATATAAGAAACCCAAAATAATGGCATCAAATATCCCCATGTTTAATGAGGTTCAAACAATCTAATAATACTTAATTCCTATTATAATTGCCACTAAGTAGCGAGCAGTTCATAGTTTTTTTTTTCTTTTCTCAAAACTTTTGTGAACATGATCTAATTCAAAGAATTTCTTTTTAATAAAAAGACTAGCGTAGAATTAGGCATACTAGATACTGCAAAATGCATTAACAGTTGGTCTTGCATATTTGAATACTAACTGAATATAATATTAAAGCAAATTCTGGGTGGGATCCATTAAATGTTTCATATCAACCTGACATAATACAATAATACAGATCATATTATTCCAGATTTTAAATTATAAAATTGCTCCAGAGTAAGGTTCAACATATGTTGAATGGAGGTCAAGAAATTACTAAAATGATGAACAATCTGGAACCAATGAAAGCTGATCCCAAAGCTCAAGTTTTTAATAAATGTTTATAATGGAATATTTTGTACTCAAGAGTATATATAAGTATAGTTCATATATAAATTAAAGTTTACTACAAACGCTTGTTCTTTCTGTACTCAAACTTATATATACTTACATATTCAAACTTGTATTTATATTTATTAATTATCAATGTCACTGTCACAGTTCTCCTATTGTTCATTCATTTGCTGGAGCAGGCCCAGGTACATTGTGAGACTTGTTACAAATTTACAAAGTTTCTCTTTAACCTTCTCATATTTGCTACAGGACATAAATCAATAGGAACTTAATCTTATATTGTTCATAATTTTAATGCTTATTCAAGATCACACATTGACTGTACTGTAGACTCAGCATGGTATTAAAGAAAAATAACTCCCAAGAGTATTAAATAAACATTATCATATTAAATATTTTGTCTTTTCTTGCAGAAAATTTCTTCTAATACCTTACTGGCTATCTCTGCTAAAGTTTTGGACTAAGTTATTAGTTTGTTCATCTAAGACCAAATGTAGGTAGAGATTAAAGAGCTATAAAGTTGATTTAATAAATGAACATGAACAAATTATTAAGTATTGGATGGAATAGAGTCATAAAGAAATAATCCACATGTAAATTTATTTTAAATTAATCTCATAACTATAATTAGAAATATGTGTATCCACCCTGAAACATCTCTTTCTAATCATAGAATATTTTATTTGTATAAAACAAACCCTGCACTCTCTAAATAAACTTAGATACAACTTAAATCCCAACATTTCTTTTTCCATTCTAGGACAAAAATACATTAATACCTGATTTTAGAAAAGTTAGAGAGTTTTAAAGAAAAACAAAGAGACATAGTCTTACATTACTGAAATTAGTCCATGTTTTAATGCGTTCAAGGAAACTAAAAGATGCCTAAAGGTAAATACAGTTTATGTCTTCTTTCCTATCATAATTGTGTTTTTGTTCTACAACGGCATGCATTACTATTATCAAACTACTGTATATTTGATTCTTGCCTATGGCAATGCAATGGCTTCAACTAGTAGAAGATGGAGCAGCATCAGGACTATATTAAGGAAGGAATGTTTTATTTAAGGACTCGGCTGGTAACTTACTACCATATTTCCCTTTACAATTTGCTCACTCTAATTGTTAAAACATTTCCTGCTATTTCAGAAGAGCAGAGACCACAAAAGCCTACAGATGAAGCACTACCAGGTTTACACTAGAGGAACAAATTTGTTTTGTGACCTACATTTAAAATAGTATTTTAAACATGTTTTACATGCCTTCTTTTCCCACTGCTTGCTATTAATTCTCTTAATTGTTCAGGTTTAACATTCAGAACTTTATTATGTTCTTTAATAAGTAATTCACAAATCAGTAGTGTTTCAAAAGTTTTTGAATTAAAATGAGTGAAATAAAATATAGACAAATGAACCATGAGGCATTCATGCAAAGGAAATGCGGCTTGAAAATCTGGTCCAAAAATGAATTTGAGGTAATCAACAGTTTTTTCTTAACAAAATTTTTTGGTTTATAAAATAAGTACTGTATTTCTTTGAGATAACAAAATATCTACAAATTATATTCATGTTTAATTCAGGGCTATATCTTGTTAGATGTAAATTTTATTAGATGGTTCTAAAAATGAATTAGGAAAAATTGTGTATTTACTGAAATAATTAACAGGAATATATTTCTGCTGTAGGAGAAAAATAATTTAACCACTATTTTAAACATTAACAGCTTTATCATGAATATTTCAAACCTTTTAATCTTTATTTCTTTCAGTCATCAAAAGTGCCATGTGAGGTCATAGATAGAATATTATTCAATTAATTGGCAAGTTCTCTCTAAGACAATTTATGCTTCTCAACATACAAAGGGAGAGGCATGATTTTGAATAAACTTATTCAAGTCAAGTAACATATTTAATTGATAAAGGACAAATATGACTTTCTAAACTCCTGGTAATTATCTTCTGCATATTCAATATCAGCAAATAATCAAATATTTCTTAAAGTTTACAATTTCATGTGGGTTTAAAACCATAGTAAACATGTAAGCAAACAATATTTAAACTATGTCTTTCATTTGGGCTAAAGCGATAGCACAGCGGTAGGGTATTTGCCTTGCATGCAGCCAACATGGTCGACCCGAGTTCGATTCCTCCGCCCCTCTCGAAGAGCCCGGTAAGCTACCGAGAGTATCTCACCCGCACGGCAGAGCCTGGCAAGTTCCCCATGACGTATTCGATATGCCAGACACAGTAACAACAAAGTCTCCAATGGAGACGTTACTGGGCCCGCTCGAGCAAATATTTTTATAAACTATAAAAATATAATTTTATTATAACTTTTATTATAAGCTATAGCAAGTTGTCTAGTTTCAAAATCACAATAACTTGTATGTTTGCAAGAAAGAGCCTCTTTAGTAATTAGACTGTCTATTAAGTGGTACTCACCAAGCATTAAAACCAAAATTATGTCTTTGTGTTTGTAACATTTTCCTGGATATTTGTTAGGAACTCTAAAGTGACTGCATTGTTTAAGCATTTTGACTAAATAACTGAAGTGCTTTAGATAGTCTTGCGATTAGAGACTTTGTTGTCTGTTTTGTTTTATTGGCTTATTAAATGCTAAGTCACCTGGTTGACCAAAGAATTCTATTCATAACTATGAGTTTCAGATCTGGTCATGCCTTAATATCCCTTGGGGGCCCAAAACCATTAATTTTATTTTTTTTCTGTAAATAGAAAATATCCATTACTCTGGAGCATTCCTTTCTTCCCCTTTCTGGTCAAGCATTATCTTCCAGAGGCATCCAAAAACACTCAGAGATTTTTCTTGTTCCTGAACTTTCTCAAAATGGAATACTATTACTTGCATTAGCTGAGACAATATCAGGGAAAATAGTTCTTTATCCATGCCACCCCACAACAGCCAATGTTTAGAGTTTCAAAATTAGGACTTAACATCAATCATAGCAATTTTTCAATTAAAATTGCTTAACATGTATGATCTATTAAATGACTGATTTTTCCCTCATATTCAAGTATAGTATCTGACTTTGTTAATCAACCACAGACTAAATCCTATGACTGGACATTTTTTAAGAAAAGAGAAAGAAAGAAAAAGAAAAAACTTTCAGGAAAGAAACTGCCAATTCAAAACTCCTATAGAAATGTTAAAGACTATTAGAATTATTTCCTGGCCAATATACATTTCTAAGGAGACATTTATATATTCACTGTCCACTCAGATGAAAAGTATTCAGACTCCAAAGCCATTAGAACATCTTGGTACATGCTAATTTCAATAAATCCTTTAGTTCTTGCATCTTTTGTTACTGATTCCAATGTCTACAGAGAAAGAAAACATCTCACCTCTCAGAACTATTCAGTCTCACTTCCTCCTCCTTTCACATAGAGTCTACCTACCATGAAAGATCTTTAGTCACTAGAAGTAACATAGTGTTCCATTCCCCAAAGGCTTATTCCATGATAATCTTGAGATTTTTCTATTTCTGCCTTTTAAAGAGCTAAAATCTCATTCTTCCATAGTTGATATTCCCACCACCTCCCTCTGAGACAGTTGCCCATTCTCTCAAATCATTTTATTCTCTGCTTATCATGGTGATTGATCTCATTAAACACATCCCAAGAGTTGCTTAACTAAGCCCTTTAATTATGTAAACTCAGTAAGACCAATGGTACTAGTCTCCATCTCAGCTTTATATTTGGAGCTTAATATTAAAATGTTTAGAACTGTCAAAGAAATGAAGGTTTTTCTATTTCTAAATAACCATAGTCAACTCTGATGACTATTAATTATTAGAACTTGAGAGCCCTAATCCA
This sequence comes from Sorex fumeus, assembly GCF_029834395.1. NCBI lineage: Eukaryota > Metazoa > Chordata > Mammalia > Eulipotyphla > Soricidae > Sorex > Sorex fumeus. Next base: position 12,496,549 of record NW_026606155.1, read on the forward strand.
GATATCCAGATTCATCTCTCATATAGTATTTCTTCTTGATAAAGTCATTTGATGTCCATTAAAGAAAGGGAAAATGTTTCTTTTGGTGGGGAGTGGTACACCAGAGATGTTCATAGCTTAATCCTGACTCAGAGCTCAGGGATCACTTCCAGAAGGACTGAGGAACCAAATGGAATAGCAGGGATTGAACCCAGGTTGACGACATGCAAGGCAAGCACTTAACTTGTCATAGATTTCAGGCTCAGGGGAAAACATTTCTTAATGCAGTGAATAGGTGTGAACTTCATCGTATTAATAATGATGATCTTCTGAGTACTATTTATGCTTTGCATGTTATACTTACTATCAGGACACTTAGAAAACACTTTTTAATCTGTATCAGAAGTGAAGAACCGCTTTTCTTTTTATAAGATTGAGCTATCCTGGTATTCAGCTGTTCCTTTTTTGTTTAATTTTGTCCTCAATATGTTAGCTCTTCTTTGGTTTTCCTCAGGTGCTATATTTTACCCAACTCTATTGATCTGAACAATATAGAGGAAAAAACTCCTGCTCTTTCAAGAAAACTATTGTGTAAAACTGCTTAGTATTATATATTGTCTTAAAGTCAATTTTACAATAGGCTTACTGCCCTGACTGTGAAGAAACATAAAATCCAGATCTTGGCAATATTTCTCTTTTGTTAGTTTGTATATGTAGTATAATGCCTCTTAACCATGGCGGGTGAAACAGTAGGCTTAACAGAATAGTCAGTAAATGAAAGGAGGATGTTCTTCAAAACTATTTCTCATATATCTTTCCCAGTTTGACAGGAGACAATCAAGCTCTATGATGTATTAAATTAGAAACAGGAGGTAAATTCAATGCCTAAAAGAGGCAGTTCTGCATAATTCCCCATAAATTAGAAGAGAAACATACTTGAGCCTTTTAATCAATAGGAAGACTGTTCTTTCAATGCCTATGCTGTGTTTCTTAGCTCAGGAGTACTGCAGCCAATGGTCGTATGACTTCTGCTATTTTAGTCATAAAATACCTATGCAAACTCCAGATGTTGCCTATGAAACCAGTTGTTAATGGGGCAAGAGAGGATTCATTCTATGCCCATTTTCTATTTTGGTGCTGAAATACAAGCTTGTCCATAGTCTAGATCCCACCCACATACCAATAGGCACCTGCAAAACTATTCAATTCACAGACTTTTAAATCACAAACAGACACTCTGATTCAGTTTTGCATATTAAAATTCCAGAGCAGAAAAATTATTCCAAATGCTCATAGCTTTAATTCATTTATGACTTATGTACATAGTATGTGATATAACAACAGACATAACATGATTTCCTGGACCAAATACTACCGAGCATATTGCAATGTGGACCAAGTTCATTTATGGGTAGTATTTCAGTCGCACTTTTGAGTAAAACACAGTTATCAAGTTTTTTTTCAAAACTGAGGAAACTGGGAATTGCAAACCATTCATAAAATATCATTGACGGAAGTTAAGCTTAAAATTTAGTCTTCTTTCTATGGGTCAATATATGTTCTTTGGAGACATGCTACATGTGAATAGAAAATCACAGACTAGGGCCCCTTTTATGTAAATTCGGCAACATTTTTTCTCTTTTCCTCATTTATTGAGGAATGTCCCCTGCAATCACCAAGTTCCATTTTAGACTCCCAATGAACCAGAAACCCAAAGCTAAAACCTTCTATAGTCACCTGTTTTCTTATGCTTTTCACCTGGAGTCATAAATCTTTACTTTATATCCTTTGGGAAGGAGTGAGTTCTCCTGGAAACTTAGGCCAAGTTCACCTGACACTTCTCATGAGTCCCATTAAGGGTTTACATAGAAAAAAAATTCAAATCAAAATAATTTTTGCCAGTTTTATATTTCATTGAAAAAAACACACAGACATATGTGCAATATTCCAAGTCACTTATTTTAATAGTATTCTGGAAGACAAAATTGGCATCAGTTTAGACCAATGAGTCTAACCTGGAAACACACATAGAAATTAAATCAATCTTCTAATTCCTAAGCTTTCTTTGAAGATGAAGCCAAAGGAGGTTATAAAGTAGAAGTTAAAAATGTGAGAGTGTTGAATAATCTGTGACATCATTATTATTCACATTCATGCAAATGTGATAATTCTAAACTGATAACTTTGGTCCATTTAAGTGCAAAAACAATTTAATACCTTAGTGACTGCTATTATCAAAGACTGACTCTAAGGTCCATGTCTTTAAGACAAGTGATAATACACAGACTTAAATGCTGGAACAGGGTCATGGATATTCCAGTAGAGGGCCCTAAAAGTAAGTCTTGTCTAAGAAGTTTACCCAAAGATTTTTTTTCATAGTGAGATACTGTCATTGTTCCCAGTGTAGAGCTCTCTAAAGTCTATTGCTAACTCATAGCATTAACAGATAAAATGAAACACGACAGAATTAAAAGTCATACTTCCTTTATGAGAGAGAAAGGGTGGAGCGATAGCACAGCGGTAGGGCGTTTGCCTTGCACGCAGCCAATATGGCCGACCCGAGTTCGATTCCTCCGCCCCTCTCGGAGAGCCCAGCAAGCTACCGAGAGTATCTCGCGCACACGGCAGAGCCTGGCAAGCCACCCGTGATGTATTCGATATGCCAAACACAGTAACAACAAAATCTCCAATGGAGACGTTACTGGGCCCGCTCGAGCATATCAATGAACAATGGGAGGGCCTTTACTTACTTACTAACTTCCTTTATGAATAAATTTCAAAGTCAGCATAAGTTTGGAGAACGCAAAATATAGCATATATCAATACAAATCAACATGGGTATAGAGTTTATTAAGTTTACCACTTCAATTTTATCTTTTGCTCCTGGCCCAGTTTTACCAGATTTATATCCCACCATTTCTTGCACTTCTGGTAAACATTAATTTGGTCTTATAGTCCAAAGGTGGTTTATTTTTTAAGGATTTCTAAAGCAGACAGTCTGGTGCTAGTTTTCGGTACCTCTGCTTAGAAAAGGAATTCAAAACAATGAGGAGGGTAAGTTTGTAGTTCTGCCAGAGTCTAAGTGTGGAATAAAGACTGAAAAATATGCTTTGAAAAGAAGACATGAATTAGAGCGTTGCTCACTGCAAAAATCTCAGGAGCTGGAAAAGGTAAACAAAAAGTTTTTTGGGATTCACAACCTGCTTGAAATTTTATAGCAAATTTTAAAGGCAAGAAATATCAGGCTTTGAAAACGAGTTTAACATTAGGACATTTACTATGGCAGTCTAAACCTGATGCATCCCATGTAACTTCAATTATAGGTATTCTAAAATTAAAAAATAAACATCCTGAATATTAAATTAGGAATATACTAATTATTATACTGATATATAAATTATTCCTAGTGCAAAATTGTGATCCTAAAATAGAAAAATAGAAACATCCTGAAATATAGCAAATATAGGCATCTAAAATTCGAAAGCACAAACTTTGTATGTGGATTTAGAACTCCATCTGGTAACAAATGAAATACAAAAGCAAAATCTGATAATAGACCAATAAGAACAGAATTGACCTTTAAAACAAACAGCCAAAAACATTTCACCAAAGCAAATGTGAATTAAAAGCATATAAACAAATACATCTACACCTATTCTTCTAAGAGAAGATTAAGTAGGGGTGAAAGATAGATTACTTACAAATGAGCAATAATTAGATGATAAATCATCTTCCCATTGGAAACAATACTTGGCAGAAGATAAAGAACATGTTTTCAAAGAGCTTATAGAAAACCATGTTCATAAAAAAATAGAGTGTGGGTGACATTCTTTGTTCTGAATTTGTCATTATATTAAGAGAATATTTTTATTTGAAAAAAAATTGCTAAAGAGATAATAAAACTTGAGCAAGAACTCACTGGCTCTTAAGAAATGCAGACCAACAATTTAGTTGTTGCTTAGAAGCTATATGCTATTATTTTGTCTATTTAAATATCAAATATAAACAGATTGTAACTAAGTTTTATTTAGTAAAATGGTTGAAATTAAGTTCCAAGAGCCCATTAATATGATAAAAGTTATAAACCAATTTTTATAAATGGATTATAAAATAGTATTCTGTTCAGAATTACGAGTATCCATAACTCTGACCTATATTAGAAAACAAATTGGTTCCTTCATTCAACAAATAATTAGAAGCTCTCCACAAGTTCAGGCCGAGCCTCATTCACAAGTGAATCCCCAGAAAACTCAGACATGTGGGGCTTTGTGACTGAGAACTTTGGGTTCAACAGGACTAGGAACGGAGGATCTTTGTCCATACACAGCCCGCCCACATTTTCTGGCAACTCAGCAGTCACTCACATAAGTCACCCCTGACTGGCCCCAGATAATATTGTCATCAACCACCATCCAGATAGTACGTCCTTCTCTCCAGAAAGAAAGCATAATATGGCACTTGCCAAAACCATGCCACCGGAACCCGTGTCAGGCTGTTTCACTTGGGGCACCCCGAAGGGGGACAGGTGAGACCCCTCCCCACGCCGGGGGACCCAGCCCCAGCAGACAAAAACTTCCAGAACTCAACCGCCGCCACACTCACAGCTGCTCTCCACATGCTTGGGCAGAGCCTCACCCATGAGTGAATGTGTTCCTGGACACTTCATACCACACACCCTACCCATACTCCAAGAGTACCGCACCACATTTGATGGGGTTCAAAGTAGGAGGCAATCAGCCTAGGAGGAACTTATTTTTCTTTTACACACACACACACACACACACACACACAAACACACACACACACACATATATCAACCTTTAACAATATGTTAGTGATTTCTTATAGAAGGGTTTTATGGCTCCTTGGTGAAATACAACAATCTTCACACTCTTTCCTTTAAGGATACTTTTTTATGGCATTTTCATAACAAACAATACAAAATATATTATTTTGGTTTTGCTTTGGGACAGGGGTTGGGGCTTGGGATGGGAACATCTGAAATATGGTGGTAAGAATGTGTAATGATGGTGGGATTTGTTTTTGAATATTAAATGGAATCAAATATTGTGAACTACTTTATAAAATAAAAAAATAAAAAGGGGAAAAAACAAGTAATTAGAAAGTTCTAAGTATTGCATGTTTGGTGGAGAAATAGACGGGTCACTGGGAAACAGTGGGTCCTAGAGGTTCATAGTGAAGAGAATTCGCAAAGGGAGCAGGGAGCCAGGCCCTGTAAGCTATTCTAGGACAAGGTAGAGCATGCTTTCAGTGATATGAACTAGGAAGAGTTTCACTTCAGTTTCTATTATTTTGACTTCAGAGAGCTTTTAAGCCTTACTTTTCTTTCTTTCTTTCTCTTCTGCTTTACACCTGAGGAAGCTGATTAGAGGTATTGTGCTCTCTCCTTTCATGTCAGCATGAGATTCAATCAATGAGTCTCTATCTACAAGTTGAAAATCTTCCCAAATACAATTAAAAATAACATTAAACAAAGAGGTCTTTTTTAACCTTTCTAGATGATTTTTAATGTTATCAAAATGACCCTGCTTTTCTTAGAAAACTTCTACATGAGAAAAATAACCCTTTTCAGAAACTTTTTGTGGTACCAAGTTATGAGCAGCTATAGAAACTTTAAACTTTCAAAATGTTGAGTAATCCTTGATATTACTTATTATTTAAGCATAAGTATTTTTTGTGGAAAGCACACTGAATAAAGGCAAAGAGTACAGAAGGAAAATGAATGCAGTTTTTTTTTGCAATAGTCTAACTTATTTCTTCCCAGTCTTTCCAACTTCAAAAAAAATCACCTTGAAATGAAGGATGCCAGTTTATTATACTTTAAAATAAATCTCCAAACAAATAAATATAAAACTTAAAGTCCATACAAGGTAGAAAGTATAGTCAGTACCTTTAATTTGTGCAGATATCACTGACCATGAGATGAAATATTATCTAGATACCCTAGAAACACAGTAGGTAGAGATGTTGGAAAAGCTGGTACAAGATAATGCTACCTTGAAATCAAGTGGCAGGGGTAACAAGAAGTGATGCTTTTAAAGGGAAAGTTACTGAGCTAGATTTTTGTGTTTAGTGGAAAAGAAAGCAAAAAGTCAAAATAATTACAAGGGTTTTGTGGGTTCAAAATGGAGTCATGGAATTGGTACCTGCTGAAATAAAAAAAATAAATAAAACAATGTGAGATAGCAACTGGTTTAATGAACCAGAAATGAAGTGTGTTTTTAGAATAAAATATGTTTACCCAAAATGTGCTAAGAATCTTGCCATCAAAATAACAAGTATATTTTCTTTATTTTGACAGATCTTTGCCTTTAAAAAAGATAAAATTATATAATGCATTTTAATCTTTCTCTTTGTGTGTGATTAAAAAATAACCCAGCAGGAGCCAAAGAGAGAGAGAGAGAGAGAGAGAGAGAGAGAGAGGGAGAGAGGCAGAGAGAGAGAGATAGAGAGATAGAAAGAGAGTTATTCCTGTGAACAAAGTGTGGTTCAATCCTTGGCAAACCCCTAAGCACTGCCAGGAACGATCCTTGAACACAGATCCAGGAGTAAGCCTGAGTATCAGTAGATTTGGCCCGCAAACAAAAACAAAATATGAGTTAAAAAAGTAACTCAACATTATATCTATTTGATCACTGTCAAAAAGCAAAATTTCATCTCAATTATTATCTTGATTAAGATTTTAGGGCATGTAATAGACCATATGTTTGGAAAAGACAACCGAGTTTCTTAAGGAAATAATGATATGAACAACACTATTTCTAAAGACATTGCATAAGAAAAGTGTTATGCCTCTATATTGTATCCAGTGACCATATCTTTCAAGTTATTGTTAAAAAGTATTACTTCCTATTAGGATGGGAACATTCTGTATTTCAAAAGTCTTCTTTTTTTATTCTAACCTACATAATCAATCGTTCTCCAATTTTTAATTCTGAGATAATGACACATTTACATAGGATTTTAAGTACTAATGCTGCTCAGGACCAGCTTCTTCTGGTGATTGCAAGAATGAAAGAATTAGTGGCTTTCTTGCTCAGTTATGGCGGTTGTGTGCCAGTCTTGCCAATGCAGCTGTGAGATAGATTTAACTGCTTTCTTTGCACAGTCTGGGAACTTGAGCCTGCCTTCTGAGTCTGGAACTTGGAAGAACAGCAAAAACTGAGTCTGGATGAGATCTTACTCTCTTTTGGGTCGAAGGACAAGGTAATTAGCAGATTCAACTAGATTTACTCAAGCAGGCCCAGTAACATCTCTATTGTGACACTTGTTGTTACTGGGTTTGGTATATTAAATATGTCATGGGTAGCCTGCCAGGCTTTGCCTTGCTGGCCAGATATTCTCAGTAGCTTGCGGAATCAAACCCAGGTTGTCTAGGTAGGCCGCGTGCAAGGAAACACCCTACCCACTGTTCTATCACTCTAACCCATTATAAGAAATATTCTTTTATATTATTTATAATATTGCTATTATAAATACTATTCTTTTCTTAAAATTAATATTATAAATTATTAATTTATAATAACTGAAATTTGCTATTTAATTTTGTTCCTAGTATTGTGGATGTAAATCCCGCTGTTCTGTGAATTATTTTTAGTTATTAAAAATATATTGTTTACTCTGTCTGCTTTCAAGAAAGATTGTTCCTTTATCTCTAATTGAAAGGTTTAAACATGATTCATATTAATTTATCTGATTTCATTTTGTTTTACTTTATCCTCTTTCTCATTAATTCAAGCTTCTTAAATTTATGTTTTTGTGTCTAATCAAATGTTGAATTTTTCAGTCATTATTTCTTTGAATAAATATTCAGTCTTGCCCTCTCAATCTCCTATTGCTGATATTCCAAAGATAAACATGGAAACACATATTTTACTATTATACCATTTTCAGAGATTCTAATTTTTTAGTTATTTTTCTTTTAGTTATCCAAACTGACTAAGCCTACTGATCTATTTAAGTTCATTCATTATAATTCCCTATTGTTCTGAAACATCATTTTATTTTTTGTGTGAGATTTAGTTTTCAGTTCTCTATGTATGTCTTTGTTCTTTGTTATAAATTTGATTTATTTGCTGAGGACTTGTATTTTTATTTGCTTCAAAATATTTTAAATAGCTACTTGTAACTCCATTATGATCATTGTATTAAAGTAATTGTCAAATTATCTGAACTCCAATTTGTTTCATTAGTGATGTCTATTAATATTTTTTTCCGCAATCACACAATGATTTTTCCTGGCTTTTGACATATGAAATAATTTCTCAATTCTATTCTGAACATTTGAATATTGAGACTCTGAATCCTACTTAATCAGTTATTTTTTCCTTACAAAACAGGATGTTTAATGTAATATTGCTTATGGACCAGTTGAATGAATGTTTAACATTTCTATGTCCACCCACCACAATAAAAGAAGAGCACTGTCTTGCCGTTTCATTGATGACAGCTGTGGCAAAATTTCATCTCCCTATCACTTGTGTTGACATCTTTCAGGAAAGTGCAATACCACAGTGCAACTGTTTACTGTATCCAGGTAGAGACATTAGGTCCACTTCGCACGCAGCCAACATGGCTGACCCGAGTTCGATTCCTCCGCCTCTCTCGGAGAGCCCGGCAAGCTACCGAGAGTATTCGATATGCCAGACACAGTAACAACAAAGTCTCCAATGGAGACGTTACTGGGCCCGCTCGAGCAAATCGATAATCAACGGGAGGGCCTTTACTTATTTTGTAAGTAGCAACACTGCTAAATGACACTGACCAAAAAATCTTTCCTCTGCTTTCTTTGTATTTGAGTGTGTGTTTTTTGTTTCTGGGTCATGCCCAGCAATGATCAGAGGTTACTCCTGGCTGCACATTCAGTACATACCCCTGAAGGGCTGGAGCGATAGCACAGCGGTAGGGCGTTTGCCTTGCATGCAGCCAACATGGCCGACCCAAGTTCGATTCCTCCGCCCCTCTCGGAGAGCCCGGCAAGCTACCGAAAGTATCTCGCCCACACGGCAGAGCCTGGCAAGCTACCCGTGACGTATTCGATATGCCAAACACAGTAACAACAAAGTCTCCAAATAGAGATGTTACTGGGCCCGCTCGAGCAAATCAACGATCAACGGGAGGGCCTTTACTTTAATTTACTATTATCCCTGGGGACACTTAGGGAAACATGTGATTCTGGAGATTGAACATGGGATGGCTACATGCAAAGTAAACCCCTTACTCAAAGTACTATCTCTCCAGCAGCCTCCCCTTCTGTTTTATTGCCCCTGAAATTTAACAGAAGTTCAGCACACTACTAGGTCTCATGGATACCACAGGTAGAGTGACAGAGAACAGTTGAAGTATATTTTCAAGTATATTTGCCATCAACCACCGCATTCAATACTGCTAATGCAATATTGATTGGAATGTCGGCTCCCAGTGCATAAAGTTAATACTGGAAAAAAGGAGAGCAGAGTTTTAACCATCCCGTCCTGCCTCACCTAATCCTCCCTTATGGTATTGAGTAACTATGGAAGCTTAGCTCCACAAATGCCACTGGATTATTTGTATCCCTATTTACAAACAATAAAAGTGACATACCTAATATTTAAATGGCACAAAGTTTAAATAAAAACTAGCAATTCAGTTGCATTATAACATGTGTTTTAATGTTACTTTTCAGGTCTTCTTTCTTTACATTTATATATGTGTGTGTGTGTATTCTTTTAATGATTTTCTTATTTTATTCCCCATGTATCTAAGACACTCTTCAGTATTATTCTATTGCACATTAATATTTCATGGGAACAACCCTCCAAATCAAAGGAATCTTGAAAATTGTCTATTGGAAATTGTCTATTGAAGTACTACTTCCAAATAGCTGTTTAGTTTCCAATGGCTACTGAAGCAATAGATGTAGTATATGATGGCATAATTGTGTTTTGTAGATCAGAAGTATGTATGGATCCCATTGAGATAAACTCAAATTGCCATCAGGATCATGGTCTAATATGGAAGTACTAGGGATAACCTCTTTGCTTTGCTTTTTGGGGGAGTGGTTGTTGTCTGTTTCATTCTAGAGACTCCTCTTTCCCTAGCTTTTTCTCAGTCAGAAACTGCATTCCAGTATTTTTCACATCGCATTCTCTTGTACTGATTCTGCTACCCTCTCCTACATTTCAGAACTCTTGTGATTACATTTTATCCTCAATGAAAATTCCCCATTTTAATGCTGTTTAGCCACATTAATTCTGTTTGTTTAATTGCTTTCTGCTATGAAATATAGCATCTCACAATATCCGAAGATTGTGTGTAGTCAAATTGGAAAAATTTTTTTTTTGCAAAAGTCATAAAAATTTTACTTTGGTTTGCATTTTATTTAACTAAATCATAACAATAACTGTCAACAATAAGTGTCCTCAAGTTTATAGTCTACTACAGATAATTTATGCTTTCAATACGGATTTTGAATAGAAGTTGTAGAATTGAGAATGATTCTAAATAAGTATGGCATTTAGAGTATAGACTGAATCTTAAATCATTCCTAAAGGTTAAAGAGAATAACAAAATTTATTTCTGTGATCTTAGATCATTTGCATATTCCAAAAATACAAATTTGTTAGAAATAGAACACAAACTATTATCAGAATTGTCTACTTTAAGGTAAAGACAAGGAGCAAAGCTTAAATTTTTGTCTAGAAAAATCAATACCAATACAGTAGAACAACTTACTTTACACTGCTGATGAAATTAAAGATTAAAGCAAATTTTTAAGAGACAAATACTCAAAAAGTGGATGTGGAAGAACAGTAGTTAGTAATCCACTGTTTTAAATTTCTGTGTATGACCATTTTATTTTAATAAAACATCTTTTGTGTTAAAAAACGTCCAAGGTAATTAATTCTAATGCATATTCATAAATACTGGAAGATATTGAAAAGAATATTGTGACATGAACAGGGTAACTCTCTGTTTTCCATTGCCTGAATAGGTTAAATAATCATATTCTGAGTAAATCTATATAGAAAACAGGTCTCCTCACTCAAGACTTATTCCTGGTGGGTCTTGAGAGACCATAGGGGATGCTAAGGAGCAAAGCTGTATTGGTCATGTGCAAAGCAAGTGCCCTACCTCCAGTTCTATTAATCCAGCCCAGAAAAGATGTCTTGCAATCAAAAATTTTCTATATGTACTAGATCTAGTTAAAATTGAATAGATATGCATTAAATTAGTAATGTTTCTCAGTATAAAAGCAATCTGTTTTATTAGCCTTCTTTCTAACTAAATGTTTGGAATAAGCCACTGACTATGCAAGAAATTTTATTCCTTTGACATCAAGAACAAAATGTGGCAATTTTATACCATAAAAATTAAAATATCAAAAAAATGTATTACTTTTCTACTAAGGTCTTCCCACTTTTACTCAGGAGATAGTGATCAAATAACGGAATATGAAGTAAAGAGTTCTTGATTAAAGTCTTAAATTATTTGCTGTAACTTGTATCACTGCAAGTTTTAGAATCAATGGCAGTAAACTAGAGTTTACTAGACATATACATATCTAAAGGACAAAAGAAAAAATAATTGGCTAATATGGTTTGTATCATAAGGGGAATCATCACCAATGGTTAATTCAGAAGCATCTTCAGTCTTCTATCCTTTGCTTTTTTCATGACCTTTCCTTCATTCCTGCTCTATGTGAGAACTTTTCATGTAAATTGCTTACAGACGGGCCTTTCTTTTCAGGGTTTTTGGGAATAAAAGCTAGAGAAAAATGGTAATGGCAATCCTTACATTTAGTCTAAATTAAGGGTAGATACTTTAGCAGAAGAGAGATGTAAGATTAATCTTCAAGAATTTTTTTTGCTCTAAAAATATTTGGTATTAGAGAGAACTTAAATAATATAAAAATATGAATGTCCTGAAAATCTAAATATCTGCATTTAAACTACCTACCATTTTTGAAATTCAGAAATAACTCCAAAAGAATGCTCAATTTTTTAACATACTACCCCCATGCACTATTAATAAGTATATTTGATGAACAAGTCATCCTTTAAAACATCATCAAATATTCTATTAGAGTGTTACCTTTGAAGTGCAGTCTTGTTATTATTTGTCTTATAGGGGTGAAGATCTCCATAAATGTCCTTTTTTTTCTCTTGTCTTACCTTGTAATCAGCTTTCTTTTATTGGTATGATAATTTATTACCCATCTGCATATCACATATCACTGCTGTTTATAAGAATTTAAGTCCCTTTAGAGAAGAGACATTTAATCTTTTAGCTCTTATGATGTTTTGATCGATATTGCTTCTTTTGTTAGTTGTAAGATGTGAATATGTGGATTTTTTACTGCAATACAGACAGATCCCCACTGTTCTGAAAGCCAGGTCTTTCTGATTTGCATTTTTGGAAGAAAAGTTGCCTTCAGTTGAGACTCAAAAACAAAGAAGAACAGAACAGAACCACTAATCTGTGGTTTCTAAACTTCCTTCCTTCCTTCCTTCCTTCCTTCCTTCCTTCCTTCCTTCCTTCCTTCCTTCCTTCCTTCCTTTCTTCTTTATTTTTCTACTAATAACCTTTACTATAATGCTGCGGGGAGTGTCTCATTAAAAGAGACTATCTGATTTACAGCTGAGACTTTGAAAGAAGAAATAACGTATAACATATGATAGTGTTTCTGTATTTTACACTGGTGCTCTTTTAAAGTAAATAGCTGATTAAGAAAGGGACTCTTAAAATCAATTCAAGCCAACTGGAAATCAACTAAGATCTCAACTTTAAGAATATGTTCTTTAAAAGAAACTGTTAATAATAGACTTTTACAATTTTCAATAGATTTTTCTGCTTCCATCTCCAATACATACAACATAAGATCATCTAATTATGGCCATGGTACAAGAATATTTCTGTTGAGTGTGTTTATTTACTGACTTTGAGACTGTGAATAATGCCATCACTAATAATATTTTTTAAAAACTTAAAGGAAAACTAATATCATCTTATCACATTAATTTGCTTTATAATTTTACATCTTGAAATTTCTTCTGTAGTGAAACGGCTTGTATTTTTTTTAGCTTTTTCTCAGCCAGCCAGATGTATCAGACTCGAATATCATGCTGGTGCTTTCACTACAATTAGGTCATAGCTGTCATTAGCTAAGAAATCCTGAGGGTGGGGAAAAAGTTATCAAGGGAAATCTATAAAAACAAGCAAAAACTCTGCCAAAACCTTCAGATTTGCAGCAGGTAGAAGTTCTTATAAAAACAGAATCCAGGGTTGAAGAAAAGGAAAGAGAGAACATTGAATGACTAGTCTGCACATTGCATAGTGAACCAAAGAGCCACAGATGTTTCCAGCTTTCTGTCTGAAAATATGGAAAGATGAATGATTTATATATTTTCATTTTTATGATGGTAAGATTGAGGTGAATTGTTCTGTAAGTAACAACTCATGAGATATTGGAACATGTGTTGAAAAGCTCAGTGACTTGGATTCTGAAACTGGCGACTTCTCTCTCTTCACAGCTAACCCTATTTTATTTTGAATTCATATATTTCAGCTGCTCTAACACAATATTTGTTGTTTTATAGTCAAAATGGAGAGTTGACAAATGACTTTAAATATTGAAAAAATAGAATTTGTTATTAGTTAAAAAGAATATAAATGATATCTAGTTATGCACAACTTTAAAATAGACTGTAAGGAAAAAATATCTCAAAGCAAAGATATCACTGTATCAGTGTATCACTGTCATCCTGTTGTTCATCGATTTCCTCGAGCAGGCACCAGTAGCGTCTCCATTCATCCTAGCCCTGAGATTTTACCAAGTGTCACATTGGAGGCGCTCTCAGGATCAGGGGAATGAGACCCATCACTATTACTGGCTTTTCGCTTATTGAATACACCACAGGAAGCTTGCCAGACTCTGCCGTGTGGGTAGGATACTCTCGGTAGCCTGCAGGGTTCTCCGAGAACGAGAACTAGACAATAAGAAGTCGCAGCCATGCACTTCCAGGAGCAAAGATAAATACAATAAAATAAAGATGGTTTTTCATTTTCTAATTTCAACATACTGCACTCAATAATCTTTAAAACAGTGTACTTAAGCTCATTTTCCTAGCACATGGTATATCAGGATATTACTTTTATAACAAGTTCTCTGTGGATCACTTTATTGGACAGTGCATGCTATTCTAATGTATAGTCTTTAAAAATTTGAGGCAAGATAGATACTACAAAGATTTGCTTTGCAGGCAGCTGACTCTGGTTGAATCCCTCGCACCACGTATAGTTCCCTTGATCATAGCCAGGATAAACTCTTGAACTAGAGCCAGGAGTAATCATTGCTAGGTTTGCAAGTAGAAAAAGCTATGACCTTTTGTATATGATTAAAAAATTATTTACAATTATGAATTGACCTCGTTCTCAGGGAAGGTTTTTCCTACATTTACTGTTTCTTTTCTTGACATCTAGAGTACCAAAATGCTTCAACTACTTATATCATCTCTCCTGGCTTTCAAACACACCTGAAAATAGTTGGTACTACACTTTTGATATGAGTAATAATCATAACATTTACAGAATAAAACCTGTGATCAAATATGCCCAATAATATTTGTGTGGCTAATTTTATGGAAGTATAATGCTTTCAGTATTTATTAAGTACAGCTGCAGAAACCTCTAAGGACTTTATCTTCAGTCTCTTCCCACAGTTCATTATTCCTAATTTGAAAAGCAACTAATTCAATTCCACTTGTACTATCAGAGTCCATTTATTGTGCTATGAATAATCATTCTATCTGTATTGGAAATAAGGTTTTTAAAAGAAATTTTCTACAGCTGGTATTTGGACAATAGGTATGTCTCTCTATGGAATTCTAAGACAGATAGTAAGTGAATTATCGATGATGTTAGATAGAATTCCCATATTTACATTTATAAATACTAGTAACTTTATTATAGCAGAATAATCTTATTGAGTTTAAAGTACTCCAATATAGACTATTCAGTTCCAAATTTTATTTGTTAATATCAAAATTTTAGAAACTTTACTTATGTGCATAGCACTGTAGCACTGTCCTCCAACTGTTCATCAATTTGCTCAAGCAGGCACCAGTAATGTCTCCATTGTGAGACTTGTTGTTACTATTTTTGGCATATCAAATAAGTCACGGGTAGCTTGCCAAGCTTTGCTGTGCAGACAGGATACTCTTGGTAGCTTGCCAGCTCTCAGAGAGGGGAAGGGGAATTGAACCTGGGTCACTTGCATGCAAGGCAAATGCCCTACCTGCTGTGCTATAGCTCTGGCCCAAGTATGTGCACATTAGAATTAAATTATTTCATATAGTATCATATATAAAATATTAAATGCAGGTCTTTTTTTAACGAATATCAAACTTTAATAATTGTAAATCTCATGATAAAATTTTTTTGAGGAAAGCATTTTTGTTTTTGCTTTTCTATGCTATAGTTTTGTTTTTGCTCTAAAATCCTCCTAATTACGTCTCACATACAACGGTATAGTTAACCAGTTTCATATCTGAATATTAATGCACTTTTGAATACTACTTTTATATTACCTCTCTCAGTGTTCCATTTAATTATTATCTCCAGAACAATATATCTAACTGACAATTAATTCTTATATCCAGAACAATGTATCTAACTGACAACTATACATCTCTACTTGGATATTGCAAAGGCATCTAAAATGCAATTTCAAAATGACTCTTTCTTTAATTTAATCCACTTGAAGGTACCCAATTTTTTATAGAGGACTACAAACTATTCTTGTATCTATCCTTGCTTCTCTCCCCCACCTCATGACCCAGCACCATCTCTTGTTGACATTCACGCTAGCATTCAGGTTTATAAGTATGCCTGGTTTTCTAGCTCAGGTGCCCGGAATGTCATCATCAGGTTGCACATCACTTCTTCAATTCTTCATATTTCCATAAGAATGCCTTAAATATCTTCAGAATAAGAGTGTGAACTTTCAGGGCTGGAGAGATAGCACAGCGGGTAGGGCATTTGCCTTGCACACGGCTGACCCGGGTTCAATTCTCACATCCCATATGGTCCCCTGAGCACCGCCAGGAGTAACTCCTGAGTGCAGAGCCAAGAGTAACCCCTGTGCATTTCCAGGTGTGACCCAAAAAGCAAAAAAAAAAAAAAGAGTGTGATCTTTCACAGCGGGTAGGGCGTTCGCCTTACACGCGGCCAACATGGCCGACCCGAGTTCGATTCCTCCGCCCCTCTCGGAGAGCCCAGCAAGCTACCGAGAGTATTCGATATGCCAGACACAGTAACAACAAAGTCTCCAATGGAGACGTTACTGGGCCCGCTCGAGCAAATCGACGATCAACGGGAGGGCCTGATCTTTCATTATATGCTTATTTAATATATATACTTTATCACTCTATAAAAAGAAGTTTTGTATGACAATGTATATATATATTTGTAAATATATATATATATATATATATATCTGGAGTGATAGCACAGCGATAGGACATTTGCCTTACAAGCGGCCAACATGGCAGACCCAAGTTCGATTCCTCCACCCCTCTCGGAGAGCCCGACAAGCTACCGAGAGTATCTTGCCCTCACGGCGGAGCCTGGCAAGCTACCATGATATATTCAATATGCCAAACACAGTAACAATAGGTCTCATGATGGAGATGTTACTGGGCTCGCTCAAGCAAATTGATGAACGATGGGAGGACCATGACTGTGATTATATATATATATATATATATATATATATATATATATATATGTAGTTGGAGTGATAGCACAAGGCGGGTAGAGCATTTGACTTGCATGCAACTAATGTGGCCAGACGGAGTTCGATTCCTCTGTCCCTCTTGGTGAGCCCCACAAGCTATCAAGAGTATTTCACCCACACGGCAAAGCCTGGCAAGCTACCCATTACGTATGTGATAAGCCAAACAGAGTGAGAAGTTTCACAATGTTACTGGGCCTGCTCGAGCAAATCAATGAACAACGGGAGGCTAGTGATATATATCTCTAGCCTCCCGTTGTTCATCTATCTATCTATCTATCTATCTATCTATCTATCTATCTATCTCTGTCCTCCCATTGTTCATCGATTTGCTCAAGCGGGCCCAGTAACATCTCCATTGGCGACTTTGTTGTTACTGTGTTTGGCATATCGAATACATCACGGGTAGCTTGCCAAGCTTACATATATATATATATATATATATATATATATATATATTGAGGTGACCTTGGTTGATTTTGTACATGTTTTCAGTACACAGAACCACATTTGTTCAGATGTGTATTACCATGTTATGCCCACCACCAAGCTATCAAGACTCACACAAAATGCATTGACTCACACTTATAGGGTATTACAGAAATAATTGATGGGTAACAAAATGACAAGTTCACTGGAATTTACTTAGTGTTTGGGAAATTTTATCACTTATACGTTATGAACTTTCTTATAACTAATAGATCAGTCAAAGAATGGGAAGGAGGCCATTCAATTTTATCATTATTTATGATGTTGAAAATTATAGCACTTTCAACTTTGGTTTTATAATAGAAGCAGGGGAAAAGTAGCACAGTAGCAATGTCCTTCCATTGTTCATCGATTTGCTCAAGCAGGCACCAGTAATGTCTCCATTGTGAGACTTGTTACTGTTTTTGGCATATCAAATACGCCACAGGGAGCTTTCCAGGCTCTGCCGTGCAGGCGGGATACTCTCGGTAGCTTCCTGGGCTCTCCGAGATGGATGGAGGAAGTGAACCCGGGTTGGCCAAATGCAAAGCAAACTCCCTACTTTCTGTGCTATTGCTCCAGACCCAGAGGAAAGGTATCTCCATAAAATATTGTAGATAATCTAGTTGATAATTCAAATGGATCAGATGTTCAATGTATAAATCATAGCTTATCTAATTGGAGCACAGATAAATGTGTCTAAAGGAAGCATAATTCAGTGATTTTTGAAATAAATTTAACCATATTTAAGTTTATTTTGGTTAAGTTAGAAAGACTTATTTTTTGCCTTTTGGTCACACTTGGCGATGCACAGAGGTTACTCCTGGCTCATGCACTGAAGAATTACTCCCGGCAGAGCTCAGGGGACCAAATGAGATGCTGGAATCCAACCTGGTGGGCCATGTGCAAGGCAAACACCCTATCTGCTGTGGTATCGCTCCAACCCCCAAAAGACTTCTTAAGACAAGCATCTTGACATTAAGTACTTTTGAGCTAAATATGTGAAATTATCTATGCTAAAATTAAAAATTAAGCCTTGGCAAGCTATGTGGTTAGGTGCTGCCTTTATGGAGAAGTTGAAGTCTCACTTATTTTATTCAAATTTACAGGAAGAAATTTAATAGCAATCAATATAAATTACAATGTGTTACCTCAAGTAACCAACACTTAAACATGGAATAGGGAAAACAAAGAATAAGAGATGGATACAGAATTTATTGTACATACAAGAAATCTTTCAATGTTTTAAGACTGAAGAAAATTAATGCTTTTTGAGTTAAGTCACTGTCATAAATGTTTTATGTTGGGGCTGGAGCAATAGCACTGCGGGTAGGGCGTTTGCCTTGCATGTGGCCAACCAAGGTTCGATTCCCAGCATCCCATATGGTCCCCTGAGCACCTCCAGGAGTAATTCCTGAGTGCATAAGACAGGAATAAGCCCTGTGCATTACCAGTTGTGACCCAAAAAGAAAAAAAATGATTTATGTCAATTTTAATACTTTTCTCTTTTTCTATTACCAAGTTGTTTAATAAATTATAGAGGCTGCATAAAGAAATCTTCAACTAAAGAACAATTTTATTCTTCTATATCAGTTGAATTGTCAATTTTTATTTTTAATTCACTCTCTCTAGCAATAACATTGTTTCTAATATCTGCTTAGGAAGAAAGTGAACTATGACATAACAATACAATAAAACAGTATCTTCAACTCTTCATTCAATAACTGTCTTAGAAAATCATATTAAACTTAAAAAATTTTTCTATATGTTTACATATTAAAATGTGCAGGCTATTCTAAAATGAAGCCAGCGTTTGAAATATTTTTTATCAGTTTGAGCTTCTTAAGTTTGTTTGCTTTAAATAGGCTGCAATTTATTTCTTAACTACTCTATAGGAAATAATAACCACTTAACAGTTAAGCTACATTTAATAGTAGTTTTCATGTTAAGCAAGTTGTAGAAGATAATAGATAAATAGATAAAATGTATTTGCTGAATGACACTAACCTCATTTTTTCTTTTCAAGGTGTCTCCATATCTATAAACAAAACTATCCACCAATTTACAATTTACCTTTCAGAGTTCTCTTGAAGTCCAGTGGAATTAATGAACTTACAAAAGTTTTGTAAGATCTAACTAAGATTCAGTGTAACTAAAAAAATAATAATAATAAAAGTTCTAAATTAAAATTAATTCTTGTTTTAACCACATCAGAGAAGTATCATTTTTGGGCCAGAAAGATAACACAGCAGACAGGGTGCTTGCTTGTATGAAGAGGAAACACGTTATTGCCTGGGACCCCAAGTAGTCCTGGAGCACCTCCAGAAGTGATCCCTGAGTACAGGGCAGGGTCTAAGCCCTGAGCACTGCCAGGTGCTCACCTCCCAAAAGAAGTTTCTTTTCTGTTTGGTTTTTGGTTTTGTTTCCGTGCCAGACCAGGCTGTGCTCAGAGCTTATTCCCGGTGGAGTTCAGAAGCACGTATGTGGTACTCGGGAACAGACCAGGGGAAAGGGAAGTGCCTAGTTGGCTGCACTATCTCTAGGCGAGAAAGTACTTTCACAGAAATATCTAGGTTATTTTGACAAGTGTATTTCTGTTGGTACTTAAGATTATCCATCAGAATAGACTTTGAATAAAAATATATTTTCCCAAGCTTGAAAAGGGGATGGATAGTATTAGCATGAGTTTTTCTTTCATTTAAAAAAATAATTCATACACTAAAATGGAAAATCCAAATGAACATTTATCGTACACAAGTACGCTTGTACTGTAGAGGAATAAAAATAATAGCACAAAGAGGTTAGGAGATGCTCAAAAACTCAAACTCAAAAAGGTGAATTACCGTTGCCTTGTGATGTTAGGTCTCAGGTTCAGTTCCCAGGACTGGGCTGAATATTGCCTCAAGTGGTTCTTGACACTGATGGGGTAGTCCCTTAAGATATGTATCTAAATATATATTTACTTTAAAGATAGTAAGGAGTCAGAACATATTCCTTGCATGTTACAAATCTACAATCCCTTGCAGAACAAGATCTCCTGAGAATGACTGTTCATGGTCCTAGATGGCTCCTGAGCACCTCGAGAGTGGCTAGGTAATCATAATCCCCAACTCATAGAACCAGAGTTTTTTTCATTTCATTTCATCATCCTGTTAATCGTCGATTGCCTCGAGCAGGCCCCAGTAACGTCTCTTTCATCCTAGCCCTGAGATTATATTCAGGGCTCTTTAGGAGAATGAGACCCATCATTGTTACTGGTATTTGGCATATTTGGTAGGCCACGGGGAGTTTGCCAGACTCTGCCCTGTGGGCAGGCTACATTCGACAGCCTGCAAGTTTGTCCAAAGTAGGAATGACATAATAAGATGTCGCGCAGCCGCGAATGCGGCCGCGCGGTTCCGGGATCTGGATTTTATAGTCTCTGAGTCTTGGCCGCTGATGGGATTACACGGCGCCAGGGGGCCAGGTGGTGGGTGTGACCCCCGCCTACTGGAATTTGGAGGATCTGGGTGGAAGATGCTCGACTCCAATTCGAGTAGGCTTGGAGGTCTCGGCCCCGGAACCCGCGTGGCTTTGTCCCTCTGCCAGTACCTTCAGGTGTGCGGAGAGTGGTCTCAGCATGGTGGTGGCTGGTCCTGGAGGTCTCCGGCTGCCGTAGCCCTGGCCGGGGCGGGGAGGAAAGCTCAACCCGCTCCCCTCCAAGGGACTCCGGGAAGGAACACCGAGGCGCGGGGGCAGAGATTGCACTGCTCTCGTCCGGGATCTGGATTTTATAGTCTCTGAGTCTTGGCCGCTGATGGGATTACACGGCGCCAGGGGGCCAGGTGGTGGGTGTGACCCCCGCCTACTGGAATTTGGAGGATCTGGGTGGAAGATGCTCGACTCCAATTCGAGTAGGCTTGGAGGTCTCGGCCCCGGAACCCGCGTGGCTTTGTCCCTCTGCCAGTACCTTCAGGTGTGCGGAGAGTGGTCTCAGCATGGTGGTGGCTGGTCCTGGAGGTCTCCGGCTGCCGTAGCCCTGGCCGGGGCGGGGAGGAAAGCTCAACCCGCTCCCCTCCAAGGGACTCCGGGAAGGAACACCGAGGCGCGGGGGCAGAGATTGCACTGCTCTCGTCCGGGATCTGGATTTTATAGTCTCTGAGTCTTGGCCGCTGATGGGATTACACGGCGCCAGGGGGCCAGGTGGTGGGTGTGACCCCCGCCTACTGGAATTTGGAGGATCTGGGTGGAAGATGCTCGACTCCAATTCGAGTAGGCTTGGAGGTCTCGGCCCCGGAACCCGCGTGGCTTTGTCCCTCTGCCAGTACCTTCAGGTGTGCGGAGAGTGGTCTCAGCATGGTGGTGGCTGGTCCTGGAGAACCAGAGTAACCCCTTATAATTTGGTCATTGCATTGAACCACCTGTCAGATTGGCTGAAAATTTCTAGAAAGGGCTTCTGGGTCTCCTAAGCACTGGTAATTTAGTTTATTGTATACATTTTTGAAACTGCTTTGTGTTTTTTTAAATAATTTATTTATTTTAATGGAATCACGGTGACATACAATTTTAAAGTTGTTCATAATTGGGTTTCTCCTCCTCGTTCTCCTTGTCCTCCTCCCCTCTTCCCCCTCCTCCTCCTCCTCCTCCTTGTCCTCTTCCTCCTCCTCCCCTCTTCCTCCTCCTCCTCCCTTCCTCTTCCTCCTCGTCCTCCTCCTCTCCTCGTCCTCCTCCTCCTTCTCCTCCTCCTCCTCTTTTTTCTTCCTCCTCCTCCTCCTTCTCTTCTCTATATCTGACTCTCTCTCTCTCTCTCTCTCTCTCTCTCATTTTGGGCATTACCATTTGCAATACAGATACTGAAAGTTCATCAGGTATATTCCTTTACCTATTTTCAACACTAAGTTCCTGTCCAAAGTCATAATTTACAAATATTATTGTCATACTGATACCTTCTTTGTTACAATTCTTTAGTGTTTGATATTTGACATTTAGTCTCTGAAAGGTTGTAATCTTGATTTATTAAAAACGTCTATAACCATCAAAATTTTTAAAAAAAACTATAAAAATCATTTATTAGAAATCACACTCTAGATGAAAATTCAAAATAGAATTACCATATAAAACACAGAATTCATCAAAACCCTTGAAATTTCTTAAGCTATAAGAGTGCAGATTTGTAGCTTATTTTACTAATAAAGTAAGATTAGATCCTTCTAAAGAAGAGAGATGGTTGTTTAGAGAACCAATAAAGTGTTTTAAGTTTTGAAACTTTTAAATCAACCCCAGACCTTATGGGTGGAAAAGAGGGTCAGGCAATTGAGCAAATTGTCAATGGACAATGAATCAATGACACATGATTGAATTTCACTTAATAATGAAACTTTTCTTCTAAGTAAAGAGCTCTGAGTTTGTGAGCAGATGATGATATGGAACAGTGGTTTTCTCGGGGAAGGCGTTCTACCATCTCCTTTTACCTTGCCCTACCCATACATTTTTTTTGGTTATTTGGGAATTTTATACTTTCATAATATACTGTTATTCTAGTTTGAAAAATACCTTATTGAGCTCTGTGAGCTGCTCTAGCAACTTAACCAAAGATGAAGAGTAAGTGCCAGAAATCTGATTTCTAGTAATTCAGAAGCTTGAATAACAACAGGGATTTGAGATTATTCCAAAGGGAGGAGAAGGAGGGCAGTGCTATAGAACTAAGCCTTTAACACATAAAATCTGTTATTCCAAATTATTCTCTCTAGAGGTAGACAGTGTCTGAACTGAATTGAACTATATGACACTGAGGTAATGTCATAAAATTGCTTACTGGTGTTGACTACATGCAAGGTAAATGCCCTGCCCACTGTATTAAGATTCTGTACTGTACTGCACCCAACCCCAATCTTTTATTCTTCACTTTTTTATTCTTGAAATTTCCTTTAAAATTTCCATTTCATCTTTGTTATATCGTGATATATTTCACTTGCCATATATCATGTCTATCCTACAGTGTTCTCCTGTTGTTCATCGATTTGCTCAAGTGTACACCAGTAATGTCTCCATTGTGAGACTTGTTACTGTTTTTGGTATATCGGATATGGCACGGGGAGCTTTCCAGGTTCTGCCACGTGGGCGGGATATTCTCAATAACTTGCCAGCTCTCCTAGAGGGATGGAAGAATCAAACCCAGGTCGGCCAACGTGCAGGGCAAACGTCCTACCCACTGTGCTATCACTCCAGCCCTGCCATACATCATAAGCATCATAATATATATCTCATAAACTCCTAACACGTTTGTTGTTCTGAAGTTCTCATTTGTTTTCTCCCCCACCACTTCAAGCTATGCAACTGTCTTTTAAAAATATAAAATAGGGCCAAAAAGATAATACAGAGGGAAAGGTGCTTGCTTTGCATGCTGAAGACCCTGATTTAAGTCTTGGCACTTCAAATGGTCCGCCAAGCCAGTAATATCTTAATTTTATTGAATAATTGATTTTAAAATGTGTGATAATGGAAGAAATTATGTAGATATAAGTGTGAAAAATTTTATTTTGAGGCCACATTTATCACCACATATATGATAATTTAGGCAACTCAATATAAAATTTTAATAATTAAGGTGAAAATTCTACCACCATAGTCATATTCAAATAGAATATTTCAACCATATGTCAGAAATTACCAACTGGGGAGTGTGAAAAATTGTGTTCAAATAACAACAAAAGGAACATCTTACTAGAAATACAAATAATAGAGCTGATAATTCTTGGAAAAGATTTATAAAACATATTGAAAATCCAAAAAAAAGTGAATGAATGAAGACAAAGACCATATTAATGAGTTGCATAGATTATGAATTGAATTATACAATTTCAACATAATTTATATTATTTTACTGTAACTCTCTGTGATATTACTCAATTTGTAGACAAAAATAAAGTGCCAAAAGTTTTCAAGATGTCATTGAGAAAGAAAGAATGATGTTGTGGAATCAGTACTAATATAAAATGTGACTTTAATTGCACATCCATATTTTAATTAAGGGGCTGCACATTTGACATTCAAATGACCAATGTAGGAATGAAATATGTATCAGAATTACAGATAGATTTATACTAATGTGTAATTTGATATATGAAAATGATCACTTGTAATCACTTATCATCCTATTGTTCATCAATTTGCTCGAGCGGGTGCCAGTAATGTCTCCATTTGTCCTTGTCTCTTGTTAGTGTAGCCCAATGGCATCTGCTTGCTCTAGGAACACAATGAGTATCGAACTGTTCATTCAGGGTCTTAACAAAGATGTCTGACCATCTCGTAGGTGGGTAACCAGGTGTTCTTTTCACTTTCCGTGGAATCCAGTTGGTAATGACTCTAGTCCAGCGATCATCTCCAAATCACATTACGTGTCCGACCCCTTTGATTTTTGACACCTTATCAAACGAGGCAGCATCCCTAATCTTTCATCATAGGTGGAGGTAAGAACTCCAGATTCCTTCTCTTACTTGAGTGAAGCATGAAAATGATAATACTGAAAATAGTGGAAGTTATCAATTACTTGATACATGGAGTTTTCCTTTTATATAAAAAAAGTTTCAGAGTGACACTTTCTTAAGAGTAAGAAATCTAAGTATTCCTTGATCCCAAAGTTGGAGAGGAGACAGACAGAAAAGGAAAGTAATCAGGAGGGAAGAAGAGAACAAGAAGAAATGAATTAACAGGTATCAGGGCTTCAGTTATACTAGTGATACAAGTTAGGATTATAGCTGTATATCCAAAACTATATATCCAAAACACAGGCTCGACAGAACTGGAAACATGAAATCTAAGCAGCAACACTGAAACTTTGTAATATGCCTGTCAAGTTGACATGCAGGGGTGGAGTGAGGGCAGGATTGGGGAGAAACTCTGGTAACACTGGAGAAAAAAAGTTTAGACTTGTAAAAAGATCGGTATTGATTTATTATAGCCCTAAAACTCAATTGTTAGTAATTTTTTAAAGTACAGCTTTCTAATAAAAAAAAACAAAAACAAACCACCAAGCAACAGCAACAGAAACAGCAACAAAATGCTGAAATAAAATAAAGAATATCTGGGCATTGGAGAAAAAAAGAAAGAAGAGAAATCTTAGCACTATTTTTTCCCCTTCTAGTGAAGCACTAAACATAAGGGGAAAAGAACACATATTATATTTCATCTTTGACAAAATCAAAAAATGTTAACTTACAGAATGATGTTTGATGCACAGTCATGGAAGGAAGGACAGAGAAATTAAGAAAGGTTTCAAAATTCAGAAAGAGGTAGCAAAGCATAAATCTGTAAAAAATCAGAACGATGAGACCAACAAATTTTTGTGCAAGGAAAGTGTGACACAGTCACCAGGAGTTCCCAGGGTGGTGGTGGTTATTACAAGAATCAACAGGAAAAGCTGACTTTCAGAATTATGCTAAAAGATCACACTTCATACCAGTAATTGTCATCCAAGTATGACAACTGACTGATGTGTCTAGTGATGGAATAAGTTACACGTCACCTGCTACGAATAATAAAAACATCAAAATATTGAAAATTGCATTTTTCTTAGAAGAGATAGACCTGAGATTATTTCTTACTTATATTACTCTTCAAGTGGATATTGGGTAAGCCCTTGTCTGGTATATGGTATTGCCTGGTATATGGTAGATGAATTTTGTCGCTATCACTTGCCAGAGCTGAAAAACTTTAACAAAAACCACTGCCCAGAGTAAGTACATTTTTTATATTAAACCTATTAAAGTCCATTGCATTTCCAGGTAGAACATGCATTTTGTATAGGATTCCTTATCCATATATTTAAGAATAGAATGTGTGATTTAATATTTTTTTTTCTAAATCTAACCATTTCAGAGGAAACCTCTGAGAACAGCAGGAAGGTTTCCCTCTAACAATGACTTTTGCTCTGATATCCACTGGACAGAGGCTCACCAGGGAGGCTGGGCTGACATCCCAAGGCTTTTTTTCAAGAATATCCCCAGGACCCAAAATAAAAATTTCAGATGAAAGATTACCCACCCCCTCTCATCTTTTATTTCTATGGCCATGACCTCTTGGCATTCCCCTCTTGGGAAAAAGGGAGGCAGTGGAAGAAAATCTACCAGCAAAAGAATAATTTCTACAAAATATTTCTCTGTCAACACCTTAATTTTAGCAAGGACTGTGCTCATTCCTTAAACCAACACTAGAGTTTGTAAAACAA
The DNA here is from genome assembly GCF_029834395.1 of Sorex fumeus. Lineage (NCBI taxonomy): Eukaryota > Metazoa > Chordata > Mammalia > Eulipotyphla > Soricidae > Sorex > Sorex fumeus. The sequence continues at coordinate 12,522,993 of NW_026606155.1, forward strand.
ACCTAATAGCAGGACACCAGTCTTACATACCTGAAAGAAAACCATTGTCTTCTCTGAGATTCTCAAAATAGGAAAAAAAAAAGAAAGAAAAGAAGGGGGGGGTAATAAGAAACTGAGGAATGATTTTATTGCTTCTTATGGTTTCCCTTTGATTGGTTTATTGCTCACTCTTTTCCCATCACTCCATAAAGATCTGGAGAGAAAACTGAGTGGTGAATGCCTGTGGAAGCATTAATATTTCACTTCCATTGGAAGTTGCTGCTTTGTTGAACACAAAGGGGTGGGGGGCAGTTTCCCTCTGGGCAGAGTTTTGAATATTTTGACTTCTTTTTGTCTTTAATCAGGAAGGCACTAATGTGTTACAGAAGACCATGTTCTGCCCACATGCGAGCAACTTTACTTGTTCCTTTTTTTATTTTCACCTTTGTTCTCTTTCTTTTTGTGTGTGTGATTTGATACCATTTAAAAAATTCTTGATTTTTAAGTGGTACCATTAAGATTCAAGAGCATGGTGAAATATTTTATTACAATGCTTAATATATACATTAAAAAAAAGATTTCTACTGAGATTATCAGTCAAGCATGCTTGTTTTCCTACTTAAAAAACACATTTATTCATGGCACAGATTATCCTGATCTTTACAAAATTATAAATTGTGAGAATGCATTCTTGCTATCTAAATGTATAATGTAATGGTAATGAAAGAAAGAAAATGTTAAGAAAAGAATAGGCAGAAATAATAAGGAAAAGGGTGGTGTAGACTCATATTTCAAAAGACTACATTTCATCTGCATGCATGAGATTTAAAGAGATCAATCAGAGGAGGCTAAACACACATTATATATTCACTGATTTGTTAGAGCAATTGATAAAAATTTAGTGCACACAAATCTGGAAATAAGTTTATAATATAATAATTCTTTCTTTTTTGGGGGGGCAGTGGGAGGGCTATACTAGACTGTGCTCAGGTCTTACTCCTGGTTATGATCTCAAAGAACACGCCTGACGGTGCTTGGGGACCATACGGGGTGCCAGGGATCAAACCCAGTTTGGCAATATGCAAAGGAAGCACTCTCCTATTTTACTATGTCTCTGACCCTCAATAATATTATACGGAAATGATAACAATTGTTGATATTAGAGTGAATACTACATAATGTATTGCACTTAACAATTTTTTAAGGATTTTCATTTTTCTATCATCAGGCTGGCGTGATAGCACCGTGGTAGGGCATTTGCCTTGCGCGCAGCCAGTGTGGCCAAGCCGGGTTCGATTCCTCTGCCCCTCTCAGAGAGCCCGGCAAGCTACCGAGAGTATCTCGCCTACACGGCAAAGCCTGGTAAGCTATCCGTGACGTAGTCCATTATGCCAAACACAGTAACAACAAGTCTCACGGTGGAGACGTTACTGGGCCCGCTGGAGCAAATTGATGAACAATGGGAGGACCATGACCATAACCATGACCATTTTTCTATCTATATGACAGACTAGAGTTGGTGTTGTTGTTTACACGATTTATACTACTAAAACCTTTCCTCTTTACCATGGAATCATGGGAAAGATACTCAGTTCTGTTCTTGCAATGGGGAATGATTATAAAATGCAGTTTATACTCAAGAGCAATGGATGTTTACTGATGTTCACCAGGAGGAAAAACATTCACTTTTCTGTTGAGAGGATCATAATTACAATGGGCCTCTCCTTTCCTTCCTTCCTGCCTTCCTGTCTTCCTGCCGTCATACCTTCCTGCCTGCCTTCATTACTTCTTTCCCCCTCCCTTTTTTCTCCTTATCTCTCTCTTTCTTCTTTTTCTTTCATCAGAATTAGACATGATTTAACCAGTCATCATAAAAGAATAAGAAAATGCAAGAGAATCTTAGCGTGCTCGCTTCTAACATAATCAACCCAAAGTATCTGACCGTTCCTTAAGTGAGCACAAGTTCTACAGGTTTCAACTATAGTAACTTAAGTTTTTGTTTTTAGAATAGTAATTCTCAATTAGAATTTTTGGAGGGGTGATAGGAGGTAGGAATTTGAACTCAAATATTGTTAGATTTTTTATTGCCGTTGTTACAACTGAGAAGTTAAGCATTTGTGGTTCCAGCAAAGTTTCAAAATATTTTAAATCAACCAAAAAAAAAAAACGGTTATTGATCTCAAATTTGTTTTTGTCTTTTGGGACACACCTAAAGGTGCTCAGGAGTTACTCCTGATTATTCCCTCAGGAAACTCTCTCCTTGCGGTACTGGGGCACCCTATATGATGCCTGGGATTGAATTTGGGTTGGGCAAATGCAGGGTGTATGTTATTCTATCACTTCAGCTCAAGATCTCAAATGTTAATAATCCTAAAATCATAAAACGTTAAATAGAAAACATTTAGTAAAACAGTCATCCCTAACCAGTGTCATGGTTTTAATGTTTGTGTCCATCAATATTTTTGAGTTAATATCATAACCCATCCTAACTAAACAAATTAAGAAAAAAAGGATGTAGAGGACAGAGCCCTTGGAACAATCTTAAATCTTAAGGTGTGAATGCTTTCAAAAAGAGACTCCACAGTGAACCCCCATTCATCATCTGCTCTTGCATAGGAAAATACAAACAGAAGGTTCTGTCTGTTCTTAAGGTCCTATGCCAAAGAACTAGGAATAGTTACTATCTTATTCACTACCATGCAATTTTGCAAATGATCTTGAACCTCTACAAGTTTTTCTTCAGAATTGTGAGAACAAATTTCTTAAGTTTCCAGTCAGATATTTTGCAGGAACTCAAACAGACTAAGGCAATCAACTTGAAAAATATCTGTAACTGGTAAAGTCATCATATGACCCCTATACTTAAGAGAGATGCTTTTCCTCTCTGCTATTACCATACTTCCAAATACACATTTTCATGGCTGTGTTATTTTTCTTTAACAGTTGTGATTTCTAATGTTTATTTCTATGTTACCAAGATTGTAAGTGTGTTTATTGGCTAATCTAAAGCAGGAATGCCCGGGGGTTTGAGCATCCAAGCAACATAGTCAAGTAAAATGCTCTAAATAAATGAAGACCTTGGTCCAAAATCTTAGAAAATTAAAAGGATTTCTGCATGAGTTTTACTCATAATTATATTTATTAGATTATAATCAGGGAAATAATTATTCTTCAATACACAGTAAGTGAACTTATGAATAAATTTTGCTTCTTCTGAAATGAAACAAAACTTCCTTTATTCTAATTATGACTGATCCAAAATAATACATTTTCCATTTAGTCTTTTATTGTGCAAAATAAATAAAATCAAATAAAATGTTCTACTTAGATTTAGTGATGCTAATTAGTACTCATTTTGTTAAAATGTACTTTCCACTTACATTATATTCATGAATTTAAAAATATCAGAAGCATTTTGAATTTAATAATCTAAACACTCAGTATTTTCTTTACTAAATGATAGCCACTTAAAAAATGGAATTCTTTTTGGCTTTATTATTAAAGCAATGACAGTGTACACAGAATCACAGCACTATTTAACTACCAAGGTGGATATGTTCTTCTATCAAAAGTTTGTGGGATCCTATCCAACTCCTGTTCTTCCAATCTACTATGTTAACCTAAGTTCTGTTGTCAGAATTTTGGCTTTGTTTTTGTTTTGTTTTGTTTTGTTTTATTTTGTCTGTTTATTTCCTGTGTCTTTAGATTTAAGATGTAAGAAACTTAGTTTTTATCTATTTTTCTACCTTATTTCATTATAACCTCTCTGAAGTTCATTTGTGTTGTTTTCAAAGATCAAATTTCATATTTTCTTCTGCTGAGTAGAATCCTTTATTATCAAGTCTATCATAGCTTCTTTGCTCATTCATTTTTTTTTGGTTGGTAGCACTTAGATTATTTGATAGCAATTTTAAGTAATGTGACAACAAATAGAGTGCATCTTCTGAGGTCAGTGTTTTTTATATATTTTGGATAGATACAGGGGAAGATTGTTAGAGAATATGTAACCATATTTTTAATATTTTGAGACATCTCTAGTTCTGTTTTCCATAGAGATTGAGCATGTTTTCACTCCCACCTACTATGTATAGGGTTTTTTTTTGTCTTCTCCACATTCTTGCCAGTCCTACCTAATTTATTCTATTTTGATATGTCATTCTTAGAGATATAGGGTGATAATTCAGTTACTTTGATTTGCATTTCTCTGCTAAGTAGTGATAATAAAAATCGCTCTATATCTCTTTTTAGAAAATACTCTATTCTGTTCATACTATTTTTTCACTTGCCATTTTCCTGGAGATTTTTTTCAAAATCTAAGTTCTCACAAATTAGGTAAAAATAGGATTTTTTCTATATCAATAAGGTTGAAAATTAGCTGAAATAGAAATTGGTATAGTATTCTTTAATAATAAAACATTTAAATAAGATAATCATGTATTGTCCTGAGTATAATACAATAGGAAATATAAAATATATCTTCTAAAAATTGATTTTATAGAGCATTTATTGCACAGGAATGTGCTCAGCACTCTACAACATCTTTTAGAATAACATTGTATTTGTGTTCAATTTTTAATTGAGAAATTATATATAAAACTCACCCAAGATAAAAAGAAGCAATGGAATAAGTACGAATGACCATTTTCATAGAAATATTAAATGGCATCAAATTTAATTAAGCCCAAAAAGAATGCATGCTGAAAATCAAAGGAAAATATAATCCCCGATGAACTCCTGATAAAATGTTTCATTATTAAATTTATACACTCATATAGATCTATAGTTACATGTCAAAATTATTTTATAAAGTATTGTGAGAAAAGTTTTTCACTTTTGTTATTTTAATAATCGAATGTTACACACTCAGAAAAAAACTCACCCAAGTATTTAATATTTTGAATTTGGATTCATCATTCTTTGGAGGGTAGAGCTAAACCTGATGGTGCTTAGGGTTTATTCTTAGATCTGGAATGAGCAATCACTACTTGGCATGCTCAAGGGACTGCCTGTGGTATGGAAAATGGAACCAGGGTGAACCATGTGCAGGGCAAATGCCTTAACCATTCAACTGAATTTGTACTCTGTGCTTTAAACTTTATTTTTTTATTATTTTTTTTTTATTTCTTTATTGAATCACCGTGGGAAAGGTTACAAAGCTTTCAGGTTTAGGTCTCAGTCATGCAAATATCAAACACATTTCCCTTTACCAAAACTTATTTTTTACCATGAAGAACCCCAATAAAACCCCACCCCCACCCCTCCCAGTCCCTGTGGGGCAGATGAATTCTAGTTAACACTCTATCTGCTTTGATTAGATTCATTGTTTCAATAAAAGATTCACCACTATTATTTAGAGTTTACCGCCCCCCCCCCCAAATCAGACATGCTGAAAAAGCATTGTGAAGTGATTTGCTTTCTACAGCTGGGTTCAAGAATTAAATGTTGGTTTTGGATTTCTGCTATTTTACTTATTGAACCTGGAAGTATTTCTACTGAAAGTCAGATAGTTAAGAAATTGGTTTCTGTGCACTGGAGACGTGGCTGTGCTGGAGAGCCACTAGTGGGGGGCAACTGGTGGCCTCGGTAGGGCGTGAAGGGCGGAGCGAAACACCCCCCTTCCCATGAGGTTTTAGTCGCCCCCACTACCCCGGCTCATACCTGCTGTCCACAAGGCTCCCATGCGGCCGCCATCTTTCTTTCCAGAGAGGAGAAGGCGACTGGGGCAACACCCTTTCCCCTCTGGACAGACCTGATGGCCTGGATTAACGCACAGTCCATTCACTTTTGTGCTCCAAGCTGCCGGGTTCTGCATTAAGTCCTTGTGCTTCTGGGGCCGTGGCCGTGCTGGAGAGCCGCTCGTGGGGGGCAACTGGTGACCTCGGTAGGGCGTGAAGGGCGGACCGAAACGCCCCACTTCCCATGAGGTTTTAGTCGCCCCCACACCCCCGGCTCATACTTTAACACTTATCCCCACAAGGGGGTAGGGGGAGCCATGACGGTTTCACTTACCTAAAACACTTTGAACATTTCTAAACTGTAGAACTCACCCGTTCTTCATTGGTTGTTATTTGCAAATGAGGATCCCAGTATTTTGCCAGGTACACAGAGGCTTATCAGTAAATTAACGCTGTTATTATTATACTTTCGGTTGAATACTCTTAGTGTTTATTGTTAATAAAATATACATTTATTTTTGCTATATTCTACTTATTTGTGAAATGAGTCAGAAAGAGTGGGATAGACATAGAAAGATTGCATTCATCTGGGGAACTTAAAGTAACAAAATAGGAGACTAACACCCAAGAGTGGCCGAGATTAGTAACAGGAATTTTGCTCCATGGCTTGGAGGCCAGCCACACATGCTAGGGGAAAAGGGAGCTCAATAGAGAAGGGAGTACCAAATAAAACGTGTTGGGAGCATCCTCCCAGGATGGGAGAAGCATGCTGAAAGTAGACTATAGACCAAACATGATTGCCACTGAATGCCTCTTTTGCAAACCACAACACCCAAAAGGCAAGAGAGAACAGAGGGGAATGCCCTGCCACAGAGGCAGGGTGGGATGGGGGGGACAGGGGGGTGGGAGGGATACTGGGACCCGTGGTGGTGGGAAATGGGCACTGGTGGAGTGGTGGGCATTTGATCAATGTATAATTCAAAGCCAAGTGTTGGAGTACAAGGATCTTAGGTTTATCAGGTTGCACCGATCACAGTGCTCCCGAGTCACTTCCATTACTTTGTTTGTCTGTAACCACTTCTATGCTCTCCTTCCCAACCAATTTCTAAGGTCTCATCCTTCTAGGACACTGAACTTGTACTGCAAGTTAATATTGCCTTTCTCCTCTCCTTATGACTTATGAGCAGTTCACTTTAATGCAATGTCCTTTTTGTATAGATACAGGAAGACACTTAATAGTATGCGTTCTAACTTCGGATTTAATTGGCCTTGAATATTACTCACTCCCGGGCATCTGCTTTCTCAACTTAAGCCTCAGTTACACTCACTTCCTAGCACCCCAAAAGCAGGGTCCCGATGTGGGAATGGATGGAACCAGGGCAAGCCAGTAAGTTATGTGCTACCCTGGCATCGCGATGGGCCAGGCCTAGGTGCCACGATTCTTAACTATAGGTTAAGAGTTTGATCATAGGCAAGTGCTGTCATGATCCAAAAGTAACGATGAGACTAGGACACTGCTGCTAGAAATAGGAAAGATATCTGGCCTGAGCACTGCAGTCTGAGATTGAGATGGCCCTAGGAGAGCAATTCTATAAGCCTAAAGTATTTCTTACTGTGTCCATACAAAATGATTTATATTATGTATGCTTATATGTTGGTCAGACAAGGAGAGGAGAAACACAGGGACAGATTTCCAGGGAAATCTGTTCTAGGGTGGGTTGAACTGCTAAATGAGAGTCTGTCCTAGAAGCAGTTTTCCCGTGTGTCCTGACTAGCTTGGATGAGACTGAACATTTCTCCCCTTCAAACTGCCTTCAGTAAGTAATTTCAGTATATTTTAAGAGGCAGTTTCCCTTTTCTCTCAGTAATCTCAGGTGCTAGCCAGGACTGATCTTTGGGATGTAGAGTCCCCTCTCTAAAGCAGGCTAGTCTTTGGGATGCAAACCTCAGATACTTGTCTCTGGGATGTAGATTCCAAACTCTAGTAGACTGGTCTTTGGTATGCAAATTCAAGTGCTTATAGCTTGTGAAAGATGAGGCCAAGATTACTGGTCTGTAGATGTAAAGAAACAATGTATATTTTGCCTCCTCAATGTTCTTTCTGTAACTCCTTTTGATGACATCACTGTATTGCACCCTTTACAGGTACCAGGATCTATATAAGGGTGATTTCAGGTACTCTCGGGGGAACACATGCCTGAGAGAATGGGGAACACAGGCTGAGAGAATGGGGATAGAAGCAGAGAGAACAAAAGAGCACATTCTTGAGAGATTCTGGGGGCTCCATGATATACAATTCTTCCATGTAATAAATTGCTACTAAGACTAACCAGCTTGGCCTTCGTTTCCTTCCTTCGCCTGACTATCGTCATCAACCTCCCTGGAGTGGGGAATGGCCTGAGACTACTGAAAGCAAGTGGCAGGAGAGAGAGGCTGCTGCTGTCCTTTTGCCCATCCTTTTTTGTGTGATTACACACCCAAGCACAAAATTTGTAAGTCTACAACTGTACCTCATGGTGTCTCACTAATAAAAAAAATTATATATATATATATATATATATATATATATATATGGCGTTTGCCTTACAAGAGGCCAACATGGCCAACCCCAAGTTCGATTCCTCTGCCCCTCTCAGAGAGCCCGGCAAGCTACCGAGAGTATCTCTCGCCCGCACGGCAGAGCCTGGGAAGCTCCCCGTGACGTATTCGATATGCCAAACACAGTAAAAACAAAGTCTCCAATGAAGATGTTACTGGGCCCGCTTGAGCAAATCGATGATCAACGGGAGGGCCTTTATTTATTATGTCTTGAGGTTCTTCATGTTCCTGGAGCGAGCAGATGCCATTGGGCTATACTACCATGCAACAGGGACAAATAGAGATATTACTGGTGCCCGCCCGAGCAAATTGATGATCAACTGGATGACAAGTGATACTAGTGAAGTGATGATGTGATAGCTTATGGTTTAGGATCCATCACTAAACTAATACATACTTCAAATTAGCTGTGCATTTACAGAGGTATTTTTCCAATTTAATAGGTCATTGACAACTTTACATATTGACTTTGAAAGTTCACATTATTGATCACTCGATCACTTGACTTCCCGTTGTAATCAACGATTTGCTCCAGCGGGCACCAGTAACATCTCCATTTGTCCCTGTCGCGTGCTAGTGGAGCCCAATGGTATCTGTTCGTTCTAGAAACACGAAGAGCCTCAAACTGATCGTTCAGGGTCTTGACAAAGAAGTTTGATCATCTGGTAGGTGGGCAGCCACGCTTTCTTTTGAAGTCACATGGAATACGTTTGGTAACGGCTCTAGTCCAGAGGTCATTTCCAAATCTCATTAGGTGTCCAGTCCATCTGATTTTTGATGCCTTGGCAAACCAGACAGCGTCCCTGACTCTTAACCATCCATGGAGTTTGGAACTCAGGATTCTTTCTCTCATTTGAGTGAAACTTGATACTCCAAGCATAGCTCTATCAATTCCTCTTTGAGAGACCCGAGTAGCGTTCTCATCCTGTTTTCGTAGGGCCCAGGTATCTGAGGTGTTTGTTAATGCAGGAAGAACAGTGGAATCAAAGAGATGTGCCCAGAGCCGGAGGTTCTTCGTCCTCTTAGCTATTTCTTCGACGCTCTTGAAGGTGTTCGAAACCACTCTCTTCCTCCTGCGCAACTCAGGTGCCAGGTCATTCATCATGTTGACTTCTCGACCTAGGTACATTAACTATTGCATTCGGAGATGGCGATTCTGCTGAGAGCGAATGGAACATCAGTAACGAGTCTGTTTCTAATAAACATTGTCTTAGTGAGATTCAGCTGGAGTCCGGCATTTCCACATTCACGGTCGAAGTCGGCCACCATTTGTGCTGCTTGGCTAATGTTTGGTGTTATTAGAATGATGTCATCAGCAAAGTGGAGGTGGTGTAGTTGCCGACCATCTATCTTTACTCCTGTTCCTTCCCATTACAGTCGTCACATGATGTTCTCAAGGGTGGCACTGAAGAGTTTCGCTGAAATGGTATCAACCTGCCGAACCCCCCTCTTGACATTGATGATTACTTCTTTGTAGAATGGTGAGATCCTGGTAGTGAATCCATAGCACAGCCAGCTCATGGAGGATCCTGATGCATTGAATTTGATGCCCTAATTGGCTAGGGCTGATTGACTACCTCTACTACCCAGCCACTGCCATGCTCCAGGATGCTTTCCGAACGCACCAGCCAAGACTCATGCACAAATGAAGCCCCACAGAGTAAGATATGCGTAACTCTGAGACGTTGCACTCCAGGTCAATGGACCCGGGGACAGAGATCCTTGCCTGCTCCCACCAACCACATTATTGATATTTGTTATTATAGTTCTAAATCTACAAAAATAAAATTTTCATTTTTCAAAAATACTTAGATATTGCAAGTTTCAATATAGGTAGTTATTATCATCATTATTTTCATTTTATGTTAGGGATTTGGGACCACATACAACCAGGCTCAAGGCTTACTCCTAGCCCTGTGCTCATGGATCATTCCTGGCGGCTCTTGGGGGACCAAGTATGATTCCAGAACCACCCCAGGGTCAGTCTCCTGTAAGGTAGCACTTTACCCTTGTACTACCTCTCGAGCCTGTTAAATACTTTGTAAAGATTATATTTGGATGTCACTGTCAGTGTCTTCCCATTGCTCATCGATTTGCTCCAATGGGCCCAGTAACATTGTGAGAGTGTGAGAGTTGTTACTATGTTTGGCATATCGAATATGTCACGGGTAGCTTGCCAGGCTTCGCTGTGTGGGCGAGATACTCTCGATAGCTTGCAGGGCTCTCTGAGAGGATGATAAAGTAATAAAGAGATAGAGATCTTTAAAAATTGGTTATTGTGCATGAGGTAGACAAATATCATAAAAAGTAATTACAAAAATTTGATGATACTGTATTTGTTTACTATTAAAACACAGATAGACTACAGAGTAATTATTTTGGATAAGTAAGCCAGTTCATTTCGATTAAATATGTGACTAATGAGGCGAAAATATAGGTTTAATTGCATTAAAGGTCAATCAGCTTTGCTTTGCTGCACGAAATACACTGCATTCTAAACACTAGGTATACTCATTAAAAATAAATGATTGTAATTACAAGAAATTGCGATATATTGAAACATTCGGTCAAAGTTCATCTTGAAGGTTCAATGAAATCTCTGAATCATGTCAATAATGACTTTTAACCATTATGAAAGAAACTTAGTTTTCAAGAAAATAGATAAATAAAACTTTAAATTTTAAGGCAGGGTGTTTAGAAAAGTTGTATGTTTTAATATGATTCTGTCATGATTTCTTCCAAATGAGTCCTGTAGTCTCAGCCAGCAAGCCTGACTGCAAAGGAAGAAAAGAACAGACAGACAGAAGTCATACAAACACACATGGGCTGTCAAACATTGAGATTTGCTTGAGTAGCTATGAGTAGTCTCACAGGCTGGCCATTTATTTATTCCCGGTGAGGTGACAGAGAGTTGACAGAGACAGTAACAGACAACAGGTAGGTGTAGATCAGAGGCTAGAGTATTTCACATACCTTAAATGCAGGCGGGGTTATAACTACAGAGGAAAGTTGTGACAATTTCCTATTCTATTTTTGCCCATGATATTCCTACACCAAAGAACCCTACATAGTCTTATTCTATGGTTGCCTGTGCAGTTTTGCAGTTTACAGATACTTTTTATCTATTCTGTTCTTTCCTGCAATCCTCACCCCTGACTCCCCTACCCGGCCCTTGGGTGCATTTTTGCAAACCCTTTGCTTTCTGATATGTGATCTTACCTAGGGACATATCCCAATCTTAGGGGGGGCATTGTTTGTTTTGTTTTATTAGGGGGATGAATCCTACATGATTCTGTTACTAGGTATTGATTTTATTATACATGATGTTCAATGTGCACCACTATGCCTAGTGTGCAGTTTCTTCAAACAAATATTCTACATTTCAAAGTCTTTTATTCTAGGACAAAAGTGATAGTACAATAGGTAGTGCAATTACACATGGCTGACCCGGGTTTGATACGCGCCATTCCATATGATCCCGTGAGCACTGACAGAAGTAATTCATGAATCCGGAGTCAGGAGTAACCCCTGTGCATCACCAGACGTGACCCCTCCATCCCACCCAGAAAGGCAGAAAGCAAAACACAAAGAAACAACGTCTTTGATTCTATTAAGCCTATTATTTTGTTCCTGGATCATCCCTGCCATTTTACCTTTTATTGTCTCTAGCATTATCCTTTGCTTGACTAGCTCATCTTGTCACTGTATTTCTCTCCAAAGTTCATAGATTTTCTTTGTAGGGAAAGTAATTCTCAATTAAATAATATGACTTCAATGACACTAATACTTTAAAAATGTTATTATAACTTAATTTGCTTTTTAAAATAGACCAAAGTTGCCTGTGCAGTTACAATAAGTAACTAAGTATAGTTAGATTAAAGAAAGTTTTTCATTTTGGCAATGGTTGGAGAGGATGGGGGTGAGTGGAGTTTGGCCTACACCTTATAGTGTTCAGGGATTAGCCCCAGTTCTGTGCTCAGCGATTGGCCCTGGTAATGCCTGTGGTGCTCTGGGGACCACATGCTACTGGGAATTGAACCTGGTCTGCTGCATGCCATGCAAGCTTCTTAATCCTGTATTAATTCTTCTGTACTACCTCTCCAGATAAGAGCAGTCTTATTAAAAATAAATAAAATTGAAAATATCTGTAGCAGCACTGTAGCACTGTAGCACTGTCCTACAGTTGTTCATTGATTTGCTCAAGTGGGCTCAGTAACGTCTCCATTGTGAGACTTGTTGTTACTGTGATTGGCATATCGAATAGGTCACGGGGAGCTTGCCAGGCTTTGCCGTGCGGGAGATACTCTCAGTAGCTTGCCGGGCTCTCCGAGACGGGCGGAGGAATTGAACCTGCCTTGGCTGGGCTGGCCGCTTGCAAGGCAAATGCCCTACCACTAATTTCTCTAACAAAAATAAATAAAAACCAGGCAATGACATAATTGCATTTTGATTTATTTATTATGGATCTAAATGGTTTTGCATTGCAAAGTCAATCACGGTGTCTTCACGAACCTTCTTCACGAACCTAAGAGTTTTACATCTTCTTCAAAATGTTGCACTTTATTACTAAATGATCTTTATAGCACCCAGACTTCTAATGTTTATTACATGCTACGTGAACATCACATCTTCTCTTTCAAGTTTTTTTATAGCTGGTCACTTCTTTTAGAAACAGTTGAAATATTTTCTTGGGGGTTCTTTTTACATAGTTTCTTAAACGGCATAATTTCCAGTCAAGTAAAGACTTTTACCTTCTTATTTCTGGGCATCAAATATTCTCATGCATTCCAAATAGTGTTTCCCTCACCCCAGGCTAATTCTTCCCCTGCCATAGATTAATAATTATAAATAATGTGTAATTATCCTGCTAAAGACATGTCTTCATAGAGCATTCTCTTCAATTATATTGTTCATGTTTCAGTTTATGTCTTAGATGATACATCAGATAAAGGAGACTTTATTACTGATCTTTTTATGACCCTTATAGGTTTTAGTATCGACTTAGAAAGAAAAAAATAATTTACTTCTCAAGAATAAATGTGGTAAACAGAAGTTCTTCTATAGTGGATGAAATATAGAGAACAGATGTATATATATTATAAAATAAGATGGAAAGCTTTGTCCTTGTATGAAATATGCAAATACAGTGTAAGAACATTACAGAGGTGAATCCTCAAACATTAATTTTCAGAAAGACTACCTATTCCAATTTTAAAGGAAAATGTAGATAACTGTGTTCGAAAGAGGGATAGGTGATATGAGTATAACCATATAATGAAACAATTACAAACTATTTGTAGAAAAAATATGTATTTGAAAATAGGGAATTACAATGCATTTTCTTCTAATAGTATCTCTTATGGTCTAGTTGTTCATCAATTTTTTTTGGTGAACAAATCAAGCGGGCGCCATTAAAATCTCCATTCGTCACAGACCTGAGATTTCAGGAGCCTCTCTTTACTCATCCTTCTGAATGCTGCCACATTGGGGACTCTTTCAGGGTCAGGGAAATGGGACCTGTTATTGTTAATGTTTTTGGCATATCGAATATGTCACAGGTAGCTTGCCAGACTCTGCCATGCTCGTGGAATACCCTCTGCCAGGCTCTCTTAGGGGCAGGAGATTCTGCCTTAAAAATAATATCACAGAAAATTACTTCTTTAGTAGTCACAGGTACCCTTTCCTTAAAAAATAAAATAAAAAGGTTTAGGGCCCTGGAGACAGAGTAGCAGTTAGGGTGCATGCTGGTTTGATTTCAGGTATCGCGTGGTCCCACAGGATTGCCAGTGGGTGGGTTGTCATCCTGGAGTGGCAGGGATAGCATCGATATCCCCTGGACCCACACCTGCATGCATCATTGCCTGTTTAACATTGTAATCTTGGGCCCTTATGTTTAACTCATTTTCCCGAGTTGGTCAATAATTCCTGGTGTGACCCCCTAACTTCCTAAACACTGCTCTGGAGCATTTTCCCAACACGCACGCACACACACACACACACACACACACACACACACACACATACACACACACACACGGCTCATAAGTTTCCAATGGAGGGAAAATGGATAAGTCAGGACAAGTTGGGATAAATATTGAACAAGTGAAAAATGATACTGTCATTATAATTATGTCATTGCTATTGTATGAAAATTATAATGTCATTAAAACTTTATATCGTATTTATTAAATGCAATCCAGGTTTTCTTTGTTTAATAAAAGATCATTTGAGAGGCCATTATTAGGCATCTGCCAGTTCACAAGTATGGACAGAAGAAGGCAGATTTTCTGGTTAATGGGGCTGCCCTTCACCAGGATAAATTAAAGCTTGTGCAAGCTAGCTTTCTTCGTATTTATCAAGAGCACAAAAAATAAAATGACAGACATGTGAAAACTAAGTTAATCCTACTTAAAAAATGAGTTAATTACATATGTTGTGTGTTTTATCTTTTTTTACTATGTTAATATAAAGTTTGGGCTGGAGCGATAGCACAGTGGGTAGGGCTTTTGTACGCATCTGGCTGAGTTCGATTTGTCCATCCCTCTCTGAGAACCCAGGAAGCTACTGAGAGTATGCCACCCACAAGGCAGAGCCTGGCAAGCTCCCCATGGCATATTTGATATGCAAAAAACAGTAACAACAAGTCTCACAATGGAGATGCTACTGGTGCCTGCTCGAGCAAATCAATGAACAACGAGGGGACAGTACTACAGTGCTAATATAAAGTTTACGTTGCAAATGAAAACCATCTAGGTAACATGCGATATAATTTCCTCACCAAAATCTTTAGAACCTGCCTAAAACTAATCAAAACTCAACTTCATAATTTGAGAACTATATTTTGTTGGTGTTTTTTTTTAGTTCTCATAGCATTCTGTGACTCCAAAAATCTAATCTTGCCATCTAAACAATTACACTGTAAAAAGAAAAAAATACTGTCCATTGCAATGACAGAAATGTGTAGGTAATAACTAATAGGACTCTGTCTTCAATAGTTCCCCATAAGTTTCATAAGCATATTTAAAAAAAATGTTTGGAGGCCACATCTACTCTGCTAATGGCTTACTCTTGGCTATGCTGCACTCAGGGATCACTCCTGAAGGGACATGGGGGACCATGTGGGCTTCTGGAGATAGGACCCAGGACGCCATGTGCAAGGCAAGCATCCAACTCACTACCCTCTCCCTCCAGCCCCTTCTCAGACTTGAAAATACACTAAAGTATTCTGTTCATTTGGATTTTTTTAAAAGATTTTTATGAAATAATTTATGAAAATTAGAATAAGCAAGTAGATTTAAAATGCTTACAAGTATGTTAAAAACTCTCCAGTTACCTTTAAAAATGAAGCAATTAAGCTGAACTGAACACTCAAAATAGAGACGAAATAAAGATGAAGTTATTAAGTGGAAATATAAAGTAATATACAGGTGTATTTTCAAATATTTGCCTCAAATTCTGTTTCTCTTACTGGATAATTCAGTCTTCCGTGTAGTTGTAGTATAATTCAAAGTTCACAGTCACGGTCACGGTCCTCCCATTGTTCATCAATTTGCTCGAGCGGGCCCAGTAATGTCTCCATCGTGAGACTTCTTGTTAATGTGTTTGGCATATAGAATACCTCACGGGTAGCTTGCCAGGCTCTGCCCTGCGGGCGAGATACTCTCAGTAGCTTGCCAGGCTCTTCCAGAGGGGCGGAGGAATCGAACTCGGGTTGGCTATGTTGGCTGCATGAAAGGCAAACGCCCTACCGCTGTGCTATCGCTCCAGTATTTAAATATTTGATTACTAGAACATCTTTTTTTTTTAACCAAAAAGATACCAACTTTATAGCCCGAGAATAGAATTCTTTTCCCAAATTGAAAAAAAAAGTGCATAGTAAACTTATTACCCACATTCAATAGATAGGCAAATAAAATGTTGCTTTTTTAATTGAAAGTGACTAGGATATTTTTTCAGATAAGGCCAGTATTATGTTGTTAGATTGAATGAATAGGAGTTAGTTGGTGTTAAGAAATTTTATGTTTAAAAAGGCTAAAGGAAAGTAACATTTAGCAACACTGTAAAATACTAAATATACAAATATTTTGAATATTTTACTAGTATTAGATATATTATACCAATAATATGCAGGCATTTACTTAAATTTTGGCAAAAGTTTTTGAACATTTATGAAAATTTTATAAGTTTCTAAGATTTGAAAATTATATCAATCTGGTATGTTAGAGTAAACAACTGAATTTCTAGAACAGTCTGAAAATAATCAACATGGGAGGGGAAAGTTGACTCTGGTTTACTCAAGATCAAGTTGGTGAAAGAGAATCCTGTCTTATAGAAACTAACAAAATGTAGACATACTTCTACACCTGTGTTTTGAAAACATCTCACACTTACTTACTCAGAACATTCTCTTTTATCCCCTACCTGAAGCATAATTTAGTTTCTTATGGTTCCACACTTGAGCAATTGGATTAAATCAACTGACCACTTGACCAAGTTTATGACTTATGTACAGCATTAACTCCTTTTGGTTCTATATCTCTAGCATCTGATTAATTTGGAATTCTATATCACTGTATCACTGTCATTCTGTTGTTCATCAATTTCCTAGAGCAGGCACCAGTAACGTCTCCTTCATCTTAGTCCTAGATTTTAGAAAGTGCCACATTCAAGGCTCTTTCAAGGTCAGGAGAATGAGACACGTTATTGTTACTGGTTTTTGGCATATTGAATATGCCACGGGGAGTTTGCCAGACTCTGTCGCGTGGGCAGGATACTTTTGGTAGCCTGCCAGTTTCTCCAGAGTAAGAACTAGATAATAAGATGTCTGAGAGCTGGGTTTTATAGTCTCTGGGTCTTGGCCATTGACGGGATTACACGGCACTGGGCACAGTTGGTGGGTGTAACGCCTACATACTGGAAGATGGGGGAATCTGGGTGGAGGATGCCCAGTACCAATCCGAGCAGGCTTGGAGATCTAAGCCCTGGGTCCTGCACACCTAGGTTTCTCTGACAGTTCCTTCATGCGTGAGGCTCGTCCAAACCATTAACCCATGCTTAAGACCACTCACCACACACTCAGAATTCTATACATGATTACAAATTATTTTTGAAAAATTTGTTTTTCTTTTTATTTACATTCAAAGTGGTTAAAATATTTTGCTTTCCCCACTGCAATAGCTACTATTTTATTCAAGATTTAATATATAACCACACAAAGGCAGGTTCTGATTTTAAATCCTAAATAATTTTACTTTACTATTACTTTTTAAAATATTAAAACAGCCCCCATTCTTTAAATAAAGTTAAATCTTTTACCATTACCAAAAGAATAAATGTCAGCTTTTCACAGTTTTCTACCTTACCTTGTTCCACATTTCATCTGGTTCACTAGTACCCGCCCATACACACATATATGACATGCTTTTTCTTTTAATGCACAAAGTGCTTTCTCATTAGTACACTTCACCCATATTTTTCTAGTCTCTCTGTGTAATTCTCTTGCACCCTTTCCCAAAAGGTTATCTCAATTATACATTGCTTTGTTAAATTACACTAGGTGAGCTCATTTTGAAATTATATGGATGGAAAGAAAATTGTGTTTGATTGGGCAGGCAAAATATGTGCAATAGGCAATTATAAAATAGTTTCCATAATTAAATATTAGGTAGTCAATTATGTAATTACAAAAATGCCACTGTGGTTAAGGAATTTAAAATTAGAGGGATATTAAAGTTACTTAAATTATGATCTATAACATAAACTTCTTCTAAGCATCCAGAACCAATATTCAGAAAACAGTTATTCTATCTACATACACAAGTATATAACATATTGTTAAATATATAACATATATGTATACATCAATATATAGTGTGTGATATTGCTGGAATTCTGTTAAGCTGCAGTCTGGTTTATAGACTTATATAAAATTCAAATAGCTTTAGAAGTACTTATGTATTTGAGATCTTACCCATGGTAAAATTATCTAATAAGATTTTCTGAGAAAGTAATCAGTGTCTTCCCACATCAATCTCTATATTCAGGAGAAAGTGTTATTAATCATGACTTATGAAATTAACTTTATGTTAAGATAACTATATATGACTTACTATATACTTGGTTTCTAAATAAACCTGATAACTTTTGTTTATTTGACATCTACTCTAAGACAACTACTATATGCCCTTGTAATTTAAACCTTGACAAGTGCAGAATTACTTTAAATATCATTCACTACACAGACTGAATAGATAAAAACAGTAATTTACATGATTATGCAAAACATGGAATAGTTGATTTACAAAATAGCTCTGTTGATGAACCTCTTCATTCAGGTTAGAATAATATTAAACAACCTAATTTTCCTCAGCAAACTCATTACAATAGACTGAATGTATAAGTTATCAAATGATACCTGTTAAGAAAGCAAAAACCTTCACTTTCCAAGTCTAATCATATTTAAGAGTGTGTCTATTCATTTATAAAATATCAAGAAATGTCTTAAGCTCACAAGGAAATGAGAAATAAATATTGGTTCTTTAAAAGAATCCAGTATATTTTTATTCATTGAAATAAAAAGAACAAAGCAACAAGTTACCTTCACATTAACTTCCTCAAAGCAGATTACAAAAAAGGAAACTAATAAAATAAAAAAATTTTCACTGTCGCTTCTTATTTTATTTTTTATATGTCTATGTATATTTTACCATATTTTAAAATAAGCAATAGTTGTATTGGAAAATGTAACTTATAAAAACATTGTTAAGCCTGATATCAGGGTTCCTATATATGACTTTACAAATATCTGTACATCACAAATTTTATGCTTTAGGTTTGGATCAGTCAATATAAGCAAGATTTTAGAATAATGACTAAGATATTCCAGCATTCAATAATGTTGGTTTACTATAGTATAAACTTGTCCATGCTGATTTTACTACTAATATTTAAAGGAATTATTCAAATATAAGAATGCCAGGTATAAAGCATTATGTCCCAATTAAGTATTACAATGAATTGAAAAAGGTCTATTAATGTTCAGTAGAGATTCAAAGAAACAGTTGCCCAAACTATTAATAAATAAAATATTTAATAAGGAATGTGAGTTGAAACTCAAAGAGACTGGTAAGACATTCTTGAAAACAGAACAAACAAAAAACTTACAGTCTTGAGAAGACAGTGTCCATTCAAATAACACCAAATAATTCAATATGCGAAAAACATAGGAAAACAGAGGAAAAGTCTATGAACTCAGCATATTGAAATACATAAAAGTCTAGCTATATACTGATTTAAGACATTAAGCAAAAATTTTAAGGACTCACTACCCCATCATACTAATTATCAGTTATAAACTGTGGGCACATGTATTCATGGTTTCAAACAATGAAAACATATGGAAGGCTGAACTAAATCTGTCTCCCTCTTTTTGAATAATTTTAAAGCACTTAGAAGAGTGTCAATTAGTGTACTAATATAAACTTCTTCTGTATTGATTTTTGATTGTTCACTCTCTTCTTTAATGCTCAATTGTCGAAGTGCTAGAAAAATACGAGACTGAGAAGAATTCAGACATTGGACATGACCAATCATAGTTTCTCAAACCTCTTCCCTGTTTTGAGAGGGGATGGCATTTTCGAAATGGTTTGAAGAACACAGACTTGAGAAATTTATGATATGTATTGTGTGTGTGAGCTATCTGAACTTTCTAACTAAAGACAATAAGGCTCCAAATAAGATCTTTTGAGATTTGGAGAGTGTGGCAGATGAAGGAGTAAAACCTCTTTTGATGATCAAGGCAAAAATCCAGCAAGTTATAAACAGTTTATATTTAAAATGCTACCTACATACTGTTTGAGTAGTTTGTTTCTGAGATTTTGCCTCAAAATTATTCTCTCTTTCTCTCTCACTCTCTTTGTCTCTCTCTGTATCTCTCTGTCTCTCTCTTTCTCTCCTCTCTCTCTCTCACTCTCTTTCTCCTCCTCCTCCTCCTCACTTCCTCCTCCTCTTTCCCTCTTCTCATCTCCATCAGTCTCCCCCTACTGTACTAAACCTTACCACTTCCAACTGTATTCGTTTACTTAATAATTTCCTACTAAACAGATATGCTTATCTTAAACATATATCAGGAAATTTGGATAAAAAAAAAAACTTTTTACAGTTTTCCCAAGCGCTAGAAAGCTAATGAATTAGAGTTTTGTTGTTGCTTATTTTTTGTCTCTTGGGGCCACATCTGATGTTGTTTAGAGTTTACTCTTGGTCTATTCCTGTTTCTGTGCTCAGGAATCACTTCTGATGAGGTTAGAGGTACTAAACTCCTCTCAAGAGTCTGAAAGGAAGGTACTATACCAGCCATGCTATCAATCTAACCCTGAATTAGTTTTAGTCCTTTATCTTGAAGTACCATCCTTGTTACCATCATTCAAAACAAGTAACATGATGCCTAAATGATAGTACAGTGTGTAAGGAGCTAACCTTTCATGCAGCCAACCCAGGTTCAATCTCTGGCATCTTACATGTTCCGTGGAGTCCAGCCAGTAGTGATTCTATGTCACAAAGCAAAAATAAACAAACATAAAAATCCAATACAGACAATAATAATGTCTCTTGAAGTTGATGTATCATGCCATTTGATTTATGGTAATTATTGAATAGCTAGTGGAGAAAGATGCAATGTGTAAGTCATCTTTATGTGGTTAAAAAAGAAAGTCCCAAATGCAACAGATTTTAGCTTTTAAAAAATAGATAAATTTTCACAGAGAATGCATTAGATAATTCACTTATATAATGTTAATCATACATAATACAAAATTAAGTGGTAGTCAACGGAAAAGAAAAAATGCATTATTTTCAGCACATTTGTTTGCTCTATATTGATATGAAGTGATAAAGCACAACAGTCAAGAGTACACTTTCAAGATAAGCTAGTTTTGCTAAATCAGTAAACATTTATTAGTTTTGTTACTAGAGAAAGTTGTTAAATATTTCCTGTCAACGTGGCCTCATATTTAAATATGGTTTAGATTAGTGCCAGCAAATTGTTCCTCTCTAGGGATTAATTGAGCATTCAGAAAAATCATGTTTCTCGTTGCCACTTTACTTAAATACCATGGTTTACAAAGTTGTTTAAGAAGATTTATTGCATTCAATATGCCAATACCAATCGTGCAGCCACTGCCATCTTCCTTCCACCATTGTCTTCATTTTCACAGCAAGCCCTCAAGACTTCCCCCAATGGAAGCTCACAATTTTTTAATTTATATTACTTATTACCACTAGATGGCTAACAGAGTGATCAAAAATATTCCTGTAGAAGATTTGTGAAAATGGTTGTACCTCACCATGGGGACATTATACCCTTTCAAAGGTTTACTAGCTGTTGTTAAAAGTTCAGCGTTCTGTGTTAATGTTTTTTAAGTTAAGATTAGTTGTTGTCTACACTACATTCCATCCAATCTTCTGTGCTACTACTTGGATGCTATTGTTATAGGGCTAGGAGAGTCAGTGATATAGAGTGGGAGTGTGACAACTCCAGAAAATTCAGAATATTTAACTGGGCATGGCAGCAGATGCTGGGACTTTGTCACAGTAGAAGCTGGCCCACCACGCTCTGAAATTGGGAACAGGTGTCTGAGAAAAGTTTGCAGCTAGTTGATGTCTTTTGAGATTTATTTATGGCTCTCTGGAACAGGGATGAGTTTACATGGCTGCAGTGGGACATGGACATGGCAACCAAGTCTTAGGAAAAAATGAGGAGCTGAGGAGGGAGCCCATCCCAACACCAAGAAATCCTAGGGTTTTCAGACACTAAGACCTGTGTACCTGGAATTTTTAGAAGATTAGGTTCTCTGTGTTGCTCAGTTCTGAGATGGTGGTGTCTGACCCAGAAAAGTCCTGGTTTATAAATAGATTAGAAAATGTTTTCTATGTGAAGTGAACAATGATGACAAGGATGATGATGACTCCTAGGATGGTGATATCATTGTAGCTCACAAGTATGCTCACATCTTGTATGGGTGTTTTACCCAATATTGTTTCAATTTTCACCATAAAAAACAGATGCAGTGGGTCTCTAAAAGAGTAAAACCAGTGTGATTAACCATGAAAAGATGTGGCAAAAAATGTTCTTAGCTTAAGGATATTTCTTAGGATTGAATGGCTGTCATTTAAAAAAAGGAGATAAAATAGACACACATGGTTCCAAAGTTAGCTAAATCTTGACAAAGTACTGGTTTACTCACAAATCTGCACAGAATCAAAACTACTACAATTAAAAGATTGCTAACTTTTCTGTTGAGTACAAATATTTTTCCTTTAAAGAGGTTGAGTTTTACTTCCGAACAGTTTCTATGAAGCAAATATCACCCTGATACCAAAAGCAGACAGAGATACTACAAAGAAAGAGAATTACAGGCCGATATCCCTGATGAACACAGACGTAAAGTTCGTCAACAAACTATTAGCAAATAGAATCCAATGGCTCATCAAAAAGATCATACACCATGACCAAGTAGGATTCATCCCAGGGATGCAAGGATGGTTTAACATTCGGAAATCAATTAATATAATCCATTATATCAACAAAAGAAAAGATAAAATCATATGATCATATCAATAGATGCAGAGAAAGCATTTGACAAGATCCAGCACCCGTTTATGATGAAATTCCTTGCCAAAATGGGCATAGAGGGGACTTTCCTCAATATAGTTAAAGCCATCTACCATAAGCCTACAGCAAGTATCATCCTCAGTGGAGAAAAACTGAGAGCTTTCCCTCTAAGATAAGGGACAGGACAAGGATATCAACTCTCTCAATTGCTGTTCAATATAGTACTGTAAGTATTTGCAATAGCAGTTAGGCAAGAAAAAGATATTAAGGGCATTCATGTAGGAAAGGAAGAAATCAATCTCTCACTATCCGCAGATTATATGATACTATACTTAGAGAACCCTATAACCTCTACCAAGAAACTCCTAGAAAAAATAGATTTGTATAGTAAGGTTGCAGGATATAAAATCAATGCCCCAAAGTCCGTGGCTTTCCTATAATCAAGCAGTGAGAGAGAAGAAAGTGACATGGAAAAAAAAATCCCGTTCACAATTGTACGCCCGAAAATCAACTACCTAGGAATCAGCTTAACTAAGGAAGTAAAGGACCTGTACAAAGAAAACTACAAAATGCTACTTAAAGAAATAAAAGATGACATGAGTAAATGGAAAGATATCCCCGGCTCATGGATTGGGAGAATTAACATAGTCAAAATGGCAATTCTTCCCAAAGCATTTTACAAATGCAATCCCTATAAGGATACCCATGACAATCTTCAAAGAAATGGAGCAAACACTCCTGAAATTCATATGGAAAAATTAGCCCCCACGAATAGCTAAAACAATTCTTGGGAAAAGGAAAATAAGAGGAATCAACCGCCCTAACTTCAAACTATACTACAAAGCAATCATAATTAAAACAGCATGGTACTGGAACAGAGGCAGAGCTGAAGATCAATGGAACAGGGTTGAATATACTGACATCTTCCCTCAAACATATGATCATCTAATCTTTGATAAAGGAGCAAGAAATGTGAAGTGGAGTAAGGAAAGCCTCTTTAACAAATTGTACTGGCAAAACTGGATGGCAACATGCAAAAAAAATGGGCTCAGATCTCTGCCTAACGCGATGTAAAAAAGTAAGATCAAAGTGAATTAAAGACCTCAATATCAGACCGGAATCCATAAGGTACATTGAAGACAAAGTTGGCAAAACCCTCCATGACAATGAAGCTAATGGTATCTTCAAAGATGTCATGCCACTGGCCAAGCAAGTGAAAACAGAGATAGACAAATGAAACTATCTTAAACTAAGACGCTTCTGCACCTCAAAAGAAACAGTGCCCAAAATACAAAGACAGTCTACAGAATGGTAAAGGATATTCACCGAATAAACATCCGACAAGGGGTTGATATCAAGGATATACAAAATACTGGTTGAACTCCACAAGAAGAAGACATCCAACCCCATCAGAAAATCACTTAATCACGTAACTTCCCGTTAGTCGTCGATTTGCTCGAGCGGGCGCCAGTAACGTCTCCATTTGTCCCTGTCACGTGCTAGTGTAGCCCAATGGCATCTGTTTGCTCTGGGAACATGAAGAGCCTCAAACCAATCATTCATGATCTTGACGAAGAAGTCTGACCATTTGGTAGGTGGGCGGCCACGGGGTCTTTTGACATCCCGTGGAATCCAGTCAGTAACAGCTCTAGTCCAGCGGTCATCTTTAAATCTTATTACACGACCAGCCCATCTGATTTTTGACACCTTGGCAAATGAGACAGCATCCCTGATTCTTGATCATTGACGGATGTTGGAACTCCGGATTCTTTCTCTCATTTGAGTGAAACGTGACATTCCAAGCATAGCTCTTTCTATTCTTCTTCTTTTGACCTGAATAGCGTTCTCATCCTGTTTGCATAGGGCCCAGGTCTCTGAGGCATATGTTAATGCAGGAAGAACAGTGGAATCAAAGAGATGTGTCCAGAGCCAGAGGTTCTTCGTCCTCTTAGCTATTTCTTCGACGTTCTTGAAGGCGTTCCAAGCCGCTCTCTTCCTCCTGCGCAGCTCGGGTGCCAGGTCATTTGTCATGTTGACCTCTCGACCTAGGTACACATAGCTGTTGCATTTAGAGATGGTCATTCTGTTGAGAGCGAATGGGGCGTCAGGAACGAGGCTGTTTCTCATAAACATTGTCTTCATAAGATTCATCTGTAGTCCAACCTTTCCACACTCACAGTCAAAGTCGGCCAGCATTTGTGCCGCTTGGCTGATGTTTGGTGTTATTAAAACAATGTCATCAGCAAAGCGGAGGTGGTGTAGTTGCCGACCATCTATCTTCACTCCCATTCCTTCCCATTCCAGTCGTCGCATGATGTTCTCGAGGGTGGCACTGAAGAGTTTCGGTGAAATGGTATCACCCTGCCGCACCCCTCTCTTGACATCAACGATCACTTCTTTTTAGAATGGTGAGATCCTGGTAGTGAATCCGCAATACAGCTCACGGAGGATCTTGATGTATTGGGCTTGAATGCCCTGATTGGCTATGGCTTCAATGACCGCTTCCGTCTCAACAGAAAATGGGGCAACAAAGTGAACAGAAACTTCCTCAAAGATGAAATTCGAATGGCTAAAAGGCACATGAGAAAATGTTCTACATCATTAATCATCAGGGAAATTCAGATCAAAACAACTATGAGATATCATTTCACACCACAGAAACTGGCCCACATCCAAAAGAACAAAAGCAACAGGTGTTGGCACTGTTGTGGCGAGAAAGGAACCCTCCTTCACTGCTCGTGGGAATGCCGACTGATTCAGCCCTTCTGGAAAACAGTATGGACGATTCTCAAAAAACTAGAAATTGAGCTCCTATTTGACCCAGCAATACCACTACTGTGAATATACCCCCGGAGAGGCAAAAAGTATAATCAAAGTGACATTTGCAGTTGTCTGTTCATTGCAGCACTGTTTACAGTAGCTAGAATCTGGAAAAAAACATGAGTGCCGGAGGACAGATGACTGATTAAAGAAACTTTGGTGCATCTGCACAATGGAGTACTATGTAGCTGTCAGAAAAGATGAAGTCATGAAATTTACATACAAGTGTTACTACATGGAAAGTATCATAAAGTAAAGTAAAGGCCCTCCCGTTGATCGTCGATTTGCTCGAGCGGGCCCAGTAACGTCTCCATTGGAGACTTTGTTGTTACTGTGTCTGGCATATCGAATACTCTCGGTAGCTTGCCAGGCTCTCCGAGAGGGGCGGAGGAATCGAACTCGGGTCGGCCATGTTGGCCGCTTGTAAGGCGAACGCCCTACCCGCTGTGCTATCGCTCCAGCCCTGGAAAGTATCATACTAAGCGAAATGAGTCAGAAAGAGGGGGATAGACATAGAAAGATTGCATTCATCTGGGGAACATAAAGTAACAAAATAGGAGACCAACACCAAAGAATAGCTGAGATAAATACCAGGAGGTTTACTCCATGACTTGGAGGCCAGATTCACACTCTAGGGGTAAAGGCAGCCCAGATATAGAAGGGAGCACCAAATGGGGTGTATTGGGAGTATCCCCCCAGGATGGGAGAAGCATGCTGAAAGTAGACTCTAGACTGAACATGATTGCCACTAAATCCCTTTTTTGCAGGTCACAGCAACCAAAAGGAGAAAGAGAACAAAAGGGAATGCCCTGCCACAGAGGCAGGGTGGGATGTAGGGGATGAGGGGGGTGGGAGGAATACTGGAATTAGTGGAGGTGGAGAATGGGCACTGGTGGAGGGATAGGCACTCAATCATTTTACAACGGAAACCCAAGCACAAAAATTTGTAAGTGTAAAACTGTACCTCATGGTGTTTCACTTAAAAAAAAAAAAAGAACATTATGTGGACCTCAACACACCATTAACTTTTTCTGCCTCTGATAAAAACAATGGTATGTTTTGACTGATAATATTTTGATTAGATCTGAAAATTAATCATAATTGCCATTATATTCAATATTTATATCTATATTGCCTGCTTGCTTGCAATGACTGAAAAACAGTTAAGTCATTAAATAATATTATTACCAATGATGGTAATGGTCACCAATGTCTACCAAAGACTGTCAGTGCAGTCTACCAATGACTGAAGAAAAGGTTAAAGTCTTTTAATATTATTTTAGAGTGTAATATTTCCCTTTCTAATCTATATATAATTTATATTATATTATTCCATACGTACACATTTATTTCATTAACATATATCAATTTAGTGCTGATTTATCACAATATGATATACTTATTAATCTTAAAATGTTACCTATGATATGGGAGTAAAAGGGTGGAATGTTGTGTAAACTAGTTAATTTTTGGTCACTTTAGATCTTGCCCACCAAAATGAGAAAAGGTCTCTAATGAAAATAAATCATTGGAAGGCTGGGGTGAGACACCAAGAGTGGATAAAAGAAAGTCTCCATTCAAGAAATACTCTCTCGTCACAGATTCACAAGGACAGAAAGCCGAACTTGACTGGTAGGGCTCTTATGATGAGAATTAATAAATCTTAATAAATCAATGATATTTATTAAGTAATAAGAAATGATGAATTATGATAAAAACAATAAAACAATGTTTACTTAGTAAATGATTAATAATATTACTAAATGTACTTAATTATGAGCAGGACTCTTACCTACTCACATGTGGTTTGGCTGGAAACTAAGGAAATCCAGAGTGATAGGGAACCACAACTGTATAGTCCTAAAGAGGCCCAGGAACAAGATTTGAGACAAAGAAAATGAACACTGGCTAGAAAACAAAGTAGGGAAAAAAACAGGACTTCTTATGATGGAGATCAGCAGATGGCAAGAGACAGGACTTTGGACCACATACACTAATATTGGCATCAAGAAATAGGATGAGTGACATAGTACATGGATAAAAGAAGAGGCCTGGATTTTTGGGAAGGACCTGGAACCATCTACTTTTGTTTTGGCTTTGTTTTGGCATCATAGAATGCTGTGACTGTGGCTGATTTCTGGCTCTGCTCTCAGGCATCACTCTTTGGCAGGCTCTGGAGATCGTACATGGTGCTAGGGATTGAAACCAGGTTTGCTGCATGTCAGGCAAGCACTATAGCTACAATACTCTCTGTCCGGTGCTAAGATGCACTGCCTGAACTTTACAAAAAGCTCCTTAACCTACTGAGTTTTGTATACAAATCTTTCACACAGTTCTCAAGAACCATCATCACAAGAAAAATCCACTTTCACCTTAATATCTACATGAGTTTTCTGGAGCGATAGCACAGCAGGTAGGGCGTTTGCCTTGCATGCGGCGGACCTGTGTTCGATACCTCCGCCCTTCTCAGAGAGCCCAGCAGATACTGAGAGTTCTCCTGCCTGCACAGCAGAGCCTGGCAAGCCACCCATGACGTATTTGATATGCCAAAACCAGTATCAACAATTCTCATAATTTTTGTGAGATGTTACAGGTGTCTGCTCCAGCACACCGATGAACAAAGGGAGTACAGTGCTACAGTGCAGTTCTACCTTACTTTCATCACATTCTTTCTCATGTATCTTCATATGAAAATGGGTACCTGTAAGCAAAATAATTTTCCCTTTTTCAGGTAAGTCTGATAACATCATTAGTAGCAGTGTAGCACTGTCCTCCCTTTATTCATCGATTTACTTCAGTGGCACCAGTAAAGTCTTTTTTGTGATACTTGTTGTTATCATTTTTGGCATATCAAATATGCCACGGGGAGCTTGCCAGGCTCTTTCATGTGGGCGGGATACTCTCAGTAGTTTGCCAGGCTCTCTGACAGGGACAGAAGAATCAAACCAGGGTCGGTCATGTGCAAGACAAATGCCCTACACACTGTACTATCTCTCCAGTCCAATAACATCCAATATTAAGCAAGTAATTTATAAGAAATATACAAGTAATTTAATAGATTTAACAAAATTGATTGAAATAATGATAGCATCATTACTTCTATATTTAGAATTCAATGTCACATCTAATTTTCATGTTGAGTTTAGCTTATTAGTTTTAGTTGTATTTTCATATGTCTTCCATCCACCGTTTTATTTTTTGGCACTTACTTGATCACTTGATCACTTCATACCCCGTTACTCATTGATTTGTTCAAGCGGGTGCCAGTAGCATCTTCATTCATCCCTGTTGAGTGCTAGTGTAGCCCAATGGCAACTGCTCATTCTAGGAACATGCAGAGCATCAAACCACTCATTCAGGGTCTTGACAAAGAAGTCTGACCATCTTGTAGGTGGGCGTCCACGCGATCTTTTGACATCCCGTGGAATCCAGTCAGTGACGGCTCTAGTCCAGCGGTCATCTCTAAACTTCATTACGTGTCCAGCCCATCTGATTTTTGATGCCTTGGCAAATGAGACAGCGTCCCTGATTCTTGAGCGTTGACGGAGATCAGAACTCTGGATTCTATCTCTCATTTGAGTGAAGCATGATATTCCAAGCATAGCTGTTTCGATTCCTCTTTGAGAGACCCAAATAACGTTCTCATCCTGTTTTCATAGGGCCCAGGTCTCTGAGGCATTTGTTAATGCCGGAAGAACAGTGGAATCGAAGAGATGTGCTCAGAGCTAAAGGTTCTTCCTCTTAGTTATTTCTTCAATGCTCTTGAAGGCGTTCCAAGCCTCTCTCTTCCTCCTGCATAACTCAGGTGCCAGGTCATTCTTCATGTTGACTTCTCGACCTAAGTATATATAACTGTTGCATTCGGAGATGGTCATTTTTTTGAGAGTGAATGGAAGGTCAGGAACAAGACTGTTTCTCATGAACATTGTCTTTCTGAGATTCAGTTGTAATCCGACCTTTGCACACTCACGGTCAAAGTCTGTCAGCATTTGTGCTGCTTGGATGATTTTTGGTGTTATTAGAAAGATGTTATCAGCAAAGTGGAGGTGTTGTAGTTGCCGACCGTCTATCTTCATTTTAATTCCTTCCCATTCCAGTCATCGCATGATGTTCTCGAGGATGGCACTGAAGAGTTTCGGTGAAATGGTATCACCCTGCCGAAATCCTCTCTTTACATTGATGATTACTTCTTTGTAGAATGGTGAGATCCTGGTAGTGAATCCGTAATGTAGCTCATGGAGGATCTTGATGTATTGAGTATGAATGCCCGGAGTGGCTAGGGCTTGAATTACTGCTTCCGTCTCAACAAAGTTAAAGGCCTTCTTTCAATCAATGAATATTAGACAGAGCAGCATCTTGATCTCCTGAGAGACCTCAATGAGCTTGGTTATCGTGTGGATATGGTCAATAGTGCTGAATCCTTTTCAGAACCATGCTACTCGCATGGTTGTCCTTCATCTAGTGTTCTGCCAATCCTATTCAGGATGATTTGAGTGAACACCTTGTAGATTACAGACAATAGGCAGTGTGTGAAATAGTTGCCAATGTTGCGGATGTCTCCCTTCTTGTACAGTAGTAGAGTCCTGCTGGTTTTCCACTGGGATGGAAACTTTCATTCAGACAGGTAGCGTGTGAAGAGCCGAGCCAGTGTATTGATGAGTATTGATGGTAGGTTCTTCAGGTGTTCAGGTCTGACCTTGTCTGGGCCAGGTGCTGTTTGTCTCTTTTAGATGAAATGGCGTGTCAGATTTCGGAAGGGAGAACGTTGGGAATGACAAATCCATCCTGCAGAATTTGGTATCTGGGTAGGTGGATGTGGCTATCAAAGAGATCTGAGTAGAAGTCATGGATAATCTTCTCCATTGTCCTTCTGGAAGTTGTGAGAGATCCATCAGGATGTCGGAGGGCAGTCATCTTGGTCTTGTAGTTGGCAAAGGACAGGTGGGTGTTACAAATGATTTTCCCATCTTCTGCCGCATCTACCAGTACCGTTGCTCTTCTCTCTTTGAGGTCTGCCCTTATGGCTTCTCTTCACTGCTTTGTGAGCTCAGATGTTCTCTTGTGGTTGCAGGAGCTATGCACCAAACCATGCTGGCTAATAAGCTCAAAACTTTTTGAAGACAGGTGTTTTTTGGTGACTATCGCTCTCTTGGCATTCCTTGCACAATCATGGAGGTACTGAACCAGTCGATCATATCTGTCATCAATGTTGTCAACAATAGCATCTAGAAATTAAACAACTCAATGTTGAACAACAAGTGGGTGGGGAAAGAAATCAAGGAAGAAATCAAAAGATACCTGAAAACAAATGAGAATGAATACATGAGCTACCAGAACCTATGGGACTCAACTAAAGCTGTGTTAAGAGGAAAATTTATAGCTCTACAAGCATTTCTCAGGAAGGAAGATAGGGCCCATATAAATAACTTGACTTCACAGCTCAGGATCTTAGAAAAGGACCAAAAAATGGAGACAGACCAGGTAGAAGGAAAGAGATAATAAAATTTAGAGCAGAAATCAATGACATGGAACCCCCCCAAAAATATGAAAAATTAAAGAAACCAAGGCTGATTCTTCAAGAAAATAAACAAGATTGATAAACCACTAACCAGATTCATGAAGAAAGAGAAAGAGAACCCTAATAAACCAAATCAGAAATGAAACAGGGGATATCACAACAGAAATTAAAGAAATTCTTAAATATTTTTAAAATTAACATTTTATCTATTAGCATGCTGGTTGATATTTTCTATTTTTGTATTCATGATTCTTACAGCAGTTACTATATAAAAATTGGCATATAAAATTAGTACAATTGCAAATTCTCCATAATTCAGTGATCTTATAAAAAATTCAGTCAATGAATCTATCTTTCCATCTCATATTTGCTAGCTTAATCAGTTAAATTTATTTGATACACATTAGTAAGAATTATATGTTAGATTTGCATTGGCATTTGCCTTCATTTGCACCCTTTCTATTGTTTCTCAATTACCCTCTTGCTCTATATTTCTACCCAGAATTATTCTGATGGAAAACAACCATTAGTAGTCACTTTACTAAATCATATTGCAGATGAGTCATCTCAGTATTTTGAAATATGAAAATGAATTAGTTAACCTATAGTCTATTGGATGAAATGTAAAGTTCATAAGGAATAAAGATTTTGAGGTTTATATTCATTTAATCACCATTCCAATCAAGGTTTGAGCATTTCCAAAATACCAAGAGTTCCTAGAGGATCTTTCCATATTATCAGCACAATCTAGAGGCAGTAATTTCTTATATAACCATTAATTAATTTTGTCTTCTTTATCTTTATAAGAGCAGTGCCACAGAGTATATATAATGACTGACTATTTTCTGTTGGTTAAGATATTTTTAAGACTTTGTTTTTTCAGGTCCAGAGCAATAGCACAGTGGGTAGGGCATTTGTCTTGCACACTGCTTACAGGAGCTTGATCCCTGACATCCTATATTGTCTCCCAAGCACTTCCAGGAGTGGCCCCTGAGCACATAGCCAGAAGTAACCCATGAACATCTCTGGGTGTGACCAAAAAAGCAAATACATAAATAAATAAATAACAACAACAAAAAAACTCCTTATTGGTCGTCTTGTAACTCATATTTATATTAACAGCAGATTTGTGGAGACTCTTTTATCACTGTCAAAACTGTTATTAAATATATTTAAATAATTGTTCAAAAATTAAAGATGCCTTGGAGCTCAAATGATAGCAAAGCCGGTAGGGCATTTGTGTAGCACTCGGTCGACCCGGGTTTGATTCCCAGCATCCCATATGGTGTCCTGAGCACCCTCAGGAGTAATTCCTGAGTGCAGAGCCAGGAGAAACTCCAGTGCATCGCCAGGTGTGACCCCCCCCCAAAAAAAATTAAAAAACCTTATTTTTAATTTCTGTCATTTTTTATGTATACAGAAATAAAAACATAAGTGGAAAAAGGCTTTTATCATTGAGTTCCTTTTTTTTTTATTCCCTATATTTCACTGCCAACACTTAAAGTTGTGTTTAATGTATATTCCATCACATTCACAGTCATGGTCACGGTCCTCTCGTTGTTCATTGATTTGCTCGAGCAGGCCCAGTAACGTCTCCACCATGGGACTTATTGTTACTGTGTTTGGCATATTGAATATGTCACGGGGAGCTTGCCAGGCTTTGCTGTGTGGGTGAGATACTTTCAGTAGCTTGCTGGACTCTCCGAGAGGAGCAGAGGAATCGAACCTGGCTCGGCCGGGCTGGCTGTGTGCAAGTCAAATGCCCTACCACTGTGCTATCACTCCAGCCCTCTATCACATTCAAAATCAATAATTATTTTCATGTTTTATTTTAAATATATTCTTCTCTTCATCATGCATCCATATATCTTATAAACTTTCAGAAAATCATTCACTTAATTACAAAATATGTTAAAATTTATCTTATTTACTGAAGCTTAATATTGCTATACATTTATTGTTATTAATCTTTATATCAAAACACAAACTTAACATATAAAAGTTTGATTTTTATTGATAATAAATGTTACATATTGCTATCTATTTTTATATTGGTAAATAGTTGGGTTGTTTCTACCTTAGCACTATATAAGTATACGAACATAAATATTACTGTGCACATCTGTTTAAGGACAGCTCTATTAATTTCTCTTGGCTAAGTGCCTAGAATTAGAATTGCTGTTGTAAAATATATGCGTATTAAAGTTTATCTTAAGATTTTAGCAGGTTGTATAAACTCACATAATTAAAGCTTTCAATCTCTTTTTCTCTTCAGAAGTCTGTATATAAACACTGAACACATACATACACAAACTATATAATGCATTTTCATCAGTAAGGCTCTCACATGGTACTCTATAATTTATTACATTTCCTTTTTTTCTCCCTGAAATTCAGTCTCATTTCCAGTTTCTTCTAAACACTAAATTTGATTTTAGAACCTACTATTATTATGTTTTATAACCTGATCACATGTTTTCTCCTCATATTAGAATGCTACATTTTAAAAGTTGAGCTACTCTGTTTGATATTGATACATTTCTTAGAAGTATGATGCTTTGATCTTTCATTATTTAATCATATTGAATTTTTAATGATTTCCTGACATCTCCCATCTCTGTTTCTAAACCATTCATTCCTCCCTTAAGACATTTATTCTTATTAATGGGTCCATTTTCCAAGATATAGAAAAAAAGACCTTTTCTCAGTAGGCTCATTTTCATTCAACAATGCGTTTGTTATTATGATGAAAGTTTCAGATTTAAAGTATATCCCTTTTATAAAATACAATATCCAAAATAATTTGAGGGGTCATATATAAATACATAGAATGTAAAATCGAATAACTAACATTTTAAACAGACCTAAATCAATTTTTCAGTACAACATGGAAAATGTCTCCACCTGAAGTTTTTCATAAAGATCTTATGAAAATTAAAACAGCATTGAGAGGCATACAGGATAACATAACAAACAATAAGGTTTACTCCATTTATTTACTAACACCTCTTTGTTCACGTGCAAATGATTGCTGTTCAGATATCTGTAATTAGATGAATTATTTTTTTTCTTAAGATCTCAGATAGAAAAAGAGTAGAAAGTAAGGAAACTGAGTTTTACTCATTTATCATTTTAATCACTTTTAATCAAACTTATCTCTTTGCCTAAAGAGAATTAGCTAATATGTGGATGACATAGAATTAAAACTCATTTATTGATTTTTAAAAAATTTTTTTACATTCTTCATGGAAGAAATTTGACTAGAAAATATTCACAAGTTATGTTGTTAGCTGAAATTCTGATTATTCTAGTGATTTTGGTACAGGTCAACTTCTCTTACGTATAAGAGGATCACCCACTTTACCCACTTCTGATGAAACCCCAGCAACCACAAGCTTCAAGAAACAAGACCCATATATGCGGGTTCCAGGACTAAGACTCCATGAAGCATGGTGGCAGTAAAGGAGTCAGGCAGTTCCTCCCAGTCTCCCCACGCACTTGGGATTCTGGCGGTCACATTCACAATCTGCCTCCAGGCGTCATCTCAGCACACCAATGGCCCTGGTTCAGAGACAGCCAATTGAACCCCAAAATAGATTAGTGCCCTATAGAGATGACTCTGGACACCAACCAATTTAAAATTTTAGAATTTCAGAAAAGTGTGGTTGCTTTTGTTGTCGCAAGACCTCTCATGAAATTCACAGTGAGCAATAGAAAATAAATTTTTTAGCATCTGCCCCAGCAGGCAAGCTTGAATGTTGGTGGGAAAACTCGAGCAAACTATAACGGCAAAACGTAGAGAAAGAGTATAGGGAAATTGCCTGCCATAGAGGCAAGGTAAGGACTGGGATCTGGGGAATGGATGATACTGGGGACATTGGTTGTAGAAAATGTGCACTGGTGGAGGGATGGGTGTTCATTCATTGTATGGCTGAAGTTCAAACATGAAAGCTTTGTATCTGTATCTCACAGTGATTCAATCAAAAAAAAATTTTTTTTACAGTAAAAGAGGATCTGGATGGATTTGCTGGGCATAATACTGCTGTCATAATTACTCTTCAAAATAATAAAAAAAACCTAAACTTTTGAGGTTGGGGAAATTTCAAAATGGTAAAGGTTTTTATAAATAATACTTCTTCAAGACACAGCTTTATATATAACTAGATAAAATTATACAACTGATTATGTGAAAGACAACAATATATTTAAATTTTAAAATTACTATTTATAATGTGTAATACATGTATGAACATAAAAATAAATAACATCATGTTATTTATTGATATCTTAAACATTTTTCAGCTTTCATTACAGATAAAAATAGTTCACTGACAGTAAAGTTTTAGTTAATATTTAGCAGAAGCTGTGGAAAATGTGCACTTTAGTTTTACATATATATTTAATGTATATATCAAAAGTAATACATAGCTTTAGTTATATATAAAGAGTTTAAAATAAATCAATATTTGAACTAAAATGTACAAAGGTTAAATGAAAACAAATCAGGGAAAAAAGGAAACAATATAGCATATATAGACTACTTCTTTCTTCCATTACCTGGTTCGTAGTATACTCCAATACATATTACCCACTTCCTCATTGTTTTCATCAGAGAAAAATTGAACAAATTTTCCATGAATATTGCAATATTAAAACATTTAAAATTATTTATGGGTAGTATATAAATCTCTATTCTTAAATGAAACCTATTATTCACTACATATTTCCTGCGTACCCAGAAGCAATTGATTCAGTAAATGTCCAAGCAGAGACAGAAGCCTACGTACATTTTGCCCTTTGCCTTAAGAAGATCTGATTTAAAACTCATTTTGTAGAAAATTCTATCATCTGTGAAAAGGAGTAGATATAGAAAAAACCAACTCTTATTCACATCTAGCTTCCTATAAAGTGATTGTATACTTATGGATCCTTCAATAGAAAATAAAGAAAAACATGGGTCATTTTTATGAGAACAAAATTCAAAATAGTTTAAAGTGATTTTCTGATGAAAATTCAACATGATATTTTTTAAACACAAGACAAAATTATGTTCCAAAAAATTGACTGCAAATGCTGGTAAATCCTAAATTAACTTAACCTAATTGATCTTTGAGAAAAATCCTGAAATGTAAATGCTAGTTCTATGGAGTGGACAGACAAATACAAATAAATTGTTTTAGCACTGGGATATTACATTTTAATGTATTTTCAAATTAATAGCATATGACAGAAGAGTTTCTTTGAATCCAGTCTTTTCAAAATCTTAACTCTTACAGTGGTACAAATATAAAATTAAAGAATTTCCTTAAAAGAATACCAGGGAAAGAAGTAACAGGAGTTTAACAAACCTAATGGCTTCCTTCATATTTTTTACAAGGTATTTTTTTTAAAAAAAGATGTACCAGTGTAATTGAAAGGAAAAATAAAACAAATTTTCAATGTATTTCTGTATAGAAATTTTACTGCCTCTGAACATAAATTTTACAGTCTATGGTTACTAATTATTGAGTCATGAAATAAATCAAACTGTGATTCTGAACACATAAATCCTCCTATATTTATTTACTCTTAATTTAACTAAGCTTAAAAAATTTCATGTGTTGTCACTTTATTTATCCACATATTTTTTACTAAGGTTCCATTTTAACAACTCAGTTACATAAGGTAATAGAACAGCAATTTAAGAAATAACAATATGCTTTAAAGGCATGTAGGTATACATAGGTATATTGATAATTTAAAAAATTAGTGTCTGTATCATTGAAAAATATAGTATTCAGTGAAATGAAACATAATTTATTATCATTTCCTTTCATTTATTACCCTTTTATCTCTAATTAACCAAAACTGATTTTATTATAGTACTTTCACTCTGACAGCTGAAAAATAATATTTAGAAACTTAAAGAAACTTAAATGTATATCTTTATAATCATGACTGAGAGTTATATCTGTATCACCATATATATTTATATGTGTACCAAAATATGAGATTTGTGGTAATTATTATAGAATAATTCATACAGAATGATTCATACAGTATCATACACATTTTAACTAGAACTCTGGTTTTATAATTTTCTATTTATGTCATTTCTAGAATATAAATGCAGAAAAAAATGAATGTATTACATAATAATGTTAAAAATCATTACATTAAATAAAATATTTACATTTACATAGGTTATTTGGAAAATAACTGAATATGTAAATACAGGTGTTACTTACAAATAAGAGCAGCATATTAGAAATGTTATGTGAGCAAGTGAGATGGTTAAAAATAATATGTGACCACTGCTACTACATTAAACAATAGTGCTACTACCACTAAAGTTGCTCTTACCACTTCTATTGTAACTACTTCTACTAATTATCAATGAAATAATTTATCAGTAAATAGTAATGAGTCACTGTACATTGCACTTTCAATGACATGCATTTCATTAGTGTTCTAAGAACCAATTTTTCTGAGGTTGCAATTTGTCTGCATTAAAAACTAAATAATTGGTCACACTAATGCATAACTAATACACCAAAATTCTCCTTATGCAACACTTGTTGAATGAATCAACATAAATACAATATTGCTGATTTCCACAAAGATGACAAGCCTCTTAAAGCTAGATTTGCTACATCTCACAATAGTGTTACTGAAGTCACTGTCAGTAGATTTACTAAGCTGATCAAGCCTTCTTTGCTATTGTTTTTTTCTCTCTCTAATTGGTGGCCTTCTATGCAACGTTCCCAACAAATCTGATGTCCGACTCTTGGGCTGTTAGCACTGTGAAATTTTGAGAAAGTGTTACACAGGCATGAATGTAGCCCGAGCTGCAGAACTGGATCAGTAAGCTGGAGAAGGTCAGGTGTGATGGCTGCTGAGCCCCCCAGGAATGGAGAGGAATCTGCCCACCCTCATTCTCAGAGGACCACAGAGGTTTTAGCCCAAAGATTCATGTACGAGGGAAATGTTTGCCTCATGGAAGCTTGTGAGCCAAAGATATTTTGCTTTTAAAAAACATTACCTCACTTTGGACTTTGACAAAACTATTTTTGCAAGAGAAAGAAGTCCAAGGAAATTAGCTATAGACTAATTGAATAAGTAAATTAATTTAAGGGCTACATTGCAAGAGTCGACTGAGATTCTGATAAAATCTGCTTTCCAAAATAAAAAAATATATATATTGGATGAATTTATAACAAAGTAATCCTTAATGTTATGTATACATAAAGCTTAGAAATATAAAAATATTACTAAACTTGGGCTGGAGCGATAGCACAGCAGGTAGGGCGTTTGCCTTGCATGCAGCCAACATGGCTGACCCGAGTTCGATTCCTCCGCCCCTCTCGGAGAGCCCGGCAAGCTACCGAGAGTATCTCGCCCGCACGGCAGAGCCTGGCAAACTCCCGGTGATGTATTTGATATGCCAAACACAGTAACAACAAAGTCCCAAATGGAGACGTTACTGGGCCCGCTTGAGCAAATTGATGAACAAAGGGAGGACAGTGACTCCCAGTGACTTACTAAGCTTATCACTGATATGACATCATAAAGAAGTTGATTGAACTATTTAGTTAGCAATAGGTACTCATTGCCATTTCTTTCTCTATGTGTTGTATTATTTAGCATAGAAAATTTATTTAAGACCATTTATTGACATGATTATTCATTTACTAATATCTTCATGTATAAATGCATACATAAATATGCATATATCATGTATTTATATATGATATATTTAATATATGTATATATAATTACGTTTTCAGCTTCCAAGTTTTTCTACTTATCCAAACCTTTTACCATCTGAATTTTGTTGTACTTACTGGTAAGACATTTTCTCTGAAAAGTGAAAACTTTGTCTTTCTCTGACATCT
This sequence comes from Sorex fumeus, assembly GCF_029834395.1. NCBI lineage: Eukaryota > Metazoa > Chordata > Mammalia > Eulipotyphla > Soricidae > Sorex > Sorex fumeus. The sequence goes on from NW_026606155.1 coordinate 12,562,065, forward strand.
TCTATTGGATGCAATTATTTCCCATAAACTTGTGACAATTTTAAGATAATTTTGTTTTTTCTAGGATTCCCTTTGAGTATCTGCAAATTTTAATTTTTCCACAGCCTATGCTCTGACTTAAATTTTCCTGGAATTTACTGTAGCTATTTTAAAGATTAATTATTTGGGGAAGAATGTCACTCTACAGAACAGTTATCCTAGAGAAAAATATAAATATGAATTCACTATTTAACAATGTATAATATGCGATATATAACTTCATAGAAAACCTGTGGAGGTTTCATTTTTCCAATGAAACAGTGAGGTTCAAGAGATTGCAACCAATCACTCAGTATCACACAAACAGAGAAACTTGAAGGGACCCTGAGTGTGCAGAGTTCATATTCCTAAGTACTATGCACTAATATCTCTATCACTAATTATTTTTAAGAACTTCCATCAGGAACAATTTAGTATTCATGAATATTTATATCTCAGAGTCATCTTACTAAAAATGTTGCTGTCAAATATGTATATGGGCAATATTTCTTTGAAGCACATATGTGTATTCAGAGCCACATATAGTATTTCGTTTTTAATCTCTTTCTCCTGCTTCAATGACCTGCAGTTTACTGCAAGCTGAAAACATATACAATAAGATAATAAGAAAGAATGCATTCTATACAACTCTTATGGAAGTATAATGTTATATTTGTTCTATTTTGTTAGCTATTATTAACATTACTGTGTCTCATTATAAATTATGCTTCATTCTATGGTAAATGCCATAATGCATATAGGGTTTAATACTATACTTGGATTTAGGCAGCCATGGGGCATGTCTTAGAACAATTTCCTGTGGTAAAGGAGAAACCCAACTAAAAAAATCAATGACATTGAAAACTACATGCTTTTTTCTTTTTCAAATTTTCAAAGTATCAGGAGTCCAGGAAAATATATCTGGTTCCTCTTTACTATGGTCTCACAAAGTTGCAGTTAAAATGTTAGTTGGACTGCATACTCACTCAAATAGCAAAATTGAAAAACCTACTCCAAGTAACTTTTGAAGAGTGTTAGCAATATTCTTTCACTTGAAATTCTAAATTCTAAATATATGGTCTTCACATTTTTTAGATATAAGATTTTAGATATAAGCTGATCTCTCATTATTATGCAGACATCTCCCAAGGCAGTTTGTATCATGAATGTTTGCTTCTTTAAGATTAACAATGAGGAATCTCTACAGATTGTTGTGGAAAAGTTCTGTAGAGAGAGTGTGAAACAATCTGAGGCATTTTAATAACTTTATCATATTCTGTTACAACTCACATGAGTCCCTCAGATTGTGAAAGTATAAAAATTCCTGAACACCAAAAAGTAGGAGATAACAGTGGAAGTTTATTAGGACAGTCCAATAATCACTGTGGTCATTCTAAACACAAACAGAAAACAACTCTGTACCTTGGTTTACATTAAGGTGAAGAATTTGGAAATATTATTCCAAAACCATGAACCATGAATTCATTTGAATCTGAGTGACTAACTGAGAACATATTTACATTATTTAAAAACACTTACATTATAGCTATGAATTTCAATGTTTCAATAGGGTCAGGATTAATCAATTTCTCATATTCTATTCTGTTAAATTTCAAGAACTAACTTCATTTTAATAATGATAAGGACATTTCCTTTAGGAGTCCAGTCATTCTTTAAGTATTACAGTTGTTATCAATGAAGGGATGATTGATTATTTCCTAGATATTGGAAACAAGAAGCTGTAAGTGAAATATATTTCAACTTTGATTACTTTGTTGGTAGTTTCTCAATGATGAATCTGCACACAATTAAGCTTGAAAGTCCCACTGTATTAAACCTATACTCCTAACTGATATTTTAGTAAACTACACCTAGTGTATTGAATATGGCTTGAAGAAAAAAGAATATTCTAAAATTGTCTTCTCTTGAATTTTAATTGGTTCATATGTTGTAAGTAACTTTTTATGCCATATTTTTTTTACCATGAGGGATAATGTTTATATTATGTATATAAATAAGTAAATATAAATATATATATCAAACAGTTTAACAAACTCTTAATGTCTGGAATTAGAAAGGCTCTAAAGTGTTAAGTATTAAGATACAACCAATTAAAATGAGTTGACAAATATAATTAATATATTTAAAGTATATACACAACAGATAAGTATGTAAATTCTTATGTAAATAATTTACACATTTTTACAAGGAAATTAGTGCAGACACATAAGAATATCGAATGTAAGGTTGCTAAAAATTACTAATCTAATGTGTTTGTTCTGTGCTCATAGATTTAAAGCTTAATCTATTATTAAAGACAGCTTGAGGCAAAGTTCTACTCTAGAGACTAGAAAGGCAATTTAGTAGGTCAAAAGAGCCCAGCGAATAAGTTGGATTTGTGTAATCATATGTTCAAGCAGCAACTGACATATTGTTTTTTAAAAAATGCAATATTTGAGGTAAAGAAATAGGTACAGCATATAAGAATGGTTGCTTATTCATGGTCAACCTGGTATTCAACTTTAGCAACACACAAAGTCCCCAGATTCCTGCCAAAAGTGATCCCTGGGTGTATATCAAGGTAAGCACTGAGCACTGCAGAGTGTGTTACCACACAAACAAAAATGCGATGTTGTATCAAATACCAACTAAAGACTACTTGATAGGTCCGAGAAATAGTGCAGTGGTTCTAGCATTTGCCTTTTATATGGTTGACTCTGCTTATATACAGAGCACCTTGTTTGCTGTCCCCAGTACGTTCAGGCGTGTCCCCTGAGCAGGAGTCATGAGTAAGGCCTGAGAACCTCTGGATGTGAACCAATTTCCCTCCCCTCAAAAAATGGACTACTTGCTTATGATGCACATGGAACCAGATTATTTATTATAGACTGTTTAGTATAAACAAATTATTGACTGGTACTGATATTAAGAACTTCGGTCTATGGTCTAAAGATATTTTCTTTTTAATTTTTATTAGTCAGACACCATGAGGTACAGTTGTAGACTTACAAATTTTTGTGCTTGGGTTTCAATTATACAATGATAGAATCAAATTAATATCACATAATCAATATCACTATAAAACCCAGCTCCTGGAGGAGAACAGCGCAGAGTCTCCTGCCCCCGTTCCTGGCTGTCCTCACCGGGGCCCCTTGAAAGGGGGAGGGTTGAGTTTCTTTTCCCCCCACTCCCTGAGTAGAGCCCCAGCAGCTGAGGACATCCAGAGCCAGCCACAGCCATGCTGAGACCACTCTCCGCACATCCGGATGGGCCTCATGCATGAAAGAACTGGCAGAGGAACCCAGGCATGTGGGTCCCGGGGCTGAGGTCTCCAAGCCTACTCGGATTGGAACTGGGCCTTCTCCACCTAGACCCTCCATCTTCCAGTAGGTAGGCGTCACACCCACCAGCTGCCACCAGCGCCAGGTTGGTCCCATCAACGGCCAAGATACAGAGACTATAAAATCCAGCTCCTGGAAGTATGCGGCCTTTGGAGAACCTGGCAGGCTATCAAAAGTATCCTGCCCCCACAGCAGAGTCTGGCAAACTTCTCGTGTCATATTCAATATGCCAAATACCAGTAATAATGATGGGTCTCATTCTCTTAATCCTGAAAGAGCATCGAAATGGCTCTTTTAAAATCGCAGGGCTAGGAAGAAGGAGATGTTACTGGTGCCTGCTCGAGGAAATCGACACATAACAGAATGATCGTGATCGTGATCATATAATCACAAAAATAGTTATATCATCTAATTATAAATGATCCATAGCTAGATAAACATTTGTGTACTTTCAACTTCAAAAATTAAAAACAAAAAAAACAAAAGCCCTGTGGCACTAGAATGAAAGACTAGAACCAAAATTCTATTACTCATTTCTCTAGAAGTTTTAAGGCCGGGACAATAGTACAGCAGGTAGGGAATTGCCTTGCATGCAGCCAACCTGGGTTTGATTCCTCTGCTCCTCTCTGAGAGCCCAGCAAGCTATTGAGAGTATGGCAGAGACTGGCAAGCTCCACATGATTTATTTGGTATGCCAAAAACAGTTACAACAATTCTCATAATGGAGATGTTACCGGTGCCCGATCAGCAAATCTATGAACAACGGGAGGACAGTGCTACAGTGCTACAGTGCTAGAATTTTTAGAAAATGTAAATTATAATGATAAGTATTTAAATATTTCAAGAATTATCTCTTAGCATTTTGTAGCATATGTAAAATATCCCACAACACTTTGGAATCCTACAAAATCATGTTAAAATCATGGCTTCAGTATTTATTTATATTATATCTGGACAATAGTGATTGCTACTTAATATCTCTGTCTTAAATGTCTCTTTGGTCATGTAAATAGTATATCAATAGTATAATATTAATGTATGAATGACATGAACTTACATAATCCATCTGATATACCTGAATGCATCAGAATAAACAGGCCTCCTCATACTTGCAATTCAAACTAATAGAGAAATATATACTTTCACATGTTATACATGAACTATAACATTATTAAAGTTACTTTTACTTCAGTTCTATAACTGAAAATTCCCCTTCCAAACTGCATTGCATTTGGTTCTAGGACATAATTAGTAAGTTTTGCATGATTTACTCCATGTAAGAGCTATCCTGAGATTGTACATAGAGGGATTTAAGAATGGCATGTTCATGTGGTTAACACAATATGTCTTTGCTATTCAGAAACAATACCTCTTTTCTTTTGAGAACCAAGTAGTAATAAAGTGAGTCTTTCCATTATATGGAGCTAAAGAAAGAACAATTTTTCATGGGTTGGAACTAAAGAAACAACAACTTTTCAAAAGATCAGCGATCATACCTGTACGGTTTGCTTGGGGTCAAATGACGAATGAAATAGAGACATTCCCAGAATCAAAGATCACCCTGCCTCCAGCAGGGAAGACAAGACTTATGATCCACCTAGAGACAGGAAGCCACCAGACTGCATTCCATGCTTCCTCACATCCATCCCCTACAGATAACAGGAATGAGACTAAGCACACTGGTTCCATGGATTCTTTGTTCCCTTCTCTTCTTTTCCTGCCCAAGACAATTTAAACACTGCCTTAGTCTCTCCCAAGGGTAACCTCTATCCCAGCCTCAGTAGAAGTTCGTAGATCTCTGTCAGGGAGCGCACCCCAATGAACTTCTCCTGTTTTCTTCACTTTATTCATCCCTGTCCCTCTTTCTGTGCCAGACAGCGTTCTCAGATCTATCTATACCTTGTTGGTTGCATATGGAGTATTGAATTGCCCCACACCCCAAACATAGGCAAAATTGTCCATGTCTAACACCATATCATCAGATGGAAACATTAGCCATTAGGACAATAGCTTTAGGTCAAGTATCACTGGAAAATTGTCAGTGTAAGTACAAAATGCACAAACAATGTAATGTTTAAAAGCTTATGTTTGAATAAAATACCCTCCAAATACCAATATTGTAATTCTCTAAACATGGCAATGTTATGTCAAATGGTAAAGGAGTCATGACAGGTATGAAAATTTTGAGTATCTTGTTATAGTTATTACCTGGACTGTCCCACAGATACAAAAGCAAAAATCTTTATTTTTATAGGAGAAAAGTAGAAAATATAAAATTAGGGGGAACTACATATGCTATCTGGCTGAATATAGAGATGAAAAAAAGGATGTATGAAACCAAGGATTATAGTTTTTTTTGCACAAACTATAAAAAGCAAGAAGTGCATTTTACTTCAAAACACTGGGATTTTTTTTTGTCCTTCTCAAATGTATTTATATGTGACCACAAATATACTTTTTCAAGAAAACAGCCCTGTCACTTTAATCAAGTGATAGAAATTTAGTAAATATTTGTGATAATGAATAGTAGATATTTTAGAATAGAATTCAAAAATAGATTGTTCTCAGATTAATCAATAAGGAATTTTGCCACATCTGAGTAGAATGAAAAGAGATCTACACATTTATCTAAACTTAATGCTATTCTTAAATACTAATTGTGTGTGTCAATGTCATTTTGTATATGTGGAAATACAAATATATAAATATATATATTCAGCTATTTTGTTAGTACTTAACTTTTACAACAATTGATATAATCTTACCATGTATTTTAATATAAATGATAGAAATGTAAATTTTTGTGTAACATTGAAAGGTTAAAGTGATACATTAGAAGTCAGTAAGTGTTTTATCTGATAAAGAATAGGGAGCAAATAAGAAATTAGTAGAAAAATATGTAAATGCTTATAAGATAGAACCACCCATATATGTGTGTGTGTGTGTGTGTGTGCGCGCGCACATATATGTGTGTGTGTATGTATATATAAACATTGCCATGTTTAGGGAATTACAATGTTGATATTTCGTGGGTATTTTATTCAACATCAGCTTTAAATATTATATCATTTGTGCATTTTATACCTATACTGATAATTTTCCAGTGATACTTGACCTGAAGGTATTAGCCTAATGGCTAATGTTTCCATCTGATTTTATGGTGCTCGACATGGACAGTACATGGGTGGAGAGCATACACTGAAGCATACCAGAGGAAAGTTAGTGCCTTGCTTGTGAAATGAAGTTAAGATTAAAATAATTTAAATCAGGAGACAAAAAAATATCTTTCCCAATAAAGTAGCACTTCCTTATAAGATGCTCTCTGACTTTTAATGTCCTATTTCTTTTGATGGATACATAGCATTCCATTTAATAGATACACTACATTTGTTTATCCATTACTTCATGGATATTGAGTAATTATTATATTTTGATAATTACTAATATAGTTACAAATAATGGCTCTGGAATTTCTGTATAAATGTTTGTGTGAACATACTCTTGAAATTTGGAAATATTTGGTTTATAGGTAACTCTACAAGTAACCATTTTATGGACTGAATTTATATCCTTACCAAGAGTCTTTTTTTTCCAATTTCTCCACATCTTCAGAAATACATGGTACATTCCCTCTTATTATCCACATGTAATATATATATGCATAAAATCATCACATACCTAAATATTCTAATAGCTATAAAGTAGGTTTGTTTGTATTTCAATAATGGCTATGACTTAAAGTATCTTTTTTTAAAGTGAAGAGAATTGAAAGTATCCTTTTTATAACCATGAGATATAAACTTACAAAGCTGTGCAGGATTTTCAGTCATGCAGTTGTACAACACCAGTCCCTCTTTGTATTCACACCAGTGTATATTTTCTATCACCAATACCTACAAGGGCTGGAGCGATAGCATAGCGGGTAGGGCGTTCACCTTACTAGTGGCCAACATGGCCGACCCGAGTTCGATTCCTCCGCCCCTCTCGGACAGCCCGGCAAGCTACCGAGAGTATCTCGCCTGCACAGCAGAGCCTGGCAAGCTCTCCGTGATGTATTCGATATGCCAGACACAGTAACAACAAAGTCTCCAATGGAGACGTTACTGGGCCCACTCGAGCAAATCGATGATCAACGGGAGGGCCTTTACCTTTTTACCTTTACTACCTACAAAAATGTACCCAGTTTTCCTTCTACCAACTCCCATTCTGTGTCTATGGCATTCTATGGGAGATGCTTTCTGTCTCTCTCTCTCTCTCTCTCTTTCTGTGTCTCTCTCTCTCACTTTCCCTTTCTCCTTCTCTCCCCTACCTCCTCAAAAAGCCAATAATATAAATAATAGTAAATATACATGTCAAAACACATAGCATTGTTATGTTAATTTACTGTCTTCCAATCCACAAACACTTTTTTTTAGTGCATGTGTTTGTTAGTGATAAATGATAATCTCTTAATTATTCAAAAAAATTATTATAATTCTAACCAAGTTTTAACATTAGACCATAATATTGGTTCATCTATTGGTGATATTTCTTTTCTGTATAGGTATCATCATGTAGCATAGCCAATATTATATGAACACTGATTTCTATTCAAATTATAACTCTTTTCTTCTGCCTTAAATCAGATAAGAAAGAGGAATCGTGAAACTAAACTACATGTATTCTTTTATTCTTTTCAGTTGCCTTTTATTTCATTTCTTTAGTTAGAATCATGTCTTGTTCCTTTAACTTCAGCCTGAAATAATCTCATAGACTTTTTGTGTTGTTATTTTAGTTTTAGATATAGATATCTCAGGTTTTGTTTATATTGAAACACTTTTACTCCTTATTTTTACCTCTAGCAGTTTTGATCCACAGAGAATTCTTAATCTGAAGTTATTTCATTTCAGTAATTCTAAGGTCAGCTTACTTAAACATTTTATGGCTTTGATTTAATATTATTAAGAAAATGAGACTGAGCATGAGTATCTTTTGAGTATCTTATGCAGGACTATAAATCTATACATACACATATACACAGATATTGAAATTATACAATTACCATCAGGCTATAGATTAGAAACTCAAAAGTAAATAATTAATTATATAAAGAGACTATGACATGCTATTTAATTTATAAAACATATTAAAAGAAAAAATAAAGATTGAAAATAAACAGTAGCCAAAGGGATATGGAAACTGTAAGCTCAAGAGAACAGAATGATGTACATTAAATCAGAATTTCAATAACAAAAACCAATGAAGATATAATATTTAAAAAATAATTAAAGAAGTAATTGGCTGAACTATTGGGAAATACTAATTCTCAGAGCTATGTTCTCAAAAAATCAACAAATATGATACTAATGATTGCAATCCAAGACAGAATAAATAAAATAAATTCTTATGATAACACAGCATAATTAAACCACAGAATACTAAAGACAGAGAAGTTATATGTGAAGCACAAGAAAATATACACAAATTCTCATAGTATAGCTATACAAATTTGATATCTGATGACTTCATACCAACAATCAAGCCAAAACTGGTGAAAAGAATAGAACAGATGGTTTAGTTATTCCTCTGAATTTCCTTTGTAAAGAATAAAACCAGAAATAAACAAAAATGATATCACAGTAACAAGTCTCACAATGTTACTAGGCCCGCTTGAGTAAATCGAAGAACAACGTTTGTCGATTTACTCAAGCGGGCCCATTAATGTCTCCATTTTGACAATTGTTACTGTGTTTGGCATACTGAATACGTTACAGGTAGCTTGCCAGGCTTTGCCGTGCAGGCAAAGTATTCTTGGTAGCTTGCCAGGCTCTCCGAGAGGGGTGGAGGAATCGAACTCGGGTGGGCCACGTTGGCTACATGCAAGGAAAACACCCTACCTGCTGTGCTATCACTCCAGCCCATGACAGTGACAGTGATATCAAATATTGTAAAATTATAGCACAATATTTTACCTCCATTTATGGTGTATAGTAGTATTTATTACTACAAATTTGAAGAAAATCATACTTGTAAATAGATATAGCCAGATTAATTATGTTAGATTAAGGCTGTAGGAATTTCTTCTATGGGGCATAAGGCAGTTGCTCCTTTCTACAAAAATAAAATAGTGCAGACACTAGTAATATAAATAGTGCTATAGCTTAAAGGAATATTACAGTAAAAGTAATCACGATGCTTTTAAAATAGAAAATCCTTAAGTAAAAGTCAAAAACTGTAACTGCTGCATTAGAATCACTTAACATATGCATATACATATAAATAAAAACTCCCTTGCAATTTTTTATTATTTCATTGTTCATTTATAACAGAAAGTCCATAGAACATGTTCCTCGACAAATTACTTTATATTCTAGATTTTTTCAATTAACCCAGTTCATCAGAATATACTTATCAGAATATCTTATTTCTGAAAATAACAAGTTTATTTTGTCTATTTTTGGACAATATATAAAAGGAACTATATGCTAAGCATTTATTTGTGTTTGTCTTTTATTGCTTAACATTATATTTCACCCATTGTTTCACGAAGCAGAAATCTGTACATGTTTAACATTACAGACTATTTATTCTATAAATAAAGCACTGTCTGTAGCACTGTCCTCCCGTTGATCATTGATTTGCTCAAGCAGGCACCAGTAACGTCTTCATTGTGAGACTTGTTACTGTTTTTGGCATATCAAATACACCACGAGGAGCTTGCCAGGCTCTGCCATGTGGGCAGGATACTATTGGTAGCTTGCTGGCCTCTCCTAGAAGGACGGAGAAACAGAACCCCCAAAACATTAATATGTTATCTCAGTGCTCTGCAGTTTTAGATGTCTGAAATAGATCTAGCTAAAATCTAATTGAAATATCAATGAGCTTGAGACCACAATTCCTTTTGTAGTTTCCTGGGGAAATTTATTTGCTTATCTTTTTTACCTTCCAAAGTCCCTTAGCATTCTTAGCTTGAAAGTCTTCATGTTCTAAGCTAATCAAGTTAAAGTCACTATTTCACAGAATACTCTCATTCTTCTGTTCTTTTTCTTTCTCAAATTACATGGATATTATTGGTTGAGGGAAATGGATCTTTACTTTCCATAACAAAATTATTGACAGGGCTGTCAAGATACTTCATCAGTAATGGTTAGTTCTTTGTCTTTCCACTCAATAATAAGAATTCAAAAGTACAAGTATTCAATGTGAGCCATTATATCCACTACAAATATATGCCAATTAAAGTACATAGGAGAACTTCGATCACATGGGCTTGGATGAATTTAGGAAGACAGAGAATATTGGTTTACTCTTATCAATATCAATATACTTATTCAAATACAAGTTGTCAGGCAGCATATGAAAACATACAATGTAGGCAGGAGGGTTTCTAAAATGTTGAAGTTTTGTTAATGCATGCAAAAACATAGCAGTTTCATTGGCATATTCTAAGAAGTACTATATCAAATACTATAACTGATATGACTGAATTCTTTTATATTTAATGAACAGATCAGCAAATTTTGTAGGAAAATGTTGGGGCACTGAAGAATCCTCCCCTAGCCCCTGTTCCCTTATTCAGGTTCTTCTTGGGTTGAAAAAAGAATATAAACATCTAAGCATCACTAGATGGTTAACAATGGAAACTCAATTAGTGTAGAAGTCATTGAGAATTATTTTAACTTTGAATTTTAATTTTTCTTAATTTCTTTAAAACTTTATTTATTTATTTAATTGTGCTTTTGGGGTCACACTCAGTGATACTCAGGGCTTACTCCTGCCTAAACACTCAGGAATTTTACTCCTGGCAATGCTTGGAGGACCACATGGGATGCCAGGGATTGAACCCGGATTGGCCATGTGCAATGCAAATGCCCTACCCACTGTATTATTGCTTAGTACCCTGTAATGAGAATCTGCATGATTAAAAGTTTTTAAGTAAAATGTTATGAATCAGTGGCACATATTGCATGCTAAAAGACCCAAACATCAAATAGAAGGGAAGCACTTCTATAATAAATAGGCAAAGTAGTCATTTGCAAAATCTATCTGAAGTATGTACTGCTTTAAGGCAGTAAACTCATAGGAAACTATTCTTGGATAAAGCCATACACTCTAAGGAATCTTCATATGGTATCTCATAACTGAATGTGGAGGTCTTGAACATTTTGGTTAACAGTAAAAAGTTTCCGAATGCTGGGGATATGGTTACACGAGCAGATCAATATATACCTGTGAGGTGAGTGCATCAGCAGCCTGATGGCACCGTCAGGCTTTCAGATACCCCAAAATTGCTGCTGCTCCTTTGGCCAGACCCAAAAAACTTGGGGCAAAGTTTACCAAGAAAGTAAACAGCCAAAAGTTAGGTATGTGGGAGACACACCAACAAACCACCTGCAGGTCAGCTATATAATTGGAGGCATGGCCTCTCTGGTTACTGATCGAACTGCTTAACAGCCATGATCCCAGAGACTCAGAAACCAATCTCGGGACCCAAAGGCTATTGGCAGAAATGCATCCTGTTCCTGCAGTAGGTCACTGGCGCTGGCCACTCCAGATGGGAATAGGTTTTGTGCTTTGGCCTGTACCTCCTGGCAGCCCAGTGAACGCCATCCTCCAGAGGCCACTGGACAGTCAGGTTTGGGCCTGTAGTGACGAGATACACAGGGCCTCACCAGATGGGTGTGGAACTGACCCTTTCCTCCCCACCACTATGAGACCCCGGGTTGCCGCCTACAAACGGCCTCTCTGGCTCCTGATCAAGCTGATTAATGGTCATGATCCCAGAGTCTCAGAAACAAATCTCGAAACCCTGCGGCTTTTGGCAGAAATGCATCTGGACTGCATACAAGGTGGTCACTGCCTCAGAGCTTATAGGAAAGCCAGGTATGAGCAGGCGATTACCGGGCAACTGCAGTCTCATGGGAAGGGGGACGGTACCGGCTCATCCTTCATGCCCTACCGAGGTCAGGAGTTGCCTCCCACAAGTGGCTCTCTGGCATGGCCATGGTCCCAGAGGCAAAAGGACTTAATCCAGAGCTCGGCAGCTTGCGGCAGAAAAGCAAATGGACCATGTGTTAAACTACGGCACCATGCCTCCCCGGGAGAGAAAGGGTGTTGGCTCTCTTCCACCTTTTTCCCCCCTGGCAGCAAGGTGGCCGCTGCCTCAGAGCTTATTGGAAAGCCAAGTATGAGCTAGCGGTGACAGAGCAACTGCAGCCTCATGGGAATGGGGACAGTATCAGCTCGTCCTTCATACCCTACCAAGGACACGAGTTGCCCCCCACAAGAGGACCTCCAGCATGGCTATGGCTCCAGAGGCAAAAGGACTTAATCCAAAGCCCGGCAGCTTGCGGCAGGAAAGTGAAAGGACCATGTGTTAAACCACGGTGCCATGCCTCCCCGGGAGGGAAAGGGTGTTGCTCCCTTCTACCTTTTTCCCTCCTGGCAACAAGGTGGCCGCTGCCTCAGAGCTTATTGGAAAGCCAGGTATGAGCTGGTGGTGATGAGGCATCTGCAGTCTCATGGTAAGGGGGGTGGTACCAGCTCATCCTTTACACCCTACAGAGGTCACGAGTTGCCCCCCATGAGTGGCGTTCTGGCATAGCCATAACACCAGATGCACAGAAACCAATCTCATAATTATCTGGCTCTTTGCATAAATCCAAAATTGCAGCCACGTGGCATTATATGATTCTCATAACCAGCTATAGAAAACAAAGTATTTCATAATGCCTTCTCAGCAATTCTATTGTGGGGGGGGGGGGATTCTAAACAATAATGGTGCATCTTTTGTCGAAATAATGAATGTAATCAATGTAGAGAAGAGTTAAGTAGAAATATGGCTCACAGTCATTGGGAGGGGTGGAAGGGAGTTATATTGGGGTTCTTGGTGGTGAAAAAAAATGAGTACTGATGAAGGAAAAGGTGTTTTATCATTGTATAACTGGGACAAACCCGAAATCTTAGTAACTTTTCCCACAGTAATTCAATAAATAAATATAAGAAGAAAAATTAAATAAATCACTGTCACTGTCCTGTCACCGTCCTCCCATTGTTCATCGATTTTGCTCGAGCGGGCCCAGTAACAACTCCATTGGAGACTTTGTTGTTACTGTGTTTGGCATATCGAATACATCACAGGTAACTTGCCAGGCTCTCCAAGAGGGGTGGAGGAATCAAACTCGGGTTCGCCATGTTGGCTGCATGCAAGGCAAACGCCCTACCACTGTGCTATCACATTTTATTTACTTTATTGAATTTAAATTAAATAAATAAAATTATGGAAAAAAAGTTTCCGAATACACAATGACCGATAATTTAAAATCAAGTACATAATGTATCTTAAAATGCTTCTGGCAATTCTCACCTATATTGTTTGTCAGAAAAAAAAGGGGTCACAATTTGAATACAAATTTAAGAAATTTAGCTCTAAGTAACGATTACAGATTTTCCAAATGCCCAGAGGGTTATGCTTTGTTCACCACAACAAATTGACAATCATTGAAAAACAATTTCTACTCTAGACATTTCTAAGGAGATGCCATAAAAGTACTTGGAACAGTTTTTCTTAAATTATTTGACTAAGGAAACTTTTGTTTATAGGTGTTTTTATTTCAATGAAAATCATAAGATCTTTAAGGAAGTACTCTTTAGAGTGGCATTTTGAGAACTATTGAATGATAATTGGCTGTTCATAATACAAGAAAAATATATGTAAAATGAATAATCTCTTCAGGTTATTTCAACAGCTGTGAGCAAGTGCAATGTAATGGAAGAAAGAGAGAGGTTCTAAAATGTTAAAGTCTCTAGGGTTTTATTTTAATTTATACTAAAAAATATAACTTTTAGACAAAGAGATTGTTACTTAAATCAGTGTTTTTTTGGAAATGGTTTTGTCTTTCACTTGACTTAGTAACAGTTCTGGTTAATCTAGTTTATTGATAATGAATGTATTTTTAAAAACCATTTCCTTAATTTTGAATTCTCAGCAGCATACATTAGGATTATCACATATCATAAGGTTTCCTTTATCTGTATCTTGGTCATAAAATATGCACTTTCTAACACTTAAAAGTAGTTATATACTTTGTTATTTTGAGTTAATGAACCTTTCCTCAACATTGACTTAATTTGCATATGTTCATTGTGATTTATTATTTAGCCTCCAGAAACACATGCACAATTGAGGCAGAGAGCAAATTCAAGTGGCATCAACTGAAAATTTCAATTCATCTTGTAAGTTTGTATTTCCTCTTAATGATTAGTAAGGTGAAGAAAATATGAACTCTTTTGATCTTCTTTTGACATCTGTTTGTCAAGTATTGATAGGGCAAAGCTGTGCATAAGATAAAGCATTTTTTTCATATTGTGGATATAGTAATTACTAATATACATTCTCCACAGTGGAGTGTGTTAAATGCTCTAGGGTGTGATAGATGAGTGAACAGAGAATTTTATCACAGCGGGTAGGGTGCTTGCCTTGCATGCAGCCGACCCGGGTTCGGTTCCTCTGTCCCTCTCGAAGAGCCCGGCAAGCTACCAAGAGTATACTGCCCACATGGCAGAGCTTGGCAAGCTCCCGGTGGCATATTCAATATGCCAAAAACAGTTACAACAAGTCTCACATGGAGACATTTCTGGTGCCTGCTTGAACAAATCAATGAACAATGGGAGGACAGTGCTACAGAGCAACACAAAATAATTAAAAGTTGTTACAAAGTAATTCACACATTCATTGTGTGACACCTTATTATGACATCTTATTATCTAATTCCTGCTTTGGACAAACTGGAAGGCTACCGAATGTAGCCTGCCCACATGGCAGAGTCTGGCAAACTCCCTGTGGTGTAACCCAATATGCCAAATACCAGTAACAATGACGGGTCTCATTTCTCCTAAGGAGCCTTGAATATAATCTCAGGGCTAGGATGAAAGAGACGTTACTGGGGCCTGCTCGAGGCAATCGACGAATAACAATCAACAAAGTCATTAGAAGAGTTTACTATGTTGTACATTGGGATGTTTTAGATTATGGTTTCTTGAAGGAAGTGTTACTGAATAGAGCACAGTGACTTTGGTTCTGACCAATAGCAAAGTTTTAAGTTTGGGGAAGAATTAAAATAAACCATGAGTTGATAAATGGAAAATACAGAAAAAATACTGTCAGTGTTTCTGGTGGAGGAATTGGTTTTGACACAAAGTATGACTGAAATCCAACCATGAATAGCTTTCTAACTGTGTATCTTGTGGTGGTTCAATTAAAATAATAATAATAATAATAATAATAATAATAAGAAGAAGAAGAAGAAGAAGAAGAAGAAATGTTCTAGAAGGACAGTGTCATGTTTTTCTTAACAAGAGGTATAAGAAGCATAAAAGTTTAAGGAAAGGGCTATAAAATCCACTTTAATCCCATTCCTGATATACACTGTATCAGTTAACATGGCTAACAAAATGTACAAGCACAGTTATGGTTATGGTCTTTAATACTCTTGATTATAGAACTCCTGAATGCAAAGTCAGGTGTAAGCCTGAACACTGCTAGGTTCACTGCACCCTCAAAAAAAATCAGAAACTATTGCTTAAAACACAACAACCTTCTGCTATCATCAAACTACTGAAACTGTTCTTGTCATATCATTAAAAAAAAGCTAAGTAACCAAATCCAATATTCAATTATTACATGTCTCTGTACTTGGCAATTATTATTTTTACCAGCTTCTTCACTAAGTTTCTCAGATACCTCTGATATATATATGTATACATACATATGTATATGTATATATATAAATCTTATTAGACATAGTCTCCTTTTAAAAATTATTTAGTAATTATCAAATCACCATGAGACAGCAGATTACAAAGTTGTTCATGATTGGGTTTCAGTCATACAGTGTTCCAACACCCACCAGTGTACATTTTACGGCAAAATGTCTACAGTTTCACTACCCCCAACTCTTTCCCTCCCAGCCTGCCTCTATGGTAGGTACTTTCTGTCTGTCCTCTCTGTATGTCTGTATCTCTCTATCTCTCTCTCTCCATCTCCCATTCCTTTTCCCTCCATCCCTCTCAATCTCTCTCTCCTCACTTTCTCCTCTTGGACATTGTGGTTTGCAATACAGATACTAAAAGGTTATCGTGTATATCCCTTTACCTACATGCAATACTTAATTCTTATCCAGCATGATTATTTCCAACTATTATTGTCACATTGGTCCCTTCTCTTCCTTAGCTCCCTTTCACCCCCCCCCCCCCCCAACACACACACTTGTTGTAGATTCCAACCATTGACTAGTCCTCCTGGCCTCTATTTTCCCTGGCTTTAAATATTAGTCATACTATTTTTCTTTCATGTAACACAAAGGAATGCAATCATTCTGTATCTTTCCCTCTCCTTCTGACTCATTTCATTCTCAGGGTACTTTCCATATCTATTCCTTTGTAGACAAATTTCATGACTTAATTTTTCCTAACAGCAGCATAGTATTCCATTATGTAGATGTGCCATAGTTCCTTTACCCATTTGCCTATTCTTGGGAACTAAAGTTGTTTCCATATTCTGGCTATTGTGAATAGTGCTGAAATAAAATTGCAGATGGTGTTTCTGCTGTGTTTCTAGTCACCCGGATTATATTTCCAGTGGCATTTCTGGCTCAAATGAGAGCTCAATTTCTAGTTTTTTGAGAAATGTACATATAATTTTCAAAAAAGATTAGACCAGTGAGTATTCCCACCAGCAATGAAGCATAGTCCCTTTTTCTCTTTATTTGAGCCAGCACTGGTTGTTTCTGTTCTTTTGGATATGTGCCAGTCTCTTTGCTGTGAATGATATCTCTCTGCTATTTTGTTTTGCATCTCCCAGGGTTAGTGACAAAGAGCATTTATTTTTATGTGCCTTTTGTGTTTCATTTTTAAGAACTTTTTAAATTTCTTCTCCCCATTTTTTATGTGGTTGGATGTCTTTTTTTCTTGTAAAGTTCTATCAGTGACTTGTATATCTTTGCTATTAATCCCTTATCAGATGGGTACTGGGTGAGTTGCTTTTTCCACTCCATGGACTGTCTTTGTATCTTGATTCCTGTTTCTTTTTAAGTGTAGGAGCTTCTTAGTTTAATGTATTCTCGTTTGTTAATCTTTGTTTCCCATGCTTGGTCAGTGATGTTTTATCTTTGAAGGTACCTTTAGCTTCAGTGTCATGAAAGGTTTTGTCTATGTTTTCTTCAATAAATTCATTGAAGAAATTTCTTGAAATTTTATGAATCCAGATCTAATTTTGAGGTTTATAATTTATTTTGATCTGACTTTTGTGCATGGCATTAGACAGAGGTCTAAGTTGAGTTTTATACATGTAGCTATCCGTCCCAACACCCTTCTTAAAGATGCTTTCTTTGCTGCAGTTTTTATTTCTTGCTCCCTTTTCAAAGCTTAAATGATCATATATTAGAGGGTATGTATCAAGATATTCAACTCTACTCCATTAGTCTTTGCGTCTTTCTTTATTCTGATACCATGCTGATACTGCTACAGTTTTAGCTTGGAAATGTGATGCCATCCATCTTTTTTCCCAAGGATTGTTTTAGCTATTCTTGGATGTTTATGGTCCATATGCATTTCAGGAGAGTTTGCTCAAATTCTTTGAAAAATGTCATGAGAATTCCTATGGAAACCACATTAAATCTATATAATGCTTTGGGTAGTGCTGCCATTTTGACAATGTTAATTCTTTCAATACACAAGTGAAGATTGTGTCTCCATTTTTTTTATGTTCTTCTGGTTTCTTCAAAATGAAGTAGCATTTTGTAGTTTTCTTTGTACTGGTCCTTTACAAACTTGGTTCCAAGGTACTTGATTTTCTGAGACACAATTATGATTTTTTAAAAAATATCCTTTCTTCTCTTTTATTATTTTAATTCAAAAAAATCCATGGACTGGGGCTGGAGTGATAGCACAGCGGTGAGGGCATTTGCCTTGCACGCGGCTGACCTGGATTCGATTCCCAGCATCCCATATGGTCCCCTGAGCACCACCAGGGGTAATTCCTGAGTGCAAAGCCAGGAGTAACCCCTGAGCATTGCTGAGTGTGACCCTCCCAAAAAAATCCGTGGACTTTGGGGTATTGATTTTTTTAATCAGCCACTCTACTATATGAATCTGTTGTTTCTAGGAAATTTTTGATACAGTCTCAATCTCCCTTTGAAGTTCCTAATCTTCTTGAACAATTAACAATGACTGCATGAAGACCCAATCTCTTCCACTATTCAGTCTATATAATTTTATATAGTGACATAATTTAAAATTCTATCTAGCTTGTCAGTTGTACATTTCTAGTTCACAATACGTTCTTAAGTTTTAGTTGTTTGTAACTGCAACTGGCTATCACCACAAAATTCAAATAAATACTTCAAGCTAAATGCTCAAAATATAATGGCCCTGAACACCTCATCATTCCAAACTAGCTAAACCATCCTTGTATTCTATACCGTAGTAAACATCCACTCCATCCTTATAGAAATATTTTATTGTTCTCTTTTGCTCATACCCAAATAAAATCTGTCAGAGATTCTATTGGATTGACCTTCAATATTTATGTAGAGCTAACCACTTCTTAAGTCATTTTAATTGCTATCTTTTGGTCTAATTTATTATCCTTTCTTATATGGACTACTGAAACAATCTCCAAATTAGTACCCCTCCATCACCAGCCGCAAACTGTCATTTAAACAGGCAGGTCAAAATTTCTGCACAAACTTGTATTGATTCAATTTTATTTAGAGTGAAAGCCAGAGATTTAGTAATAGCCTTCAAAGTTCCGCATGATCTCTCTACCCATATTTTATTGCTTCTATGATGTCATCTACAATCAAACATCCCTTACTTCATCACCAGTCAGCTATTCAACAGAACCACCCTGCTGTGTTCTAATACCTCAGGCATATTCCCAGGAGTCAGAAGACCTTTGTTAACACATTTTCTTGATAGGAAAACTACAATATTATTCATTTCTCCTTGACTTTTTAAAGTCTTTACAAATAACTCTAATCTCAGTATAATAAAGCAACACATTTTAATCTATTCTTTTTTCTACTCCATTTTCCTTCAGATTTCTAGATATTTTTTCTCTATTGACTTGTTTTGCCCTCAGAAATAGTCATCAATATTTCTGTATATTTCTTCTATTAGAATTATTTCTATCACCTAACTACTAAGTTCTATAGTTTTGCATCTTTATTTTCTCCCGTGATGAACAGCATTTATATCTAATATAAGCAGTATTTAATTATTATTATTTAACTTAATACTGAACAAGGAATTATGTAGAAAAATAATAGAATTTGTATTAAATACTAATAATAAGTTGTTAAACACTTTATTTGTCAACTCACATTGTATTTCCTAGTATAAAGCTAATTTATTTTTTTACCCGAAAACACATGAAAATTAAGCTAGCATTTGTTGAGCAAGCATTATAGACCCAGCTTTTCACAAATCCTTTTGGATCCTAGCTTAAGAACACCAATTGGCATAGCTGATAATTTCTTGGCATTTACCTTTTCATTTACAAATAGAAGTATTCAATTTAACTAAATTTATTAGAGAATAATCTCTTTACATACTTTATAAAACCAAAAGCAGGTTACTGCCTCTTTAATATCACAACCACATACAATATGAATGGAATTACAGGAGACCACTTACCATTCAATTACAAGGCCCCTATTGCTTGCTCTTTGAAGCAACACTATGCCGTTTAAAATGCTCTATTTAGTTAAGGAACATAATTTCTTTAAAAAGGTTTTAAAAAACACACACAGTATCTATCTTCTCAGAAGGCAATGCCTTGTATACAAAAGCAATTATAAACAAAATGATTACATTCCTACAACTGAAAGCCAAGCAGCTTGCTTGGAAGAGTTCATCAAGAAGTCTATTTACATAGGCTGCAGAGAAGTGACAGCACCAGCGTATTCAAAATTAAGTTTAATGTCTGTTTTCCATCCTTTAACACATTCGCATCTCCAATAAATTCGCAAATTTGTGCTCCAAGTTTCCAGCGAGTAGGCATAGCATGACACAGTTTGAGGAGGTCCGGCCAGACCCAGGTGTTTTCAGGCTGTTTATGAGGCCGTTCTTCAAACTTGAAAAAGATCAAACTGACCTTTGTAACACATTGTGTGTGCAAATTGGTTTCTTGTTCAAGCTTACTGTAGCCAACTGTGGCAAAGATGCCTGCTAAATTGTCTCTAATAAGACAGCTTAAGCCTATTGCCACATGGGTATACCTGAACTAGCTTTACAAGCTCTCCGAGGATGCTGCACAAAGAATCCAGGAGTCTGCGGGCCGTCGAGATACAACCCCAGGAAACGTCAAAGGCAGATTGCAGCCTCATGTCACGAAGATAACTAGAGAAGTGGAATCCGTATGCGTCATATCAAAGGATGCCGTGATATGATGGTTATGCGCTGAGGAGAGAGACACGAACCAGAATCCCTGGGGTTTTCTCTTTCCTGTGAGTTTTTGCCTCTTCAGTATTCTCCCAGGCACAAAGGCTTGGTTTGTGAGTCTGCATCATAACACTCACTCTGGCGTCTTAGCCGGGGGACATCTCCCGCAAAAAGCATACTCAAAGACAAATGCTCAGACAGCCTCCGTCATTTGCCAAAACCAAAGATTCTTTTATTTTCCCTCCAGTTTCATAGTAAATTAAAGCAATGCTAATTAGGGAAAAAGTTACAGAATTGTGTGATCTTCAAGGAAGTGTTCCAAAACAGGGCCGGACAGACACACCAGTGTTTTGTTTTAATAACAGTGGAAAATTGGAGATTAAGGGGTGGTTTAAAGCTCTAGGCTGATGGTTTGTTGGCAATCTTTGTATATTTTCTTTCATTTTGCATCATTGTGCAGATTATTTATCTGTATGATTGAAAATTTCCCTAAGACACGAAGGTAACCACATCTACTCTATCTGAATGAGTAGGTAAATTCAGTGACTCCTGTCTGAAAAAAAATAAAAAAATTAAAAAAATGTCTGTAGCAGTTAGTCCTAAGAATAATTCATCTTATTCTCGTGACTATACAGATATATATGAAGGCTTGAGGTAATTGCAAGGTATTTTTCAAATATTTTAAGTAAAAGTGAAGTTCCCTCTAAAGACAGCAGTGACCCATAAATTTCTACCTCCCAAAGAAGCTACAAAATGCAAAATAAAAGAGTATTGTGTAAGGGAAAAGATTCTAATTTATATAATGAAAGGTAAAAATGTGTGTATAATACACAACCTTTGGAAACAATTTCCAAACATAATTTTGTATGCATAGTCAGTCTCAGTTTAGTACTGTAACCAATAATTTTGAATAGTTGAACAACCTCATTTGATAAACCATTCCTCTCTGTTCTGAAACATGTTCATATTTTTTCTTATAGTTTAGCTGATCTTTAGGCTAGCAGGCTTTAGAGCCTGCTATATGTTCTTCATTTTTTTTTCTTAATTCTTCCCAGAATTTGCCTTCAATGTCAAAATTCTTGGTTCCAAATTCTGGGTAAAGGTTTGTTCAGTTGGATAACTTTGAGAAAGTCCAGGTCTTGGATATTTTATCATATAATAAAGAAATTATCGAAGAGTTTTCACATCAACTCCAAATAGGATATGTTGTTATTCTGTGTTCATATGTACTTGCCTATGAAAATAGTGTAGATATTTAGGATTAGCTTTTGAAGGATTATACAGATTTATACTCAAATAGTGCAGAATCGTTGGATTATCTATTTCTGAGCATTAGAACTATGATACAGCAGGTATGGTGTTTACCTTGTGCATTGCTCACCAAGAGTTTGATCCCGGTTTCTCATATGGTTCCCTAAGCCTACTAAGAGTAACCCCAGAGCTCTGTCATGTGTGACCCTTTTATATACATATATGTGTGTGTGTATATATATATATATATATATTTCACATATGCTTCTTGTAACAAACCTGAATGTCATATAGTGGAGACATTATTGTTTTGTATTTTTTTAATTAGGGTGCGAAAACCTATCAAGCAAATTTCTGTTTGTATCTACTTTACTCTCAATTACATGGTCTCACAAAATAAAATTTCATACTCTTTAGGAATATGAACAAATAACATTTAGGATTTTTATTTGTCACTTTTAAAAAATGCAACAGATATTTTAGTATCTTGAAACACTATCAAGCACAATTTGTTGACTCTATATATAATAATGAAGGTTTATGTTTTTCTTCTTTTTTTCCCTTATGGTTAATTTTTTTTTTTTAGTTTTAGTTTTATTGAATCACCGTGAGATAGTTACAAGCTTTCATGTTTGGATTACAATCACACAATAATCAAACATCAATCCCTCCACCAGTGCACATTCCCCACTGTAGGATAACACTGTTTTGTCCTTCCTCAGGTAGCTTATGTTTATCAGGTCACACCCATCCCAGGGCACTGAACTTGTATTGTAAGTTAATATTGCCTTTCTCCTCTCCTTATGTCTTTTGAATAGCTTAACTTAAAGCAATGTCCTTTCTGTATGGGCACAGGAAGACAGTTAATATTATGCTTTGTAACTTGGGAGTTGATTGACTCCAAATAATATTTACTCCTGGGCATCTGCTTTCTTGACTCAGTTGCCCTTAGTTCCTTGCACCCCAAAAGCAGGGTCCCAACAAAAAACTGAATGGACCTAGGGCAAGCTGTGAGCTACCCTGGCATCAAAATGGGCCAGGCCAAAGTGCCACAATACTCAACTACAAATTGAGGACATGATCATGGACAAATGCTGTCATAATCCAAAAGTAACAATGAGACTATGACCCTCCTGGGGCTAGGAAGACTAACCTGGCCTGAGGACTGCAGAATGTATAATAAGATGTTTATATCTCTTACTGTGCTCACACAGAATGACATTGCTAGAAATATTAGAAGTAGATTTACTACAACTATTTTAAGTAGATTACTAGCTGAGGAAAGAACACACCCTTGTTAGGATCCCACTCTTGAGTGGATCTCCTAGTAATCTGGAGTAATCTCTTTAGATGAGATTTAATCTCTTGGAGGAGTGGTCTTACCTCTCATTGTTGATTTGTCAATATTCAACCCACCTTTGTGTCACCACCTTAGGTGACTGCTATATAAACTAAAACTGTAGGCTCGAGAGGGACAGATCCAGAGTCAGAGCAAGAGGGGCTCAAGCTGGAGAGAGAGAGAGAACAGCCGTCCTGATCCAGGCCACACACAGGGCTCAAGAGCACCAAACGCCGGTGGTGAGAAAGAGCCGTCTAGAGAGCCCGCAAACACACAAACTTCAGTGTGCATAGTTTTCACACCCCACCACCAACATCACCAGTATACCCCCCCCTTTCCTACCCCCCTCCAGCCTCCATGAGAGACAATATTCCCCATACTCTCTTCTCTCTCTACTTTTGGGAATTATGGTTTGCAATGCAGATACTAAAAGGTTATAATGTTTGGTCCATTATCTACTTTCAGCACACATCTCCCATCCTGATCGGTTCCTCAGGCCATCATTTTCTTAGTGATCCCTTCTTTATTCCAGATGCCTCCTCCCCTTTGCTCATGAGGTAGGCTTCCAGCTATGGAGCAATCTTCCTGTCCCATATATCTGCTATCTCTTTAGGTGTCAGCCTCATGTTATGTTGTTTTATACTCCACAAAGGTTTTTCAAAGTAGGCCACAACTACTCTTTAAAGAAGGCTGTGAATATTTATCATCAAAAAATTACAGAAGTTTGACATAAGTTTGTCTCATTTTATTATATTGAATCATTATGTCAATTCGAATTAGAGTAAGCTATGTCATTGCACCGAACATCCTCAAAATCTCAATTATAAACTTCAGTACTTCAGTGGCTTGTAAAATGTGTTCAATGGAGTCTCTACATTGCCGAATGTCTTTCCTAAGAAACTCATAATATCAATAGAGTTTCTGAGTAGAGTATGCCTAGGATCCCGTGAGCAAAATTAAAATATGGAAATTATACACTATCCCTCTAGCATTTCTGTCAAGATGTGGTATGTTTCTTTTTGTTAACAACTCATTAATCTAAACAAGTCATGTGATGAAGCTTGAATTTAAGAAAGTCATTTATATTCCACTTTCAGAGAAAGATTTAAAACATCATTGAAGATTTAGTATACCACAGTTATTAACTAAAATAAATTTGTATATTTAAAATGTTAAGAAATGCAACAGAAGTAACATTATTTTATATGATTAAAACATTAAGGCATTAAAATAATAGGAACAAAATTTAAACAACAGCTGACAGCAACCTAAAATCTGCTTCTACATAATAATTTGCGATCACTGGCCAGTTATTTAAAATAAACATTTTCAAATCACCAACTATTAACCTAAAACTAACAATAATCCAAGAAATTTATGTTTTAAATGACAAATCTCAATAAAGCTAGAAAGTTTTATGGAATTCTAATTTTCAACCAATTCTCTTATTTTCTTCACATATATTTGCAATTCTTGAAAACCAGTATTCTTAAAACTGCAATAGTTTCCTGAAAAAGCAGTGTAGCAGTTTTGCAGCCAAAGTATGGTGCAAAACATATTTGAAGGTTTTCATACGCACCAAGTCCGGAGAGGAGTCTTTATTTGACAAATATGGGAAGGTCCATGAATAGTTCTATTCTTAGAATCTATACTGATATAACTCAGTACATGTTCTCAACAAAGACTGAAATCAAGGTTATTTGTCAAAATATCTGTAATAGATCAACAAGACATCTACCTGAACAGCAATACAAACAGAAACTAGCAATAACTTGAATAACAATCCTAGAAGTATCTATTGAGGGAAATATGCCCATTGTTGTCTTTAAAAAAAACTTGAATGTATTTCTGGACATTCAGAAGATTCATACATATGAAGGGTCAACTGTATCTTTTCTAAATAAATTAATAGTCCCTAATCTTCCACATATGCCAGACTGTGATACTCTACATTACAGGAAGGTAAGGCTAAAGCAGAGTTAGTTGTAAACTAAGCAGTTAGTTGACTGCAATGTCCTCAGCAGGTTTCTATGAATGGGACATCTGTACTCAAAACAAAGCTATTCACTAAGATGGCTAAAAACAAATTGCAGTGATAATGCATGAGCAATAATACAGACAGTCTTAAACAACAAACAAAAATCTAAATATCAACAAAACAATCCATGAGGAGATGGAAGAAATCTGATTTTTCAGAAATGCCAAAAATATTAGCTATTTTTAATGAATATAAGAGCATATATAAACCTAAAAAGCATTGTATGCATATTGGAAAATAAGATTTAAAAGACTGTTTCGAAATATTAGGTATTAAACTTATTGATAAGTTTGAAAAAGAAATAAGGAAGGAAGGAAGGAAGGAAGGAAGGAAGGAAGGAAAGAAGAAAGAAAAGAAAGGTAACAACCTCATTTAATAGACCAAAACTGCACAAGAGAATAATAATCCCACAAAACAATAAAAATTAACAGACAAATTTATTTAAAAACTAAATTTAGGGGAGACTAAAATGATAAATTAAGTTAATTATTCACTAAAGAATCAAGGTAAAACTAACTTCAGATGAACAAGTCACATAACTTGACAATATGACATCTTAGGTTTTCCAGTAAAACAAGTTCAAAGAAGGAAGAGGAGTGTATAGAGTTCCAGAAAAATTTTGAAACCCAATAAGAATATCAACATATGAATACTGGAATTTCAGAAGGAGTGGTAAGATAAAAAGAGGAAGAAATAAAATTTTAAGAAAACATCCAAATTCTTTGAAATTAAGTGAAAAAATGCTAATCTTATCCACCATAGCTGACTAAAATTTCCCTCCCTCCCTCCCTCCCTCCCTCCCTCCCTCTCTTCCTTCCTTCCTTCCTTCCTTCCTTCCTTCCTTCCTTCCTTCCTTCCTTCCTTCCTTCCTCTCTTTTTCTTTCTTTCTTTCTTGTGAAGAAAGATTTTATTGAAACTTATTTTTAAAGAGATGAGGGGAAAGAAAAAGAAATATCATTTAAAAGAGAACACATGCTTCTCTAGAATAGAAAAAAGTGAGCAAAAAAATAAAAATTAGACAAGCAAGCGAGATGCATGTTTAAGTGAGAACACGGCTTGAAGAGCAAGCCACCTTTTCTTTATATAAACTAATGTCAGAACAATGAATTCTGTATAAGTAACTAAAATGCAATTCACACTTGGTGACAAAAAGAACTTATTTTCTTTATGGTGCAGTATTCTTAAGAACAAGGTATTTGCCAAGTAATTACCGTGGACTAGCATCTTGCTGAGGTGAGGATACATTATTGTAACAGAATGCCCAGGTTCTGGGGCATAGCCTATGAAACCTCTCAGGTATTCATTATCTCCACTCTCCTTCAACAAAGGAGCCTCTTGTGGTCTTTCCACACCTCTGCTGTTTTCCTTACGCTAGATACAAGATCCTTAACCTTCACTGAAACAGTGTGTGAAACTTGGGAGCAGTCTCCAGGCAGTGCAAAGTAAACAGTAGCAAAGTGTTTGACTTTCAGACCAAATGATTCTCCAAGAAAATACTTTTGGGCTTCAAGTAATTGGAAGGAAATAGCTCTGCTCCCTTTTCACTAACTGTAAAACACTGTGTAGATGAGATGGCATTAATCCCTTGTTACTTTAACACCTTGGAAGATGTAAGTTCAAGATATATGAAAACTGGCTATTGATGTAATTGCTTCAACTGATTGACCTACAAACTACCCACATACCTCTGGACTCAAATGAGAAAGAATCTAATTGAACTGACACACTATTTTGTTTGATTGATAAATGAATTACATATTTAAACTGTACTTATTTTGTTCATCTTAGAAGTTACACGCTCTTGCATAGTTAGTTCAAAATTAAATCAGCAAAATGTTGATTTATTTTCTATTCGAGGAGTCTTTATTTCCCAAGACATCCCCTTTTTAATTATTTCAAAGTCTTGTAAAAATTAAGTTTCTTTTTAATTCCTGTTTCTACTCACTCTTGCTGATGTAACTTTGTAATTATTCTTTTATACTTTTAAGTTTTTTTTTGAAAAGCTTTTACCATTACTTTCTAGTGCACTCATTAAATTAGGGAAAGTATAATTTCTGAATTTCAATGAAATTTATTTTGCAAGGAAAAATCTTAATGAAATTTTTCAAACATTCTCATCATCATTTTGCCTTACTTATGAAAAGTTAGATTTCTGTTACAAGATCTTGATTAATAACAACAAAATGGTTTACAGTCAGCAAATACAGGTAATTAATTCTTATCATGACTTTGCAAGTGTAGTAAATATCATTATCACTATCTTGAATCTCTTGTTGCATCCAATTTCACTGAACTATGCTGTGTAGCTAGAATATATGAATGATGTTTATAAGTTATACAAATTATATTACAATGTGATGCATATAATATGCTCTTCTTTGTATATAAAGCATTTTAAACTAATTATATTGAATGATATGTCAGGTTAATATTGAATTATGTCACTTTTAACTAATAGAATAGCCAAACACATTAAAATTTTGCAGATTGAGGCTATAGTGGAAGGACAAGTACAATGCTAGAGTGAAGCTAACAGTTTAGTGAAGAGGATGTTTGGTGAAGAGGATGTTGTGCTGGGAATTTCATGTAAGAAATCATACAAGACAATAATAGTTGGAAATGATCACTCTGGGCAAGAACTGAGTGTTGAAAGAATGTAATGAGATATACGTGATAATCTTTAAGTAACTGTGTTGCTAACCATAATGCCCAAAAGGAAGGAGGGAGAGACAGAAAGAGAGAGAGAGAGAGAGAGAGAGAGAGAGAGAGAGAGAGAGAGAGAGACAGACAGAGAGACAGAGAGACAGAGAGACAGAGAGAGAGAGAGACAGAGAAAGACAGAGTAAGAAAAGTTCCTGCCAAAGAGATGGAGTCGGGAGAGGGTAACTGGGTATATTGGTAGTAGAAAATATGCACTGGTGAAGGTGGTATTGGAACATTATATGCCTGATAAACCCAATCATGAAAAAAAGAAACCATCTAAATAAAAGCTTAATAATCCATAGTTATTAAAAGAAGATAAAATAAAACTTTGCAGATTAGAGAGCCTACAAAAATTTAAGGAAATTATTGAAAACCATTTGAAAACTACTGAAACTACTGAAAACATGGTAATCAATCAATCTCATTGCAAATATAAAAATACTGCCATGCATTCATACAAATTATATTCATTTTTAGAATTTTTTGAGTACATAGCACAGCGGTAGGGCGTTTGCCTTGCACGCAGCCAACATGGCCGACCCGAGTTCGATTCCTCCACCCCTCTCGGAGAGCCCGGCAAGCTACCGAGAGTATCTCGCCCACACAGCAGAGCCTGGCAAGCTCCTCGTGACGTATTTAATATGCCAAACACAGTAACAACAAAGTCTCCAATGGAGACGTTACTGGACCCACTCGAGCAAAACCATGATCAACGGGAGGGCCTTTACTTTACTTTACTTACTCTCATAATATTTGCAAAGCATATATTTTGTTGACTAATTTGTATTCATACTTAGAACCCAAAGTTTGTATTTTCTTTGCATCTTGATTACTATATACACTGATCACATATAAAATTGTATTTTTCTAACACAGTTAAAGGTAGCATTTCAATCTCATTTACCCTTATATTATTATTTATATTCTCAAAACATAGTACATAGTTGTATAGATTTGTAGAAGAATGTAAGAGAGACAACTTTTAAACCTATGTTACTATACCATAGCCATGCAAACAACCATCATTCTAAATCCTCTGGATCCATGCACACTTTCTCTGACAACCGCAATTCTGTGGTCTAAGTCCATGCACTTGTTTTTGTCAATGCTCTTCATTCCCATCCTTTACTTCTTTGGACACATATGAGTAAGATGATGGTGTTTCTATTCCCTTTTTATTTATTTTGCTTGACATGGAACCTCCAATAGTATGCATTCTTTTGAAAATGTATTTTTTCTTATGACCTAATAGAATTACATTATGTATAGATACCAATGATATACATATGCATAAAGAGACACATATTTTCATAATGATTCATCCATCATTGAACGTTTAGGTTGATTTTGTATATTAGCAATTGTAAAAAGTGATGCAACTAACATAGATGTGCATTTATGTTCACAGATTTTTTCTTTGTTGTGATCTTTGAATAGTTCTGAGAAGTTAAATTGATCAACAATGATTACACTTATTTTTAATATTTTGAATGGCCTTCACACTATTTTTCACATATCAATTACATCACCAACACTTGTCATTTCTAAACAGTTTTTAAGCCATTCTCACAGGTGTGAAGTGATATCTTCTTACCATTTATACTTGTTTCCTTTATAATAATTGAGAATGAGTATTCTTTGTCCCTATTAACCATCTGTGAGAATTCTTTGCTCAGTTTTTCTCTTATGCTCTTTGATTTCCTATCTTTAAAATACATATTAATTTTCCTCTTTTTTGGATGAGAGTGGTTACCAAACATTGTTCAGCAATGCCCAGGGGATCCACTAGTCAATCTTGGTCATTCTGTTAGTGGTTGACTCGAGGGAATGAGGATGCTTTGCTGCTGGAGCAAAGCAAATGGCTCTAGGGAAAACATGAATTCCGGGATGGCATTTAGCAATGGCGGCACTTTGGAGATCACGTGATTCCAGGAACTAAACTAGGATTGTGTCAATGCTAGGTATAGGTATTAAAAGCTGTACTAATCCCTGGCCTCTATTTTTCCTTCTTCTTATGTAGAACTTTTGTTTCACAAGATAACGATGCTTTTCTGTTTAGAATAGTAAGTTCCAACACAGCATGGGTATGGTGAAATCAGATTTATTTTTCTCACTTTAAATAAATAATGACACCATGAATGGTGTAAATATTTGCATTCCTTAAGACTAAAAAAAATTTTGCTTTAGTCACCATGATTTAGAATACACCACACTGTCCAGTGTCTTCCTATGTTGTATCAGCTTTAAGCCCCTGCCCCAAAATTACCCTGCTTCATGTCATCACTTTAGTAACCCCTATTATCTGAGTAATATTCTATTATGTATATATACCAAAGTTTCTTTATTCAGCCATCGGTTCTTGGAATCTTGGGTTGCTTTTCAGATTTTGGTGATTATTGATAGTGCTGAAAAAGTCTTTTAGAATTAGCAAGGTGTGTATAATTAAGTTTTACAGAAACATACAAAAACATACGTACAAAAACACAATGTTAAATGAAATTAGAACTATCAATTACATTTTTAAAGCAAAATTCCCTAGTCATAGCAGTGACAGTTTGCTTATGCCTCAGTTCAACTTGTTAAAGCATCAATTTCCATTGCAATTGTTTCTGTACATTCCAAGTTTATTGACCTTATTAATTTCTTGCATATTAAAATAGTTAACCTTATATTTATTAATAACTAAATTTATCTCTATATAAATGTGTCACTATTGCTTGAATAAGGAAAATGATAATACTCAGTTTACTTGTCTTAAATATATTTAATTAAAAATACTTGCTGGTTTAGATTCAGCAGATACTCAAAAGAGATTATTTCATGGCAAGATTAAATGAAGTTTTAATCTCCTTATATTTGTTTTGTATATAATTTTTGTCTTTAAAAATAAAAATATATAGGGTTGGAGTGATAGCACAGCAGGTAAGGCATTTGCCTTGCACATAGATGACCCGGGTTCGATTCCCAACATCCCATATGGTCCCCCGAAAACTTCCAGGAGTAACTCCTGAGTACATGAGCCAGAAGAAACACGTGTGCATCCCCAGGTGTGACTCAACAAGAAAAAAATATATAAATATATAAAAATATAATGACAACCACTTCACTTACCAAATGATGATTTCTCAATATTGGGAAATGGCATATTAGGATGAGAAATACTCTTCAATTTTAAAGCCTAGATTCATTTTTAAATCTATCATTTATTTTTAAGGGTATCAGAAAAATAATTTGACATTTTCAGGGACCAATATTTTTTTCACCTGTAATAAAAAGAGAGTTGAGCATTTTTATATTTATAAAAATGTTTCAGAACTAAGTGGTGCCCTAGAATCCAATGATTTTACAACAATCAAATATTTATTAATTCTATCTTGAAATAGCAAACAAGTAAGATAACTTATAGGAAATGTTTACTTAAATTTTATTTAAAAAATTAACAATTATAATAACTATACATAAAGCCCTCTGTGTGAGCCAGGAGCATTGTTCCAATCATTTAAAAGTATATCTCAAAGTATATTTGAGAAGTTGGAGTGATAGTACAGAGGATAGAGCCTTTGCTCTGCATGTGGACCACCTGGGTTTTATCCCTGGCATTCCATGTGGTTTTTCGAGCACTGTCAAGAGTAATTCATGCGTGCAGAGTCAGAAGTGGACCCTGAACTTTGCCAGGTATGACCCCAGAACAAAAAAAAAACAAAACAAAAACAAATTTAAAAGATTTTCTAAAGTATCTTCAATATTTAAAAAGTATATTTATAAACAGCATTAACCATTGCATTAAATAATGCAATGTGATTAACTTAAGGATAACTTTTGTATTTAAAAGATGGTTTGCCACCAAGTAAAGGGTGTTGGGAGGATCCTCCCAGGATGGGAGATGCATGCTGAAAGTAGACTATAGACTGAACATGATTGCCACTCAATGCCTCTTTTGCAAACCTCAGCACCCAAAAGGAGAGAGAGAACAAAAGGGAATGTCCTGCCACAGAGGCTGGATAGAATGGGGGCGATGGGAGGTGGGAGGGATACTGGGATCAGTAGTGGTGAAGAATGGGCACTGGTGGAGGGAAGGTTACTCGATCATTGTATAACTGAAATCCAAGCACCAAACCTTGTAAGTCTACAACTGTGCCTCATGGTGTTTCACTAATAAAAATTTTAAAAAATGTTAATGTGTAGAATAAAGAAGTTCAAAGAAATAAAAGATGATGTGCTACTAGAATTAATGGTCCAGAATAGATGCAGCGTTCTGCCTTTCTTATTATTTGTTGCTATATCATTTATTAAATGTGCAAGTGTCTCTGACACAATTTCCCCTATGCTGTTTTTAACAGATTCCACTCAAACTACATAAAGTAAGAAGGAAATTATTTCTAAAAAGAAAATCAATAAACCATTTTTAGATGGATGGGAGGAATATGCTGAAAAAAAATAACAGCAGAAACAACAAGATCAAGGAGTCAAAGCACTTTAAAATAAATGGCAGGTAAAAATCATCACCTTTACTTAATCCAGTTATGCCATAGAAATATAATGATGCTGTTCATGGATTGCTCTAAACTTACAAATTTAAAGATCATATGGCAATAATGGACTCATATTATTTTTTACTTTTGCTCAATTTTCTAACAATAAAAAAGTTGTAAAGATGAATTTATTGTATTTATTTTATCTTAATTAATATTAAGAATTTGCCTTAAAATACTTTTGTGAATGTAAACATACAAACCAATTATTTTATCTAAGATGAAAATCTAGATAACCAAATTCTTTTGATTCAAATTTTGTTTTTAATTAATAATCTTTTAAAAATAGCTAATATACAGTTAAATTATATTTCCATCACTTGATCGCTTGGTCACTTGAGTTACCGTTAATCGTAGATTTGCTCCAGAGGGCGCCATAACGTCTCCACTTGTCCCTGTCACGTGCTAGTGTAGCCCAATGGCGTCTGTTCATTCTAGGAACACGAAGAGCCTCAAACCAATAGTTCAGGATCTTGATGAAGAAGTCTGACCATCTGGTAGGTGGGCGGCCATGAGGTATTTTGACATACCATGGAATCCAGTTCGTAATGGCTCTAGTCCAGCGGTCGTCTCCAAATCTCATTATGTGTCCACCCCATCTGACTTTTGAGGCCTTGGCAAATGAGACAGCGTCCCTGATTCTTGATCATCAACAGAGGTCAGAACTCCAGATTCTTTCTCTCATTTGAGTGAAACGTGATATTCCAAGCATAGCTCTTTCGATTCCTCTTTGGGAGATCTGAATAGTGTTCTCATCCTTTTTTGCGTAGGGTCCAGGTCTCTGAGGCGTATTTAATGCAGGAAGAACAGTGGAATCAAAGAGATGTGCCTGGAGCCAGATGTTCTTTGTCCTCTTAGCTATTTCTTCGATGCTCTTGAAGGCGTTCCAAGCCACTCTCTTCCTCCTGATCAACTCAGGTGCCAGGTCATTTGTCATGTTGACTTCTTGAACCTAGGTACACATAACTGTTGCATTTGGAGATGGTCGTTGCATAGAGAGCGAATGGAGCATCAGTAACATGGCTGTTTCTCATAAACATTGTCTTTGTAATATTCAGCTGTATACCGACTTTTCCACACTCACAGTAGAAGTGGCCAGCATTTGTGCTACTTGGCTAATATTTGGTGTTATTAGAACGATGTCATCAGCAAAGTGGAGGTGGTGTTAGTGGCTGACTGTCTAACTTCACTCCTATTCCTTTCCATTCTAGTCGTTGCACGATGTTCTCGAGGGTGGCACTGAAGAGCTTCGGTGAAATGGTACCACCCTGCCGAACCCCTCTCTTGACATCAATGATTACTTCTTTGTAGAATGGTGAGATCCTGGTAGTGAATCCGCAATACAGCTCACGGAGGATCTTGATGTATTGGGCTTGAATGCCCTGATTGGCTAGGGCTTCAATGACCGCTTCCGTCTCAACAGAATCAAAGGCCTTCTTTAAATCAATGAACATTAGACAGAGTGGCATCTTGAACTCTGAGAAACCTCAATGAGCTTGGTTATCGAGTGGATATGCCGATCGTGCTGAATCCTTTGCAGAAACTGACTTGCTCGCATGGTTGTCTTTCATCTACTGTTCTGCCAATCCTATTCAGGATGACTCGAGTGAACAGCTAGTAGATGACAGACAATAGGCATATTTACATGTGATAGCTTTATCAGTATAACTTGTCCTTAGAAGAAAGAAATGTGAGAGATAAACTTTAATAATCACCTTCCTTAATTACATATTGATTAATGAAAAAAATTATACATATCTTAACTTAGTTTTCCACCTCAAATATCCCTTTACAGAATTTGACCATTGAGAAGGAAATTAAGCATTTTAATAGGAGCAATAAGGTTAAATTCTAAAAATCAAAGAAAGAAATGGCAATCTTACCTGAGGATCTATTATTTTAGTTCCAAGGTTAGAAATGGTAAGTTGGTGACTTGAGTTTATACAATATTTATTACATTTCAGTTTTGTGTGAGTATAATGATTCTGATTTAAAAAAATATATAGAACAAACACTTTAAATACAGAGAAACTTAACCATCACAAAATAAAAGAGATTATCCTGATTCAGAAAAATGTTGAGTTTTCTAGTTTGCAAAAACTTTTCATATAAATATATGTAGAACAATATAATAGGAGGTTATAATTCTTAAATTGATTTTATTTAAATCACTACCTGTAGTTTTAGGTTTTATTTTTACCCTCTGTATTAGTTTTCTTTTTTTTTCAGTTTTGGGGTCACATCTGACAGTCATTAGGGCTGACATCTGGCTCTGCACTCAGGGATCACCACTTCTGGTGTTTTGAGGCATCGAATGTGGTGCTAAGGATCAAACCAGTTCTGCTACTGCAAGGCAAGAGCCAAGGCAAGGCAAGTCAAGTCACCTCTGTATTCTTGCTCCATCCCCCTGAATTGCATTTCTAAGGATTTAGTAGACTTCTTAAGTTTAAAATTTTTATCATGACCATAGAAATTATATAAGAATGATATTACATGATCATATTCGCCTCTAAAATAAATAGGAAAATCTTAAATCAAACACAGAAAATCCCTTTCAAATAAATTAAAATTAATAGGTCACATCAGTCTCTGGGATATACTGACGTCAGAAATTTTTATAGGCCAATTTGTTCCCATCCTAAGATTTTTTAAAAAGTGCTAATATCATTGAACTTTTAAAATCAAATCACTCATATATGATTTCAATCCATTTACAAATGTCATTTTAAATTCATTTTTAGATTGCACTTAATTGAGAATAAAACTCAGACCATGACTATCACAAGGGGCACATTAATTTTAAAGTTCACTTACAGAAGATTTGTTTTTAATCACAGCAATTTTTCTTTTTCATCTCCATTTGTATTAAGGCTGGGCAGAAGGGCAAAAAGAAGTATTAAGTGTCTCTAACTTTTAATGATTGAGATAATGTGAACATCTAACTCACTTTCACTAATTATTTGAACTGATTATTAATTATCAGAAATATATCATTACATATCATCAATGGTATTTTCATTATTACAAATAAATAATGGGGTTATGTTCTAAAATGATCAGAACCCATGTCACAATTCTCTGTTCAATGCTCTTAATATTGGGGCAAAGGAAAAATCATTGAAAGATTGAGTAAATTGTGATGGTGCCATAAAATCAAATCCTTGATTTAATCACAATTTCACATTACCCATCCTATGCAGTGAAATCCATCAATACCTTATAAATTATGAAGGTGAAAATCACTGATCTCCCAGCTTGATGCCATATGTTATTTTACTCTTATTTCAAGTCACCAGACTTATCTTACACAACTTTCCATTAACATGTTGTCTATCTAAGAGTTGTTTCGGTTCTCATTTTATTCAAGCTCTTACTAAAGCAATTCAAATAACACAAAAGTATTTTTTACTTTTTTTGGATTCAAATACCTCTTCATGTTCACCCATCCACAATGTTCTTTTAACTTGAATAGCTATTTTGTCCACAATAATTTTAACTTTATTAAGATATCTTAAATAGGAACTGGACTGATAACACAGAGGGTAGAGCGTTTGCCTTGCACGCTGCTGACCTGGGTTTGATTTCCAACATCCCAGATTGTCCCCTGAGGACCACTAGTAGTAATTCCTGAGTGAAGAGCCAGGAGTAACCCCTGAGCTTCGTCAGGTGTGACCCAAAAAGGAGAAAAAAATAAGATATCTTAACTACGTAATCAGATTAGACTAGATTACATCCTTTTATATCAACAGCAAATCATAGCATGTCATAATTTTTTTGAATTTTTATAAGGTTTTCACAATATTTGATCACAATTAACATTCAAACACAAATCCCACCACTGTTACTCCTTCTCACCATCAAATTTGGTATGTTTCCATCCCAAGCCACAATCCCTGTCCCAAGGCACAATCAAAATAATATATTTGTATTGTCTGTTATGAAAAACTGTAGAAAATGCTACAAAAAGCATCCACAGAGAAGACAGTGTAAAAATTTTGTTCTATTTTATCAGGGGCCAGTAAGACATTCTTTACAATATCACTAACATGTTGTTAAAGGTTGAGTGATGTGAGCTTTTGTCACTATCACTGTCACTGTCCTCCCATTGTTCATGGATTTGCTCGAGCGGGCTCAGTAACTTCTCCATTGTGAGACTTCTTGTTACTGCTTTTGGCATATCAAATACATCACGGGTAACTTGCCAGGCTTTTGCCACGCAGGTAGGATACTCTCAGTAGCTTGCCGGGATCTCCAGGAGGGGCAGAGGAATCAAACCTGGGCCGAGCAGGTGGGCCGTATGCAAGGCAAATGTCCTACCCACTGTGCTATTGCTCCAGCCCATGAGCTTTCATAAATATCTAAAATTATTCACATATTCATATAACTATAATTATATATATATATATATATATTCCTCTACGATTTGTTGCTTACTATTTGAACACTATCTAACGTGGTATAGTACTTATAGGGAATTGAGAATTGGTAGGGAGTGTCTTATGATGTATCGTGCTCCGCATTTGAGGATGTGTGGTCCAGGAATATAGTCACTCATACATGAGGCTCGGCCTGAGGGTGTAGGAATGGCCTTGAATGTGGTGGCAATTGGGTTATGGAGATTTTTGGCTTCCAGGGCTGGGTCCCTTGAGAGCCCTCCCTGCTATCCTTCTGGGCACCCTGAGTGAAACACCCTGGTGCGGAGTTCAGTGGCATGGTTATGGCAGGCATCATCTTGCTCCCTTCCGGGAGAAAAAGTCATGTGATCAGGATGGTGTCCAGTGAGAAGATTATCTGGCACTGGCAGGAGGTAGCTTATTGGCGTGAACCCTGAGTGACTGGAGACTGGGGGGTAAACCGGCAGAAGATCTCTGCTCCCAAGTCCCGTTGAGCCCAGAGTCCAAGGTCACAAAGTTCCACATTACCTGCTTTGGTCAGACTTCATTCATGCACTCATGCACGAGCCTAAGTCAAAGCATGTGGAGGGTGGCCTTGAGCGTGACAGCAGTTGGATTCTGTAGGTTTCTCTGCTACCGGGGCTGGGTCCCTGGGATGGGGAGGGCTCTCACCAGCCTGCCTCTGAGGCACCCTGACTGAAACAGAGTCCAGTGGCAAGGCTATGATGGGCCATCACAATCTTCTTAAGAGAGAAATACATTTGGATTAAATATATTTATTATAAGTTCTCTGGAAATTATTTTTATGTAATTAGATGGGCTGAAATGATAGACCAGTGGGTAAGGTGTTTGCCTTGCACATGGCTGACTGGTCAACCTGGGTTCAATTCTTCCACCCCTCTCGGAGATCCCAGCGAGCTACTGAGAGCATCTCGCCTGCACGGCAAAACCTGGCAAGCTACCCGTGACGTATTCAATATGCCAAAAACAGTAACAACAAATCTCATAATTTGTTGTGAGACATTACTGGTATCCTCTCAAGCAAATCAATTAACAATGGGAGGACAATGCTACAGTGAAGATGAGTGTGTAACTTTCTGTTTCTGTTACAAAAACATCACTATAAATACAGTGACGTGAAAACATAAGTTTATTATTTAATGGTCTAGAAAGAAAATATTTCAGTCAATATAATAGCAAAATAGTCATATCAGGATTTAAGGGAGATTCTATTTATTTTATTTTTCATCTTTTGGGGACTTGGCATATAGACCAGTACTCTAACCAAAATGTATTCACAAGTCACAGTCATTAGAAGCTACAGTAAGTTTTTGGAGTAGATTATAATTGTTGATTCAACAAAATGAATGTATTTTGAAAGAAGTGATCAATTTGTATTTCATTGAAGTTAGTAAAAAAACTTTATTCATTCTTTCAACACTTTTTTTTACTGAATCTTCATGACAATCAGGCATTCTAGTAAATAACAAAACTCAAGAATCAATAAAGTGACAAGAGAATCTCAAAAGAAATGCATGGTAAGCTGATAATTATATAAAAATACAATATTTACCAAAAGGTACATAAAAATAATGTATACCTTTTAAAAATATTTTGTGCTGGTGAAACATACCTGTATATTTTTCTTACTCTAACTTAGAAGAAAAAATAATTAACAGTGAAAAATCTGAGTTAACTGGGCAAGTCAATCACAAGTATAGAGGAAAATTCCTCTATACTTCACTCTCCCTAGAGAAAATTTTATCTCAAGGAACTTCCATGATACAGAGTTTGTGTATTTCCATATCACCCTACAAGTTTAAGCTTATTATGTTAAACACAAAAATGTCTGTATCTTATTCTGATTTTTGAGTTTTATGGCACAAGATGATTTGTGTCTTCAGACCCCCCCCCTCCCCCTCCACTGCTATCACTGCTAAATTCATCACTATTTGGAAAACTGCTTTACGTGGGATACACTTTTTGCTGCTTTGTGAATGTGAAGATTCTCCATGTGTATTTACTTCTGAACTACTTGCTGATAAGTCGCTGAACTCTGAGAATTCAGCAGAGTCCTTGGACTTTAGACACTAAGCAAACAGATGAAAAGAAAAGTTGAGGAAACTCTATTATTTACTCTTAGAATCAAGCTTTTCTTCAAGTTTCTGCAATTGGCTTTCCTTCATTTAAAAATAAATCACTTTCTTAAAAAAAATAAGGAAAAATGTAAACATCATGACTGCACATTGCAGTGAGAGAAAGTATAGAGGATTCTCTACTGCAAATCAAAATGAAATACACACAAAATAAAATAAAAACATAGTAGTTTTTGTTCCTTGCACACACAAGCGTATAATTTTACATGTATTTTAGTGGCGGTTGAAAGATAAAAACAAAAACAGGAAGCTATAAACCTTAGTATACTATAAATTTTTAAAAAAAAATAAATCAAAATTAGCTTTAAGATGCCCACAGTCTCCTGTAAGCTGTGTGTTGAAAGAGATACTATCATTAATCTGGGAAAGATCAAATGCCATAGAAAGGAAAAGTTGTACTTCTCATCACTTTGGAAAATAAAATGGAAGTTTAAGGAAAACTTTAGAATCCAAATTGGGATTTTTTCCCAATAATTTTACAGTGGTAGAGAACAGGACTTGAATGTGAGAAGCCCTGAGTAGGACTCCAGCAGCACATGCCTAATCATCTCCGCCCCCACCCCCCAGCCTCCCTCTCCACAAACACACTTTCTGAAGTTGCTGCCCTGTGGCCAGTAGGCAGAGATGTGAATGGTCCCTGCAACAACAACAAACTTACCACTAAATGATAATTGACAGACTTCATACTACAGCTTCTTGTGCACTGCAAGAAGGTAATGGCTAGAATTACCTCACACCAACAAATGTCTTTATTTTTTTTTTTTTTTTAGTTAGTGAAACACCATGAGTACAGTTGTACACAAACAAATTGTTGTGCTTGAGTTTCAGTTATACAATGATCAAATACCAATCCCTCTGTCAGTGCCCATTCTCCACCCCCACCAAAACCAGTATCCCTCCCACCCACCCATCCCCCCATCCCACCCTGCCTCTGTGGCAGGGCACTCCCTTTTGTTCTCTCCTTTTGGGTGCTGTGGTTTGCAAGAGAGACATTGAGTGGCAATCATGTTTCGTCTATAGTCTACTTTCAGCATGCATCTCCCATCCTTGGCAGATCTTCTCAACACCCTTTATTTGGTGCTCCCTTCTCTATCTGAGCTGCCTTTACCTCTAGAGTGTGTGGCTGGGCTCCAAACCATAGAGTGAACCTTCTGGTATTTATGACAGCTATTCTTGGGGGTTACTCCCCTATTTTGTTACTTTTTGTTACTTTATGTTTGAGTGCCCGAAAACAGATGACTGGTTAAAGAAACTTTGGTACATCTACACAGTGGAGTACTATGTAGCTGTTAGGAAAAATGGAGTCATGAAATTTAGACACAAGTGGTACTACATGGAAAATATCATGCTAAAGGAAATGAGCTAGAGAGGGACAGACATAGAAAGATTGCATTCACCAATCAATGCCTTTAATGAAAAAGTGAGTTACAAAAGGAAATACAATGAACATTAAAGGAAAAAGATAAAAATGGAAATGAAAATTCAGATAGTTATATATATATATATATATAGAGAGAGAGAGAGAGAGAGAGAGAGAGAGAGAGAGAGAGAGAATGGGAAAAAATATTTCTTAGCAAATATTGGGGTCAGAATGATCATACAGCATTGACTGTGCTGGCCTTGCATGTGCAGACCCAGATTTGTGCCCAATACCACATTGGGCATCCTTACCTTTTTCCATGTCCTTGGGAAGTACTCACTGTACCTAAAGTGAAATCCATTTGTTGAAATATAGTCTGTGATATGAAAGGTGGCTGAGGTTATTTGG
The DNA here is from genome assembly GCF_029834395.1 of Sorex fumeus. Classification (NCBI taxonomy): domain Eukaryota; kingdom Metazoa; phylum Chordata; class Mammalia; order Eulipotyphla; family Soricidae; genus Sorex; species Sorex fumeus. The sequence continues at coordinate 12,603,026 of NW_026606155.1, forward strand.
ACTGAGTGAGTAAGTGAATGCAGCTAAGATCTCTTTATAACCTTAAATTTTGTCAGAACACAGAGATCTATACAGGACCCCACTTACATTATGACCACTGCATATAAACTTCATAAGTAAATTATTTTGCTGCCCCCTGGTCCATTGATAGTTTTTTCTCTCTTAGTTCTCTATATAGAGGGCACTTTTAAATTTTAATCAGGAGGTTCCTGAATTTATTAACAATAAATATGAATAAAAATATCTATCTGAATAATACTAAACAAAATTGCAGTCATGTATATCATGGACAACCTAGTCAACCAAATTGGATTCACTCCCATTTGAATTAACATTATGAAATTTATTAACTTAGGCATTCGCATTAACACAACAGAGGAGGGAAAAGTATGATTATCTCAGTAAATGATGAAGAATAATTTGATATAATTGAATCCATATTCATTATTTAGAAGAAGGCTGTGAATAAAAAGTAATTTCCTTTTTATGTGTGTGAATCAAAATCCTATACTCAATATTGCTGCTGTTTTTATTTTTAACCTTTTGTTTTGAAATATGTTCACTTACCAAAACCCATGGAGATATTAAATATATATTATTTAAACAATATTTAAATATCAAGGCATTACATCACTGTATGGCTGTATGACTGTCATCCCATTGTTCATTGATTTCCTCAAGTAGGCACGAGTAGTGTCTCTATTCATCCTAGCCCTGAGACTTTAGCCAGCGCCACGTTGGCGTCTCTTTCAGGGTCAGGGGAATGAGAAACATCATTGTTACTGAGCATTGGCATATCGAATATGCCACAGAGACCTTGCCAGACTCTGCCGTTTGGGCAGGATACCCTTGGTAGCATGCCGGGTTCTCCAAAAGCAAGAACTAGACAATAAGAAGTCATGTGGCTGGAAATGAGGCTGTGCACTTTCAAGAGCTTGGTTTTATAGTCTCTGGGTCTAGGCCATTGATGGGATTACATGGCACCGGGGGCAGTTGGTGGGTGTAATGCCTAACTACTGGAAGATGGAGGGCCTGGGTGGAGGAGGCTCAGTCTCCATCCAAGCAGCCTTGACGATCTCAGACCCTGTTCCCACACACCTGGGTTCCTTTGCTAGTTCCTTCAGGTGTGAGGCTCATCCTAGCATCTGGAGAGTGGTCTTAAGCATGGCTGTGGCTGGTACCGGAGATCTTCAGCTGCCACAGCTCTGCTCAGGGTAAAGAGGGAATCTCAGCCCTACTCCCTCCAAGAGGCCCGTTGAGGACAGCCAGGTGCAGGGGCAGAAGATTCTGCATTGTTCTCTTCCAGAAACTTGATTTTATAGTCTCTGGGTAATCCCATCAATGGCTAAGATCCAAAACATTACATAACCATGCAAAATAATCAGAATTGGATAAATATCAAATACAATGCATAGAAAAATGAACAAACATGTAATAAATTCAATACTCTTATGATTATATAAACTTTAAAGAATTGGTTAAACATTTCATAATTGCTTCAGTAAAATCTTTAAAAGTAATTTAATATTACTGAGGCAACAATGGCTTATAAACTATAATTTTTTATGTTTGACAAATACGGAAAACATATGACAGCATACACATCATACCCACTATCAATAACCAATATCTCTCAATAAAAGTCCACCAAGCCCCCTCCAGAGTGATAGCACAGCAGTAGGGTGTTTGCCTTGTGTGCAGGTAGCCCTGCCAAGTTCTTTTGATTCCTCTGCCTCTCTTGGAGATCCCGGTAAGCTACCAAGAGTATCTTGCCTGCGTGGCAAAGCCTGGCAAGCTACTCGTGACGTATTCAATATGCCAAACACAGTAACAACAAATTTCACGATGGATATGTTACTGGGCCCGCTCAAGCAAATCGATGAATAACGGGAGGACCGTGACCGTGATCCCCTTACCTGACTCCCAAGTAACTCCTGTCTCCCTACAGTTTCATCTAAGTTGTAGTAAGAGGCAAGATTTCATTTTAAGCCACTGTGCGTACATACTACACTTTTATTAATTTACCTGCACAATGTGTACTTGGATATTCCAATATCCGGGCTCTTATACATAGTTCTTCACAAATGTAGCTGCACACATCTCTTCAAATTTCTCTTTTCATGCTGTTTGCATAAATACCTAAGCATGCGATTTCTGTATCATATGGATTTCAATCCCTTCAAATTTTAATATTTTCACTGACTTATTGGATTACAGTATCATGAATTTCAGCAATTAACATTTGTATAAGTGTGTAAACTGTCATAACTTCTACCACCAGAATTTTACAATATACCATCATTAGTCTCCTCAACTCATTCCTCCTCTCACCCAAAGCTTTTTTCTCTATTAAATGCTATAGTTTTAAGTATTTAGAAGCTCTTTTTTATTGTGTCTAGCTAGATTACTTGCTATGCTATATTCTACTCCACAGTTGAATGAAAACTCTTGATCAGTGTGCTTCACTTCCGAGCCCAGCAAGCTACCGAGAGTATCTCGCCCGCACGGCAGAACCTGGCAATCTCCCCGTGACGTATTCGATATGCCAAACACAGTAACAACAAAGTCTCCAATGGAGACGGTACTGGGCCCGCTCGAGCAAATCGATGATCAACGGGAGGGCCTTTACCTTACCTTACCTTACCTTACAATTGCCTCAGAATGTACCCATTTTGCCAAGAATCATAATTAAACATTTTCTTATGTCAGCATCCGTAATTGAGCATATACCTATAACATCTTTATTCAGACACCAGTTGACAGACATTTAGGTTAATTCTATGTTAAGTCTATTGCAAAGAATACTACTATATACTGCTATAGACAAAGAAATATACACACATACATAGATATGCATATCTATATATATGCATATGTGTACGCTTTTCAGTTTGCTTTTATATTCTTCTAATTCCTAAGAGTGATATGAGAGAATCATGAAGAGATTCTCTTTTTGGTAAGAAATCTAAAAAAATTTTTATAGAGGTATTACCGATTTACATTCCCACCAATAGTGAATATAGTTCCTTTCGCTTTACAGTCTCCCTAATATTTGCTGGTTTCATTTTTTCTTGACATTTAGCAATTACACAGATGTGAGGTTATATCAGAACATAATCACTTTAATTTTTCATTTTCCTAATTACAAATTACTTTTATTTTCTTGTGTCTGTCTATATATATATATATATATATATAGAGAGAGAGAGAGAGAGAGAGAGTCTCCTGCCCCGACGCCTGGCTGTCTTCACCGGGGCCCCTTGGAGAAGGGAGGATTGAGTTTCTCTACCCCCGCCACACCAAGCAGAGCCCCAGCAGCTGAGGACCTCCAAAGCCAGCCACAGCCATGCTGGGACCACTCTCCACACATCCGGACGGGCCTCATGCATGAAAGAACTGGCAGAGGAACCCAGGCATGCAGGTCCCGGGGCTGAGGTCTCCAAGCCTACTCAGATTGGGACTGGGCTTGATTGGGATTGATTCTCCAACCAGATCCCTCATCTTCCAGGAGATAGGCGTCACACCCACCAGCGGCCGCCAGCACCAGGTTGGTCCCATCAACGGCTAAGACGCAGAGACTATAAAACTCAGGTCCCAGAAGCACGCGGCCGCATTTGCAGCCATGCGACATCTTATTATCTTATTTTTCCTTTGGAGAACCTACCAGAAGTATCCTGCCCGCTCAGCAAAGTCTGGCAAACTTCCTGCGTCGTACTCAATATGCCAAATGCCAGTAACAATGATGGGTTTCATCCTCCTAATCCTGAAAGAGCATTGAAATGGCTCTTTTAAAATCTCAGGGCTAGGAAGAAGGAGATGTTACTGGTGCCTGCTCGAGGAAATCGATGTACAAAAGGATTATCGTGATTGTAATATATATATATATAAATATATATGTATATATATGTGTACAAATGTCTATTAATGTCTTTTGACTGCTTTCCACCCGGCCCCAACATTGAGTAGTTGCTTTTTTGTTGTTGAGTTGTGTGAGTTTTCCATATGGTTTTAGCTATGAACCCCTTGTCAGTTATATAATATAAAGGAAAAAATTCTCCCAATTGCTAGGTTGTTTTGTTTTCAAATGTCAGGAGGGTATTTTGTTTGTTTTGTTGTTTGTTTTCCATTTTAAGAACGCCAAAAATATAAGTGTTTTTATCTACACTGTATTACTTTGTCCCTTTAGCATCTTTAGATGCATATATTATCAATATATTATATGTTTATTTATTGTGACTATTGTTGTTCCAACACCACACTTTATTAATTATAGTTGTTGTGTATATATTATGGTTTGAGATCAGGGAACATGAAACCTTAATTTTTCTTCTTTACTCTCAGAATTGTTCTGGCTACATTTTTTTCATCATTGGTTACAGTTCCTTATATTTCCTTAAATTGTTCAATTTTTAATTTTTGAGAAGTCTTCTTACTATTTTCCATAGGGGCGAGACCACTTTACATCTTTTTCAAGGTTTCATGAGTTTTTTTTTCTCCACACCCTCACCAGCACTTGTTTTTTGAGCCTTTGTTAATGTGGCAATTCTCAAAGTATAAGATGATGCTTTATCGTATTTTATTTGAATCATCCTGAAAATAACTTACACAGCATTTTTGTTCGTCTGATAACCATATGTATATCTCTGTAAGATAAGTGTCTACTTAGGCCTTCTTTCTATTTTTAGTTAATTTTTAATTGAGAAAACTCTCAAGTGTGTTCAGTTACCCAGGGGCCGCTCCTGGTGATACTCAAGCAACTCAGTTAAATTTGAGAGCTCAAAGATATGGCACTAGTTCGGCCCTGAGATGCTGGGAAAATCAGCAATTTGGGGATTACCATGTAGTTCTAGTGATTACACCAGTGTTGGCCATATGCAAGGTACATGCCTTAATCTCTGACCTCCAAGCCCTTAAGTTGTTTTGCTTCTTGTTGAATTTTGTCTGGAGAAAAATTCATAACCACACATTGGATTTGCTTTCCTTCTCCTTAGTCTTCCATTCATTAGCTTATCTTTTGTGACTCTGACACTTTTGGACATAATTAAAGATATATTTCATAGGATGTACATCAATTTTCTCATTAACTTCATTATGCGATTTAGGCAGAAATTCCTCTAATGTGCTTCTCTGACCCTTGCAGGACATTATTTACATCAGGAGACCTGAGAGCTCTGATGATACTAACTTTGAGCACTGTATTACACTGGCACCTGCCTCATTTTGATGGTAAAATTAATCATGTAATCTTCATAATTAGTAAATATCTTGTGGAAAGATATTTTGGGCCAATGCAAATATCCTGATTCTCATCCAATAGTTTTAGTATTCTTTGATGATTCTTGTTGGCAACAATTATCACTCTAGTGTTTGCCAAAGCAAATATTATTCTTCAGTGCACAATTTTAAACACATTCCCATGGAAATCCTGTAAATGATGTCTTGTTAGTTTCCTAGGGCTATCATAACAAAATACCACAAACTGGGAGCTTAAAAACAACAGAAATTTATTATTTTATAGTTCTAGCTGTTAGAAGTCCAAAATCAAATTATAAGCAATGTCATCCTCTCTCTGATGGCTTTAGGGGAGAATTTGTCCCATGTCTTTTATTTAGCTTCCAGTGTGGTCAGCAATCTTTAGTGTCCTTAGGTTTGTGGAAACATCATTGCAATCAATGTGTCTGGTTCATGATGATGTTTTTCCCATATGCATTATGTTTATTTATTCCTATAAAAACAGTAATACTAGAAAGTGTCTATTTACCTTTTTTCTGAGGTAGGGAGTGGAATAGGATCACATCCAGCTGTGATCAGGGTTTACTCCTGACTCTGCACTCACCAATAGCCCCTGAGTACCACTGGCTCTGTCTTTTCCCCAAAAGAAACTTTATTCTACTTTTATAAATAAAAAAAGGACAGGTTGTGTCATTTAACAATAGATACTAATTATAATAATAAATATAAATATATATACCTGAGTATATTTCCTCTCCCAAATCCATATTAGTTTATTTTATATTTATCAATGTGTATGTAAAAATTGTATAAGTAAATATTATGTACAAACAAAGCACATTTAAATGTTATATGTACTCTATATACTTATAAACATAGTCACGGTCTTCCCGTTGTTCATCGATTTGCTCGAGTGGGTCCAGTAACATCACTATTGTGAGACTTGTTACTGAATTTGGCATATCAAATACATCACGGGTAGCTTGCCAGGCTCTGCGTGCGGGTGAGATACTCTCGGTAGCTTGCCAGGCTCTCCAAGAGGGGCGGAGGAATCGAACTCGGGTCGGCCATGTTGGCTGCTTGTAAGGCAAATGCTCTACCGCTGTGCTATCACTCCAGCGCAACTTATAAACATGTATATTTAAATATTACAAAATATTTAAAAAGACAATGAGAAAATTTAAAATATTTTGAGCAATGTGGATAATAATAAAAATGATTATTTAGCAACTCAAGTTTAAAGCCACAACTATTCCTCATAGTTTTACCTTTTCGTTATTTAGAAAATCTCTGCATGGTTTAATAAGATAAACTAAGGGGTATTAAAATATTACCATAGTTAGAGCTCCCAGATAAATAAACAAATCGATATTTTTCATCACTTCCACTGAAAATTTTTATTTTTTGGTTATTTATTTCTTTTTTAAAATAATTTTCTGATGAAGAAAGATGAAGCTAAATCATATTTTGGACCTCATGCATCATAGTAAAAATAGTTGAATATTTGTGATTAAAGTCTAGTTTATAAATAAGTGAGATAAATCAAAGCTATATTTATAAAGTTAATTTGAGATAATTTAATGGTGTATGTTAAATCCTAGCTATATATATATATATACATGTTTATATAATGAATTTTCTCTAAACTATCTCATATATACATATGTATATAAAATGAATTCTCTCTAAACTACCTCATTTATTTGTTTTTGTTTTAGAGTCACAGTCGGCAGTACTAAGGATTGACTCCTGGTTCTGCCTTCAGGGATCATTCTTGTCAGGGTTTGGGGGACCATATGTGCTGCTACAGATCAATGGAGTCAGACATACACAAGGCAAACTCCCTATTCACTGTTCTACCTCTCACGCCCCCCTCAACTTTGTTTTTGATAGAATTTTCTCATTACATTAATGTGTACAACTTGTTAAATATCTCCAGTGCTTATCACATCTAAGTTTACCCTCTGCAGCCTACTTTTCCTGATAGATTCAATAATAGCATATCCAGAAGTGGGGCAGGGAGGTGGGGGCAGGAATTATGTCAAGTTATAAACCATGTTTTCTAGCAGGAGACTAGGATTTCTCTTCAGAGAATGGTAATAGAGAATAGAGAACAATTACTTTCCCTAATTCTGTGAGATGAATTACTTTAACTCAAGATACTCTCATCAATGTGCAATACTATACTGTACTGCATTCTCAGCATGATAATGGTCTTTAAGATTTAAAAATATCTGAGTTGTTACCCCCAGGCATTGTTTCTACCACAGGGTGGAAAGAAAAACAAGAGAATATCTCTTGATAAATAAATAACAGCTTAAACTTTTGATAAATAAATAAAACTCTCAAAAATACTTCCCAAGTGATATTATTTTTTATCTGATTTACCTCTAACATGTCTACATTTAGTTACATTATCTGAGAAAGTGAGTAACTTGACTTCCAGCCTCTGTAAAAAAAGAAAATAGGATGTACCTGGTGATTTATATGCATATTAAATTCATATATAATTAAACAAAATATATTATGGCATTAATCCTACCAGTGGGTCTATATGCTACTGAAACAGTTGAACTGAATGAAACTCATAGAGATGAAGGAAAAATCCTCAAATTAATTAACCTGAATATTAGGGCTCACATTAAGGTTTAGTTTTTCCTAGATCTTTGAAAATACATGGATATTATTTCTTATGGTCTTTATAAAAAATTGGTGTTTTTATTCAAAGAAACACTGTAAATATTACATTTAACACTTGATCGTCGATTTGCTCGAGCGGGCCCAGTAACGTCTCCATTGGAGACTTTGTTGTTACTGTGTCTGGCATATCGAATACTCTCGGTAGCTTGCCGGGCTCTCCGAGAGGGGCGGAGGAATCGAACTTGGGTCGGCCATGTTGGCCGTGTGTAAGGCGAACGCCCTACCCGCTGTGCTATCGCTCCAGCCCTTAGTCCAACATTATTTTACAGTACACATAAATTCACAGGGGAAAGAGAGTAAAGGAGAGAAAAAGAAAATATAAGAGAGCTTTATACACAGCGGATAGGGCATTTGCCTTGCACACAGCTGACCTGGGTTTGATTCCTCCACCCTTCTCAGAGATCCCGGCAAGCTACCGAGAGTATCTCGCCCACATGGCAAAGCCTGGCAAGCTACTCATGACAAATTTGTCATGCCAAAAACAGTAACAACAAGTCTCACAATTTATTGTGAGACATTACTGGTGCCTGCTTGAGCAAATCGATGAACAATGGAGGACAGTGCGGTGCTATACATAGATAGTAGTATATCTTTTATTACCAAGTAGGTGTAGTTTTTTTACACACATTTTCCAAAATACACATAGTGGTACTGAAATAAAGGAATTGAGGGAGTGATGTTTTGTTTCACCTGGTAATTAGTCTTTTACGTTATCCCTTATTTAATTCTGGAAAGCAGTTACCACTGTAAAGATAATGTTCTGATTGAAAATGCATGCCTGAATCATAAGACACAAAAATTCTCATTAAACTTTTGTGATTAAGTAAAGTAAAATATCACATTACCCATTCCCATAATCTTTGTAAAGGCATTTACGACTCATGTTGCCAATTTGAAATATTGCTCTCAATAGCTCCAGAGAGGTAATGGAATTCAAAACCAGTAATGTAACACAATCAAAATAGTCTATTTATATCTACAGCACATATTTGCAGGAAAGGAAAAAATTTCAAATGGTTTAATATAGTTAAAAGTTAGGATTGTTTTACAGTCACATGATTATTTGTTCAAAAATGATAACATGTAATTTTAGAAAACAACAAATATTTTTATAAATTTATCCTAAAAAGCAGCATAGTTAATTCATAGTTAATATTTACTCCCAAAAAAGTCATATCATATATGAAAAATTTTTGACAAAAAATGCTATTAAGAAAAAAAATGCTATAATGATCATATAAAATGTTTACCAAACACATTATTAGAGAAATAATATTGCTACCATGGATTATATAATACATAGATATAGATTGTTATTTAACTGAATTCCTTCCACAATGGCTGGAGCAATAGCACAGCAGGTAAGGCATTTGCCTTGCACGCAGCTGACACTGTTGGCCCAGATTCTATTCCTTGACGCCTCTGGGAGAGCCCAGCAAGCTACTGAGAGTATCTCACTGGCACTACAAAGCCTGGAAAGCTATCTGTGATGTATTCGATATGTCAAACACAGTAACAATAAGTCTCACAATGCAGATGTTACTGGGCTCACTCGAGCAAATGATGAACAATGGGAGGACAGTGCTACAGTGCTACTTCTAAAATAAAATTTGTTATATATTTATTTTTGAGCCACACCTGACTGTACTCAGTTCTTCCGACTAGCCCTGCAGTTAGGGATCATTCCTGGCAGTGGTGGAGGGAACATATGGGGCTTGGAGTGGTCAAAACTGGGTCAGCTGCATGTAAGAGAAATGCCCTTGCAGCTGTGCTATTGCTCTGCTTCATAGAAAATATTTTGATATATAAATGTGGGAGCACCACAGTCTAATATCTCCCATATAATTTTATGTTCCTTTAGTTTTCAGAGTATGAAAATATTTGAATCCCTTTCTTAGGGCATACATATTTTCTCATATTAATACCATAATATTCACTTGCTTCTAAAGTTTTGTTTATATAAATTTGTAGATAACAGTGATTTGTCTTTGTAATTATTACTATCTAATCAAGCAAGATTACCATGTTCATCACTATGCAACCTTCAAGGGGTCTTCCTATATGACTATGAGATCAGAAGTTTATAGATTTCTTTTTCTAGCCCTCAACTTCATAAAAGATGAATGCTAGGAATATTTAATCAATATACTTCCTTGCGATAATTTAAAATCTATTTAAATAATCTCCATTTTGCTGAAACATGTGTAATCAAGTTCCATAATTCCATTAAGATATTTTTCTAAACACACAAATCACTCAAGCACTGTTACTATTCAAAATTATTATTACGGGACCAGAGAGATAACAGCAGGTAAGTTGCCTGAGTTCTATCCTTGGGACCCCACGTGTTTCCCAGAGCACTGCCAAGAGTCATCCCTGAGTTCAGAGCCAGAAGTAAGCCCTGAGGGTAGCCAAGTGTGAATCCAGATAAAAAAATGGTCTTAATTTATAATCAATTTATTTTTATATTAAACTTTGGTGACAAATATTTCTGATTAGTTATAATTAGCATTTGATTTCAATATCATTTGTTACTTTACTCACATTCATTAATTTAAAGCAACATTCTTTGAGATCTTATGTACCCTATAAATGTACAGTTTTAAATCTATCTGATTTCCTTCTTTTGAAATATGATGTGCTATTGGTTTTACTAGGTAGTAACTTTTGTTTACCTTATCTGATAAATTTTGTCATTTTTTTCTAAGTCAAATTTCTTGTAAAATCTCCGTACTAGATCATTTATTCACTCTCCAAATATACTCATTTCAGTTTATTTACTTTCTGTACTGTTATACTATATATATCATAAACATTTTCTGATGATTACTATTCACTTAATCACTTAATCACTTAACTTCCCGTTAGTCGTCGATTTGCTCAAGCGGGCACCAGTAATGTCTCCATTTGTCCCTGTCGCGTGCTAGTTTAGCCCAATGGCATCTGTTCGCTCTGGGAACATGAAGAGCCTCAAACTGATTGTTCATGATCTTGATGAAGAAGTCTGAACATCTGGTAGGTGGGAGGCCACACGGTCTTTTGACATCCTGTGGAATACAGTCAGTAACAGCTCTAGTCCAGCGGTCATCTTTAAATCTCATTACGTGACCAGCCCATCTGATTTTTGACACCTTGGCAAACAAAACAGCTTCCCTGATTCTTGATCGGAACTCCGGATTCTTTCTCTCATTTGAGTGAAACGTGATATTCCAAGCATAGCTCTTTCAATTCTTCTTTGGGAGACCCGAATAGCGTTCTCATCCTGTTTGCGTAGGGCCCAGGTCTCTGAGGCATATGTTAATGCAGGAAGAACAGTGGAATCAAAGAGATGTGGCCGGAGCTGGAGGTTCTTCGTCCTCTTAGCTATTTCTTTGACGTTCTTGAAGGCGTTCCAAGCCGCTCTCTTCCTCCTGCGCAGCTTCGTTGCCAGGTCATTTGTCATGTTGACTTCTGGACCTAGGTACACATAGCTGTTGCATTCGGAGATGGTTCTTCCATTGAGAGCGAATGGGGCATCAGGAACGAGGCTGTTTCTCATAAACATTGTCTTCGTAAGATTCAGCTGTACTCCTATGTTTCCACACTCACAGTCAAAGTCGGCCAGCATTTGTGCCGTTTGGCTGATGTTTGGTGTTATTAAAACAGTGTCATCAGCAAAGCAAAGGTGGTGTAGTTGCCGACCATCTATCTTCACTCCCATTCCTTCCCATTCCAGTCGTCGCATGATGTTCTCAAGGGTGGCACTGAATAGTTTCGGTGAAATGGTATCACCCTGCCAAACCCCTCTCTTGAAATCAATGACTACTTCTTTGTAGAATGGTGAGATCCTGGTAGTGAATCCTCAATACAGCTCACGGAGGATCTTGATGTATTGGGTTTGAATGCCCTGATTGGCTAGGGCTTCAATGACCACTTCCATCTCAACAGAATCAAAGGCCTTCTTTAAATCAATGAATGTTAGACAGAGCGGCATCTTGAACTCCCGAGAAACCTCAATGAGCTTGGCTATCGTGTGGATATGGTCGATGGTACTGAATCCTTTGCGGAACCCGGCTTGCTCGCATGGTTGCCCTTCATCTAGTGTTCTGCCAAACCTATTTAGGATGACTCGAGTGAACAACTTGTAGATGACAGACAATAGGCAGATCGGGCGATAGTTGCCAATGTCATGGATGTCTCCCTTCTTGAGCAGTAGTATGGTCCTGCTGGTTTTCCATTGGGATGGAACCTTGCATCCAGACAGGTAGAGTGTAAAGAGCCGAGCCAGTGTATTGATGAGTACTGACGGCAGGTTCTTCAGGTGTTCAGGTCTGACCTTGTCTGGGCCGGGTGCTGTTTGTTTCTTTACTGACGAAATGGCGTGTCGGATTTTGGAAGGGAGAAGTTGGGAACGACATATCCATCCTGTGGAATTTGGTATGTCGGCAAGTGGACATGGCGTGTCGGATTTTGGAAGGGAGAAGTTGGGAATGACATATCCATCCTGTGGAATTTGGTATGTCAGCAAGTGGACATGGCTATCGAAGAGATTTGAGTAGAAGCAGGAGCAGGCTGCAAGCGGGTCGGCTGCCTTCGCGGAGCAATGCCTAAGTCAAAGGAACTTGTTTCTTCAAGCTCTTCTGGAAGTGAAGTAAACAAAAAGTTGAAGAGGAAAAAAGCAAGTTACTTCTGAAAAACCCGTGAAAAAGAAAAAGACTGGGGAAACTTCCCGTGCCCTGATCTCGTCCAAGCAGATGATTACTATTACCTAATATATTTTTCTCTATTTACTCTCAAAAATTTAATGAATTAATGATATTATAGTCATGTATCCTTTAAGGTTTTAAAAATTCCCAAATATATATATTTTAATATTCTTTGGTATAGCAATAAAATAGTTCAAAATCACCAAAATAAACTTGCTGTAATTGAAAAAAAATATAAAATAATCCTATCAAATATAAATCCCTCCAAAGAAACTACATTTTAAAATAGGGTAATGCTTTGAATAAAATTGTGCATATTTTAACAAATTAATCACCCAATACCATTATGTACAAATCCACTTATGCATGTGGTTTCTTGCTTTAAAAAAATCTAAAAGCATAATACTAAATTTTAAATACATTTTATGCTCTAGAGTGTAGAATTTTCCACCTAGTACTTTCTCAAAATTTTACATTAAAATAACTTGCCTAAGGAAAATTTCATTCTATTAAAGTCAAATAAAGCAATAATTGGAAATCCAAAGGCCTCATCACAAAGCTACTTAAAACCTGAGGGGAAACTACATCTAGTATCAAAGGAATAAAGATAATTTTAGTATTTTAAATATACTTCAAATAAGTAATAAAACGTAGCTTTAGACTATAGACTTAGAATCTATTGCTTATAAGAGGACCACATCACAGACTTATGTCCAAGTGAAATTGCATATCTTGCCATTCAGCATTCAGCTAGATGGCATCATGATTTGGTGGATAATTAGGAGAGAGGGAAGCAGAGAAATAAATTGAGACAGAAAGCTGACCAACAGTATAAAATACTAAGTTTAATTCAAATAAAAATGATTTTATCGTGCACAATGATACTCATGTAAATTTACTCCCAAATCAAAAGTATACCTCATTCTTTGGGGCACTAAGATTTCAAGATTTATCTTTGTTTTTTATTTTTTTATTTTCCAGATCTCTAAATGAAAATCGAAATCCCTATCATTTTCCACAAAAGTTGCATTCATCAAAGTAATACAATACTGACTAAAACTATCCATTAAATATCTATCAATCAAATGGAGGCATTAAAACATGACAAAATAAAGAAACTGTGGTATATCTACATAATGTAATATGATGCAGCTGTTAGGAAAAGTAAAGTCATGAAATTCACTTATGAATGGATGTACATGGAGAATATTATGCTGAATGAAATGAGCCAGAATATGAGGCAGAGATAGAGAATGACTGCATTCATTTTTGGGATTAAAAAAAATAGCAAGGGACTAACATTCAAGGTTAAGCAAAACAGGGGCCAGAAGCACTTGTTAATGGTTGTAAGCTCCTGACAAGTGTGTTTGTTGGGGGTGGAGGTGGGGGGCAAAGGGTAGTTAAAATAGATAAAGGGCAAGTATAAAAATAATTAAAAAGATTACTCTGGACAAAAAAAACTGAGTGTTAAAAGTAGGCAAAGGGATATACATGATAACCTTTCAGTATCTATATGGCAAATCATAATACCCAGAGACAGACAGACAGCCAGCCAGACAGGCATAGACATAGAGACAGAGAGACAGAGATGCAGAGAAACAGAGACAGAGACAGAGAGGGAAAGTGCCTGCCACAGAAGCAGGCAGGGGGAATGGATTGGAGCTGGAGGAAGACTGGGGACACTGGTGGTGGTAAATGTACACTGGTGAAGGGATGGGTATAGGAACATTATATAGGTGAAACCCAATCATGAACAACTCTGTAACTGTATTTCACTGTGATTCAAGAAACAATTGTTTTTTAAAAAATGGAGGCACCATAACAGGAAAGATATATTAAACAAGCCTACTCTTTAACACAGAACAGTTTTTCTTCTCTTTAGCCATTTCTATTTTAATGGCATTCTTCTACTTATGACTTGACTCTTAAGGAGTTAATTACACATATGGAACTATTTCATTCTTTTATTGATTGATCCTTCTCATCCTGCTCAACATTGCTGTATTGGTGACTCCAGAGTCAGGGGAATGAGACCCATTGTAATTACTGGTTTTGACATATCGAATACATAACGGATAGCTTGCCAGGCTTTGCCGTGCGGGCGGAATACTATCGGTAGCTTGCCAGGCTCTCCAAGAGGAATAAAGGCTTTTGGGGAGGCCTCTAATCGCCCTTGTAGGTGTTCCCCTGGTTCAAACCATATTTGAACCCTATCAAATATGGTGCGGCAATCCTGGAAGATGGGTATTAAGTGTGTTATAATGTGTCTGGAAAGCGTCCTGGAGTATGGCGGCGGCTGGGTAGTGGAGGTAGTGGATTGATCATTTTGTGGGTTTGCTTAATTTTCAGGTAGTATCTTCACTATTCCAAACAAGAAATACAGTACTTAATCAGTTCAAAGATAACACTTAATCTATTCTTAATTTCTCTGTAGTTGATATATGTCCCCACTTGATGACAATATATAACTTCGTTGGCTATGATTTAAATTTTACTTGTATTTTTCTTCTTAGCAGTGCATAAAGAAATGGTGCAACCTGTTTGCTAAATCTCCAATTTGATTAAATATGATCCTCTGCATATAACTGAAGAAGAAAAATGTTATATATAAATATAAAACGTATCATAAGAAAATGTTTTAAGGACCGTAGATACAATGAATTTTAAGGTGCTTCACTTGTATGTAAATGGCATGAATTCAATTCATTATAGGCAGTTCATAAAGTGCCCAAGCCTGGGAGTGTAAGAAATATATACTCGCGTGCAGAAGAAAGGGATGATGATGTATGTTGTGGTTTGCCGGCTCTCTGAGCGGCTCTCTCTTGATGCACACATTTGGTGCTGTTGAGCCGCTATGTATGGACTCGATCTAGACTGCTGTTGGAGTTGGGCAGGTGAAGGAAGTTAGGATGTAGGATAACACTGGAGAAATGATCCTAAGTCCAGAACCAGGAGTAAATCCTGAGCACTTCTGGGTGTGGCTCCAAAACCAAAAAATAAAAGAAAAACTGGTTAAGTAAAAAATAAAAAAATTAATAATAACATCACTTATAATTCTACACAGTTGGTTGAAAATAGAAGTTCTATATTATTTAAAATATATAATACATAGGTACAGGATATGTTCTAATTAAATCAAAGATCTCTCGAAGATAAAAATATTTAAGTGATATGAAATTGTTTATAATATAAAAAGTCCTCAAATAATTATTTTAGGTGTGGTACAAGTTAATTCCAGGTACAGACAACAAATCTGTAATAGCTGTTATGCAATCATAATAACTGAGCCAAACATAACAAGAAAAAGTTGGACTTATTATATTAAACTCATAATTTTAAAATATTCATGAGCTATGGGAAAATATCAAGAGAGGAATCAACTTTATATTGGATAATTCTGGAAACTTATTTCAACCATAAATAATTTATGTTAATGATTTAGTTCTTTTGTAGGTGTTTAAATGCAAATTGGGAATGCAGTGAATAAAAGTAAAGCAAGTTTAAAAATAAAAATTAATCTGGGTCAGAGACATTAGTAGAGCAGTTAAAGTGGTTGCCTTGCAGGCTATCAACTGAGGTCAGATCTACAATTCCCTGGTAGTAAGTTATTCTTGAGCAGATTATCAGGCATGTCCCCCCCAAATTTTTTTTTTCATTTCATTTCATCATCCTGTTAATCGTCGATTGCCTCGAGCAGGCCCCAGTAACGTCTCTTTCATCCTAGCCCTGAGATTATATTCACGGCTCTTTAGGAGAATGAGACCCATCATTGTTACTGGTATTTGGCATATTTGGTAGGCCACGGGGAGTTTGCCAGACTCTGCCCTGTGGGCAGGCTACATTCGATAGCCTGCAAGTTTGTCCAAAGTAGGAATGAGATAATAAGATGTCATAAAGAAAAGTTCTGATAAGATGTTCCGGGATCTGGATTTTATAGTCTCTGAGTCTTGGCCGCTGATGGGATTACACGGCGCCAGGGGCCAGGTGGTGGGTGTGACCCCCGCCTACTGGAATTTGGAGGATCTGGGTGGAAGATGCTCGACTCCAATTCGAGTAGGCTTGGAGGTCTCGGCCCCGGAACCCGCGTGGCTTTGTCCCTCTGCCAGTACCTTCAGGTGTGCGGAGAGTGGTCTCAGCATGGTGGTGGCTGGTCCTGGAGGTCTCCGGCTGCCGTAGCCCTGGCCGGGGCGGGGAGGAAAGCTCAACCCGCTCCCCTCCAAGGGACTCCGGGAAGGAACACCCAGGCGCGGGGGCAGAGACTGCACTGCTCTCGTCCGGGATCTGGATTTTATAGTCTCTGAAAAAAATATATATATAAAAAATATATATATAAATATATATAAAATATATATATAAAAATATATATAATATATATAATAAATATAATATATTAATATATATAATATATAATATATAATATATAATATATAATATATTATATATATTATATATAATATATAATATATAATATATAATATCATATATAATATATATAATATAATATAATATATATAATATATAATATATAATATATAATATATAATATATAATATGTAATAAATATAATATATAAAAAATATATATATAAAAAATATAGTCCCCCCAAAAAAATAATTAAAAATACAAATTATTGTTCACCTTTGAGTATATAAACTTTTTCCTTTTATTTTCTTCATAATAAATAATCAAGACTTGAATAAAGTTCTACTAACTGAAGTTGAAGCTCAATTTTGTTTGTAAATGTCTTATTTGTAAATACATGGCTTTTGCCTTTGTTCAAAATGTCCTGTAAATTAGGGAGTCTGATAACATCAAAATTTCAAAAAGACTTGAAATAATGATCTATTAGTCACTATCTCAGATAATTATTATATTATTACTTTATAGAATATTTATGTAGCATATTTAAGATAATATTATGGATTTACAAAATGCCTTAAAGTCATATAGATATGCCATTGAATTCCAAATTTCTTTTTCTATAATTGAGAGAAATGAATGGTTAAAGAATCTTTGGGACATCTACACAATGAGTACTATGCAGCTGTTAGAAAAGATGAAGTCATGAAATTTACATACAAGTGGTACTACACGGAAAATATCATGCTAAATGAAATGAGTCAGAAAGAGAGAGTCAGATATAGAAAAATTGCATTCATCTGGGTAGCATAAAGTAACAAAATGGGAGACTAACGCCCACTAATAGCCAAGATAAGTACCAGGAGGTTCACTAGATGGCTTCGAGGCTAGCCACACATGCTAGGGGAAAAGGCAGCTCAGATAGAGAAGGGAGCACCAAATAAAGGGTGTTGGGAGGAGCCTCCCAGGATGAGAGATGCATGCTGAAAGTAGACTATACACCAAACATGATTGCCACTCTATGCCTCTTTTGGAAATCACAGCACCCAAAAGAACAGAGAAAACAAAAGGGAATACCCTGCGACAGGGTTGGGGTTAGATGGGGGGTGGGGGTGGGGTGGGAGGGATGCTGAGAGCACTGGAGGTGAAGAATGGACACTGCTGGAGGGAATTGGTACTCGATTATTGTATAAATGAAACCCAAGCACAAAAAATTGTAAGTCTACAACTGTATCTCATGGTGTTTCACTAATAAAAATTTTTTAAAAAATGAGAGAACTTTATAAATTATATAATCTGCGAATCTTAACTTTTCAATCAGAAAATAACAGAAATTTTCTTGACTCATAGGTTTTAATCAAGTACATAAAATGTTTTTCATGAAATTGGTCATACTACTAAAATAATAATAGTTTAAATCCAGACATAAATCATTCATATATGTATTTATGCTGCACATATAAGCATAGATTATAAACTGTTTCCTACTATACCTGTGTATACAAATTTGTGTAAATTCTGATCTGATAAATTTATAGCTTTAAGAGCAATATTAGTTACTCCATTTGAGTATTTATCATATTGTAGCCAGTGTTCTAAATAAGGTCCTCACATCCCTATTACAATAAATATCTTTACTTTATGCAATAAGTACATGAGGTATAGAATATTCACTTTACCACAGTCACACAATCTACTACTAGAAATGAGATTTATACCTGTGATACTTTGTCCCACTTCACAATATCATAACTGTGATAATATACTAGCACTCAGAAAGACATGCACATATTTGTAACAATTTTGTTAAATACAATTAATTATTATATTTGATTTAAAATTATTTGGTCACAATGTTTCCATAGGAATGATGATTGGCTGAGATCAGTATCAAGTATTTTAATTTTTCTATGATATTTATTCTACTTATTAACACTTAATTTTTCTATGCATTAACATATTACTTGAAAAGGTAAATTAATGTTTACAATGCAATGAGAATGTATAGTCTAGTATTTGTAATTATGTCAAAAGAATTATCATTATATGATTTACTGAAGTTTATTGGTGATACTTAGACATTCTGTTACAAAAAGCTTAGCTGATTCATATACAATTTATACTAAATTTCTTCCTAATTATTTATTTCTTCCTAATTATTTAAAAACCTTTCACTATAGAATCAATAGGGCAAGAATTAAAATTAAAAAAATATAATGATTCAAATTACAGAAACAAAGTGATATGCTGCTAAAACAGAATTTTAACTTGATAAGAGATATTCTCATAATTTATGTTGATGTGAGATACTTTCATAATGCTTTTTAAATCTCTGCCTTTTTAATATTTTAGCATGTATGTTCACATTTCTCTAACCCTTTCCTTTCTTTCTCAGCTTATTATAAAGGATAAATCTGTATGGGTATATATATGTGTGTGTGTGTGTGTGTGTGTGTGTGTGTGTGTGTGTGTGTATTCTTGCATTACTTCCTGATCCTTCATTCTGTTTCTTTACATTCATTTTATCATGATAAAAGAGTTTATATTGTCATAATACTGTAACACTGTCCTCCCATTGTTCATTGATTTGCTCGAGTGGGCACCAATAATGTCTCTTTTGTGAAACTTCTTGTTACTGTTTTTGGCATATCAAATAGGGCAAGGCGAGTTTACCAGGCTCTGCCTTGTGGGCGTGATACTCTTGGTAGCTTGCCCGGCTCTCCAGAGGAATCAAACCAGGGTCAGCCCGGGTTGACCACGTGCAAGGCAAACGCCCTACCCACTGTGCTATCGCTCTGGCCCTATATTGTCATAATATAAAATAAAACAAAAATGACTCTTACATTCACAGTTATCCTCTGGATCTACTATTCTCTCTACTTCTTTAAATTTTTCTCTCTCCTCCTTCCTAATAATAGTCATGATGATGGAAAATGTATCTTATTGTGTTTGTACATTCATTCCCCTACTGCTAACTGGTGCTGAGCATTTTCATATGTGCTTATTCTGTCAGACTCAGTAAAGAGTTAAAGGTGCTTGTGTTTTCATGAAGACAATCTCAGTTCTATCTGTGACACTGTATTTACTGCCGTTAGCAGCACCAGGCGCAGTGTCTGTGTACAGAGCCAGGAAAGAGCCCTGATTATAGCCAGAAATGATCCCAAGCCATCATAAAACTTCAAAAAAGTAATTTTTTCTTGTTATTTAGTTGTATATCTTATTTTTAGAAATAATTATTTTAGTTTCTGCACTTATTTGGTCGGTATTATTGTTTTGCTTATTGTTACTATTGTAATTTTAGGAATTCCTTATATATTAAATATATATATATGTATAATGATCTTCAATCATGTGTAAGATTCACAAACACTCTCTCTTTCTTCTTGCTCTCACTCACAGAACCATTTGGTATATCTTTTTAAATTTCTGGGCTAGGGCGATAGCGCAGCGGTAGGGCGTTTGCCTTGCACGCAGTCAACATGGCCAACCCGAGTTCGATTCCTCCGCTCCTCTCGGAGAGCCCAGCAAGCTACCGAGAGTATCTCGCCCACACGGGAAAGCCTGGCAAGCTACCTGTGATGTATTCATTATGCCAAACACAGTGACAACAAAATCTCCAATGGAGACGTTACAACGGAAGGACAGTGACAGTCTGACGTGTCTATTTTGTACTTTTGAAGTCGTGTATAAGAATTTAAAATTCATTTTAATTAATGAATTTGAAGAAATTAATACAAATCTAGTTACCGTGAAGCCTTACTTCAATGTCTTCTCGAAAGAGTTTTACAGATTTATTTCATTTATTATCGGATTTGGGGTAAGTCCTGCCATTCTCAGGGTTTACTCCTGTGTTACAGGACCATTCCTGCTAGGGTTCAGGTGACCATTTGGGGTGCTGAGGATTGAACCCAGGTCGACCACGTGCAAAGCAAGAACTAACCTTCAGCACTAACACTCTGGAAAATTTAGTTTTAGTTCTTATATTTAGATATTGGATCAGTTTTGTAAAGGTGATTGTCAGTTATATCTGATCTGCTTAGCAATTTTTTAAAGTCTACGTGACCTAAACAGCAAATATTTATTTTTAACAACTTTAGAGATTGGGAAATACAAACCCTGAGGTGAAAACAGCAGGTGACTGTACAAAGGAACAGCAGGTAAGAAATATATTTGCCTCATGATCTTGGTAGCATGTGGTCAACAACTAGAGTAAAATAACAGATGATGTTACATCTTTCAAAAATTATTTTGTACTTTTATGCTATACTATCATTTATTTTTTATTATTTAAATTTGGGAGGAAACAAAGTAAAAATGTGAAGGACAATGATATCTAGAATAATTGGAAAATAATTATCATTTGATAAAAATTAAGCCCTTATGGCAAAATTAATAATTCGATCATTAAAATTTATCCTTTTTGTTCTCATATTGCAATAATGAGTTGAGCAGTTTAAAAATGCTATAGAATACCATGCCTTAAAGAAAAAATGCAATACATTTTAAGTAATGACAATAATATGCCCTCTTAAATATTTTTAAAATAATGACCTTAAATTAGCTTAATAATATTTAATCTAATTAATTAAAAGATTCCTATGAATGTATTGAATAGCTATAATAGACCCAATTATTAATTTAATAGAAGAAATTTTGAAAAGAAAACAATAACAGCCAAAAGTCACTCTTCTGCCTCCACACACAATGAGGGCAAAGTCAAAGCACAGGATCAGATCATGACTATTTTAAATCCTGATTTCCAATTAGGAAGAAACATTTATTTTCCCCATTCTAATCAGAGGGCAGAATGCACTGTAAGAATCAAAGCAGTAAAGAATGTGATCAGAGAAAGTGGCAAAGGTTAATTCTTGAGAGCTGCAGATCCCATTGCTTCCTAGATTATTTAGTAACCTCTGCTTTATTTTCCTTCTCAATTGTCTCCTGATTTACTGCTTCTATTTACTTACCCTGACATGCTTTGTTTCTCACAAGTGGAGGCTGATTAGTTTTTGTTATGATTATATATGACTTATGTCTGGAGAGAGTTTGGGGGAGGTTATTATGCACCTCATGAGAGGTGCATAATAAAATGTTTCTTTTACTGAAATTATAAAATTAAATGTAATACACATTTTATGTGGGCTGGAGCGATAGCACAGCAGGTAGGGCATTTGCCTTGCACGTGGCCGACATGGCTGATCTGGGTTTGATTTCTCCACCCCTCTTGGAGAGCCCGACAAGCTACCGGAGTATCTCGCCTGCATGGCAAAGCCTGGCAAGCTCCCTGTGAAGTATTCAATATGCCAAAATTCAGTAACAACAAGTTTCACAATTTGTTGTGAGATGTTACTAGTGCCCACTTGAGCAAATCAATGAAAAAAGGGAGAACAAATTTTATGCAAAAGAGAGATGCAGATGTAGCAAAGTTTCTTTAACAAGTCATCTGTTCTAGGGCACTTAGCCTGAGGAACTGGTCGGGATGGGAGTTGTATGAGGAAAGTAGATAAAGGACCAAATATGATAACCTCTCAGTATCTGCATTGCAAAACATAATGCCCAAAAGTAGAGAGAGAGTAATGGAAATATTGTCTGCCATGGAGGCAGGGGGAGGGTGGGAAAGGGGAATATAGCGGGGATATTGGTGGTGGGGAATGTGCACTGGTGGAGGGGTGGGTGTTTGATCATTGTGTGATTGTAACCCAAACATGAAAGCTTATAACTATATCACAGTGATTCAATAAAGTTAAAAAAGAAAAGAAAAGAAAAGAAAAGAAGAGAAAAGAAAAGAAAAAAGAAAAGAAAAATGCAATCACTTGAATGAGCTGTAGATGAGGGATAGTGACACTGTGAATGGTTAGAAAGTTAAGCAAAATGAAGTCCATACCAAAATCAATTTTATCTTTTTAAAAATAACAAAACAGTCTTTGTTTCTCCTTCATGTCTTTACTTAGGGTTGGATAATGTCCTTATTATGTGCCACCAAACAAAACGAAGTTACAGAGAAGCTTGTGGGGAAAACAGTAGTTAACTATTGAGGCAAATGAGTAAGAAAATTTAAGAGGATTAACTGGTTATTAACATTCAAGAGACTACTTAGTCAAAAAAAAAGTATAAAAAAAACTCAAATCTACCTTTACTTCCATTTGGATAAACTAGTTTGGTTAGTTGAAATCTTGAAGATTCTTAGGCCAGACAAGAGTAAATAAGAAAACTACAAACCACAAAATTTTTTTTCACAAGTCTATTTTAAGATATGAATACAGAAATTTCATTCAGATATGGAACATTCTTAGAAGAGTGTTTCTGTCAAGAAAATCTGCCTGTACAAATAAATAACATTGTAAAAACTATTTTTGCCTCATTCTATTAGTTGTATACTGTTAATAACATAAATAAAACAACTGATAATTTTCATCTTTTAAGAATTAAATTGTCTTTATTTTTTAAACACCACTACTTTATCATTTTATTTTATTATTTAAATTTAGGAGGAAAATAAAATAAAAATGTGAAAAATAATAAATTTTAGAACAATTGGGAAAAACAATTGATGAAAATTAATCCCTTTAAAAGAAAATTTAGGGGCTGGAGCAATAGCACAGTGGGTAGGGCGTTTGCCTTCCATGCAGCCAACATGGCCGATCCTGGCTCAATTCCCAACATCCCATATGGTCCCCTGAGCACCGCCAGGGGTGATTCCTGAGTGCATGAGCCAGGAGTAACTCCTGAGCATTGCTGGGTGTGACCCAAAAAGCAAAAATAAATAAATAAAAGAAAATTTACCACTTAGAAAAATTAGAATTGTCAATAGTGGTTTAAAGAAAGAATAACTTAGAGTTTTGGTGGCAAAGCCTTAGATGGTAAAGTGTGTGTCCTAGACTCCTATTTCAAGAGGATCAACAATAATGAAAAATCACAAGTTAAATGAGGTTCTTTATATACTATCTTTCATTAAAATATTTTAATATAGGAGAGTGAGGAAAAATAATTACTAGCAAATCATTTTTATTTAGTTTTTACAAGGCATCAGTTTAAGTTCCATGTACTAAGATACACATAGAAAATAAAAAATTTTTAGCTCCATTCTTAGAAATGCAAATTTATTTTAAGTATTGAGGATTAATATTATTACCATTTTTCATATGAGAAACCTATGATTTAGATTGGATATATGACTTCAATCTTACAGTAATAAGGATACAAAAAGAATCCTGATTTCAAAGTATACAAGAGTTAATTACTGTTACAGATTCTCTCCTTTTAAAAATGTTAAGCAAAGAGACTGAGCAAATTTGGCTTTAATGAAAATCTGTTCTCATTTCATAAAATTAATTTTGTACTAGACGTAATAAAAACCTCAATTCTAATCACTCCGGGTCAAAAATAAGGATAGATAAATCACAGAGGGAGGAAAAACTAAAGTAATTTTAAAACTTGTTCCTTATTTACCCCATGCAGAACTGTTTTTGGACAGATTTCTTGCATCTTTGTTGTGCCGAAGAAACCAAAATAAATCAGAAAGTATAGTAGATTGAATATATATATATATATATATATATATACATATATATATATAATATTTCTCCCTGGTAGCACTGGTACCACTGTCCTCCCGTTGTTAATCAATTTGCTTGAGTGGGCCCAGTACCGTCTCCATCATGAGACTTGTTGTTACTGTGTTGGCATATTGAATACGTCACGGGTAGCTTGCCAGACTTTGCTGTGGGGCGAGATACTCTTGGTAGCTGGCCAGGCTCTCAGAGAGGGGCAGAGGAATCAAACCCAGCTTGACCAGGCCGGCTGCATGCAAGGCAAATGCCCTATCGTGGTGCTATCGCTCCAGCCCATATTTCCCCATATACTTGCATAAGTAATTACAAAAGTTAAGCTGAATATTTCAATGAAATAGGAAAAATAAAGACGACTGAATATATATGGCAAATTAGTCAGTTTTACAAAAAAAAAAATCTCAAACAGAATCTTTCTTCACAATGCCCTGTTCAGACAGGAAAGATAGCACCAGTTCCTTAGAGTATAGCTCAGAAAACACAATTAGGAAAAGTGCATTTTCATTTTCAAGATTGTGGTTTCTTTTTTCCCAATGTCTAAAACCAGTCTTTCAGATATAAATGAATCATGACATCT
The DNA here is from genome assembly GCF_029834395.1 of Sorex fumeus. Taxonomy (NCBI): domain Eukaryota; kingdom Metazoa; phylum Chordata; class Mammalia; order Eulipotyphla; family Soricidae; genus Sorex; species Sorex fumeus. Next base: position 12,628,147 of record NW_026606155.1, read on the forward strand.
TTACCACTCCTCAGCCATAGTATAAGCATTTGTGACTCAGTCAATGCATTAAATTTAGTTAGAAAATGGGAGATTAGAAGACTTTTTTTTCCCTTAGGAAGAAATGACCCTAGCCTGTCAGAGGAATATAAGCTTCACCAACTAGCAAAGAGACAACTGTGTTCCAACCTCATAATGAGAAGCTTCCTTCCTTCATATTTTTCTTTTCTTTGCTTTCTTTCCTTTGCTTTTCTCTTCTCTTTTCTTTTCAATTGCTTTTTTTCTCCTTCCTTTTTCCTTCCTTCCTTCCCTCCCTCCCTCCCTCCCTCCCTCCTTTCTTTCTTTCTTTCTTTCTTTCTTTCTTTCTTTCTTTCTTTCTTTCTTTCTTTCTTTCTTCTTGCTTTCTTGCTTTCTCTCCTTTCTTTCTCTTTCTCTCTTTCTCTTTCTTCAGTTTTCTCTCTAGATTTGCTGCCTTTAACTTTCTCTCCCTCCCAACTCCCTCCCTCCTTCCCTCCCCTTATTCACTCCTCCTCTCTCCCTCATGCCCTTTCTCCCTCCCTCCCTCCCTCCCTCCCTCCCTCCTTCCTTCCTTCCTTCCTTCCTTCCTTCCTTCCTTCCTTCCTCCCTCCCTCCCTCCCTCCCTTCCTTCCTTCCTTCCTTCCTTCCTTTCTTCCTGTCCTTCCCTCCCTCCCTCCTGTCCTTCCCTCCCTCCCTCCCTTCCTCCCTCCCTCCCTCCCTCCCTCCCTCCCTCCCTCCCTCCCTTTCTTCTGCTATCCCTTCTTCCTTCCTTCCTTCCTTCCTTCCTTCCTTCCTTCCTTCCTTCCTTCCTTCCTTCCTTCCTTCCTTCCTTCCTTTGGTTAAAAATCCATTTAAAAATGGAGATGCGGTATATTTTATGTTCTTACTTTAGACGGAAATGTGCATCTATGGACCATCACAAATCATGGTAATAAGTCATGGCAGTCACAATAATGATGTTAGCTGAAAATAAAACAACGTATTAACTTAAAAGTAGGTAAAATATCTGGGATTCTCATTTTAAAAGATCATTTAATTTATTGTTCAATAAAAATTTTTGAAGGTCCCTGTTTTCACTTAGAGATGAAATAATCAAGCCTTATATAAAGCACAATCATAAGCAATCATAAGCACAATTGCTTAATTACTTAGTGTTATAACAATATTCACTACTCTCTGCACTATTCAGAGGGTTTAGGGCTATGCTGACTTTGCTCTGAAAAGAGCTAAATATTTTGTTTTATGCATGTTTATTTTCTGTAATTGGGACACCAAGCTGCTACAACAATCCCGAACCATTAATATTATCAGTTCCAAACTTGATGAATAGTCTTTTGAAGCTCAGATGAATTAACTAATTTCCCGAAGACAAAAGCATAAGAAGGGAAATTCGAATTAATAATAAATCTTCCGGAATGTCTGCATATTTGCTTTCCTTTATAGTTTCTGTTAATTATATCTGGTAAAGGATATATCACATTTAAGTAAAATGTTGTTACCAAAGAAGATGTGTATAGTAATGAATCTCCCTGATATATTTTATTTGCCTATTAGTTGGTAAAAGCAAACTAAAATCATGGTGTGAGAACTTTGAAGTGTTAATTAGATGAAGCTTTCAAGAACCTTTTGGTGGAAATATATAGAACTTTGATGCAGTTTGCTCTGGGACAGTCAGTAACATAATAATGTGATGGTATGAATTTAACAGTTGTATTGCTAGAGGACTGAAGCTCTTGTGTGTATCATGAACCCATTTTAACCAAGTCACTGAACATGAACTCAGGATAAAATGTGTACCATGGTCCCTCCAAAAATTATGTCAGTCTGGCACACGCTATTGGTCCCTGCAGAAACCTAAGAGTATAATCTATGTGTGAATAGGATAATGAACTTATGAAATTTGGCTACCAGCATTTCAATATTTGACTGATATTAAATAAATTCCTTTCTCTGAATCAACAGCAAACAAATATTACTCCTAAAAGAAAAAGTCAAAATGTATTCTTTAAATTTCTTAACATCAGAGAGTAATAACATTTCCTTGTCCCCAATGTAGTTCATGTTTTGAAATGATTTTTTTTCCCTCTTTGGCTTTTTGTGTGACACCCAGTGATGCATAGGGGTTACTCCTGGCTTTAAACTCAGAAATTACTCCTAGTGATGCTCAAGGGACCATATGGGATGCTGGGAATCGAACCTATGCAAGGCAACCCACTGTATTATTGCTCTAGCCCCGATGTTTTGAACTGTTCAGTCTTAATTTTTTTCCTTTCATGGCATCATTTCTAAGGTATTTTAGGATTTCCTTTTTTTTTTTAATTAGTGAAGCACCATGAGGTACAGTTGTAGATTTACAAATCTTTGTGCCTGAGTTTCGGTCATACAATGATCAAATAAGGATTTCCTTTTTGATAAAATTTAAGAATTGGTATCAGTGTTAAAGTTGGATTTCATATAGAAAAGTGAGTCAGTCACATTTATCAAAAATGTACTATATTGAGCTGGCAAACTTATTCCTTTCATTTCCCCAATAAATCAATTATTTATGGAAAAGGCCTTTCAGGATACCTTAATAATTTCACTTCCAGGACTCCACCACAATCAAATTCTGAACATTGAAGGTGTTAAGAGGAAACAGTGACAGATCATATTTCCAAAGCAAGGGATGGTTTTAAAGCCTCCCACAGAAATTCCTGATCAGGAGAGGTGTCAAGTGCTTCAGATACATTTCTCTCACTCCACTTAGGTGCTTTATAAGTTTGGATTATAAGGATACCTAGGACAAAGAATCACTGGAAAGGAGAATTAATGATATAGTTTTGAGATTATATTTATTATTTATTAGACTGAATTTATGCAACGATCTATAAATTAAAGAGAAAGAGAAAACATCACAAACACTTTGATTTGACAAATTTAACACAAAAAAAATCATGCTAGAACATGCCTGTTAGAATGTGACACTGTGATACAAATCATAGCAGATCCTGGGAGCAAAAAATTCATAGAACTGACAGGAATTCATAAACACTGTATTCTGACAGGGATATTGGAAGATACCAAGAAGTCTAGGTTTTAAATTATACTAGATAAAGAGATTAAAACCCATTCTTAGGAGAGGGAGATTTGAGGTGATACTATAGCTATCACTAATTAAAATATGTCTCCTAAGAAAATTTGTATAGAAGAAAGCTCTAACACTTAAATAATTATGGAAAAAGGCAAATTCTGAAAAATGAGCTTGCTATAATTGGGGGGGAGACCCTTGAATTTGCAACAATGTCATTTTATTATCCCACTGAAATTTTGTTAAACTTTTCATTTGAGTCATTTTTTTTAGCGCTCAAAGACTTATCATCCACACTGTTTTCTATATAACTACCATGAATTGTATTATAATCTCTTCATATCAGGAGTTGTTAATTCTCATGTAGGATTTACTTCAAAGTAATATGCTTTCTCTCTTTTCCACACAAACATGTTTATGTTCCTAAATTCTTAACTTTTCATAGTGCACATTTTATTTATATGAATTAATATTTGAAATGTCTAAATATAAGAACTAAAAAAGCTTTGTTTAAAGAAATTTTTGTTTATTCAAACCATCACCTTTTGTTAAGTAGACTTTAAAAAGTCAGTCATATCTCAATAAATTCCTTCTCTGTAGTATGAATAAACTAAATATTTTTATGAAAGAGAGAGAGAGAATTGCCTGTTATAGAGGGAGGCAGGGTATGGGGAGGGCAAAATTGGTAGTGTGAAATATAAACTAGTGAAGGGGTGAGTGTTGGAACATTATTAGACTGAAACTGAATCATGAGCAACTTTGTAACTGTGAACTCACTACAATTCAATTAAACAAATTATTTTTTAAAAAATAAAAAAAGTGTGTAATGACAAATTGCAGAACCGAACATTATTCACCTATTGAGAATAATATTATTAGAGATTTATTTTGAATGTCAGTTGCATTTTATTTGTAGATTATAAATTTACAACAAAAATTTAGTTATGATCATTATATTAGTTACTATAAGCTTGCCATATAATGGCAGTCAGAGAAAGCTACTCATAGAAATAGACTTTCTGAATAATACATGCTACACAATAACATAGACTCTCACCTTTCCTAGTTATATGTCACCATAGTTTTATTTTAAAATTTCTGAATGACTACTGAGGTTAATTTTATTTTCAAGTATTTATTTCTATTTCTGTAACATCTTCTGGGAAGTTTCTGCTCAAATCTGAGTCTATTTTTCTAGCTTTAATTTTAAAAAAATACTTATTACATTATAAAAAGAGGCATTTTGTCAGTTATATATATATCAAAACTATATAGTTATATATATATATATATATATATAGAAAATTTCCCACTGTGCAATCATTTTCATTTTCATTGATTAATTAACTTATATCATTAAACCCAGTCTCTTAATTTTAAAATAGCACCTGTTAATTTTGTAATGTTAAGAATTGTTTTGTGTAATGTTTATTCTTTGTAAACTTTGTATATTCCACCTTGAAGAACTGTTTGTTGAAAGTTTAATTTTTTTGTTTGTTGTTTTGGAGCCACATCTGGTAGTGCTCAGGATTTATTTCTGGACTGGAGCAATAGCACAGCGGTAGGGCGTTTGTCTTGCACGCAGCCAATATGGCCGACCCGAGTTCGATTTCTCCGCCCCTCTCGGAGAGCCCGGCAAGCTACCGAGAGTATCTCGCCCGCACGGCAGAGCCTGGCATACCCGTAATGAATTCGATAAGCCAAACACAGTACCAAGAAGTCTCATGATGGAGACGTTACTGGGCCCGCTCGAGCAAATCGATGAACAACGGGAGGACAGTGACCGTGACCATTGAATTCAAGGATTATACCTCGTAAGATTCAGAAGACCATATGTTGTTCCAGGGATAATACTGCATGCAATGAAACTGGCCTACTCAATGCTTTGGCCCCAAAGGTTACTTTTTTTTTTAAACATAGTGTATTGAAAATTAAAAATCCAACTACGATCACGATCACAATCATCCTGTTGTTTGTCGATTGTCTAGAGCAGGCACCGGTAACGTCTCCTTCCTCCTAGCCCTGAGATTTTAAAAGAGCCATATTCAATGCTCTTTCAGTGCTAAGAGAATGAGACCCATCATTGTTACTGGTATTTGGCATATTGAGCACAAAACGGGAAGTTTGCCAGACTCTACCATGCAGGCAGGATACTTTCGGTATCCTGCCGGGTTCTCCAAAGTAAAAACGAGATCCGGGAGCTGGGTTTTATAAGTCTCTGGATCTTGGCCATTGATGGGACCACCTGGCGCCGGCAGCAGCTGGTGGGTGTAACGCCTACCTACTGGAAGATAGGGTATCTGGGTGGAGAAGGCCCAATTCCGATCCAAGCAGGCTTGGAGATCTTTGACATTAATTAAAGGTAAGTGTCTGTGTCTATATATGTGTCTACATATGTCTTTGTTTCAATTAAAAAAAGTTTCTTCTGCTCTTTTGAGTGAATTGATTTTATGCCAAGAACATACTACCATAATAACTGTAGTCTTCAAAAGAGTCTTGATATTTGATTCTTATTTCTCTTATTTTTTTCTTATTCTTTCAGGTAATTTAGCTGACAAAAATTTAGTTTTGTTGTTATAATGATAATTGCCACACAGTGTGCATAATATTTTGAATCAACACTAAATCTTTATAATAAAAATTAATGAGGGGCAGAGACATATGACAGCGGGTAGGGGGATTGCTTTGAGCAATGCTGACCTAGGGTTGCATCCTCAACACTGCGTATGGTCTGCTGATTCCTGCCAGGAATGAGACCTCAGAGCAAAGCCACAAAAAAAGTCCTGAAGAGTGGCAGTGTGAAGGAAAAACATTAAACAAAATTAAGAAAATAGAAAATAAAATATCAATAATCACCTAACACTTCAAGGCTAAGAATTTTAGTCACATACATTTGTTGGAAGAGGCAATTCACCCTGGATCTTTGTATGCATACGTATATCTCTTGTGAGAATTTAAAGACGTTAAAGCTCTTGCCTATGTTTACAACAGGTCACTGCTCAGAATGGGCATATTCAGCCCTGAAAGATAAGGTCCTTTCTCCACCAAGCAAAGTTCAGGTTTATGTTTGAAGCAAGTCACACTAGCTCAGAATTTCTCTCCTGCAGGACAGACTACCACTTGCTAAGGGATTCATCAACACCTGTGGCACTTAGGGTATGGCAAACTGATGACAGCGAAATGAAACACTGACCTCAACTTTTACCATAAATGAGGAGATTGTTTTTCTCTACCTCAGGAGTTTTGTGTTTTCTGTCACATCTACTAAAAAGAAATAGTTTCTTAGCTTACGAGTAAGGTAAGAAGAATCTCCACAATTCTTTATAACATTTACTGTTCACAATACAAGAGTTTCTAGGTGTGGAACCCTTTAAGGAATGTGTAGGCTAAGATTCTGGAAAAAACACGAGTGTCCAAGAACAGATAGCTGGTGAAAGAAACTTTGGTACATCTACAAAATCAAATACTATGCTGCTGTTAGAAAAGATGAAGTCATGAAATTCGCATACAAGTGGATCAACATGGAGAGTATCATGCTAAGAGAAATGAGCCAGAAAGAGAGGGACAGACATAGAAAAATTGCACTCATTTGTGGATAAAGTAACAGAAGGGAAAACTAATACCAAGGATAGTAGATATAAGGACCAAGAGGGTTGCTCCATGGCTTGGAAGCTGGCCCCATATGCTGGTTGAAAAGTCAGCTCAGATAGAGAAAGGACCACCCAGTAAAGGATACTTGGAGGGACCGCTCAGGATGGGGGATGCATGCTGAAAGTAGACTATAACCGAACATGATGGCCACTTAATACCTGCATTGCAGACCACAACACCCTAAAGGAGAGAGAGAGAGAGTAAAATGGAATGTGCCTGCCACAGAGGTGTGTGTGTGTGTGTGGGGGGGGGGGTAGGGGAGGAGGGGGACCGTAGTGGGAGAGTGACTGGGAACATTGGTGGTATAGAATGGGCACTAGTAGAGGGATGGGTAGTCGATCATTATATGACTGAAACGTGAGCACAAAAGTTTGTAATTCTGTAACTGTACCTCACAGTGATTCATTACAAAATGAAAAAAAATAAAAATAAAAAAAAATAAATGTGTAGGCTATTTTATGTGTTAAGTTAGTTCACTGTCACTGTCCTCCCATTGTTCATTGATTTGCTAGAGTGGGCCCAGTAACGTCTCCATTGTGACAATTGATCCTGTATTTGGCATATCGAATACGTCACGGGTAGCTTGCCAGGCTTTGTCATTAAGTTAGTTGTAAAACACAAATTATTATTGTGTTATTTGTAACAAAAAAATAGAGCTATATATAAAGCTATACAAATGTTAAACATCAAATATATAAAAATAAATTGTAGGATGACATTCAAACTACTATTATATAGCAAGAAATTCGATGACTTATTGCCATGTGCAGCAACACAAATGAATAAAGAACAATGGTGATTAAAACCATACCAAATGCAGAATATCCATAATATGACATTTAAAATAAATTTTAGACTAAAGGTAATTAACTTCTGGGGATATATCCTAAGGGAGCAAAAAAGCACAATAAGCACAATATATTTGACATCTTTAACTACATATTCATTGCAGCACTGTTCACAGTAGCTCAAAATCTGGAAACAACCCAAGTGAATGGGAACAGATGATTGTTTAAAGAAACTTTGGTACATCTACACAATGGAATATTATGCAGCTGTTAGGAAAGATGAAATCATGAAATTTATTTATAAGTGGATAGACGTGGAGAATATCATGTTTTGTGAAATGAGTCAGAAAGAGAAGGGCAGATATAGAAGGACTGCATTCATATATGTAGTGTATAAAATAACATAACACAAAACCAACACCAAGGACAGTAGATATAAGGGTCAGGAAGATTGCTCCATAGGTGGAAGCATGTCTCATAAGCAGATGGGGAGAGAAGAGCTGGAATAGGAAAGGGATCACTAAGAAAATGATGGTTAGAAGAATTGGTTGGGATGGGAGATGTGTTACCAAAGTAGATAAAGAACCAAACATGATAACTTCTCAGTATCTGCACTGCAAACCATAATGTCCAAAAGTAGAGAGAGAGTATGGGGAATATTGTCTGCTATGGATGCAATAGGAGGGTGGGAAAGGTGGAGATATACTGGGGATATTGGTGGGATTGTGCACTGGTGGAGGGATTGATGTTTGATTATTGTGTGACTATAACTCAAACATGAAAGCTTATAACTATATCTCACAGTGAATCAGTAAAATTTAAAAAATAAAATAAATTTGAGAAGGTAATTAATGTTTGGTGTTAAAATAGAATGTTATAAGCATAACATTTGGAATATTGCTTAGCCCTCGAAAATAGTTACGGTTATTTGCATAAAATAAGCACAAGCTACCCTAGGTGGAAACTATAAATACTGGTGTTCGTCAATGAATTCCAACATAACAATATAAAATATATATTATTTTAACAAGCTAAATATTATTTTATAATTTTTTAAAAACCATCATTTTTTAAACAATTAAAATTTGAAAAGAAAAATGAGAAAGCCAGCCACACTAACAAGACCAAGAATAATTTGTTTTAATATTAAAGATAATTGCCACAAATGAGAGTTTAAAAGATTTAATTTGAACTTCCATTAGTTTTCATGCATGAAGCAGAGACTATAGCATTTCAATGGTACTCTTAAATAATCAAGTTTATATTCAGCTCCATTTTTTTTTATAAAAAGAAATTCAAAATACCAGTAAGTTGATATTTAAAGGTAGGTACTTTGTTCATAATTTGGGGATTAATAAAGATCACACCCACCACCACTTTTCTGCAATGAAAAGAAGCTCAAGTAGTATTTTTCTTAAACCTTTGCCTATAGTTTAAGAAATTCAAAAAGAAGAATATAGAAAAATATCAGGAGCTTAAAGTTAAGTGAATTTTCTCTATAAATATACCATACTGAGTGGGATATTAATTTAATATAGATAAATTTTCATTTTCAAATGTTACTAGTTTTACTCAGCCTCAGTACTACAAATAGGGATTTTAAAAACTATGTTAATTATGCAGACATGAATTTTTTGAAGATAAGGCAAACTTCTAAATACAGTGTCATATGGTATGTGAACTGTTTAGAAGTGGTATAACAAACCCCTGGAGCATGATACTTACTTTATGAAATTTATTTGCTTAAAAGAATCATTGCATTTTATATCATTTATCCTTTCTTTTATACAAATTAACAAGTAAATACAAGAAATATAAGATAAATATTCTTGTGCTACTTTGCCCAAGCCATCATATAGGGTTTATTCCTAATTCTGTTTGAATGGATGGTGCAAATGGAATCTTATTAAATCTATGACTTCTAGTCTCATGATTACTTCTTCACAATTTATTCCATATGCCATATGGTATTTGTAACTCTTACTCCATTAAAAACCTTTATTTTTCTGGCTTCTCAATGACCCTATTACTTTCCAGGGAACTTGAGCCCATTTGGTTTGCAGGAATGTCATCTCAGCAGAAAACCTCTCTGAACAGAGATATTTGTCCGTCTAGAAATTTTTTGGCCAGGGCAGGGTTCCTGCATCTTTGAGGTCAGCAACAATCAACTTCAGGCTGCCCAAGCCTTTTCTGGGTTATCCACGTGATATATTTGGCCTTTATTTCTGTGCAGAGAGAAGCAAGACATGGTTACTTGGCAATCAGCTAACCAGACTCACATTTCCAAGCATTTACTTTCCCCTTAAAAAAATAGTACCATGTAAGGTATGGAGAAATTGTTGAAAGGGAAAGTGTATAGAGCCAGTGAATGTACTCCAGTGCTAACTTGATGCTGGGTTTGGCATCAGTGAACTGAGGGAATTTAAGTCATTTTAAGAGCTGGAGCAGAAATAAACCAAAAGCCAAAGAGTAGGATTCCAGATGAAAATGTTGAAATACTTCTGAGCAGAAAAGTTCAGTATCTCTGAGTTGGCTTGATTCATCTTATCAACAGGAACCTCACTCAAATGATTTGAGCGTGTAACTTCAGAGTAATAATACAGCAAAGAACATTAAGCCTTGAGCTGGAGAGACAGTACAGATGGTAAGACAATTGTCTTGCAAGCACTTGACCTGAGTTTAATCCCAGACACTCCAAATGGTCTCCTGAGTCCAGACAGGAATGATACCTGAACACAGAGCCAGGAGTAGTCCCTGAGTACTTCCAGAATGACCCACTAATTTTTTTTTAAATCACCAATATAATAGAAAGTATTTTTCTGACATGTTAATAAAATGTGTAAGACAAGCATTTTTAGTCTGTATACCGTTTGATGATGGAATTGTGGATTCTTTGCGTTCATTTTTTTTTCAACCCTACCGTCCTCTCCTATGTATGGAAAAACATTTATAATAATGTTTAATATGATCAACTAACATTTTTTTGCCAGTTGAATTCTTTTCAGAAGGTAGCATTGGATGTAAATTGTACTAAACTAAATAGCTCTAATAAAGTATTCTGGATAGACACACTTTGTGTCATCTAAATATGTCATTGAAGAGTATATAATTATAACATCCCCAAAATATGTTGTTTTATTACAGTGATCCCGTTGAGCTCTTCCCATTAGAAAAATAGGAAGTACATGGTGAAACTTTGCTGAACTCCACTTATGTGACTAAAAACAGTTGCTCCAAAAGTAACCAACTTAGAAATTCCTTCATTGGGATTTTGCTTACACTGAAATAATTGATTAATCACAGGAAAAAAAAGATTAAGAGTTGACAATACAACTAAGCAAACTTTATCGCAGGCATCCCTACCATTTGTTCTTAGACATTCACAATTTTCCAAAAGCATTGTTGTTCCCTAATATGTCTGTCTCATCCCTATATCGAGATGGTACTTAATCCTAAATTTCAAGATGCTTTGAGGTGCTGCTTATATTTCCTGAGTACCTCATTTAAAGTCCTATGCATTCAACTTAATAGGTCAAACTTTCTTTTCTGTTGTTAATCAATTTTTGGTAGTGACCTCAGTAAAGTGGAGGAGATTATTTGCCCTCCCAGATAATCACATTTCTTTGTTATCCTCTAAGACATCATGTTGCACTCCTCCATCACTTTTCTGCCTTGTTACCATGTTTGCAGCCCTGTTCATTGAATGAGAAGTTGAGAAAGAAGGCAAAACTATACTGGGACCTCAATACAATCATTTATCAGTTAAAATTTATCAGTCATATTGGTCAGATAGTGATCGCTTCTGAGATTTCATTTCCTCTTCAGTAAAATATCGGCCTTGTCTTCTGGCTGAGAGGATGGGCTGAAGATTGTGACTCATTAATCAGACTCCTAAATTGTTTCATGGTATGTGATGATGGTGATAATGAAAACAACCACCATAAGATTTTTTGTAATCAAATTAATTTAAAGATTACTCAAAATCAGACTGCTTGTATTTTTACCTAACTTTAAACTTATTATTCTCCCTAACTCCTTCTATTTCCAATGTTTGTTTGTTTTTTCTTTTGTTTGACTGGTTCATCAAGTGATTTTTTTTTTGGCTTTTTGGGTCATATTCGGCAGTGCTCAGGGGTTAATCCTGCATCTGCATTGAGGAATTACCCCTGGAGGTGCTCAGGAGACCATATGGGATGCTGGGAATTGAACCCGGGTTGGCTGCGTGCAAGGCAAACGCCCAACCCGCTGTGCTATTTCTCCAGTTCCCAAGTGATTTTTTTTAAACTCCTGACTTATTTAACATTGCATAACTCAAGTTCCCTTCACACATACAGAGCTTTTTATAGCACTCTCACAATTAGATTAATACTTGACAAGGATTGCAAAATTTTGTGGTGGTAGATAAATACAGTGAAGGAATTTTTTGTTAGGAATTCAACCATCCTATGGCCACTGAGATTTCCTTTTTCTTGACACCTCAAAAAATTGTCACTATAATATTTTTACTGTGAACCATTTTCACAAATGTGAATTGATATCATTTTTGGGTCTGAGTTTGCCTTTGTTATGATGTATATTTTATGTGTCTGTTAGATATGTCTAAAGTCTATGTGCCCTTTGTTAAAGTGTCTATGAGGATATTTAACTTTAATTGCCATCAGGAACTAATTGGTTTCTGTCTCAATGTGAAGAAAGAATAGATTTGGTTTAGTGCTGACCATTTCTGTAAGTTCAGTGATAATATGAGCTCACAAGGCTTCAGTTTTGTGATTGGAATATACATACATTGAAATATACACAACAAATGGTATCTTTTACACATAAAATGGAAACAGGCATCTATACATTTTGACTAGAAAAATAATTCATGTGGATAGATTAGTTAAGATACACTAACAAATGTGAAACTTAAATAGCAATAAGTTTAATTATAGATGCATCTCTGATCCATGAAAATGTAATTGATTGGTGTGCTGTTGTAACAGTGAGTGTATATGTTGCATATATTTAACAATATGGTCTGAAGATACTCTACCATCTACTAGTCCCAAAAATTGTCCTGGTTTTGATATATTCATTCAATAGAAAGGAGGAGACCAGAGAAACTCTTTGTTGTGTTATAGTTTGTTATGGACTAATACTGAAAATGAGACACATCACTGTGTTTTAGTTTATATTTATAAATACCCAGTTGCATACGTATACCAAGCTTTGAGGACATTTGAAAAGTGCAGCACAGATTCTAGCTGGAGTGATAGCAGAGCGGTAGGGCGTTTGCCTTGCAGGCAGCCAACATGGCCGACTCGAGTTCAATTCCTCCGCCCCTCTCAGAGAACCTGGCAAGCTATCAAGAGTATCTCGCCTGCATGGCAGAGCCTGGCAAGCTACCCGTGACGTATTCGATATGCCAAACACAGTAACAACAAAGTCTCACGATGGAGACATTACTGGGCCCACTCGAGCAAACCGATGAACAACGGGAGGACAAGACAGACAGCACAGATTCCAATAAATAAGCGCTTGAACTTCTGAGTACAGTGTAAAAAGATAAGCTATTATCCATCAACATAGACTTATTGAAAGTTTTTGAGTTAGTAAGATGCATTCAAACAGTCAAGTGATTTAAGCTTATAAGTAAAAGATTAGTGATTTAAATTTATAAAACTCAGGACAAAGTTTTCAGTGCAAAGTGTTTATGGAAGCGATTTCAACAGATATAAAAATCATGTATATATATGGACATTATCCTCATATGTTCAAGAATAATTTATTTAAAGTTTACTCTGTACCAAGAGATCAGACTACATAATAGGGATACAGTGGCTTACTTCTCATCGCTATAAACAACTTTTATCTAATAGAACTGGAGAGGTGAGAATGAATATAAAGTATCATAGCTATAGATGCTGAAGCAATTATATACTGTGTAGGGAACTTGGCTTGCATGTGTCCAACCTGGGCTTGAATCCTTGCCACCATATATGGTACCCCAAGCTCCACCAGAAGAACCCCTGAGAGCAGAGATGAGAGCAAAACCTGAGAACTGCCTGCTGTGTCCCAGAAAACAAAGCAAAACAGTATTTATGCTATATCTTATTAAGTTATGAATAATACAAAGGAAAGAATAGTTAAATGATCATTTAATAATATCCCAGGACAAATAAAAATGTTGTGTGTTTGTGTTAACATGAATTAGAAGATGCTAATAACATAGCAGTTTCAAAATTATAATTAAAGGAAAAACATACACACATATACAAAGGAATTCATCTAAAATGCATAGTGTGTAGAATGAAAAAAAATTGTTTGAGGAGCTAGTTATTTGAGAAATGTCAGGTAATTCCCAAGAACATAAATCTTTTTTTTAAATTTATTTAAATTTTTTAACGTAAATCCATTGCTCAGGAAATACCCAGGTACATAAGTCTATTTGTCACTGTGTCACCGTCCTCCCGTTGTTCATTGATTTGCTTAAGCGGGCCCAGAAACGTCTCCATTGGAGAATTTGTTGTTACTGTGTTTGGCATATTGAATACATCATGGGTATCTTGCCAGGCTCTGCCGAACGGGCAAGATACTCTCGGTAGCTTGCCGGCTCTCCAAGAGGGGCTGAGGAATCGAACTCAGGTCGGCCATGTTGGCTGCGTGCAAGGCAAAAGCCCTACCACTGTGCTATCGCTCCAGCTCTCTATTTAGAACCCATAAATAAAAATCAATGATAGTAAGAATTCAAGAAAAATAATTCTTATAGTTGCAAACTACTTTAATGTAATATAATTTGGTAGTTACATTTCATGGTATCTGGAACTCTCTTTGGTCCTGTAGAAGTATATTTCTTAAGTAATTGATATATATTTTGCTTTCAAAATGTTTCCTTATCTTAAGTTAGATATTGCATTAAGTTAAATTATTATATTGTTGAAGTATTATTATTTATCTTCCTTTAGAAGTACAGGTGCAGCTCAATGCATATTTGATGAATAAGATTCACAAAAAAATAAATGATGAATGGGTCCTTACTATATGGAGGGTGACATGTTTCTTACATTGTAGAAAACAGAGGTGCAATTCTTTTAAAACCCAGAAAGAAACTCCCCATCACCTGCAGCAAGAACAAAGTGTCAGTGGAGAAAAGGGTGAGGTACAAACCAGTAGAACTGAGTTAGGCCCTATAAAATGCAAAGTCTTCAATGACTTAGCAAACAATCTAGACTTAATTCTGGTAGAGATAAGTGTTGTATTTCAAAAGGTAAATAATTTAATAAATAAATGAAAATTAATGTGTGGAATATTAGTAATGTGAAAACAAAATAGTTATTTTTACATTTCAGATGAATAGTAAGACTGTGTTGTGTCTTCGTGAAAATAAGAGTTCTTTAGAATATTCTTTAACAATTAGAATCAAATAAAGAAAGTAATGAAGTCATTATTCTGGAAGACAAAATCATTTACCTTATGTTTTTTATTGCTATGGTGTAAATTTTCAAATAAATACCTGACAACCCTTCCAGATAAGTTTTACAGATGAGTAATTTTTAGTTGTGCTTATGTAATTTGGTAAAAAGCAAAAGATTTATATAACCTAATGAGAAATCAGAGTATAATTTTACCTATGATATGCTTGGGAAATAATCTAATGGAAGTTTTCCAGGATAATAGCCCCATCAGAAATGGCACAGTAAAATACTGGGGACCCACAGTATATAGCAAATCTAGGAAATTTCATGATAATGTATCAGTACTACAAAAGCTGCCAAATATTTCACAGAAAGTTGTGTATTCAAAAAATATATATGAAACCCACAGTGCTCTCTTATCGGCTGTGTTCAGTGATCTCAGGCCACTTCCCTCACCTCGGACAGTGGATGGTGATGATTGAACAAAAGGAGAAAATGGGGGCTGAGTTGGTTGTTGACCAATTGCTCTTTATTCTTCCTCCGCCTCCTTTCAGTCTCACTCACTGCCCATATTCCTCCTCTCCATATTCCTCTTCTTTCCTCCTCATATTCCTTTCACCTGCCTACTCTTACAGCCTTATTTTTAGAGCAAAATCTCTAAGGGTTGGGGGATAGTAATTACACACAGGTCATATAGCACAATCAACATATGAAATCCCTTCCTTCCTGGGGAAGTTCTTCTAAGATAAAACAAAGATCTCCTGGTAGGATATTTTCTCAAGGGCTGAATTTCATCTAAGGGCATACTTCTCCTTTTCTTAATCCATTTTCATTTCATTTCATCATCCTGTTATTCATCGATTGCCTCGAGCAGGCCCCAGTAACGTCTCTTTCATCCTAGCCCTGAGATTATATTCAAGGCTCTTTAGGAGAATGAGACCCATCATTGTTACTGGTATTTGGCATATTTGGTACGCCACGGGGAGTTTGCCAGACTCTGCCCTGTGGGCAGGCTACATTCAATAGCCTAAAAGTTTGTCCAAAGTAGGAATGAGACAATAAGATGTCATAAAAAAAAGTTCTGATAAGATGTCAGATAAGATGCATTCGCGGCCGCGCGGTTCAGGGATCTGGATTTTATAGTCTCTGAGTCTTGGCCGCTGATGGGATTACACGGCGCCAGGGGGCCAGGTGGTGGGTGTGACCCCCGCCTACTGGAATTTGGAGGGTCTGGGTGGAAGACGCTCGACTCCAATCCGAGTAGGCTTGGAGATCTCGGCCCCGGAACCCGCGTGGCTTTGTCCCTCTGCCAGTACCTTCTTAATCCATAGACAATCAGATTTACTTACTTAGTAATAATCTTTCTAGCCATTTTGTATGGACACAGAGATATCCAGGGATTTCTGAGGAATTTAACTTTACAAGTCACAGTCACAGCTTTGGGGATAAAGGTGATTAATCTGTTGGGGTTACGAATACTTTTCCCAGCGTCTGCCGCATCTACCAGCACTTCTGCTCTTCTCTTTTTGAGGTCTTCCTTGATCGCATCTATGCACTGCTTTTTGAGCTCGGACATTAGCTTTCGGTTGCCTGAGGCATGCGCCAAACCACATTGGCGAATTAGCTCAAGAGTTTTCGAAGACAGGCGGTTTTTTTGGCTATCTCTCTCGGCATTCCTCACACAATCATGGAGGTGCTGAACCAGTCGATTGTATTCCTCATCAATGTTGTCAACAATGGCATCTTCCCATGTTGCCGCAATAGTGTCAAAGAGCTCCCAGTTGGTGGTCGTTCTGGGAGTTCTCTTTTTAAACTTTGCAGCCCTTTCTTCCTGCTCTGTGAAGTAGAATTTTGCACGAAGGAGACGGTGGTCCGATCCCGTTCGAAATTTTGGGACAACAGCGACATCGGTCAGGCAAAACCGTCGATTGAATATGATGTGGTCTATTTCGTTGTGGAATAATCCACCGGGAGACTTCCATGTCCAACGTTTAGATTCTGCCTTCTGGAACTGTGAGTTACCATGAATGGTCTTGGTCGACATGAGGAACTCAGACAGTCTCTCACCCTGTTCGTTCCATTCTAGGCCATGGGTCCCAATGTGAAGTTCTTCAGCTGATCTTCTCGGTCCTATCTTGGCATTAAAATCACCCACAATGATCTTGTAGAAGGTGTGGTCTTCTTTATAGAACTTCTCCAGCTCCATGTAGAATTTCTCGATTTCTCTTTCATCATAATGAGATGTTGGTGCTTAGACAACAAAGATAGAAACTGCAGGCAGTGAGCCACATCTATTCAAATGTAAATGTCCAATTTGGGTTGTAAGGCATTCGAATGAATCAATGCTCATGGCCAAGTTTATGTTGACAAGTACATCGATGCCTCTGACATCTCTTCTATCGCATGTTCCGAGGAACAATTCTTCTCCAGTGTTGAAAAGGGCATGGTGAAATTCGTGCCTTCTTGTCTCTGTCAGACCAATGATGTCATACTTGATCATTCGCGCTTGTACCATCAGGTCCTTGATGGATGCATCTGATGCTAGCATACGTGCATTGAAAGTACAGACGATCGTTTTTGTCTTCCTTTGTTGTGGCAGACTAGTTCGGCCTTTAGGTTTTATCGGCCTCTCCTTTCTCATCCTTCTCAGTGCTGCCATGTCGGTGAAGCCTTCAGGGTCAGGTGAATGAGACCAATTGTAATTACTGGTTTTGGCATATCGAATACACAACAGATAGCTTGCCAGGCTCTTCTGTGAGGGTGGAATACTTTCGGCCACTTGCCAGTCTTTCCGAGAGGGATAGAGGCTTTTGGGGCAACCTCTAATCGCCCTCGTAGGAGTTACCATATTTGAACCCTATCAAATATGGTACGGCAATTCTGGAAGATGGGTATTTAGTGTCTTATGAGGACTTTGCGGCTTTGCGGCCGCACGGGTCCGGAAAGCCTCTTGGAGTGTGCGGCGGCTGGGTAGTGGAGGTAGTGTCGGTAGTGGAGTTCTGCCAGTGGGGTATTTATCTGGTCCCGGTAGGCGTAGGGTGGGTCTTCTGTTTGCAATCCGATCCCTGGGTCTCTAGTGGTTGATAGGAGCAGACAAGGCAGGGTAAGGTGGGGCTCCTGATTAGAATCCCTTTGTCACCTGTGGTTGATGGGGTCCGTTGAGCATGGAGTCCAAGGTCTCAGAGAGTTCCGCTTATCTTGTTCTGTGGGTCTCCAGTCGTTAGTGAGTCTCGGCCGGAACTGCCAGGCGGGTCCAGAAAATATCCTGGAGTGTGGCGGCGGCTAGGTAGTGGAGGTAGTGTCAAAAAAAAAAAAGTATTCGTAACGCCCACCTGTCCTTCACCAACTACAAGACCAAGATGACTGCCCTCCGACATCCTGATGGATCCATCACATCCTCCAAAATGGCAATGGAGACGATTATCCATGACTTCTACTCAAATCTCTTCAATAGGCATGTCCACTTGCTGACATACCAAATTCCACAGGATGGATATGTTGTTCCCAACGTTCTCTCTTCCGAAATCCAACACGCCATTTTGTCAGTAAAGAAACTAACAGCACCCGGCTCAGACAAGGTCAGACCTGAACACCTGAAGAACCTGCCGTCAGTACTCATGAATACACTGGCTCAGCTCTTCACACGCTATCTGTCTGAATGCAAGGTTCCATCCCAGTGGAAAACCCGCAGGACCGTACTACTGTTCAAGAAGGGAGACATCCATGACATTGGCAACTATCGCCCAATCTACTATTGTCTGTCATCTACAAGTTGTTCACTCGAGTCATCCTAAATAGGATTGGCAGAACACTAGATGAAGGACAATCATTCGAGCAAGCCGGGTTCCGCAAAGTATTCAGCACCATCAACCATATCCACACGATGACCAAGGTCATTGAGGTTTCTCGGGAGTTCAAGATGCCACTCTGTTTAACGTTCATTGATTTAAAGAAGGCCTTTGATTCTGTTGAGACGGAAGTGGTCATTGAAGCCCTAGCCAATCAGGGCATTCAAGCCCAATACATCAAGATCTTCCATGAGCTGTATTGCTGATTCACTACCAGGATCTCACCATTCTACAAAGAAGTGATCGTTGATGTCAAGAGAGGGGTTTGGCAGGGTGATACCATTTCACCGAAACTCTTCAGTGCCACCCTCGAGAACATCATGCTATGACTGGAATGGGAAGGAATGGGAGTGAAGATAGATTGTCAGCAACTACACCACCTCTGCTTTGCTGATGACACTGTTTTAATAACACCAAACATCAGCCAAGCGGCACAAATGCTGGCCGACTTTGACCGTGAGTGCGGAAAGGTAGGACTACTACTGAATCTTACAAAGACAATGTTTATGAGAAAAAGCCTCGTTCCTGATGCCCCATTTGCTCTCAACAGAACGACCATCTTTGAATGCAACAGCTATGTGTACCTAGGTTGAGAAGTCAACATGACAAATCACCTGGCACTCTAGCTGCACAGGAGGAAGAGAGCGGCTTGGAACGCCTTAAAGAATGTTGAAGAAATAGCTAAGAGGACGAAGAACCTCTGGCTCCGGGCACATCTCTTTGATTCCACTGTTCTTTCTCCATTAACATATGCCTCAGAGACCTGGGCCCTATATAAACAGAATGAGAACGCTATTCGGGCCTCCCAAAGAGGAATTGAAAGAGCTATGCTTGGAATATCACGTTTCACTCAAATGAGAGAAAGAATCCGGAGTTCCGACATCCGTCGATGATCAAGAGTCAGAGACGCTGTCTCGTTTGCCAAGGTGTCAAAAATCGGATGGGCTGGTCATGTAATGAGATTTAGAGACCACCGCTGGACTAGAGCTGTTACCGACTAGATTCCACGGGATGTCAAAAGACCGCGTGGCCGCCCACCTACCAGATGGTCAGACTTCTTTGTGACGATCATGAACGATCGGTTTGAGGCTCTTCATGTTCCCAGAGCGAACAGATGCCATTGGGCTACAGTAGCACGCGACAGGGACAAATGGAGACGTTATTGGTGCCCGCTCAAGCAAATCGAAGACTAACGGGAAGTTAAGTGATTAAGTGATTAATCTGTTGGGGAAGAGAGCATAGAGAAGTTAAAGATAAACACAGAGGAAAGGGAGGGCCTCAGGATCATTGTGATAGGTGTAATCCAAACCCTAAGCTCCTAGTGGCAAGGGAGGAAGGATAAACCAATGTTATCCTACAGAAAAGGAAGAATAATGCTGCATTACAATAAAATTTATTACTAAATAAATGGTTGGCCAATTTGTTCCATGAGTTTCTAGTTTGCCAACCTTTGACCTCTTATCTTATTATTTTAAAAAGCAGTATGTGATTAAAATGTTAACATTGCAGCTAATAGTATTTTTATCAATTATATAATAGGATTCTATTGCATAGTATTCAGTCTCATTTTGAATAAAGTACTATCTGAGAATCGGAGATAAACATCAGAACACAGTTACCACATGTTTTTGGCCTTATTTTAAATATGACACCTATTGAAAATTATTTTTTATGGTGTCAAAGTCAATATTGATATTTAAGAATTTTGTTTGTTTTGTTTGTTTTAATTATTTTGTTTGTTTGCTTGTTTTTGTTATGCTTTTTGGGCCATACCTAGCAGTCGTCTTTACTCATCATAACTGGTAATGATCGTCTGTACTTTCAATGCACGTACGCTAGCATCAGATGCATCCATCGAGGACCTGATGGTACAAGCGCGAATGATCAAGTACGACATCATTGGTCTGACCGAGACAAGAAGGCACGAGTCTCACCATGCCGTTTTCGACACCGGAGAAGAATTGTTCCTCGGAACATGCGATAAAAGAGGTGTTGGAGGCGTCGGTGTCCTTGTCAACACAAACTTGGCCAAAAGCATTGATTCATTCGAATGCCTAACAACCCGAATCGGACGTTTACATTTGAATAGATGTGGCTCACTGCCTGCAGTTTCTATCTTCGTTGTCTACGCACCAACATCTCATTATGGCCCTCCCGTTGATCGTCGATTTGCTCGAGTGGGCCCAGTAACGTCTCCATTGGAGACTTTGTTGTTACTGTGTCTGGCATATCGAATACTCTCGGTAACTTGCCGGGCTCTCCGAGAGGGGCGGAGGAATCGAACTCGGGTCGGCCATGTTGGCCGCTTGTAAGGCGAACGCCCTACCCGCTGAGAAATCGAGAAGTTCTACATGGAGCTAGAGAAGTTCTATAAAGAAGACCACACCTTCTACAAGATCATTGTGGGTGATTTTAATGCCAAGATAGGACCGAGAAGATCAGCTGAAGAACTTCACATCGGGACCCATGGCCTAGAATGGAACGAACAGGGTGAGAAACTGTCTGAGTTCATCATGTCGACCAAGACCATTCATGGTAACTCACAGTTCCAGAAGGCAGAATCTAAACGATGGACATGGGAGTCTCCCGGTGGACGATTCCACAACGAAATAGACCACATCATATTCAATCGACGGTTTTGCCTGACTGATGTCGCTGTTGTCCCAAAATTTCGAACGGGATCGGACCACCATCTCCTTCGTGCAAAATTCTACTTCACAGAGCGGGGAGAAAGGGCTGCAAAGTTCAAAAAGAGAACTCCCAGAATGACCACCAACTGGGAACTCTTTGGTACTATTGCGGCAACATGGGAAGATGCCATTGTTGACAACATTGACGAGGAATACGATCGACTGGTTCAGCACCTCCATGAATGTGCGAGGAACGCCAAGAGAGAGATAGCCACAAAAAGTCGCCTATCTTCGAAAACTCTTGAGCTAATTCGCCAGTGTGGTTTGGCGCATGCCTCAGGCTACCGCAAGCTAACGTCCGAGCTCGCAAAGCAGTGCAGAGATGCGATCAAGGAAGACCTCAAAGAGAGAAGAGCAGAAGTACTGGTAGATGTGGCAGAAGCCGGGAAAAGTATTCGTAACGCCCGCCTGTCCTTCGCCAACTATAAGACCAAGATGACTGCCCTCCGACGTCCTGATGGATCCATCACATCCTCCAGAACGGCAATGGAGAAGATTATCCATGACTTCTACTCAAATCTCTTCGATAGCCATGTCCACTTGCCGACATACCAAATTCCACAGGATGGGTATGTCGTTCCTAACGTTCTCCCTTCCGAAATCCGACACGCCATTTCGTTGGTAAAGAAGCAAACAGCACCCGGCCCAGACAAGGTCAGACCTGAACACCTGAAGAACCTGCCGTCAGTACTCATCAATACACTGGCTCGGCTCTTCACTCGCTACCTGTCTGAATGCAAGGTTCCGTCCCAATGGAAAACCAGCAGGACCGTACTACTGTTCAAGAAGGGAGACATCCATGACATTGGCAACTATCGCCCGATCTGCCTATTGTCTGTCATTTACAAGCTGTTCACTCTAGTCATCCTGAATAGGATTGGCAGAACACTAGATGAAGGACAACCATGCGAGCAAGCAGGGTTCCGCAAAGGATTCAGCACCATCGACCATATCCACACGGTAACCAAGCTCATTGAGGTTTCTCGGGAGTTCAAGATGCCGCTCTGCTTAACGTTCATTGATTTAAAGAAGGCCTTTGATTCTGTTGAGACGGAAGTGGTCATTGAAGCCCTAGCCAATCAGGGCATTCAAGCCCAATACATCAGGATCCTCCGTGAGCTGTATTGCGGATTCACTACCAGGATCTCACCATTCTACAAAGAAGTGATCGTTGATGTCAAGAGAGGGGTTTGGCAGGGTGATACCATTTCACCGAAACTCTTCAGTGCCACCCTCGAGAACATCATGCGACGACTGGAATGGGAAGGAATGGGAGTGAAGATAGATGGTCGGCAACTACACCACCTCCGCTTTGCTGATGACATTGTTTTAATAACACCAAACATCAGCCAAGCGGCACAAATGCTGGCCGACTTTGACCGTGAGTGTGGAAAGGTAGGACTACAGCTGAATCTTACGAAGACAATGTTTATGAGAAACAGCCTTGTTCCTGACGCCCCATTCGCTCTCAACGGAACGACCATCTCCGAATGCAACAGCTATGTGTACCTATGTCGAGAGGTCAACATGACAAATGACCTGGCACCCGAGCTGCGCAGGAGGAAGAGAGCGGCTTGGAAGGCCTTCAAGAACGTCGAAGAAATAGCTAAGAGGACGAAGAACCTCCGGCTCCGGGCACATCTCTTTGATTCCACTGTTCTTCCTGCATTAACATATGCCTCAGAGACCTGGGCCCTACGCAAACAAGATGAGAACGCCATTCAGGTCTCCCAAAGAAGAATAGAAAGAGCTATGCTTGGAATATCACGTTTCACTCAAATGAGAGAACGAATCCGGAGTTCTGACATCCGTCGACGATCAAGGATCAGGCACGCTGTCTCATATGCCAAGGTGTCGAAAATCAGATGGGCTGGTCACGTAATGAGATTTAAAGACGACCGTTGGACTAGAGCTGTTACTGATTGGATTCCACGGGATGTCAAGAGGCCGCGTGGCCGCCCACCTACCAGATGGTCAGACTTCTTTGTCAAGATCATGAACGATCGGTTTGAGGCCCTCCATGTTCCCGGAGCGAAGAGATGCCATTGGGCTACACTAGCACGCGACAGGGACAAATGGAGACGTTACTGGCGCCCGCTCGAGCAAATCGACGACTAACGGGAAGTTAAGTGTGATTAAGTGATTAACTGGTAATGCTGAAGGAACTGTATATAGTATCTGGTCTTGCACCTGGGTAGGCTTTAATAAACAAATATGTGCTTCTCATACTTGAGAAAACCAAAAGTACAGTCAAAGTATATCCTGATTTGGGTCCTGATAAAGACTCTATTCTTGGTCTGATGTTTGTCATCTTCTCCCAGTATTTTCAGATGGTTAGGAGAAAGAGAGAGAGGAACATTGCATGTTTTCTAGTTAAGGGTAATAGTCTTATCATAAGAATCTCACCTTCATCATCCAGTTATTCCCCAATTGAACCATTAAATTATACCAGGGATTATGGTTTCATTAAATAGACTCAGGAGAAAATATAAACCTATACTACAAGTCAAAACAAACTTGGCAATAGAAGTTATTGCTCAGTTATTGTAGTTATTTGTTAACCGCCATGGGAATTCAATAGCTCTTCCCCATCCAGAACTAAGATAGTGAACTAACCATAAAGTTATTTGATGGTCATAGAATATTTTCAATCTCTTCTTCCATGACAACATACTATTCTTTTACATTATGTGTGTTGTGCTTTCTTTTATTCTATTTTAACTTCTCATTATCCATGTAGAAATTTTTCAGATAGACATTGTTGTTATCTTCTATCCTTTGAGATTTTAGAGCTCTCCAAGATTTTATTGTAGACAGTAATTCAGTCTTCTAAATCTATTTATAAAATGTATGTAAGGTAAAAACACTTCTGTCCTCAGAGAATTTTTTATGCTATGTATATGAATAAGTTTATTTTCATATAATTATCCCAAAGTGCTTTCTAAGAAAGAAAGCTTACCCTTTAAGTGAAGGTACTTAATTTTAGAAAATTAAATGTTAAGGTTTTTTTTGAGCTATTTAAACTCAAGATTGATAATTTTCCAAATCAACCCCCAACATTTCTTCTGTAAGTCGCACCTGTGTTTTCAGTGTCTCTTCTCCATCATTCTTTTTTATTATCCTGAAAAGAAAGCACTATTTTTGATTTTATGACAGCTCAGCCACTTCTATCAAAGAACAATCTTTGTCATTCCTCACTACCTATCTTCCTCTTTACTGATCTCTTGCTCCCTCTGAACCAGAAACATTCTTTAAATTTATGGGCACTTCCTGTACAATGTTCTTTTCATTTTGTTGCTTAGATCTTCACTCATTTTGGTTCTAGTTTCTTTAGCTCCATTTTGGATATTTTCCAATCACGCAGTCTTTGAAGTTGCAGTCTGTCTATTCGTCTTTTTTATATGTGATCTTTATTCACTCATACAGTAGTCTAACCCATTCATTTCTCTTACCTTCAATAGAAGATGTTTGCTATCCTTGCAATTTTTATAGACCTGCAATAACAAACTAATAGATTTTCATTCACTCAGGACCACTGATCTTGTTCGTTGGGAGTTGGGCAGTATATATAAACCAGATTAATTATCAAAAATATAACATTGATAAAATTCAACATGTAAATGAGAGCAAGTGTATATGGATTCATTAATATAAATTCAAAGTTTATACAAAAGAACCAAGATTAGTGGACTAATTATTTAAACTGAGCTTTTTAAAATCATAGCACAGTAGCAGATGTTGAGAATGTAGCAGGGGTTTCCTTTTATTTTTCCATTTTTACTTTTTTATTTTTATGAATAACTTTATTCTTCATAAAATAACATCAATTTCCCTTATAATGTTATTAATGCATGCTTTTAGAGATTTATGCCAGTGGATTTTTAGCACCCAAAATTGATTCCTTGAGTGCTTATGCCAATTCTGAGTTATTCCAATTCAGTCTTCACTCCTTCACTCTTCTTTTTTCACTTTTTTAAAAATTTTTATTAGTGAGAAACCATGAGGTACAGTTGTAGACTTACAAATTTTTGTGCTTGGGTTTAAATTATACAATGATCAAATACCCATCCCTCCACCAGTGCCCATTTCCCACCACCACGGATCCCAGTATTCCTCCCACACCCCAACCCCCTCATTTTTTACTTTTTTCATGTCTATTACTCCATAAGGCACATTATTTTGGAAGTCACCAATATATAAAATAAATGTTTATAGATATAAAAATAATATAACATTTGAAGCACATAAATAAACATATAAGTTGTGATACATCTAAAGAAGGAAAAGGATGTATATTTTGATTAAACATAATGAGAGGTAGATGGTTGAAATAGTACTCATTGAGGAAATACCATTTCAACAGAGAAAGTATTAAAATGACTCATTAGAAGTGAGATGAAAATTTAATTCCAACTCAGTATAGGTGATTAATACAAGGATACATAGTAGAAAAATAATGTAGATAAATTCAAGAAACTTATATCAAGTATTGCTAGAGTATAAATGACAGGCAGTGACACAGTAAAATAGTCAAGGGCCCCAGAAAGATAATATACAGAGTGACACATGAGCATCATTGGGTGTGACCCAAAAAAAAGCAACAACAAAATTTAAAATAAATTAAAAGTCAGGCAAGGACTCTACTCTCAGTCTCCAACAGTCCTATTCTCTCACATCCCTATTCCTTTTCGTCCCTCAGAAGTCAGCATCAGTTTATTGAAACAACAGTGAAATAGCATTAGCATCTCTCTTCGCTTCTTACTAAGAATCAAGTTAACTTAGTCTCAAGTTTCAGTGAGTCCTACAAATCTTTTCTAGCTTCATTTATTCCCTTTGTGAACCAACTCAGTCTCAAGTTTTTAAATTCTACATAAACCCTGATGAGTTCTCAGTGTTTCCTATAGCAGAATGTGCTCTACACTCTAGAACCATATATTCCTCCCTGTACTAAATATCCCCATTTACATCTTTACTTAGTATTTCACCATAAATATACAACGATATTATGTCAACTGTGGACCCTTGATAGACATTATAGAAGTCTATAATTTAACCTTACTCCACTCCAAGCTAAGAAGTTAGTATTTGTTGATTAGTTACTTGTCAGGTGTCAGAATTCCTCAATCAGGGACAGAAGGACAACGCCATGGACAGTACCTTATCTGTGTTGTTTACTTTTCTCTAAGTAGGGTGATGTGCATGCATTATCAATGTTATAAATGCACTGAATTTTACTGTTGTTAGGGAACTCTGGTTTTGCTTTTAAAATAAGTACTAAAGAAACTTGCTCTGTTTCTAAAACAAGTGTCACCTTGTCTTTGAATGTTATTTTCTATAAATAAATCCTTGAGAAAATAGAGAAAACATTCAAAGTCTGAAATCTTGGCATATCTAAAAGGACAATTAAGAATTGAAGAAACTCTCAAAGTGCAATCACCCACTACTTTTAAAAAATGAGCCTTGGGGCTGGAGTCATAGCACAATGGGGAGGGCATTTGCCTTGCACGCGGCCGACCCAGCTTCAATTCCCAGCATCCCATAGGGTCCCCTGAGCACTGCCAAGAGTAATTCCTGAGTGCAGAGCCAGGAGTAACCCCTGTGCATCACCAGGTGTGACCCAAAAAGCAAAAAAAAAAAAAAAATGAGCCTGAGATAGTGGAAAGGAGGCATAAGGAGAAAGGAATAGTTGTACTTATTACCAGGCTAGTCCTTGACATTAATATGTCTTAGTGATAGTAGTACCGAGGTAACAAATTTCAACAGAAGATTTGACCAGTATCTCAGAAGGCTGATTGCTTCTGGGAATGGGACATTCTAGGTACCTGGATCAATGCCTACTTAATCCAGATTTTTTTTTTTTTTGCCACACACATATCCAATAGTTGCTGAATTTTTTTTCAAGTGTAGATGTTTCTTTGAGGTCAACAACACTTTACTCAAGGAGAAAGATAAATACTGTCATCTGGATCACTATTCCAAAAATACAGACTCCCACCCTAATACCTTCTTGCTTAGTCTTCTTTCATTATGGTTTAGACTATTCTGCGGATACATGGCAGTGAAGTGATAAGACAGAGGGTAGGATGTTTGCCTTGCACATGGCTGACCAGATTATATCTCCATCACCACATACGGTCCCCTAAACCTTGCCAAGAAGTGATCCCTGAGTGCAGAGCCAGGAGTCAGCCCTGAGCACCACTAGGGACCCCCAAACAAACTAACAAAAAAGCAAATAACAATTTAAAAAAGACTCATTTGGAGACAGTGGTGGCTCCAATCCAATCAGCACTGATTCAGAGGCTGGAGACATAGTAGTCCCAGAGGCATTATTTTTTATTCACACTATTTTAAACACCTAGACAATCATGGTAATGTCTAAGACATTAAACATTGTCAAAACCATAATTGTATCCCATTTCTGATTTTAGACATTGGTAGTAAACAAATTCCTTTTGTCTTTTTGTGTCTGTGTGTTTGTTAATTCAGATATTCAGTCCTACTTTTATCCAAGAACACATACTCTTTGAAAGGTGCACAAATTCTCCTTGCTAGTGGTCTCTTGGTAGTCCATCTTTCAGCCCTGCTCTCTCCTTCTCCCAGCTCCCTTCTCATCTGGCTGACACTCCACCCAGTCAGGTAGCCAAATCAACATAAGAAAGCCCTTCCTGACTGCTCAAGGGCAAGATACCTCTTAAGGTGTTTTTCTCTTTTCCTCAGTCCAATAAACTATCAACTACTCCTGAGGTTATGCAGGAAGGATAGAACAGTGTTATCCTACAATGGTTAATAAATTGTGGTCCATTGATTGATTTTTGAGGATCCAACTCAAAATCTAAATTAATTTAATTTTAAGTGTTTAACCAGTTTAATATAATCTTTTGTTAAAGGATACTTGCTTATACTTGCTTGATTCTTTGAAATGGGAACCTACAATATATTGACTGTTATTTAAATAACCTCAAAGGAGGCAATGAAAGATCATTGCTAGTTCCACAGATTACCATGTATGTGACATTAGAAAATCCATTTACACTTAGTAACTGCTAACTGGGGCCTTGTCTAGCACACTTTTAGAGAAATTCAGTGAAGGAAGAGGCCCATGGAGAACAGTTATGCAAACTGCAGTCAACTGTGTCTTGGGAAACTTCTAAAGGAGCAAAGATAGTTAGCAGGAGTGACCTCTCATCAAATAGAGCTCAGAATAGGAACCTAAACTATGCCTTGATGTGTCTATTTTTATTATAGTGTTTGGTATCATCTTTGCATCATTTAAACTTCTGCATGGAGGAAAACAAGTGTTGAAATTATGCTCTTAATTTATTCTACTCATCACATATGCTCTCTTTCATCTTGCTAACTTGTAATAAGTGGATGTCCTAATCTCATCATTCATATCCTTTTCTTCTTGGCAGCATTCAAAAACAGAAAGAAAAAAGGAGAGGAAAAAGAAGAGTAATTTGTATAGAATAATCTAACAACATCCTCTGGTCCCCCAGAAGGAAATTTTTTGTTAACAGGACCTTACATTGTCTCACTGAATAATGCAATATTTGTTTGGTTGTACCCTGCAGAGCTCTTGGGCCCAGAAGCCAGGGGCAGTGGCAGTACTGAGTTGGCACCAAGTAGCAGAAATGTCATTTTTTAATTATGTGGTTCTAAAGGGAATCTATTATCCACCACTGAGATGCTGAAATCAGACAATTTATCTCCAAGGCAGCTCTGTCTACAATCTAGAGTATATATCTCTTGTCACTGCAGGAAATAGAATGAAAGAATGTTTTTATTTCTGGTGCCTTATGTTTGTAAATGTATTCTTTTAAATATTGTCCATCAATGGGACTAATGTCCTAACATAGTGCATCATTCCACTCTGTCCTCTTCTGCATCATGGAGCGTGTTCAAATGACCCAGACTCTTCCCCATTGATAAGAAACCCTCAGGGGCCTCATATTCATGGAGGTTTTGCAAAAACCCATCTCATATTCCAAATACCCATTGCCAAGACAAATAGAAACAAATCTTGAAAAAGGACCAAGAGAATCAGAGGCATCCACCTAAGTTAATATAAATACAAATTGCTTTTTGCATTTCAAATGAGATGCTGGAAACTATTTGAAACATATCCTTTCTTCTCTTTGGAGTTTCATTTAAATGTAAACTAATACTTATACCTACCAGCTTGTTCATAATGGCTCTTCATTATTTCTGATTTTTTTTATCCCTTAAGGTATCAGGCAAATGAAAGGGGGAAAAACGTTCATTTTTGTCTACCCTTCCTCTTCTTTAAAAAATCTGCCAAATTCATTATGTTCATTACTCTTTGTGCATCAAGGCTCCAAGCAATTCCCATCTCTTAACAATCAGGTACAAGCTAAGTGCATTTAAGACAAATGCATGCATTTTATTTTAAATTAATGTATGCCTTCTCTATTCTATTACAGCATCAGGAAATTTGATCAAAACCTGGCATGGCAGAATGATAATAGCTGCACTGCCCTCTAGTGTAGTTATACAGATGGAACACTCAAAGAATAGCAAGTAAATGCAGTTTCCTTTTTTGGTGCGCTCAAGTATGCTTCTCTATGTGTGAGAGGGAGGCATTGGTTTTCAGAATCTAAAGTGAATTGTATCTGGAAAGTATAATGCTAAGCGAAATGAGTCAGAAAGAGAGGGACAGACATAGAAAGATCGCATTCATCTGGGGAACATAAAGTAACAAAATAAGAGACTAACACCCAAGAATGACCGATATTAGTACCAGGAGGTTCACTCCATGGCTTGGAGGCCAGCCACACATGCTAGGGGAAAAGACGGCTCAGATAGAGAAGGGAGCACCAAATAAAGGGTGTTGGGAGGATGTTCCCAGGATGGGAGATGCATGCTGAAAGTAGACTATAGACCGAACATAACTGCCACTCAATGCCTCTTTTGTAAACCACAGCACCCAAAAGGAGAGAAAGAACAAAAGGGAATACCCTGCCACAGAGGTAGGGTGGGTGAGAGGGATACTGGGATCAGGGATGCTGGTGGAAAAGGGGCACTGGTGGAAGGATGGGTACTTGATCACAGTATAATTGAAACCAAAGCACAAAAAATTGTAAATCTAAACTGTACCTTATGGTGTTTCACTAATATCATGATCATCCTGTTGTTTGTCGATTGCCTCGAGCAGGCACAAGTAATGTCTCCTCGTGCTAGCCTTGAGATTCTAAAAAGTGCCACATTCAAGGCTCTTTCAGGGATAGGAGAATGAGACTCATCATTGTTACTGGTTTTTGGCATATTGAGTATGTCACGGGGAGTTTGCCAGACTCTGCCGTGTGGGCAGTTTACATTCAGTAGCCTGCCAGGTTGTCCAAAGCAAGAATGAGATAATAAGATGTCTCGCGGCAACAAATGCGGCCACACACTTCCGGGTGCTGGGTTTTATAATCTCTGGGTCTTGGCGGTTAATGGGATTACACGGCTCTGGGGGGCAGTTGGTGGGTATGACCCCCGCCTACTGGAAGATGGAGAACCTGGGTGGAGGATGCTCAGCTCTGATCCGAGCAGGCTTGGAGATCTCAGCCCCAGGACCTGCATGCCTCTGTTCCTCTGCCGGTAGCTTCATGCTTGTGGAGAGTGGTCTCAGCATGGTTGTGGCTGGTTCTGGAGGTCTTCAGCTGCCGGGGCTCTGCTTGGAATGGGGAGGGAAACTCAACACCCCCCTCCCCAAGGGACCCAGAGAGGACAGTCAAGTGCGGGAGCAGGAGACTCTGCCCTGTTCTCTTCCGGGAGCTGGGTTTTATAGTCTCTTCACTAACAAAGGTAAAGGTAAAGGTAAAGGCCCTCCCGTTGATCATCGATTTGCTCGAGCGGGCCCAGTAACGTCTCCATTGGAGACTTTGTTGTTACTGTGTTTGTTATATCGAATACTCTCGGTAGCTTGCCGGGCTCTACGAGAGGGGCGGAGGAATCGAACTCGGGTTGGCCATTTTGGCCGCTTGTAAGGCGAACGCCCTACCCGCTGTGCTATTGCTCCAGCCCCACTAACAAAAATTAAAAAATAAATAAATAAATTGTATTGGACGTTCAAGATTACTGAGTTTTTTTAAATGCAAAGTTAATATTATGTGTTTGATTCTTAATGTATATGTCACTAGATATGCTCATCTATCCTGGGGAAAAAGAAGAAAAAAAAGCGAATGACTTTTACAGCGTCTTCACTGCTGTAAATACTTGGGTATGAAGATTCTAATAACGGTTTTCAATTACCTTGAGCCCTCTTTGATAAAATATTCACTTAGTATACAAAAAGAAGTATACTTCTACCCAGGGTCATTCATATGCATATGCTTATGAAATTATTCAAGTCAAACAGAAAAGAAATGATGTTAGAAGTTGTGTTCAAAGGTAATACACAGTTATTCATCATTTATTAATAGCATTGTTAGACTCATTTGGGGAGTTTATTGTGAATCTTTCAAAGCAAGAATTCCTTAAAACTTTTTCCAGAGTGATAAGGAACACTAGGAATTTTAAGATGCTGAAGATTGAGAAATCTCTCACGTAAGGGGAATTAGAGATGAACCTGTTGAATAAGTAAATGATTTCACAGTTTCTATGAGACATTGAATCATAATGTATCTGCCTGCACAGCACAAACATTTACATAAGACCTGTCTTGAACTGACATAAATCATCATAAATGTATACATACACCATCTGATTCAGATGGGTCTGGTCTGAGAAATTTTAGTCATATCAATGCCCATTTCCTATACTCCTAAGCTGATAACAAAATGCTACAGTTTATTTTCTAATTAACTTGGAGAGAAATTTGGACATCAGAAGTCCCAAACCCATATCTAGCACCTTCTCTGCATTCTTTTTTATTTTTTTGGCTTTTTAGGTCACACCCAGCGATGCACAGGGGTTACTCCTGGTTCTGCCCTGAGCAATCATTTCTGGCGGTGCTCAGGGAACCATATTGGATGCTGGGAATCGAACCCGGGTTTGTCCCATGCAAGGCAAATGCCCTACCCACTGTACTATCCTGTACTATCGCTACATCCCCATCTGCATTTTCTAGTGAAATAGTATTTCTTATTTCCATTTTCTGTCTCTGAAATGCAGATCCCCAAAATAGTGTAGATGTTAGAGATTTTTTTTAAGATAAAAGAAGGGAATATATGTCTGCCAATACCATATCTATCAAAGATGAAATATGCACAAGATGTTTGACTCCAAAGTAAAAAACACAAGATTTTTCTATTCTGCCTGTCCCCTGGAGTCAATTATTTATCTGAAATCCAGGGAGGGTACCACGTAGAGGAAGAAGAGTGAAACAGATGTCCTCTGTCTTTATCAGTTTGATCAGGTGAGCACTAATATCTCCTGAACTTATCTGTGAAATTTAACTTTAGTTACTAAATTTAGCAACGCAGAAACTCACTTAGGATATACAAGGAACAGGAGTTTCTCTGGGGAAAACCCTCTATGAAATATTAATGCTTATGAGAGCAAACCAGAGATGAGGCAATTGATTGGGTCTCTCTGAATCTCCAGGGAATTTTTCTCCTGGGAGGTTTGGAGAAGTCATACAGGAAACAAAGGTTGTTCTTAGTTCCTTTTGCGTATCCAAAGAGAATTCAATTATTCAACTCAGACTATTTGGGACCTGGTATGAAACAAAGAAGAGATTTTAATTTCTCTAGGTTGGAACATCCACATTTGATTCTATTATTTGATCACATCTTAGCTTATGAAATTATTTGTGCATGGAGGGGTCACACTTGGCTATGTTCAGAATCCATACTGGGAGGTTCTGTGCTCAGTGATCACTCCTGGTCAGATTAGTGGAAATATATGCTGTCAAATGATCCATCCTTGGAAGACTATTTGTAACCCAAGGATGTAGCACTGTAGCACTGTTCTCTCATTGTTCATTGATTTGCTGGAGCAGGCCCAGTAACGTCTCCATTGTGAGATTTGTTACCGGGTTTGGCATATAGAATATGTCACAGGGAGCTTGCCAGGCTTTGCTGGGTGGGGGAGATACTCTCGATAGCTTACTGGGCTCTCCAAGAGGGGCGGAGGAATCAAACTCGAATCGGCTGTGTGGGATGTGTGCAAGGCAAACACCCTACCTGCTCTGCTATCGCTCCAGCTTAATAAGTCAAGGATATTGACTTCTATACTATCTCTTTGACTCTTTAACTTAATGAATAAAACATGATTTGGAAACTTCATTCTATTTAACAATCTATCTATCCATCTATCTATATATCCATACATACATATGTATGTGCTTGAGTGTGTGTGTGTGCATATATATACATACATATATATGTGTGTATATATGTTTGCCTAAAAGGTAAAGGCCCTCCCGTTGATCGTCGATTTGCTCGAGCGGGCCCAGTAACGTCTCCATTGGAGACTTTGTTGTTACTGTGTCTGGCATATCGAATACTCTCGGTAGCTTGCCAGGCTCTCCGAGAGGGGCGGAGGAATCGAACTCGGGTCGGCCATGTTGGCCGCTTGTAAGGCGAACGCCCTACCCGCTATGCTATCGCTCCAGCCCTGCTGTAGCGATAGCACAGCGGTAGGGCGTTTGCCTTGCAGGCAGCC
This sequence comes from Sorex fumeus, assembly GCF_029834395.1. Classification (NCBI taxonomy): domain Eukaryota; kingdom Metazoa; phylum Chordata; class Mammalia; order Eulipotyphla; family Soricidae; genus Sorex; species Sorex fumeus. Next base: position 12,662,194 of record NW_026606155.1, read on the forward strand.
AACATGGCCGACCCGAGTTCGATTCCTCTGCCCCTCTCGGAGAGCCCGGCAAGCTACCGAGAGTATTCGATATGCCAGACACAGTAACAACAAAGTCTCCAATGGAGACGTTACTGGGCCCGCTCGAGCAAATCGACGATCAACGGGAGGGCCTTTATTTTTTTATTTTTTTTTATTTTATTTATTTTATTTTTTTTATTATATGTTTGCCTAAATTTCTACATATAGACATACCTAACTACCTATATACCTATACAACTATACGTTATATGTTTAGATTCACATACACACACACACATATAAAATGAACCGCAGAGAGAATTAAGAAATCTAGTTAAAAATAAATTTAAAACTATGATATGAAAAATACTTAGTACATTATAAATTGAATATAGAGATTTTTAGTAAAATTTGAAGACATAATTTACTCTAGGCCATTTTCTTTGTTCTCAGGTAATTAAAAATTAATAGAATACTAGGAGGGAAAATTCTATCACCCTGGACCTCAGAAAATAGAAAGGAGAAAGTCAGAGAGGGAAAGATATTGATGTGTGTAGTACAAAGTAGCTTGGGAAGTAACAGAGAAATATCAGGATCGAGGTCAAGGGCCTTGGTGTACATAAGTGGTAAAAAAGAATTGGTAGGACTTCATATCTAAACTGCAGTGTCATCCTCACTAAAAGCAGGAGATCCAAATCACAACAACCAATCTTGAAACTCTGCTGTTAAGGTAGTAGGCTGGAGGGTGGGAATGGGTGGGAGGGAAACTGATAACATGAGTAGAAGGAAGTCGACACTTGTGGTTGAACTGACGCTAGAATATCAGATACCTAACATCAGCTACGGATACCATTGTAAATCATTGTGTTTCAATAAATAAAAGTTTTATTTAAAGAAATAAGCATGATAACATTGATTTAAATGCTCTTCATGTAACGAAAAGGAGTACCCCTATGATACATGTTGATTATTTCTTTAAAGTTACAATTCAAATTTCTCCATGTATTCCAACAGATGGGCCAGAGCAATAGCAGAGCACGTAGAGTGTTTGCCTTGCACATGGCTCACCTGGATTTGATCCCTCCTTCCCTCTCAGAGAGCCTGGCAAGCTACCGAGAGTATTCCACCTGCTCGGCAAAGCCGGGCAAGCTACCAGTGACAGATTGGATATGGCAAAACCAGTAACGACAAGTCTCACAATGGAGACGTTACTGGTACCAGCTCAAAAAAAAAGCGATGAACGACGGGATGACAGGAAGACAGGAGGAGTATTTCAACATATAATACATATATGTGGAAAATCACATAAAGAAACAAAACAAAAAGACAATATTATGGAAGCTTGATTTGTAGCACATTGTAATGCAGTAAGTTATATTAGATTTTGTCAAATCTCATCTTTATTCTTCTTGATTTATATCCAGCAGGTATTTTTACTGCTGTCATGAATTCTGGTTTTAATTATGCAATCTATTTCAGAATGATTTAAAAAGAATGAATGAAAATATAGACTTCCTTAAATAATCTTGAACACATTTTTTCATTATCCCTTAAAATTTTGACTCACTACAAATATATTTACAATACAAACTTTATGTATTGGAGTGACAAATGAAAGAGGCACTTTTATAGTCTTTTACTACTAACTGTTTCTATCCTGTGTTTGATACAATTTTTGTTTCATTTTTGTTTTTAATAAGTTTACAATGAAAATAACCAGATTTGTTTTATCAGTGGAAAGCATGTACCATTTCATTATTATTCCTGCTACACCATTTAGCATAATTTGCTATTCAATGTACTTTAACTTGCTTAGAAAAATATGTCTTTTTCATACAGTTACACAATTTATCAGTAAGTAAATTTTTACTAAAATAGGCTACATTTCACAACTGAAATGGATTCATGGGTTATTGAAGTGAAAATGGCAAACTGGCCAATAGTAGATGCTGGCTGTTAAAACACTGAACCCAGAAATCAAATAGGTCCAATTAAGGACTATATATATAAATACATATGTATATATGTGTGTATATATGTATGTAAAATTGAGAAGTAAAATCCAAGAAATTGAACTGGGCACACTCATATTACATTTTGATAAAATGAGTTATTGAAAATTTGTAATTTTGTAAACAGAATATCCAGTAAAATGTGAAATGAAGATCTCCTTGTAAGGGTAATCCTCATTAGTTCTTACTTTAAATTCTAATTCTAGAACCATGTGGGGATACAAGTGATGTTTGGTGATGTATCGGTTTTGTCTTGGCACAAGGTTATAATCACAGTGAGTCCTTCAAGACCATTCATTGTAAAAAGAGTTCAGCATTGATTGTTAATAGCATCAGTTAGTATCATCATGGTGTTAACACTACAACTATGATGTTATCTGATCATAACACAGTATTTCTTTATTTTCCCATTCTTTTCTTTTGATGGGGGAAGGACACATCCAATGGTGTCTGTAGCTTACTCATAACTCTGTATTCCAGAATTACTCCTGGCAGACTCCAAGAACTATAGGCAATGCCGGAGATTGAACCTAGGTCAGCTTTGTGTTAAGACAAGAACCCTAACTCCTGCCTTATAACTCCAGGACATAACTAGATATTTTGAAATGCTTTAAGTATTCTATACTCAGTCTCGACTAGTAATTTAATTTTTTACACTTTTAATAAATATTCTGCCTATTCTATGGCAGCAACTAGCTAGACCTCAATTAACACAAATCATTATAATTCTAAGACAAAGACTTAATCATAACAAAATGTCATGAATACTGAAGCAATGAAATGATTGACTTTTATTTAATCTATGCACCAAAATCTCATTATGATGAAAGAGAAATTGAGAAATTCTACATGGAGCTGGAGAAGTTCTATAAAGAAGACCACACCTTCTACAATATCATCATGGGTGATTTTAATGCCAAGATAGGACCGAGAAGATCAGCTGAAGAACTTCACATCGGGACCCATGGCCTAGAAAGAAACGAACAGGGTGAGAGACTGTCTGAGTTCATCATGTTGACCAAGACCATCCATGGTAACTCACAGTTCCAGAAGGCAGAATCTAAACGTTGGACATGGGAGTCTCCCGGTGGATTATTCCACAACGAAATAGACCACATAATATTAAATTGATGGTTTTGCCTGACCGATGTCGCTGTTGTCCGAAAATTTCGAACGGGATCGGACCACCGTCTCCTTCCTGCAAATTTCTACTTCACAGAGAGGGGAGAAAGGCTGCAAAGTTCAAAAAGAGAACTCCCAAAACGACCCCCAACTGGGAACTCTTTGGCACTATTGGGGCAACATGGGAAGATGCCATTGTTGACAACATTGACGAGGAATACGATTGACTGGTTCAGCACCTCCATGAATGTGCTAGGAATGCCAAGAGAGAAATAGCCACAAAAAAACGCCTGTCTTCGAAAACTCTTGAGCTAATTCGCCAGTGTGGTTTGGTGCATGCCTCAGGCAACCACAAGATAAGTCCAAGCTCGCAAAGCAGTGCAGAGATGTGATCAAGGAAGACCTCAAAGAGAGAAGAGCAGAAATACTGGTATATATGGCAGAAGCTGGGAAAAGTATTCGTTATGCCTGCCTGTCCTTCGCCAACTACAAGACCAAGATGACTGCCCTCCGAGGTCCTGATGGATCCATCCCATCCTCCCGAACAGCAATGGAGAAGATTATCCATGACTTCTACTCAAATCTCTTCGATAGCCATATCCACTTGCCGACATACCAAATAACAGGATGGATATGTCGTTCCCAATGTTCTCCTTTCCGAAATCCGACATGCCATTTCGTTGGTAAAGAAACAAACAACACTCGGCCCAGACAAGGTCAGACCTGAATACCTGAAGAACCTGCCTTCAGTACTCATCAATACACTGGCTCGGCTCTTCACTCGCTACCTGTCTGAATGCAAGGTTCCATCCCAATGGAAAACCAGCAGGACCATACTACTGTTCAAGAAGGGAGACATCCATGACATTGGCAACTATCGCCCAATCTGCCTATTGTCTGTCATCTACAAGTTGTTCACTCGAGTCATCCTAAATAGGATTGGCAGAACATTAGATGAAGGACAACCATGCAAGTAAGCCGGGTTCCGCAAAGGATTCAGCACCATCGACCATATCCACACAATAACCAAACTCATTGAGGTTTTTCGGGAGTTCAAGATACCGCTCTGTTTAATGTTCATTGATTTAAAGAAGGCCTTTGATTCTGTTGAGATGGAAGTGGTCATTGAAGCCCTAGCCAATCAGGGCATTCAAGCTCAATACATCAAGATCCTCCGTGAGCTGTATTGTGGATTCACTACCAGGATCTCACCATTCTACAAAGAAGTGATCGTTGATGTCAAGAGAGGGGTGCGGCAGGGTGATACCATTTCACCGAAACTCTTCAGTGCCACCCTACAGAATATCATGCGACGACTGGAATGGGAAGGAATGGGAGTGAAGATAGATGGTCGGCAACTACACCACCTCCGCTTTGCTGATGACATTGTTTTAATAACACCAAACATCAGCCAAGCGGCACAAATGCTGGATGACTTTGACCGTGAGTGTGGAAACGTAGGACTACAGCTGAATCTTACGAAGACAATGTTTATGAGAAACACCCTCGTTCCTGACACCCCATTCGCTCTCAATGGAACGACCATCTCCGAATGCAACAGCTATGTGTACCTAGTTCAAGAAGTCAACATGACAAATGACCTGGCACCCGAGCTTCGCAGGAGCAAGAGAGAGGCTTGGAAGGCCTTCAAGAACGTCGAAGAAATAACTAAGAGGACGAAGAACCTCTGGCTCCGGGCACATCTCTTTGATTCCACTGTTCTTCCTGCATTAACATATGCCTCAGAGATCTGGGCCCTACGCAAACAGGATGAGAACGCTATTCAGGTCTCCCAAAGAAGAATAGAAAGAGCTATGCTTGGAATATCACGTTTCACTCAAATGAGAGAAAAAATCCAGATTCCGAATCATGGACGTTGTCTCATTTTCCAAGGTGTCAAAAATCAGATGGGCTGGTCACCTAATGAGATTTATAGACGACCGCTGGACTAGAGTTGTTACTGACTGGATTCCACGGGATGTCAAAAGACCGCGTGGCCCCCCACCTACCAGATGGTGAGACTTCTTCGTGAAGATCATGAACGATTGGTTTAAGGCTCTTCATGTTCCCAAAGCGAACTGATGCCATTGGGCTACACTAGCACGCGACAGGGACAAATGGAGACGTTACTGGCGCCCGCTCGAGCAAATCGACGACTAACGGGAAGTTAAGTGATTAAGTGATTATTTAACCTTTGATAGATGAACATTTTTCTGTAAAAAAATATTTAGATTGTTTTATGGTCCACACCCAGCAATGTTTAGGGATTGCTTGTGACTCCACACTCAGGAATTTCTTTTGGCAGTGCTCAAGGGACCATACAGAATGCCATGGAATGAATCCCAGGGTCACCACGTAATAAAAGCAACTGTAGTGCTATCCCTCTGGCCCAAGAAACATATTCTTGTATAATTATAAAGGAACATACATACCCGAAGTGCTCTCTGATACTGAGATTTCTTCAAAATGTTACAACAGTTAGAATAGAGAAGCTAGGATACAAAAGTTAAGACACAAAAGGTAGAATTCAAAAGTTAGATGGAGAAGGAAGGACCACTATCACTAACACTATCCCCGTGTTCATCGATTTGCTTGAGCGGGCCCAGTAACATTGTGAAACTTGTTACTGTGTTTGGCATATTGAACACTTCACCGGCAGCTTGCCAGGCTTTGCCCTGAGGGCGAGATACTCTCGGTAGCTTGCCAGGCTCTCCCAGAGGGGCAGAGGTATTGAACTCAGGCCGGCCATGTTGGCTGCGTGCAAGGCAAATGCCTTACCTCTGTGCTATCGCTCCAGCCCGACAATGATAGTTGGGAATGAAAACTCTGGACAGAAAATGAGTACTGAAAGTAGATAAAGGAATACACATGATAACCTTTCGGTCACCTGTATTGCAAACCATTATGCCCCAAAGGAAAGACAGAGAAAGTGAGAGAGAGAAAATGGTAAGAGAGAGTGAGAGAGAGAAAGAAGAAAAGTGCTTGCCATACAGGCAGACTGATGTGGGGGTATGGCAAGTTGGAAACTGGAGATATTAATGATAGGAAATGTATACTGGTGAAGGGATGGGTGTCGGGACATTGCATGACTGAAACAACTGAAACAACAATCATGAACAACTTTGTAACTATGTATCTCACTGTGATGTAATTAAAGCATTTGTGTGCATATACAGGAGAACCTCCCCCCCCCAACACACACACATACACATATTACAAAAGCATTATTTGGGGGAAAAATGTCTTTACTTCTACTACTACTTTCTAAGACTGTCTCATTCTTTCTTCTTGGCAATTTTTCTCTAAAATATTGACAAAATGTTCTGTAGTCAGTCTTTTCTGTCCTATCCTGGCTTATTCCATCTAGATTTTTTTCTTCTTGAATTCCACATATGGTCTCTGAGGACAACCAGTAGTAATCCCTGAGCACAAAGTGGAGTACTCAAGTAGTATGTGATCTTAATAATATCAAAGTCTCTCTCTAAGTTATTAACATATCTTTTATAGGCAACTCTTAGCATAAAATGTCTTTGTCCTTCCTTAAAACCTTGATAATAAGGTTCAAAACCTTTAATTTGGCACGTAAATTCCATTAAAATCATTCTTCAGTGTCTGTCACTCAACTTGAAGAGTTTATAATCATTCAACTAAGAAGGAAGATAGAAAAATCTCTTCTCAAGGCTTCTTTCTCCCTCTTATACAATACGGCTCATTAATCAAAAAAAGCTTATTCCATATCGGCTTTGTTTGCTGGGGAGATAAGAAATTACCTTAAAAGTTAAACTTCATGATCCCTTACTTACAATACTTCTCCCGGGCTTTGCAAGAGGGGGAAATTTGTATTAAAAGAGTTTGTATTATTTCACTTATAAGGACTTATTAAATTGTACAAATTTTGAACTCACAGACTTGAGTCAAATTTTAGCTTTATACAGATATTAAAACTGAAGACACTTTTGTCTGATATATTCTCATCAGACTGTTTTTGTAGCATCTATTTTCAATCTCATGACACAGTTATTTACTTATCGCTATTATATCTTCCAAAGATAGGTACTGCTTAAAACAATATTCTATTAATTCTTCAAAGTTAATCCTTACTGAGATCAAATTCAAATTTTATCTGTTCAAATGAATGAAAGGTATTTGCCTGAAATTTTATTTCCTTAGAATATAATACAAATAATTCTGAGAAGCATAACTACATTGACAACTTTATGTAGAGATTGAAATGTATTTAAACACACACGTCTAGGTTGAATAAAATCTAATTTAGTTTTTAAAGGTCCTGGAATTGTGTTATGAAAATTAATAGCCCATGAAAATTAAAAGATCCAAGCATCTGAACGTTCTTTACTTGTTTGTATTAATCCTTATTTAAATAGAAGGGTTGGCTTTCGGTTTTACCTCCTCTTCTGAGTATTGAGACTCATTTCTCATGTACTGTGTTGTACAAAACATTAAAACAGGTTGCTGAGAAATCTATATTCTGACAAAGGACTATTGATTTTGCCTATAATTTCCAGTCTTGACTAATATTTTGTCATATCTTATTCATTTGAAGTAGAATGAATATCCACAAAAATTTTATGGTCATTGAATGTAGTAGTCACTGTCCTCCAGTTTGGTCACTGTCCTCCAGTTTGGTCAAACGGGCACCAGTAATGTCACACAACAAATTGTGAGACTTATTGTTACTGTTTTTGGCATATCAAACACGTCACGGGTAGCTTTCCAGTCTTTGCCGTGTGGGCAAGATGCTCTTGGTAGATTGTATGTAACTAGTTACATTCAAGTATGTATGTAGCTTATATGTAGTACATGATGTAAAACACAAAATATTTTGCTAATTCGAACTTTATATATATATACAGATATACTATATCCATTTAAACAGAAATACTTTCGATGATTACATATTTGGGCTGGAGCGATAGCACAGCGGTAGGGCTTTTGCCTTGCACGCAGCCAACATGGCCAACCCGAGTTCGATTCCTCCACCCCTCTCGGAGAGCCCGGCAAGCTACCAAGAGTATCTCGCCCACACAGCAGAGCCTGGCAAGCTACCCGTGACATATTCGATATGCCAAACACAGTAATAACAAGTCTCACGATGTAGACGTTACTGGGCCCGCTCGAGGAAATCGATGAACAACGGGAGGACTGCGACTGTGACTGTGAACTTTTATGTGTTTGCTTTATGAAGAATAGCCTCATCCACCTCACCAGAAATCTGAAAATACAACAAAGTTTTCTATGGAAACTGCAAATAAATATCAATTTATGTAAAGCATATATTTACTACCTAGCTAAAAGTTAACTTAATACTTGTAGAATTGTCCTGCAGCACTGTTCTCCTGTTGTTCATCGATTTGCTCTAGTAGGAATCAGTAACATCTCCATTGTGAGACTTGTTGTTACTCTTTTTGGCATATCAAATATACCATGGGGAGCTTTCCAGGCTCTGCCAGGTGGGCTGGATACTCTTGGTAGTTTGACAGGCTCTCTGAGAGAGACAGAGGCATTGAACCCAGGTCGGCTGTGTGCAAGGCAAACACCCTACCCACTGTGCTATCGCTCCAGCCCTACCTAATACTTAAAAAATTGAATTATTTTACTTGGTGCATTATTATTATTATTATTATTATTATTATTATTAATTTAAATTCTAAATTGACTTTGGAAAGACATGGCTATGGAAAGTTCAATTGATAAAATTATTCAACTCATAAGAGTTTACTAAGGATGACTGGTAAAAGTAAAACCTAAAAAATTAAGGGCTAAAAATAGTACAGTGGGTAGGGGTTTTGCCTTGCATGATAACAATCTGGGTTCAATATCTAGCCCAAGGCCACCAGGAGTGCTCCCTGAGCACAGAACCAGATAAGCCTTGAGTACCACTGGGGTGGTCAAAAAATAAAAACTTAAAAATATTTCTAAAATCTATTTTTATCTAGATAAAAGTGCCATCGTTACAAAATAATATCTATGCTTAAACTCAAAGTGATTGCCAGAATGAAATTAAATTAATTTTATTTGAAATAGTAAGAAGAAAAAATGACAATTAAATTTAGAGATAGCACATCTCTATATAAAAGCTGGCCCATATTAGTTCTGCGATAAAGAATATTTCATTGGGGACTATAAGGATGAGAAAAACAAAGATGAAGATCTGACAATACAATGGAAACATGTAAGAGAATAAAAGTTGTGTTTTATATCTTTTCCTGAGGGATGTTCTAAATGATTTTTAAGAGTGATAACCTCATTTCATATGACAATATGTTATCAATAATGGGATTCCCAACAATGTTTAAACTGTGAAGTTCTTCTGAAATACTTTGTAAATGAGGACATGTTATTCACATCCTATATCTTTGGCAAAGAAGCATTGCTAGTAAGTTGTAATGACTAGCTCTCAAGAATGCTTTCCATATGAATTTCCTGGGAAGAACTCATTTCTGAATTCTTGCTTCACAGATTCTTATAAGTTTACTTCTTATCAAAAACTATCTACAGCTGACTCATATTTGTCTGCTCTTTAGTATTCAAAGTCTTTTCTGTCTCAACTTACACACACACACACACACACACACACACACACACACACACACACACAGCCACTGTTAAACAGCCTTCAAGTAACTAGAAAAGGTTCAGGGTTGGATAGTAAGCAGTTTGGGTGCTTGCTGGTCATGTGTTCAACCAGGGTTCAACCATCAGCGCCAAGAGAACTACCAAGAGTGATCCTTCACTGAACAGTCAAAAGTAAGCTCTGAAGGTCACTAGATGCACTCCCCTGCACAATCCATCCCCCACCCCCTCCAAAAAAATGTTAAGTACAGACTTTTCTTAAACCTATCAGTGATGGATTAAAAGTATTAATGTATTGACATTATTGGTGATATAAGTACTTTTTTTTAGCTGTGAGAGTTAAAATAAACTTCAACTTAGAACTCGCTATTTGAAAAGATAGGAAATATAGTCTTTTTTATTTCTAATTTTCTTTGTCTTTGTTTAGTTTTGGTTCAGTGTTTTTGTTTGTTTTGGTTTTGGTTTTGGTCACTCTGAGGTCGCTCATGGCTTATTCCTGGTTCTGTTTCAAGGATCACTCCTGACAGTCTTAAAGGACTGGGATGCTGGAAGTTGAATCCAGGTTGTCTCCATGCAAGGTAAATTTCCTGCTGCTGTATTATCTCCCAGGCCAATAATTTCTAAGTTTAAGTTTTATACATCATAATTTGCAGAGCTTTCAATAAGAGAATTTCAGTCATGTAATAAACCAACTCTACCTCCAACACCACTGTCAGCCTCCCTCTACCAATTTCCATAGATTGTCTTCTACCTACTAGTCTACCTCTTTAGCAGGGTCATTTAAACATTTAATGATTGTGGCTTGGGTCTCAAACTTACACTGATATTGGCTCTAGTTTATATACCCAACAAAGATAGCAACACAGGTCCAAAGGTAATAGAATTGGAAAGATGATCCACAAAGCTGAGTTTATATGGGGGAGGGGTGATAGAGAAAAGGGCCTTTGAGATCTTAGAAGTCAGAAAGCAGGTACTCTAGTGATGGGTGTGGTGTTGGAATTATGTCCACATGAGACCATAGCTAGCAATATTATAAGTCAAATTATTTAATCAATTAAGGTTATTATATATATATATATATATATATATATATATACACAGATTTCTTACCTGTATACCACAAATATGCCCAAGGCCCCTGGCTGTTGTCCCTATGTTACGTCCAGGTAGCATCTTCTTATTTGCTCCTTCCAGTTTCTCCTTAGCTGGCCTTTTCATTTCTGTAATCTACAATCAATGGTTTGCCCACCTTTGATAACGCTCATTCTTTTAATGTTGGTCTATATACCCCAGGTAAATGAGAACATAGGTATTTACAACTGCATAGTACTCTACTGTGTATATACACCAAGTCTTTGTTATCACTGCTCTACATCCTTTTGAACTAAGTGTGGGAATAATTTCTAATTTTTCTTCATTTTTATCAAGTTATCTTTGATAAACACTTTAGATTGGACTACTCAAAATACATATTGTCGTTCTTTAAAAAAATGTTTATTTATTTTGGTTTTATTTTGCCACACACAGTAGTGTTCAGGGTTATTCCTAGATATATCCTCAGGAATTGCCTAGTGGTGTTCAGGAGACCATAAGGGATGCCTGAGATCAAACCTGGATAAATAACTTGCAACACAAATGCACTACCCACTGTACAATCTCTCCAGCCCCACTTTGTAGTTCTTATGCATGATGAAACATACATTTTTATTTTATTTTATCAATATTGATAATATAAAAAATGTTTATCCAAAATATGTATATTAATAGAAGGTTAATACTGAATTTAAATTTATGAAACTTAAATTTAAACTTACCAAGTTTTATGTCAGTTTGTGAAGATAGCACCAAAATGATGAGTTTTTAAAAATGCTTTCAAAGTTTACATATAAAATATATTTTCTATTACCTTAATAAACATAATTATGATCACGATCATCCTGTTGTTCGTCAACTGTCTCGAGCAGGCACCAGTAACTTCTCCTTCTACCTAGCCCTGAGATTTTAAAAGAGCCATTTCAATGCTCTTTCAGGATTAGGAGGAAATTATGCATGAAATAAACACAATTATTACTAGAATAATATTTTGTACATGGAATAATATGAATTTTCATCTGAAGGTCTTGTTAGTAATCTGTGTTTCTCAATGAACAGGGATATAACTTCTCTTCTAGCCAATAATCTGGTCAGGGAATAATAACCAAATTATCAATGTAATCACTGTAGCACTGTAGCACTGCTCTCCTGTTATTCATTGATTTTCTTGAGTGGGCACCAATGACATCTCCATTGTGAGACTTGTTGTTACTGTTTTTGGCATATCGAATACACCATGGGGAGCTTGCCAGGCTCTGCCGTGAGGTTGAGTTACTCTCAGTAGTTTGCCAGGATCTCCAAGAGGGGCGGAGGAATTGAATCCAGGTGGGGCGCGTGCAAGGCAAATGCCCTAACCGCTATGCTATCACTCCGGCTATCAATCAGTATAAGCATGTAACTAAAATCCAATATTCTGAAATTATTTAAAATTAACAAATTGACTGAGTATTTATTATATTCTCTACTGAAGTAACTAATTGTCCCTCTTGAATGAAAGAAAATAGATTTTAACAGCCAATAATTCTTGAAACTAGTTCTTCTTAGAAAGGCTAACCATTCTTGGCTGTTGCAACCTGGTGGGTCGCTAATTAATAGCAAGTCATTAACTGCGCTGCATTTCCCAGCAAAGAGTTTTATGATTTCTTCCCTTGATTGTTTGTATATAAATATCACCTGCCTTGTAACAAGCACTACTTGAAAACAATGTTGCATGATGTTAATTTCTTAACATAAAAAGAAAATAAGCAAATCTAAGGCATACCTTTATCCAACAGGCCTAGATAGAAGCAAATACAGATTTCGGATATAAATACAAAGAAAAATCCTTGCAGTGATCCAGATGTTTTACAAATGCCTATCATGCTACTGCTATGCCACACTGACCTTTCCAACTCTGCTCTTTACTTTTCTGAAAAGGTCAAATCTTTCGTCTTCTTTGGACTCAATTACAGATCACTAGGAACAAAGGATAAGGATTGAGAATGGTGATGACTAATTTTGTGTCTAGTATGGTTACAAAATGGTCGTTATCTCTTGGTTTAAGGGTAGGGTATTTCTGGAAGAGATTAGATTCTTAATCCAGTAGATTGATCTATGAGTTTCCCTTCACCTACATGAATAGGTAACACCTAATCTATAGGCATCTGAGATGAATATAATAATATAAGAGAAATTTTTTCTCTTAATTGGAAAGTGAATTATTTTAAATACTTGTTTATCAGAGTTCCTAGTAAGTATGTCTCAGATTCTTGGATTTATCCCAGGGACACTGGTTTCCAGGCTATTGACTTGGACTTCGTGTTAGTTATCATGGATCCCTCCTGTCTCAGTTGTCTTCCTTGAGAATTTAATTGATCTAAACCACTCTTTTTTCTCCCAACTTAAATATAGCATATGGGACTTCTCTCTCCATAGACACAACATTTCCTGCAATAATCACAATCACTGTGATCACCACTGTCAACATTACTGCCACTATCACTATCAAAATTACTATCACTGACAATGCCACTATCCCTATTGAGATCAACTTGTTAGACGAGGCACTCTCACAATCACTGTCAGTATCACAACCACTACCACCATCATTATCACAACCACTGATCATGATCACTGTCAGTGTTACTATCTTCATATCCTTTTCTGTTTCTCCAGAGAACCCTAACTAATACAACAATCTAAGAAAAAAAAGCAGAAGTATCCCAGTACTATTTAGTTTATTAAGAAGAGTACCTTTCCACATCTCAATAAAGTTGGTGAAAGTTACTTCCCTATGAATATTGTCCCTCTTGGTAAGATGCAATATTAATTTGTATTTTGAAGAAATATTATTTTAATGCAGAACATTGAGTAAGATGTTCAGGAATAGATTTTAAAAGGCCTTTCTGGGCTTTATAGACAGCCTGGATTGTGTTTAATTGTAGTTATTAGACAATTTCAGGCTCACTCCTTTCTATTCCTTCCTTCCTTCCTTCCTTCCTTCCTTCCTTCCTTCCTTCCTTCCTTCCTTCCTCCCTCCCTCCCTTCCTGCCTCCCTCCGTGCCTCCCTCCCTTCCTCCCTCCCTCCCTTCCTGCCTCCCTCCCTTCCTCTCTCCCTGTCTCTCTCTTTCCTTTCTCTTCCTTCCTTCCTTCCTTCCTTCCTTCCTTCCTTCCTTCCTTCCTTCCTTCCTTTCTTTCTTTCTTCCTTTCTCTTATTTTATTTCTTTTCTTCTCCCTCTGCCTCCTCTTCTCTTTCTTCTACTTTTCCTTCTCTTCCTCCTCCTCCTCGTTTTCCTTCTGTTTCTCCTTCTCTTCATTCTTCACCTACCTCCTCTTCTCTTAATAGAAGAAGTGAGGTGTCTAGAAAAATTAAGTTTATCTGTGAAATAAAATTTTTACCTGCATTTTCTTTCATCCTGCCCCACAGATTTTTAGGCTTGTCTAGCCATATACCACTACTACTGTATATCCAAAAATTCCAATACATCCCCATATATATTTTTCTACAGATTATCTAATAAGCCTTGATAGTTATAGTGATAAAAACTATTCTCTTAGCCTCACCTTTGAAGAGTTGTAACTCATTCCGAAGAAATTAAATTTCAGAAGAATATAACTCAGTATCAGGGGCCTGAAGGCATGATTCATAGTGAATCTGTGGTTATTTTATGGTGTATATCAGAATATCATAAAAACACAGGGCCCCTGAGTCATGCCTATCTAACATATTTCAGTAATCCTTAAAGTTTATGTACTATTGTCTATAGAAAATAAAGCAAAACTTCATTTAAATGGTTTACCTCTTTGTCTAATAATGTTAAAAATAAAATAATTTAAGTAAATTAGTAAATGAATATATGCGATTCCTTGTTTCTAAATCAATTGAAGTATTAATATTCAAAGAAGACTAAATATGCAAATGAATTTATTTTTTATTAAGGCTGATTTCCTGAACATGGATTTCATATTTCAAGCACTGATCATTAGTACATGATTTTTTGGCATTGCTTATATTATTGTGATTTTCATACAGCTTCTCTAATATTTCTCAGGCTGTACTATATTGTGTTATTAAACAAACAGCATCATTTTTAAAAAGAAATTCTTGTTCTTAAAATTAAAATATTCAAATATATTAGCAATTAAATCACACACAGCTCAGAAAAGATTTCCTTTGAGAACCATGGTGATATTATAGGGCCTAATGTCCATCCTTGTATAGCATAATAGTTAGATCCTCAGTACTACCTAGGATCACACTCCCAGGAGTGTTCCCTGGGCATAGTCAGGAGTAAAACATGAGCAGAGCTGGGGATGCCTCCCACAAACAAACAAACAAACAAAATCGAAGTGAAAAATACCAAGAATTTATTTAAGGGCAAGAGAGATAACTCAACAAGTTGAGCACACTCTTTACATTCAGGATTCCTAAGTTCATTCCTCAGCACTACATGGTCTTCTGAGCATTTTTGGGAAAAAACACACAAGTGAAGGGACTGGAGCAATAGCACAGCAGGTAGGGTGTTTGCCTTGCACATGGTCGACCCAGGTTCGATTCCCAGCATCCCATATGGTCCCCTGAGCTCCGCTAGGAGCGATTCCTGAGTATATGAACCAGGAGTAACTCCAGCGCATTGCTGGGTGTGACGCAAAAAACAAAAAAAAACAAAACAAAAAAAACAAGTGAAGAATCATGATTTCCCTTTAGCACTTATGGATGTGGCTCAAACACAAAATACAAAAAGAAAAAGTCCTTTGAATTAATCATAGAATATCTAACCTTACAGACGGATTTTAGTAATAACTTGCAGTATTCACGTGCAGAAGACTATATTAATAACCCAGATTTTCCTAATTTCTTTTCTGCTCAATGTCCTGTAATAGAGGTTTGGGATTTCTTTTATATCCCTGGTGAAACTATTTTCATTAAATGTTTTTTCTTTAAACTTTCAAAACAAATTTTCTAATATAAAACAAAATTAGAACACTAAAACTATTTCTCTATATTGCTAATAAGTTGAATTTGATAATTTTTATTCACTTATTTAAAAATTGAACTGCACACTAATGACACAAAGATATGGTTCTGCATGTTCTACATAGACCAAATTCTCTGACCTCGTTGAGTTAATATTGCAACAAATAAATACTCTCAGTTAATAAAATGAATGTGGAAATCATGCAAAGTTTGGAGAGCATAAGTGTATCAGAAAAAAGTTAGAAAAGCAAAAATCAGGACAGGGGCAGGGTGGAATGCAGTTGAGGTGAACAACTCGGAAGAAGCTGAAGATGAAATTTCTGTGAGCAGGTGATATTTGAGCAAAGACAACAAAATATTAAGAAGTAAACTATATGGGAATTTTTGAGAATGAAGGTGCAGGACAGCAAAGGAAACTGCCTAATGCAGAAAGGACTAAGGATATTGGAAAGAAGAATTGGCAAAGGAAGTGATTGTCGGTGACACACAGCAGAAGAGATTGAAGGAGTGAGAGATGTGCTGATTATGTAAGGCGCTGTTGGAAGTCAAGGGAAGGACTTTGCCTTCAACCAGAAATACAATACACATCTGACAAAGGAATTTGAAGTAAGCACATTCAGATGTTAGAAATATGGTCTTGATTTATTCAGATCAGACAATAGACAAAGTTAGGAGGCTATTGCAACATTTCAGGGAATTGCTGGTACCCAGATGAAAGCGGAAGTGAAGGTGGCAGCGGAGTGCTGAAATGTTTGTTAAAAGTAAAACCATTAGCATTTTCTGAAGCACTGAAAATGAGCTGTAAAAGCAAACAAATCAAGGAAAGCCCCGAGTTCTTTTTATGAGCATACCGTTAGATAAAGGGATGTGTTTTGAAGACTGAAGTCAACTATATTGTTGATGTGCTACAATCAACTGATCATGAAATTTTCATCTTGTAAGTAACACAGACTCGCTTAATGAGATTCGAATTCTATTAATGAGTACCATGAAAATAAACTTACTTTAACACCTGCCAAAGAAATTTGCTATTAACAAAAAAGCTGTGAAGAAAATAAAGTCTTAATCATCCTGATTATTAAATAGGCTAAAAGCAGCGATGCTTTGGAGCTCACCAACACTGACTCGGGAGAGGGGAGTGTGGGTATTTCTTTCCAATTTACTTTCTTCTTATAAGTGGAACTCTTGGCCAGCCTGAGAATGTTCATACCCCATAGAAATCACTGCATGCTAAAAACTCTACTTCACTGTTTTGTTTCTCTGCCCGACAGGCTGCTAAACAGTTACTAGCTTACTGTGAAGGATGGAGCAGCAAGTCATTTTAATGTCGACTTTAAAATAGTTAAATAGAGAACTGTATTTATGCCTTGTTTTCTCAAACGAAGGATTTTTATCATTCTTTGTATTAAACTTGACCTTTTACTAGTAAAAATAAGTCCATCCTTCAAGTCATTTTCAGTAACATGTCCATAAATTAATCTGATATGCAGTAGGTAACAGAGAGAGGTAAGTCGGAAGATAATTTTCTTTAAAATTGCAGGAACTTGGACAAATAAATAAATAAAATTGCAGGGTCATGAATATTGCTATTCTGTGATACCCTATTACAAGTTTTATGGAAAAATTTTCTCATCAATGTGGAAATTAATTAAGCTAGAGAAGTATTATCCCATGGTTTCACTTAATAAATGATGATTCTTTCCTCTCTTTTACTCCCCAGTGGATTTTTACAGTAGCAGTGGCTTCGCTCCAAAATAATTTAACCAGCTTTCTCATCATAAATTATTTAATATTTTTATCTTTGCTCTCTGCTTAATACTTAAGTCTACTACATTGATACATATGATATAAAATGTAACTATAAAAGTATAGATCTACCTTTTTAAAATCTATGTTTTATAGATAGATAATAGATAGATGATAGATAGATAGATAGATAGATAGATAGATAGATAGATAGATAGACTCCAGCTATAATCCTAAAAGTTTACTCAGTCCTTTGTAGTTATTAAATCTCTGTACTGCAAACCACAGTCACTGATGAGCTTTCTATAACTACACAACACTTTCAATTTCAGAAATTTCATGCAGTTAAATTGAAAGTGTGTGGTCTTAAATATGATAGCTTCTCAGTATCTATATTGCAAACCATAATACCTAAAAGGAGAGAGAGAGAGAGAGAGAGAGAGAGAGAGAGAAAGAAAGAAAGAGAGAGAGAGAGAGAGAGAGAGAGAGAGAGAGAGAGAGAGAGAGAGAGAGAGAGAGAGAGGAGAATGGGGGAAATTGTCTGCCATAGAGGCAGGGGAGGTTTGGGAGTGGGAGGGGGATGCTTGGGACATTGGTGGTGGAAAATGTGCACAGGTTGGAGGGATGGGCGTTCAGTCTTTCTATGACTAAAACACAAACATGAGAGCTTTTTAACTGTATCTTATGGTGATTCAATTAAAAAAGAGTGTGTGGTCTTTACTATTTGATGTCCATCAGTGAAAAAGTTATAGTTGTTCCATCTTCACTCTAAACCTAGGTATTTAAAAGTTAATTTGTTTGTTTTTATTTTAATCAATGGTTACACTGTTGTATCTCATTGTTGTTTTAAGGATCCTTTGCCAAAGAACAAATGATAGTAAACATTTTGCATGTGTAGTGATGTTTATTGGTTCTTCTAAAGAATTGTTCTTAGGGGGACCTGAGAAATTTATATTAGGTAGGATATTCTTTGCCTTGAAATCAGTCAATCAGGGTTTAATCTCATATGATACCCCTGAGCACTGCCAGGATTAATTTCTGAGTTCACAATCAGAAAATACTCCTGAACATTGGGTGTGCTCCCCCAAAACCAACCAATGAAACAAAATGTCTTTGGCCATAGGGATAATAGAAGAGTTAAAGCACTTTCCTTGCTTGATGCTGACCCAAGTTCTGTTCTTAACACCTTACATGGGCATCTGGGTACCACAAGGAATCACCCTCATGCAGGAGAAATCACTGAGCACCTCCAAGATTGCTCCCCAAACCCAAGCACCTCCATTCCTGCAAGAAAATAATTGTCATTTCATCTAACCTTGCTTTTAGTTTCTAATTTTATTTCTCCTCCAGATTTATAGCTTCATCTGGTGATTTTCTCTTTTTCCAGTTTCTCCTAAAATAAATTGTATTTTTCCCTTTTTTATATTACATTTGTTAACATGTCAATTTTATAGCTTAAGGCAGGATGCTTTGCATATATCAGTAGATTAAAAAATACCTAATAATGCCATTTATGTAGTCTATATTTTTGCTATTGTTATTTTGGAAAGGCTTACTAGGAAATTCTGAGAAAGTTGTATTTTTATCAGATCCCCTTTATCTCAGAATGTTATTAGGTGTGTATGCATTTTAATCATATTTTGTATATTTGTTTGGAGGCCAAACCTGTACATTCTCAGGGATCATTCCAAGCAGAGCTTGGGGGTCTATATGTGTTGCAGTGGATTGAATTCCAGTTGGTCACACGCATGTCAAATGCCTTACCCATTTTACAAGCTCTCTATTTCCTACTTTCCATATTCATCGACACCTTCATCACTATGAAGCATGCTTGCTTAATTCTTATATTTTTATTTAAAATTTTATTTGAAATTTGAAATTTTTATTTATTTTTATGTGAATTATATTTCCTCAATTTACTGTCTGTGCAGGATATATATGCTGTTATTTTCCATTGATTTGGCTTTTATGCCTAAACCATGTCTCTTTTGGAGAACATGCAGTCAATGCTGAATTTGTAGTTAATCTATCAACCACTGCATTTTGATTAGATGGTCTTGAAATTTTATTTTATTTAGTTAGTTCATTAGTTATTGTCTTTGTGTCACACCTGGCTGTGCTCAGGGCTTACTCCTGGGATAATTACATGTTCTGAGATAATATACGGAGTGGCTTCCTGTATAATATGGGGTGACAGGGATTGAAGCCAGTACTAGCCACTGTACTTTCTTTCCAACTCCTGAACATTGTCGGAAATTAATAAGCACTGTCATGATGTAGCCTTTCAGCATCTTCTTTATTTATCCAAGTAGCCTGAAAGGACATTACAATGATTCCAGTTTTTCATGTAAGTACAGAGTTAGGAGCAAATTTTTATTTTCCAGTGGTTCTCATTGTAAAATAATATGACATGGTAATTCTTTCTAGAACCTGAATCCGTATGTGATCCTAGATAGAACCCTTGTGGCCAAAATCTCCACTCTGGGGCTTTGAGTTGATGAACTTAGTCCTACCATTGGAGTCCCAAATATAAATTTATGAAAGCTAGTCAAAGCTTTACTCTCTCTCTAGTCTGCCTTCATATTCCTTCTTGTGTGGTTCAATGAGGTATTCTAAAACTTCCTCCAAGGCTTGTCAGTAATAAAATCCTCCCTTTCAATTTCTCTTGTGGCCTGTGGTTGAACTCCAGCTCACCATCTGGTAACAAAGCCATACATTTATTTAGTCTTCTTGCATTTAATAAAAAATTTTGATACTGCGTTTATGTACATTTGCATTTAAAATTTTTTTCACTAATTCTTCTATTCCAATATAATTACTATTAATTAGGTATTTCTTCTGTATTCCATATTATTTTTATAGATTATAAGTATATTTTAATTATTTTTAATGTATGAAATTAAATTTCATATTTAAAGGCTTAGAGATGGTGTATACATGTATATATTATATTTATTATATTTTTGTCGCTGATTCCAGATTTCTTAGAGTTAATCTTTGAGGTAGCACTGTCCTCCCATTTTTCATCGATTTGCTCAAGTGGGCACCAGTAACATCTCACAAGAAATTGTGAGACTTGTTGCTGTTTTTGGCATGTCAAATACATCATAGGGAGCTTGCAAGGCTTTGCTGTGCAGGCAAGATACACTTTTTAAAAATATTAAACTTTTGGGGCTGGAGAGATAGCACAGCGGATAGAGCATTTGCCTTACATGTGGCCGACCCAGGTTTGATTCCCAGCATCCCGTATGGTACCCTGAGCACCGCCAGGAGTAACTCCTGAGTGCAGAGCCAAGTTTAAACCTTATGCATCTCCAGGTGTTACCCAAAAAGCAAAATAAAAAATTAAACTTTGGACCAGCATATTTACTACACTATGCTATAGTTTGTGTCACTGCTATCTGTGCTATGAATATTTCAATAGCATTTTATTATTTTTCTTTCAACAGAAACAATCTTTAAAGTCAGTTAATCAAAAACTAGTAAACAGGGTCTGGAGCGATAGTACAATGGGTAGGGCATTTTCCTTGCACACAGCAGACCTGGGTTTGATTGTCAGAATCCCATATGGACCCCTGAGCACCGCCAGGAGTGATTCTTGAGTGAAAAGCCGGGAGTAACCCCTGTGCATCACCGGGTGTGACCCAAAAAGCAAAAAGAAAACCCCCCAAACTAGTAAACATTTGGTAAAAAATGTAATGTTTGTACACATATATACCCTTTCCAAGAATCTCTGTTGCTTTCTGATATTAAACTTCCCTTCTGCTGTCATGTTCTACTTTTAATTTTTCTTTTAAGCATTTATATCTGACTTCTGACTCTAAGCTTTTGCTTATTTGAAACTTGCCAGATATAGAATTCTAGTTAGCAGTTCTTTATTTGGAATTTTATTATTTGAATATATTGTTTTGATATTTTGACCTTCATAATTCTCTTTCTATTTGCACCTTGTCAAAAATAAACTCTTCTCTGGATTATGTCATCTTTTGGATACTTTCCATTTCCTTTAATAGTTGGTTTCTAAAATTAATCCCGTTCCTATAATTATTATGTGTAGGAGAGTTTGAACAGCCACTTTACCCTGAAACGATTACCAATTATCAGATAGTTTAATCATGAATATAAATCCCTAGTTTATGCCAACATATAGATGACACTTCAGGTGTTAAAAAATGCAGAAAACCTAAGAAAATCCTGCACTATAAATTCAGTTCAAATTTTAGATATAAAAATAATCTGCTTCACAACACATATTTTTAAGCTTAGACAGAGCCTTTAGACTATGATAACATGCTCTGCTGCTTTTAATTTCTCCTTAAAGCCAAGAGATATTCATTTTATATGTGCTTTTCAAGCTCAGTATATATTTCATTGATGAGGGCAAAGAAGTGGAGACAACAGATGAAGCTTTATGCAGAAAAAAAGTCTATATTTGGGAATATCTTTCAAGATATTTTAAACTGCTCCTTCCTATAGAATTAGACTGTTCTTGTGTTTAAAGTTCAAAGGCTAGCCCTGAATTGGTAACGAGGTAAACCTTGCATTTGCCTCAGAAAATTGAAGTGCATATCTATTGACAAAATGGAACTTTATGACTTTGACAAGGGAATGATAAAAATGATGCTTGAATAAAAGCAACAGTAGGAATGAGCAAAGGCGATTTGCTCCATAAAGCCTTTGAAACACTCTGATGAAAGGCCTTACTCTAAGTGCATCAAAACAAAACCTGACAGTAGTGGTAAGAGCTATTATCCTGAAGTTACTGTAATTTGTGGGGTTGAAATGATAGCATTACTTCAGAGTATCAAAGGCTGAGGGGAAATAGTGTAAAGATAGTTAAAAGCATTTTTTAACACAAGCATATTTATTTCCCATAAAATGAGTCAGATCTATGACCTGTTCTTCATTTGACCTTGTTGCAAACATCTCCATGACATTGTGACATTCAAAAGATACATTTCTTAAGGATTTGTAAGCAATATATTGATTCTCTCTTTTAGTCCTTTTTCTTACTCTACATTAATTAAGGCATTAACACTTTGAAACCTTGTCATTCAAAAGCATTTTCTATCTAATGTGTATGTTTGAACCACTATTGAATACCCAGTAAAATCTATGCTTTGGATCAAAACATTTCAGTTGTGATGTTGACACCATGTTATGTATTAAGTTGATATTAAGCATAGGTGTGCAATAAATTATTTTTATACACTTTTCTGGTCTCAGTGGATGCCTTGCTGGAAGTCCATCTGTGGGGGAACTCTGGGTGATAGCTTAAAACACTTAGAGTGAATTTATTGCTTTCATGATTAGAGCCAAACAGGGACCTAAATAAACAGCATCTGAATTAATAGGTTTATTAAAGCAGCCTATTTTCTCAGAAGATATTACTAGGTCAAAGCAAGAGGAAAGTAGATAGGACATTTGCCTTGAACGCAGCCAAGCCAGGTTTGATCCCTAGGAACCCATGTGGTCCCCCGAGACTGCCAGCGGTAACTCCTGAGTGCAGAGCTAGGAGTAACCCTTGCTAGGTATGACTCCCAGAGCCAAATAATAATACTGTAGCACTGTGGCAATGTTCCTACTGTTGTTCATCAATTTGCTCGAGCAGGCACCAGTAACATCTCCATTGTGAGACTTGTTACTGTTTTTGGCATATTGAATATGCCACAGAGAGCTTGCCAGGCTCTGCTGTGCGGGCGGGATACTCTTGGTAGCTTGCTGGGCTCTCTGAGAGGGATGGAAGAATCTAACCTGGTCAGCTGCATTCAAGGCAAATGTTATAAAACCTGCTGTGTTATAGCTCCAACCCAAATAATAATACTATCGCTCCAGCGGGTAGGGCGTTTGCCTTACAAGCGGCCAACATGGCCAACCCGAGTTCGATTCCTCCGCCCCTCTCGGAGAGCCCGGCAAGCTACCGAGAGTATTCGATATGCCAAACACAGTAACAACAAAGTCTCCAAAGGAGACGTTACTGGGCCTGCTCGAGCAAATCGACGATCAACGGGAGGGCCTTTACCTTACCTTACCTTACCTTAAGAATATATATTGCTGAAGGATATAAGTAAAATCAGTGAATGTTATGGGGATATTGGGGGACAGATTTATCATAATTGTAGAAATGATGAAGAAATATGGGGACCTAAAAACTCTACCATAGTATTATATTGGATTAAGAAGCATTTTATAAGTTCATGCTTTGAAATAGGGTGATAATGTGTACATGTGATAGATGCATGGTCTTATATGGTATGTGTGCTATTTTCACATCCGTATCTTATCTCTAATCACTCCAAGAGTTTAAATGGAAGAATCCATACCTTTTCTTCCCATACTATTTTATACTATAAAAAATTAGAGGCAATCTGAAATAATGCTTTCAGAGCCAAAGATAGAAAGTTTAAGATTTAAAAATATCTGTCAAATACACTCACAGAATGGTGAATAGAGTCCCAAACAATAAGAGTTGTATCATGAAAGGATATTCTTTATTCTGAGCCAATCCAAGCAATAAAATATTTTGATGGTAGTAAATTATCAATCTATTCAATAAATGAATTAAAAATTTAGGCCTATAATAAAATATAGTATGGCCTAGTATAGAATATTGACTAATAACTGTAGGAGGCTTGAAGGAAGTGAATATCATCTGTCAACTGCATTAGTATGACCAATGAACATTAAGAACAATGAAAGAAATATAAGCATAAATAGTATTGATGTGGTCTCAAAATAACCCCCCCAAAATTTTTGGAACCCACAGCTTTGATGAACTAAGAGTCACATTGTTTGTAATGTGTGCAAAATGGATATATTTCGCTTAGGATGAAAAGTAAAGTCTCATACTTTGCATAGACCACCACTAAACATAAATTCCATTTTGCAGTCTTTGGGGGATTATCCATTTATTGGTTGATTTTATTAAAGCATTGTGGTTTACGAAATCACTCATAGTTGTTGAATTTTAGGCACACAATGTTTCAGTGGCACCACCAGTGTCCATTTTCCTCCACCAGTATACCCAGGTTCTCTCTCACTACGCTCCTCACCCCCCTTCCATATCCACCCCATAAGCCGTGACAGACCCAGTTCTGAATTCAGCTCTTGTATTTAAATCTTGTTTTCAGTGTTGCTGATTCTGTGTTTGAATCTAGCCCTGGCACTCCTCTACTTCACTGATGTAACAGGGGTCCTTGAACGCTGCCTCTCATTACATTTATCCATTTCTTCTAGCTTCTTGCCACAATTTCTTTCTGCCATTCATATTTGGAGAAGCTTCGAAGCAACATAGGCTGTTCATCTTTATATAGTTTAGATTTAAATATTTTTTATAAATTGTTTCTTTAATAATTTTGTGTTTTATTCAATCTTTTGGAAAATAATGTAAATTGTAGCACTGTAGCACTATCCTTCCATTTTTCATTGATATGCTCGAGTGGACACCAGTAACATCTCACAACAAATTGTGAGATTTGTTGTTACTGTTTTTGGCATATCATATATGTCGTGAACAGCTTGCCAGGCTTTGCTGTGTGGGCGAGATACTCGGAGTAACTTGCCGGGCTCTCCAAGAGGGGTAAAGGAATTGAACTTGGGTCGGCCATGTGCAAGGCAAATGCCCTACTTTCTGTACTATCATTCAGCCTATGTAAATTGTATGTTGGTAAATAAAAATATAAAATTTTAGTCAAATTTACAAAGTACCAATTTTTACTACATAATTGTTCCAGATATTATGCCAAGCTATCTTACCAAAATTTGGGATGTGATCAATATTTCAAGCTTCTGTTTGACTTGTATAACTTAAAAATAAATTACTTCTGGGGCCAGAGCAATGGTGTAGAAGGCAAGGTGTATGCCTTATATGTGGCCTACTTGTGTTTGATCCCTGTTACCCCATATGGTCCCCCAAGTCCTGTCAGGAATGATACCTGAGCTCACAGTCAGGAATAAGCCTTGAGCAACGTAGGATATGGCAAAAAAAGAAAACTACTAACAATGTTGATATTTTATTTTGTACATCTTAGATAATAACCCTTTGACAGATAAATGGTGAGAAAATATTTTCTCCCAGTCTGTTGGCACAGACTCTTTATTATAATCATTTCTTATGCAGTGCAGAAGTTTCTTAATTTGGTGTAGTCTCATTGTTTATCTTAGTTTCCATTTGCATGGCCAATGGCATCGAATTACAAAAAATGTCTTTAAGTTCAATGTCATGAAGGATGCTATCTATATTTTCTTTAATAAAGTTCATGAATTCAAGTCTGATATAAAGTCTTTAATTTTGAATTGATTTTTGTGTTGGGTTTGGAATAGGTGTCTGAGCTCTTTTTCACTTTCTTCTTTTTTTCATGCAACTGACCAGTTTTCCAGCATAACTTGCAGAAAAGGCATCTTGCTCCATTTTACATTCCGTCCCTTTGTCAAAAAGTATATATAAATATATACATATATACATATATATCACTTGATAACTTGATCACTTGACTTCCTGTTATTCATAGATTTCTTCAAGCGGGCACCAGTAATGTCTTCATTCGTCCCTGTCATGTGCTAGTGTAGCCCAATGGCATCTGTTCATTCTAGAAACATAAAGAGCCTCAAACTGATCTTTCTGGTTCTTGACAAAGAAGTCTGACCATCTCATAAGTGGGCGGCCACATAGTCTTTTGATATCTCATGGAATCCAGTCAGTAACAGCTCTAGTCCAGTGGTCGTCTCCAAATCTCATTACGTGTCCAACCCATCTGATTTTCCATGCCTCGGCAAACGAGACAACGTCCCTGATTCTTGACCGTCAGTGGAGGTCGGAACTCCAGATTCTTTCTCTCATTTGAGTGAAGCATGATACTTCATATGTAGCTCTTCTGATTCCTCTTTGATAGACCCAAATAGCATTCTCATCCTGTTTTTGTAGTGCCCAGATTTCTGAGGTGTATGTTAATGCAGGAAGAACAGGGGAATCGAAGAGATGTGACCGGAGCCGAAACTTCTTTGTCCTCTTAGCTATTTCTTCGACGCTCTTGAAGGCATTCCAAGCCTCTCTAGTCCTCCTGTACAATTCAGGTACCAGGTCATTCGTCATATTGACATCTTGAACCTAGGTACACATAACTATTGCGTCCGGAGATGGTCATTTCGTTGGGAGTGAATGGAATGTCAGAAACAAGATTGTTCATCATAAACATTGTCTTCATGAGATTCAGCTGGATTCCAACCTTTTTAAAACTCACGGTCAAAGTCAGCCAGCATTTGCGCCACTTGGCTAATGTTTGGTGTTATTAGAAGGATGTCATTGTCATCAGCAAAGTGGAGGTGGTATAGTTGCCAACTGTCTAACTTCACTCCCATTCCTTCCCATTTCAGTCGTTGCATGACGTTTTTGAGGGTGGCACTGAAGAGTTTCAGTGAAATGGCATCACCCTGCTGAACCCCTCCCTTGATGTCAGTGATCACCTCCCTGTAGAATGGTGATATCCTGCTAGTGAATCCGCAATACAGCTCACAGAGGATCCTGATGTATTGAGTTTGAACACCCTGATTGGCTAGGACTTTGATGGCTGCTTCTGTCTCAACAGAATCAAAGGCCTTCTTTAAATCAATAAACGTTACACAGAGCGGCATCTTGAACTCCCGAGAAACCTCAATGAGCTTGGTTATCCTGTAGATATGGTCAATCATGTTGAATCCTCTGTGGAACCCAGCTTGCTCAGATGGTTGTCCTTCATCTAGTGTTCTGCCAATCCTATTCAGGATGACTTGAATGAACAGCTTGTAGATGACAGACAATAGGCAGATTGGGCAATAGTTGCCAATGTCGTGGATGTCTCCCTTCTTGTACATAGTACAGTCCTGCTGGTTTTACATTGGGACAAAACCTTCCATTCAAACAGGTAGCATGTGAAGAGCCAAGACAGTGTATTAATGAGTACTGACGGCAGATTCTTCAGGTGTTCGGGTCTGACCTTGTCTGGGCCAGGTACTTTACCAATGAAATGGCATGTCAGATTTCGAAAGGGAGAACCTTGGGAATGACATATCCATCCTGTGGAATTTGGTATGTGGGCAGGTGGACATGGCTGTCGCAGAGATCTGAGTAGAGGTCATGGATAATCTTCTCCATTGCCCTTCTGGAAGATGAGATAGATCCATCAGGACATCAGAGGGCTGTCATCTTGGTCTTGTAATTGGTGAAGGACGGGTAGGCATTGCGAATGCTTTTCCCAGCTTCTGCTGCATCTGCCATCACTGTTGTTCTTTTCTCTTTGAGGTCTTCTTTTATCACTGCTCTGCACTGCTTTGTGATTTCAGATGTTCGCTTGTGGTTGCCTGAGGCTTGCACCAAGACACTTTGGCAAATGAGCTTGAGAGTTTTCGAAGAGAGGCATCCTTTTGTGGCTATGTCTCTCTTGGCGTTCTTCGCACAATCATGGAGGTTCTGAACCAGTTTATTGTATTCCTCATCAATGTTGAAAAACGATGGCATCTTCCCATGTTGTCGCGACAGTGCCAAAGAGCTCCCAGTTGGTGGTTGTTCTGGGAGTTCTCTTCTTAAACTTTGCAGCCCTTTCTCCCAGCTCTGTGAAGTAGAATTTTGCACGAAGGAGACTGGTCAGATCTTGTTTGTAATTTTGGTACAACAGCAACATCGGTCAGGCAAGGCCGTCTATTGAATATTATGTGGTCAATTTCGTTGTGGAACCGTCTATAAGGAGACTCCCATGTCCAATGTTTAGATTCAGCCTTCTGGAATTGTGAGTTACCATGGATGGTCTTGGTCCACATGATGAACTCAGACAGTCTCTCTAACCCTGTTTGTTCCATTCTAGGCCATGGGTCTCAATGTGGAGTTCTTCACCTGATCTTCTCGGTCCTATCTTGGCATTAAAATCACCCACAATGATCTTATAGAAAGTGTGATCTTCTATATAGAATTTCTCCAGCTCCATGTAGAAGTTCTCAATTTCTCCTTCATCATAGTTTAATAGTCATCATAAATGACCAGATTATCAAATTAAATTAGTACTTTCAATCTATGAATGAGAAAGGCGGGTATTTTTCCATTTCTTTATGTCTTCTTTATGTTATTCTCTTTTTTTCCCTTATGTTAACCATTTCCTTATGTTATTTTTTAACAGTAAAAATTCATTGTCTTTACATCCTCTTTTACCTTTTTTGTTAAGTTAATTCCCAGGTACTTGATTTATTTTTTTTGAGATTCAATTGTAAATGGAATTATTTATTTTATTTATCACTTTTATATTTTATTACATGCGTATAGGATTACCTATATGCATAAAGTAATATAGATATGTCAGTCAGTTTTGTAACCTACTACATTACCGTTCAACTTTATTGTTTATATGAGTTATTATGTGAAATCAGGAAGAAAATAAAAAGCAACCAGCCCCAACGAAAATGAGTAGTGATGAAAAGAAAGTTCCTCAGAAGAAAACAAGCACATTGTCAATATGCATATGAAACAATGTTCTAAATCACACAGACCATCAGGGAAATGCAAATGGAAAGAACAACAAAATATCACCTAACACCAGTAAGACTGGTACACATCAAGAAGAATAAAAACTAATAGTGGAATAAAGGGAGAAAGGAGCCTTCATCCGCAGGTAATGGGGATGTATCTTAACTGCCTCAACTTTTTCTAAAACAGTATCGATATTTTCAAAATATTAAGAAATAGAGCTTTTACATTCCAGTAATTCCACTTTTGGACAAACCCTGAGGACCCCAAATTTCAATCAGAAATGACATTTGTACTCCTATGTTCATTGCAGGACTATTTTAATAGTCAAAATCTGTAAACAACCAGTTCCAAGAACAAATGATTAAAAAATGAGACTGATACATTGGGTGGGAGAGACTATATGAGCAGGTAAGTTTCTTGCCTTCCATGAGGCCAACCTGGGTTCAATCCCTGACATCCAGTATAGTTGCCCAAGAACTCTCAGGAGTGATCCCTGTGTACCGAGCCAGGACTAAGCCCTGAACACTGTAGCGTTGACCTACAAATTAAAACAAACAAAAACACTACAGTATATATACACATTTAAGTACAATAAAATGGATCATCAGTTATAAGGAAAGATAAAATCATGCAATTTTATACTACTTGAATTTTACTGGAGGGTATCATAGTGAAGGCAACCAGAAATGAGGGGCAGTTAGAGAATAATATCTGTCTTATATGGGATATAAAAATGAAATCTACAGAGGAAATAATGAATGTCCAAAGGCAACTAAATTTGAAATATGGTCTACAGAACTAAGCAGGGAGAGAGCTGGGTATGGGGTAGGAAGTTCATTTTAGAGAACTCTGAAAATAATGGTGGAAAGAAATGGTCACCCTGATTGAAGATGTGGGGTTAGAGTGTTCTTTGATTGGCACTGTATCATTAACATATTGTAAATCATGGTGTCTAAAATAAAAATTCTAACAATTACTTATTATAAAGATGTCTTGGTGCAAGGTTATGATGCACTGGATATGTAAGTATATTACATACTCCAAATCAAAACATATCATTTATTTATGGCAGTTTAATGGAATGTTTTCCTGTCTGAAAATTAAGTTACTCATGAGTTCTTATTATTAGCGCATTATAGTCAAAATACATTTGAGAAAATTTGTTATTGTGTTTCAAAGTAGGAGTCATCAAAATTTAATCTTTAGTGTCTAAAGATTCTCTGCTGTTATCTTTTCTTATCTGAACATGCCATCCTCAGCGTCACTCACATAAAATGTATTGTCTTTATTATTCTGGCATATGGATCCTCTTCAGATCCATCTAGTGTGCTAAAATTTTCCATTTTCTTAAAGTTTTATGTGACTGTTTCATGTGATGTAAGGTCCCAGCTCTTAGTCACCCAAGAACAGACACTTAATATTTCCAAAGTGTGTCATTTGTTGATACTGCTTATTGTCCACTCATTGTAGAAATGGCACGAGTGATCTGTAAAAGGCTTGTTTACACATATTGGCAATACACGTGTGCCGTTGTTTATACATATTGCAATGAATGTGTGCACCTGTGCAAATTGTAGACTAGGTCCTAACAGTGCCTAAGAAGACAAATATGAAAGCACATCTATCATGTCACTGGTGGTCTCTTTACTTTTTAAGCATCATGATGAACAGAATTATATGATTTTATTAGTAGACAGTAGAAGGCTGTAAGCCAATTTTTGGACTGGAAAAGGAGGGTGTGACACTTGTGCATTGACAATCATTATGTGGTGAAAGGATGGTAGTTTATACAAATGTTAAATTTTAATGCTTTGCACATGAAATCTGTAATGTGCCAAGCTAAGCTTATTTTAATATGTTTTAAATAAATGTCAATTGCTAAGGTATTGTTTTCTTATGTGGACCATTAAAAATCAGAAAGGGTTCTGAATGTGGCATCTCCTTTCCTATGTGTTTCTTGATGCAAGTGAGGCGATAGAGGATCCCTGTGTTGGTCCACAATTCGCAAATTCTCCAATATTTTTCATTGAAAATATTGAGTAATAAAAGTGCTTAGACTTATGAGTTTGAAAGTAGAAAAGTAATTGGAAAGTAGAGTATAAAAAAAAAGAAACCCCCCAAATGACTAAGAATTTAGGGTAGACCAAAGTTAACTATGGCTTTTTGGTAAAGGTAAAGGCCCTCCCGTTGATCGTCGATTTGCTCGAGCGGGCCCAGTAACATCTCCATTGGAGACTTTGTTGTTACTGTGTTTGGCATATCAAATACTCTCGGTAGCTTGCCGGGCTCTCCGAGAGGGGCGGAGGAATTGAACTCGGGTCGGCCATGTTGGCCGCTTGTAAGGCGAACGCCCTACCACTGTGCTATGGCTTTTTGAGTGAGTCTTTATAGTAAAATTGGGTCTTTGTTCTAATAGAAAATGCAGAGAAGTTTAAAGATAAGTGTTTTTGTGTGGGTCCTTTTAAATAAAAAATTGGACTTTTAAGCAGTTCCTTTTTCTTTTTTTTCTTTTTGGGTCCCATTTGGGGATGCTCAGTGGTTACTCCTGGTTGTGTGCTCAGGAATTCCTCCCGGCAGTGCTCGGTGGACCATATGGGATACTGGGGTTGGAACCAGGATCTGCCACATACAAGACAAATGCCCTACCCACTGTCCTATTGCTCAAGACCCTTGTTTAGCATTTCTTATTTTCAGGGGAATGTTCTAATGAATGGAAGGATCAGAACAGTCTGGTCCTCTGCCTTAGGTAGAGACATTTATTTTAGACTCCACTTGAGTCTAAACTCTGTGGCAGAATTTTATGATGTTGGACAATTGTGAACTTACAAATTGTTAGAGCTCAGAGATCCACACGAAACCGAAACATATAGGGTAAGGGCAACCAAACGTGAAACTGCTCATAGAACCTGGCAAGGAAAAACTGAGGTTTCCTCTTTCATTCTCACCATATCTGGGATCCACTAATCTAT
Organism: Sorex fumeus; assembly: GCF_029834395.1. Taxonomy (NCBI): domain Eukaryota; kingdom Metazoa; phylum Chordata; class Mammalia; order Eulipotyphla; family Soricidae; genus Sorex; species Sorex fumeus. The sequence continues at coordinate 12,694,177 of NW_026606155.1, forward strand.
CCTGTATAGAAAAAACACCCAGATACAACAAGAGTAATAAGTTTTTTGTTCATTTTTTAAAAACTAAAATTATAGCATGAAATTTAGAGAAATTAAAAGAAAAAAAACACCTACGGAAAGAAAGCAGGGACCAGATGTACAGCTGCTTGGCTTACATTTGGCCAACCTGAGTTTGATAACTGGTATCCCCTATAATCTCTGTATATGATTCCTGAGTGCAGAGCCAGAAATAACTCCAGAGTATCATAAAGTGTGTTGCAAAAACAAAACAAGACAAAACAAAAAACAGAAAACAATTACTGCTCACACAGTTGTAGTTAGGTCCACAAGCCCAGAGATGGAAAAGATGAAGCCTGAATATGCAATTCTACCACTGTCCCAGGATGCTGGAGATTTCTTATCTTTGAATCCTAGGAACTCTTCACAAAAGACTACTGGACTTTGGGAGGAGACAATGGATCCCCACCAGCAGAAACAGCTTCTGGTTCTGAGTTAATTATGCATACGCCCCATACCCCAGACCTCTGCACTTCAATGTAAACCCAACCTAAAATGCAGGCAAGAACAATCTTCATGACCCCTCCGGAGGCTTGTGAGAAGCACCCAGAGGTGCTCTCTTTCCTATAAACACCATTTCAGCCTTATTCTCCGTTTGGACTCTTTCTTCCTTTCCATGACCCCGTTCCAGACCTTTCAGTTCATTAGAGTTAATATTAACTTATTTTTCTTCTACCCAGAAGTTTGTAACACATTAGCATATTTGGTCCTATTAATCCCATTAAGTTTAAGTAAACTGAGTACACCCAAAAAGGGCCAAAGAGCAGTTTTGTGCCAACTGGGGTATTTTATACCTCAAACCCCAAACCCTAAAGGCAGGGAGTATCTTCCTTTGCTGTTTTCCCCTTACTTTGTTTTGGATTGCAGATAAGGTAGAATGTGCCTCAGGGAAACACTGCCCAAGGAATTTTAATGACCTTTTAAGTATCATAAACTAGTCCAACCTCGATTTGTCTTCCTTTTTCTCTTTCTTTATAAAAACCTGTGCTTGTGGTCATGTAGACAGGATGGTTGTTTTGAGGACTCCCCCTCTGTTTCCACCATGCTGACTTTTTTGCCACTTACGTCACATCACTTTGTCCCTAGTTTTAATGACCCTTGAACAGCAGCAAAATTGGAGCTTTATTTTTGTACTATTAAGCTTTGTTCTTTTCTTTCTTTCTTTCTTTCTTTCTTTCTTTCTTTCTTTCTTTCTTTCTTTCTTTCTTTCTTTCCTTCCTTCCTTCCTTCCTTCCTTCCTTCCTTCCTTCCTTTCTTTCTTTCTTTCTTTCTTTCTTTCTTTCTTTCTTGTGCTTTTTGGCTTAAAGCGGACAAAGCACAGGGGTTACTCCTGGCTCTGCATTCAGGAATTACTCCTGGCTATGCTCAGGGGACCATATGGGATGCTTGGAATCAAACCTAGGTTAGCTGTGTGCAAGGCAAAAGCCCTACCCACTGTGCTATTACTCCAGCCCCATATGCTTTGTTATTTTCAACTTCTTAAATTTTGTACTTTGATTTTGTTTATGATTTGCCGATGGATGTTTGTATTTATTTAGTGTTGCAGGGAATTGAACTCAGAACTTCATGTATGTGAGGTATGCTGTTTGTCACTAACCCACATTCATCCATCTCACTAAATTTTGTTTTTAATTTGATGAATTTTTACATGTATGTATACATATCCTCAGGGGTATTTTATTTACTTTTGTTATTTATTTATTTTTTTTTTCTTTTTGGGTCACATCCGGCAATGCACAGAGGTTACTCCTGGATCATGTACGCAGGAATTACTCCTGGAGGTGCTCGGTGCTCAGTGGACTGCATGGGATGCTGGGAATCAAACCCGGGTCAGCCGCCTGCAAGGCAAACGCCTCACCTGTTATGCTATCACTCCAGCCCCCTTGTTATTTTTTTTAATGGTTGCTGTTGGAATACTTTCTCATGTATCCATAATTTTATTAAGATGCTACTCATGATAGATTTAAGAAATATATGTAGACTTGAATTTTATTTCATATATATTTGTAATTTTTTTTGTTTTTAGTATTCTTGATTTTCTATAAATATCTTAATCCTGTTTTCTTTTTACTCACAGCACAACCATCAAGTAGAATAAATATTTTCTAAATACACTGTACAGTTTAAACTGCCTAGTAACTTGTTCACTTTTTATTTACTAATTAAAATAAAGATAGGGAAGCATGTTTGCTGAAATCCCATATTCACAACATTCTCTTCCAAGTCAGACTTTTGACCTTTCTGAGATTTTGAATAGCTTGTACCTTGAGATGTTCTTTACCCCTGCTTTTAGTTTCTTGATTCTAAATTCATTTTCATTTTTTTTTACTACTTGCATCCTTCCTCTGTATCTTTTATTGCATGATATTCTCAGATTTTATTCAATGGTATATTTAAAAGCTTGCAAGTTCAGATTGCTGCAGCATGGTTTCCGGTTTTAAATAATTTCATACACTAGGCATTGTATGAATGTTCATTGTATGAAGAGGCAATGAACTAGGTGTTAATTTGGTGTCTCTCTTTACAATATTTAAAGACTATTAAAAAACAAAATCCATCCAAATAAATTTAAATAAAATTAAATTTACTAATGGATTTATTACTATAGCAGCATCCAATGTAGAAATTAGAAAGCATTGCACAAAATTATAGCAAATCTATGGTTATCATAGACATGAAGAGGATAACATGATTAGAATTTTAAAAATATGTTTATTTCAGACAAGGCAACCTTTCCCCAGAATAGGTAGAAGCTTCTCATCAGGCAAAATGCCCTACTGCTATAAATCTGAAAATTCCAGATTGACTATTTTAAGGTTTCATTTTTGGAAGAGAATGAAACTTTTTGGAAGTTGCAAATAGTTATTAAATTTTGGTAGGATTTGGGATGAATGAATCCATTTAAGCCATTTGTGTCTTTTTAAAAGATAAGCTATTTTGCCTCAGTTAATAAACACATGGTTATTGATGCTCTTCAGTTTGTTTGTCTATTCTATCACTATCAACTCAATATGACCCCTATTGACCAGAATCAGGCAAAATTTCTTTGAAAGAAAAACTCAGATATCCGTGGTGTTTGGAGAATAGGTTGGTGTAAACTCCAAGTGTGTTTATAGGAGATTAGAATACAGATAGATAGATGCATGGATTTTTAAACCAAGAAGCATAGTGTAGTATATAATTTGATATATTTGTAAAATTATACAGCATATAAATCAAATCATTAACAAAATTATTAATAAAATAAAAAATAGTATTGCACTAGAATAAACACCTGGCTAAAATTATCAAAAAATATGCTCAGAGGAATAGCATAGGATCTTGCAAGCATTTGGTTATCTGTTCAATCTTTAGTGGCCCAGACTCATCTCATCTTTGTGTTATCCTTGAAAAGGCTGAAAGGTACTGAATGGATAAAGGGGCTTTATTAGCAGTGAAGCAACTTTAATTGAGAACAATGTCCACCAACAAGGGCTGGAAAAATCATCTCCAAAGGTAGGGGAGTAGAGGGTCTGCTTTTGCATGTTCAACAGAGAATAGAGTGAAGTAACAGAGTACAAATTTTCTATGATTTGTTTGTGTGTATGTATGTGTTTTTTAGGAAACTCATACATATTCATGAGGAATGATGTTGAGCGCATGCAATTAAGGAACATAATGAGCATACAAGGCGAGTACAGAAAATGGTGGAGAAATGTCATCAGAAATGTGTTTAGTAGGGTAATGAAGAACAAGGATACTAGAGGTCGAAAGGGATTCCGCAGCTGTCTCCTCTGGTGGTACTAAACACTCTGGATTGAAACTGATCTTTTTAATATATATTTATAAGGCAATGCCTATTGAAATTATTTGTCTTACAAATAAAAAAATAAGTATTAGAACAATAATTGCTGTTTTAAGGATTAAAAACAGATCAAACTGATTTTTTTGGGTTTTGTTTTGTGGCCACACCCCATGATTCTCAGGGGTTACACCTGGCTCCATACTTAGGAATTACCCCTGATGGTGCTCAGTATCAAATCTGGTACTCCAGATGAGAAGCAAGTGCCCTACCCTCGGTACCAAACCAAAGCACCAAACTGATTTTTATTTAATAGAAAATAAGTGCACTTTGCCTGAGCTTCTACATGTTTTTAAGATAACACGTTGACCCAATCAGAATTAGAAGAATCCAATCTGTTTGTGTTCTTACACTAAGCTCAGAGAGTTTAAAGTTGAAAGAGAGTTAAAAGGATGATGTCAAATATTTGGTTGTTCATTTGTCTGAGTATCCTCCATACTCTACAAGGTAAGTCAGATTGCTTTTTGTCATCATTCCTGTTAATAAACATTTTTAATACATTTCTCTGGGTTCTACTGAATCCATTATTTTTTCCCCTTTCCAGATGTTGTACAGACATACACTGTCCTATTACTCTCTTCCCTTTGGCTGGTCTTTGTGAATATGAATTCTGTCTTTTAAATTCATTTTAATGGACAGACATCTCATGTATGCATTTTGTCTGATGAAAAGCACATGTCAAATCATTGGATAAGATGATTTCCATGAGTTTCCTAACGGTTATTTTATAGACTGTAATGTTCCCATAAAAATAACATTTTTAAATGTATTATCACTTCATGGTGAGGAATCACAAGCACTGGTGAGATTTTGAGTAAACACCACGGTGTATTCTACAAGCACAGCATTTGTAGCCTGCATGCTTTGACTCAGAGTACTGCCTCTTCTGAGGACACGTGCAAATATTGCAATTATAGGCATATACATTTCTCGGAGCACCAGGGCTGAGAATATGATCAATCTTATGAGGAACCTTGAGTGAGCACCACAGAGAAGAAAAAACTTAGCAAGTAGCAAGACTCATTTGAACAATAACAACAATAAAGTGAAGGGGGAAGAAAAGAAGAAACTAAAATTACAGGGTTGGAGAGATAGTACAGTAGATAGGCTGCTAGCCTTGTACGCATCTAACCTGCGTTAGTTGACGACATACCACATTGTCCCCAAAGCACTGCCATGAATAAGTCTGAGATAATTCTGAGTTAATAATGAGAGTAATTCTGTGTTATTCTCCCCTCAAGAGAAGAGCCAGGAGTAAGTCCTGAGCATTGTCGATTATGGCCCCATTTAAAAATAAATAAATAAACTAATAAATGAGTTCAAAGTTTTATTAAAAAATTCAAGTAACAAATGATTATAAATTTAAAAGAAAGGGTTAAATGACCCCAATCTAATAATAATGAGACTTTTAAGAAGTATCTTGAATATAAGATTTAAGAACAATTTAAAAGAAGAAAAGGGAAACAGATATGTAAGAATGGAAATCACAAAGGTTTGTTTTTAGGTTGCATTTATTCTTTAACATTCTGAGAGAGGATGCAGATTACATTAACACAAGGTGATCAATCTAGCTAAACCAAAAATTCTCATAAAAGTTATAAAGAAAAGTGTTGACAAGACAGATGGAGGGCAGTATACCCCAAAGCTGCTGAAATTCCCAACACACACTATTCCCTTCTTGTTTTATCTGCAAATATTTACTGCATATGAAAGACATCTCTTCTGTTGCTAATCTTTATGCATTACGTTTGTTTTCCTGTGCATGCTTAATTTTCTTACATTTGTTCAGTTCTATATTTTCTGCTTTTGCATCCCTCCCGTTCTTATTTAAGTCAAGTAAAGATGATTGATAGCCAGCTATAGGAAGTAAGTGTGCTTATTCTAGCACTAAGGATCCCACTAAGACTCTTCTTTATAACTTTTTATCCTCATGCTCAGCACAGTTCTCTCTAAAATGGAGGGTAATTTAGCTTGTGGCTGTTAGATTGTGAGTAACCAAGATGGCCCTTTCACTTCTGCTTTTCAGATGACTTGCCTCTGGTCAACATTCAAAAGCTATTCAGAATAAGCATCAGCTATCTAAAGACATTTCTTTGCTGGCCGGGATGGTTTGGTGGTTTGGTTTGTTCTCCTTGCAGTAATACTAGTGAGCAGTGATGGAAAGCAGCTGTGAAAACCTTCCCTCAGTAGTGCAGGTGATGGAGAAGGTCAAAGTAAATACATGCTGATATCTTTTAGATGCACAGTTACATACTGTTTTGTATTTGAAACAAGCGCCTTCCTGTTAAAAGATAAACTGGTTAGAGCACAACAGAAAAAAACCTGTAGTTCACTGATGCAAAATTCCTACTTCACCACCCACCCTGAGATGTTTCTGCTAGCCCCATCAGTGACATGTGGCATGACCCTGATAAGCCAGTGAACACAGATGTGTCAGGTAAATGGGACTGTCAATTTGGACTTGTAATTCTGTGTATACAAAGAAAAAAATGACAGCATTTTTATTCACTCTACTCAGTACATATATTTTGAGAAACTTACACTCATCATGAGATTTCCAATGGGGAGAAGTCACTCACCTACATTTGTCTTTGTTGTTTAATTTTTCGCACTGATAAATAAATAGAAATACTCATCTTACTTTGCTTGCTCCTGGTTTGGACTAACAGCAAAAAATGGTGGCTTCTGAAGACAATACGAGTCACCTTCCGCCCCCATAATGATTCTTTTCTCCAAGATGCCACTTGTGTCTGACAATTTCTACCATGTGTGTCTGCCTCCTCTTCAGCGGTGCCCTTGTCAGCATTTCCTCTCACTTTTCATCTGAATCACATTTAACATCTGCCCTCTGATGATCAGATGTGGCGATTAGCTTCTCGTGGGTGCCTACTTCACCAGTCTCCCTGGCACTGAGCGCACATTGCGACTGGCATTAATATTGATGGCCTTCGTGTTACCAGCCCCTCGCTCCCCTCGCAGCAGTCTGTCCTCATTTGTCCCCTCTTCCCCAGTAGTGATGATTGTCACCATGGCTGCTCATCAGACTTCCTTGGTCGTTAAGTTAAAATTGGCAGGCACAGGCACCTGCAGTGCGATCTGTAGCTGTTACCTCAAACCGTTACATAAGCCAGAATCAAATCATTTGGCTGATAGAAGTCTTACCTGCTGTTAGTGACTTCAGCATGAAAGTCTCTGTAGCAATGCACAGAGGATTCTAAATACATGGATTAGGGACAGAGGCATATTTCAGACTGACTGAGACCATTGTCCCAGAAGTCATATCAATGTGGTTTTCATTGCAGAATTGGCTATGAAGCCTTGAAAAGTCAAACACACACACGCACACACACACACACACACACACACACACATGCACATACACATTTGTCACTCTAGAAGGGAAAAGAATTCCAACTTCTATCTTCATGGCCTTTGAACTTACAATTAAAGAAAGAAAATTCTCCAGAATTAAATACACAGTCTCTTGTTAAAAACTGATTAACATTAGCTTTGGTTTTCATAATAATATTTTGTTGACAAAACCAATCCTTTACCTTTGGACTGAAAAGAAATATAGACATATATATTCTTTAGAATTCTGGAAAATTTTATTCCAGAATAGTATTTTGCAGGATAGATTTACTTGATTTTCTCTATTTGTCATTCAGTGTTTTAAATCTGTTAAGCTTGGATGAGAATATGAATGCTAATAAACATATTTAATGAAACAAGATAAAAGTAATATGAATAAAATATCTAGCACTATTAACAACTATATAGGCTTTATTTGGCGGTCATATTGATTGCTATAGGGCTCATTACCGCATCCCTCCTTCTATCTTTATCCACTTCTGATATGATTGCCAGAGTGTAACACAAATCAGGTGATAGTTTGTACATGGACAACTTTATCAATTCCCTGTGACTTTTAGGATGCATTCAGTATCTTTAATATACTATGTGTTGTGCCATGCAATCAGCCTTCTGTTTTTGCCCTCCCAAATTTCATATTCTAGCCAGGCAAATGATTTTGAAGTGCCTAGATCCCCCACCCCCAGGTTTTCCTGAGCCTTGATCCCTATAGCTATGACTTTCTGTAACATCATAGGAACAACTTTCATTACCCCAGGTTAGACATTGTTACCCCAACAAATTTTCTCGATTCTACCCTATCCAGTGTTCAATACCCCCACCCTTGAGCAAGTCTGCCTTATTGTTTTAGTTTTTTGATTGAATCACTGTGAGATACACAGTTACAAAGGCATTCATGATCAGGTTTCAATCATACAATATTCCAACACCCATCCCTCTACCAGTGTATATTTCCCACCACCAATGTCCCCAGTTTCCCTCCCATCACTCCACCACTCCCAAAAGTCTGCCTTCGTTTTGACTCATGTGCTATTGTTTGTTTCCTTTAAAGATTGCCTTTGAAATACTCTTTGTGGAATCCTCCATTGTGTTTTACTTTATAATATTTGAAGTCAACTTAATAGCAAATGATGTTGCATATGACTGGCTTAATTATTCAAATGTGAATTATATATTATCCCTATTGCATATTAACTGATGTGAAATGTAGAGTTCAAGTTAGAGAAATGTACAGCTGTTAGGACGCTTACCTTGCAGGAGGCTGACCCATTTCAATCCCTGGCACCAGGTACGGTTTCTTGAGCATATCAGTAGTGATCCTTGAGCACAAAGTCATGAATAAGCTTTGAGCACAGCTAGGTGTGGTCCAAAAACAAATACAAATGGTAAAAATCTCCTCTTTGTTGACTACAATTCTAAAATTGTTGATTTGGAATATAAAAAAATCTGAAAACTGCTTCAAGATTTGATTTGCTATTTTGATATTTTTATTAAAGACATTTTAAGTTTTATCTTGTTGACCTGTTTTGCAACTATAGCTCACTCATTAAACAAATAAATATTTCTGAAAAATTAAGATATTGCTCTTTTGATTTCCCAAAAACAAACAGTAAAGATAGCATTAGTCAAATAATAGTTGAGGTCATAAAATTCAATGTATTGGGCTCAAAGCAAGTGCGAGATACCTACTTCTTTGCAGTCAAGAATCTCTTTTATCTATTGCTGAAAATGTGTTTTGTGCTACTAATAATTTATATCCTATTGCCTTAGGAATGCCATTTTTAAGGGAGAAAGAAAGAAATAATGTCTCATAACAAACTAAAATAATTTTTGAGCGTCAATAAAAGAAATTTTTAATGTTTGTCAATGTGATGAATGACAAATATCTTTAATCTGAAGTTTGTTTGATTTGTCAAGTTTATTATCACCAAAGAGACACTGTTTTATTTTTTACAAACTTAACCACTGACTTTCTTTTTAATATATTTGTAGGCTACACTGATAAATAACCATCATGTCAACCTAGAATTCAATATTGAATTTATTTATTTCTAATTAATCACCACCTGATTAGAATGTGGATCATCTCTACATTAAATTTAAAACTGTTTTTTTTTTTAATTTAGAAATAGGATTAGGGAAGGTATATGCAGGAAAAATGTGGATTAGAGTTTCCTCTAGGCAAGCAAGGTTTCAAACTGAGATGAGTCATGTATGAGTCAATGAAGTTGTCTAGATAGTGACTCTGAAGTGAAATTTCAGAGGTTCTCAGGGAGTTGCCTTTCAGAGTCAGTCTTCAAGATATTCTTGACTAAAGCAGTTCTCTATCTCTTTGAATCACAAGATGGACTTCTTTTTCTGAGCATCAAATGCTATTAGTTTAGATTTCATATGTTCTTTTCCAAGTACATCATATACCAACAGAAATGTTACATAACCATTATTTTTAAAAATTTTTTAATGAATCACCGTGAGATATAGTTACAGACTTACAAACTTCCATGCTTATGTTTCAATCAAACAACAATTTTATATTTGAATAAATTGAACTTTGTATTAGTTGGTTATTTATGTAGATAGCAGTCTATTTGATTTAGGAAGTAGACAAATTCTATCAAGACATCTAGAATTTGCTTGTATGCAATCGAAAAAACACTATCTGTCCTCCCATTGTTCATCGATTTGCTCGAGCGGGCCCAGTAATGTCTCCATCATGAGACTTGTTGTTACTGTGTTTGGCATATTGAATACGTCATGGGTAGCTTGCCACGCTTTGCCATGTGGGGAAGATACTCTCAGTAGGTTGCTGAGCTCTCCAAGAGGGGCAAAGGAATCAAACTCGGGTCGACCAGGTTGGCCGCGTGCAAGGCAAATGCCCTACCTGCTGTGCTATCACTCTAGCCCTTACAAAAATAAAATTTAGAAAAATATAATTTTTTTCTAAAAAACAAGAGAGATCAATTTATTTCCCACCTTAAATTGTTGGAGGAGGTACTTCATCTGTTCTGCCTATATCAGAAAAATCTATTTTGAAAATCACCTGCACTGTATTATCTTGTCTGTATTATGTCTTTCTAGTACTCCAAATATGATTAATTAATTTGCACTCTATGTTGGATTATCTGAGATCTCAATATAATGTGCCTTATGTGACATATTTTTACTATATTTATACTGAATATGAGATGCATCTTATATTATCTACTTCCAATTTACTCACTCTGTTCAAAAAAATTTTTTTTAATTACCTTTATTTAGGCTGGTGTGATAGCACAGTGTGTAGGGCATTTGTCTTGCATGTGGTCGACCCAAGTTCAAACCCTCTGCCCCTTTCGGAGAGCCAGGCAAGCTACTGAGAGTATCCCGCCTGCACCACAGAGCCTGACAAGTCCCCATGGTGTATCCGATATGCCAAAAACAGTAATAGCTAGTCTCACAATGGAGACGTTACTGGTGCCCACTAGAGCAAATCAAAGAATGGGAGGACACTCCTAAAGTGCTACTTTTATTTAATTATAACATTGCATTTCTTTAAGTTTTCCTTCTAAAAGTTTTGATACAATTCTAAATTTGGATACTTTATAAATTTATGTGGTAGTACCAATATTAATTTCTTAGTACAGTTTAACAGGTTTTTTGTTATTTTTTTCTTGTCTTCTCGATCAACCATATCCACATGTTTTTTCCGCATAGCAGCTTCTTACCACCTTGGCATGTAACTACACTAACTTCATTCGTGCTTGTAAATAGCAAGGTGCTTATAAATGTCCTCTGAAGGAGAAGGGTGGAATTTTGCAGTGCTTCATACAACTGGCTCCTACTTTTCATTTTAAGTTTAAATTCAAGTATATTATTACTACTATCCCCTCTATTTTCATACTTTAAAGTTGTGATTATTTGAATTTATAAATAGTGCAGTGTCCAAAACAGCATGATGTGATTGATGCCTTCTTGTCTCAGTCAGATCAGAATGAGATCCATAGTAACTACTAGTTTTGGCATATCAAATACACAACAGATAGCTTGACAGGCTCTGCTGTGCAGGTGGAATACTCACGGTAGCTTGCCAGGCTCTCCGAGAGGGATAGAGAGGGATAAACCTCAAAGAGAGAAGAGCAGCAGTGCTGGTAGATGCAGGAGAAGCGGGGAAAAGCATTAGTAATGCCCACCTGTCCTTTGCCAACTACAAGATCAAGATGACTGCCCCCCAACGTTCTGATGGATCTATCATGTCTTCAGAAGGGCAATGGAGAAGATTAACCATGACTTCTACTCAGATCTCTGCGATAGCCACATCCACCTGCCCACATACCAAATTCCGCAGAATGGATATGTCGTTCCCAATGTTCTCCCTTCTGAAATCTGACATGCCATTTTGTCGACAAAGAAACGAGCAGCATCCGGCCCAGACAAGGTCAGACCTGAACACTTGAAGACCCTGCCATCAGTAATCATCAATACACTAGCTCAGCTCTTCACACGCTACCTTTCTGAATGCAAGGTTCCATCCCAATGGAAAACCAGCAGGACTGTACTACTGTTCAAGAAGGGAGACACCACAACATTGGGAACTATCGCCTGATCTGCCTATTGTCGATCATCTTCAAGCTGTTCACTTGAGTCAACCTGAAGAGGATTGGTAGACCACTAGATGAAGGACAACCATGAGAGCAAGCCGGGTTCCGCAAAGGATTCAGCACGATCAACCATATCCACTAGATAATCAAGCTCATTGAGGTTTCTCGGGGGTTCAAGATGCCGCTCTGTCTAACACTCATTGATTTAAAGAAGGCCTTTGATTCTGTTGAGACAGAAGCAGTCATTGAAGCCCTAGCCAATCAGGGCATTCAAACTCAACACATCAGGATCCTCTGTGAGCTGTAATACAGATTCACAAAAAGGATCTCACCATTTACAAAGAAGTGATCATCCATGTCCTGAGAGGGGTTCAGCAGGGTGATACCATTTTACCGAAACTCTTCAGTGCTACCCTCGAGAACATCATGCAACAACAGGAATGGGAAGGAATGAGAGTGAAGATAGATGGCTGGCAACTACATCACCTCCGTTTTGCTTATAACATCATTCTATTAACACCAAACATTAGCCAAGAAGCACAAATGCTAGCCGACTTTGACCGTGAGTGTCGAAATGTTGGACTCTAGCTGAATCTCACGAAGACAAAGTTTATGAAAAACAGCCTCATTCCTGACGCTCCATTCGCCTTCAAGGGAAGAACCATCTCCGAGTGCAACAGTTATGTGTACCTAAGTCGAGAAGTCATGTGTACCTAAGAAGTTATGTCTACCTAAGACGAATGATCTGGCACCTGAGTTGCATAGGAGGAAGAGAGAAGCTTGGAACCCCTTCAAGAGCATCAAGGAAATAGCTAAGAGGACAAAGAACTTTTGGCTCCTGGCACATCTCTTTGATTCCACTGTTCTTCCTGCATTAACATACACCTCAGAGACCTGGGCCCCACAAAAACAGGAGGAGAACACTATTAGGTCTCCCAAAGAGGAATTAAAAGAGCTATGCTTGGAGTATCATGTTTCACTCAAATGAGAGAAAGAATCCGGAGTTTTGACCTCTGTCTATGGTCAAGAATCAGGGACACTGTGTCATTTGCCAAGGCATTGAAAATCAGATGGGCTGCACACATAATGATATTTAGAGACATCTGCTGGACTAGAGACGTTACCGACTGGATTCCACACGATGACAAAAGACCGCGTGGCTGCCCATCTACAAGATGATCAGACTTCTTCGTCAAGACCCTGAAGGATCAGTTAGAGGCTCTCCATGTTCCTAGAATAAACAGACACCATTGGGCTACACTAGCACCTGGCAGGGACAAATGGAGACGTTACTGGTGCCCGCTCAAGCAAATTGATGAGTATGTCAAGTGATCAAGTGATAAAAAGTGCATAAAATTAGAGTATTTATCTATACTGTTAGCATTTTGAGTAATGACTAGCAGAGAATAGACATAGTACCGTAAAGTAGATCTATTTTTAATATTCAAGTAACTTTGTACGATATTTTATTCTTTAATCTGATTCTGATTGCTAATTTAAACCATACTAACCATGTGTGTTTTACTGTCTACATTTGATTATTCAAACTTAGTAGATTTTGTAGAAATGGAATTCTTCATTGGGCTGAAGCGATAGCACAGCACGTAGGGCATTTGCCTTGCATGCAGCCAACATGGCTGACCTGAGTTCGATTCCTCCGCCCCTCTTGGAGAGCTGGGCAAGCTACCGAGAGTATCTCGGCCACATGGCAAAACCTGGCAAGCTACCCTGACGTATTCAACATGCCAAACATAGTAACAACTCTCACAATGTTTCTAGGCCCGCTCAAGCAAATTGATGAACAACGGGAGGACAGGGACAGTGACAGTGACAGTGGAATTCTTCATTAATGTGTTTCTCTATATTGGCTATTTTATTCTTATATAAAGGTAAAGGTAAAGGCCCTCCCATTGTTCATCAATTTGCTCGAGCGGGCCCAGTAACGTCTCCATTGGAGACTTTGTTGTTACTATGTCTGGCATATCAAATACTTCACGGGGAGCTTGTCAGGCTCTGCTGTGCGGGCGAGATACTCTCGGTAGTTTGCCGGGTTCTCCAAGAGGGGCAGAGGAATCACACTTGGGTCGGCCATGTTGGCTGCGTGCAAGGCAAACGCCCTACCACTATGCTATCGCTAAATTCTTATATAATATGAGTCAATTTTAAATTGATCATGTCCGATATTATTTTTAACGCATGTATTCAAATCTTGCCACAATTTCCTGCTCAGAGTGAATTTTGATTTTGCCTTGTTTCTTGAGGAAACTAGCAATCCTAAGACAATTTTAATGTTCAACTTGTATATTTGATAACATGACTAGAACAGGTTGTTCCTTCAAAATATTTTTTAGGGAGAGTAATCAGCAAAGTTAATCTCTTCTCTCCTATAACACAAAAGCCTGGACATTCTGTACCACAGTCCGAGAAAGAAAATAACACCTCAAATCCTCTATCCTTCTACACCCAAAATGGTAACTATGATTTAGGTAGAGAGAGGGTCCAACTTCTTGTCTCCCCGAGAAAATGCCAACTTACTAAGTTGCTGGAGGGTCCTGAACTTTCTGTCTTCTATGAGCCCCAACTCGCTACTCTACATGAAGTCTATAGCATAAGCTCCCCTTATCTGCAGGGTAGGGTCTCTGCTTTAACCTGTACCACCCTAAGGACCACCATGACAGTTTGAGCTGACCATAAAAGGGATGGGATTTCTATAGCTAAAGAGTTGAGCTTTCCAGAGAAAGTAAATTTTAAATGCAAGGTGTCTTATAACTTTTCTTTAACTTACGTCTTCAACTTTTCTTACAAGTACCTGCTCACAATTAATTTTGATTTTGCCTTGTTTTTTGAGGACATAACCCATTCTTTGAGTCATTATAAAAGGAATTAAACTTAGCACTCCAATGCTTATTCAGGTTTTCTGCCTTCCAGCTGCCCACTCTTATCCCTATGCCTTGTCTCTTCTATTCCTTTTCTTTTAATAAATTCACTTAGTGTTTGGAAAAAACAGAACTTCCCACAGGTATCTGTTCCTTCTTCAACATCGCCTCTCTGATGTGATAGAACATGAATATCTTGGTCTACCACTTGATCTTAAAAGAGAGATGTTTGTTCCAACTTTCTGCCTTCTGGGAGACCCCAAATTTGACAGTTATTCTGTATGCACAAGAATCAGGGATGCTTTCTCGTTTGCCAAGGCATCAAAAATCAGATGGGCGGGTCATGTAATGAGATTTAGAGATGACCGCTGGATTAGAGCTGTTACCGACTGGATTCCACGGGATGTCAAAAGACCGTGTGGCCGCCCACCTACCAGATGGTCAGACTTCTTCATCAAGATCATGAACGATCAGTTTGAGGCTCTTTTTGTTCCTAGAGTGAACAGATGCCATTGGGCTACACTACCACATGACAGGGACAAATGGAGACGTTACTGGTGCCTGCTCGAGCAAATCGACAATTAATGGGAAGTCAAGTGATCAAGTGATCTGTATGCACAATCCAATTGATATCAGTGGCCAAAGTAACTCCTGGAAGCAGTTAATAATTTAAGTGTATTGCTTTTCTGATTTTATGAGCTCTTGCCACTTTAGTCCGTATTTTGTCTTACTCTCTCCCCAATTCATCATTTTATGTCCTTTGTTTGCATATAGGAGGACAATTCAGTATCTTTCATAATTTTCAATTATACAACCAACATTAGAAGTATTTTATATTATTTCATTTTATTTTATGTTTTTGCTGTCGAAAATCAGATGGACTGGACACGTAATGAGATTTGGAGACGACAGGTGGACTAGAGCCGTTACTGACTGGATTCCATGGGGCATCAAAAGACCACATGGCCGTGGTCATGGTCATGGTCAGATTTCTTCATCAAGACCCTGAATGATCGCTTTGAGGCTCTTCATGTTCCTAGAATGAACAGATGCCATTGGGCTATACTAGCACGTGACAGGGACAAATGGAGACACTACTGGCGCTTCCTTGAATAAATCAATGAGTAACAGGAAGTCAAGTGATCAAGTGATGTTTTTGTGTTTTGGGGCCACACCTGGAGATGCATAGGGGTTACTCCTAGCTCATGCACTCAGGAATTACTCCTGAAGGTGCTCGGGGGACCATGTGGGATGCTGGGAGTTTACCTGGGTCAGCCACATGCAAGGCAGATACCCCACTCACTGTGCTATCACTCCAGCCCCATTGGAAGTAGTTAAAACCAGGAGACCAGAGTGATACGATGGAATGGACAATTGACTTACATCCTGCCAACCCAGGTTGCATTCTACCACCCCCTAGCATCTCACCGAGTCCCCTGATCCCTTCCAGGAGTGATTCCTGAGTGCAAAGCCAGGAGTAAGCCCTGAGCACCACTTGGTGTGACCCTTAAAATGAAAACAAATCAAGACGCACTTTCAATATTTAAAATCAGAGAGGTTCAAGATCACTTATAAATTCAGACAACTGAACAACAGTTCAAATGCAAATATATTCACCAAAGAAGAAGTTATAGGAGATTAATTGTGGAAGCACCCCCAAATATAGATTTAGATGGATAAACAATGACTAGCCCAGTTGAGCTATTTCATTGTTTTCAAAAATAAATTTTCTAGGAAGGTTTATTTACAAATATAAGCATTATACAGCAAAAAGGAAAATTGTAGGATATAAACATATGTTGCTATTTCAAATTAGAACACTCACAGATGGGAAGTATATTACTTGTAAACAGTATTTCTAGTCTGATGGTCAGAATATTATTTATTTTATTTTGACTGTCTATCCTCCCAGCTATATGAAATAATAAAAGTTATTTAAATTCTCTAAGCATAATAATTTTCCTAAAAATACACAGAATAATTTTGTAACATAAAGGTGTTGATTACATGTAAAACTGATACCATATCAGGGGTTGGAGTGATAGCAGATTAACCAACCTGGGTTGATACTTGGCATCCATCGATGTGGTTCCCTAAGCCCCACGAGGAGTAGTTCCTGAACACAGAGCTAGAAATAGCCCCTGAGCACCACAAGGTGTGGCCCCCAAAACAAACAAACAAAAAACAAAAGACTCTATATGGAAAGACTCTTGTAATAAACAGTACTTTTTTAAAGTACTTAATCAGTACTTAAACAGTACTTTTTATTTTGCTTTTTTCAGGGGGGGGTCACACCCGGAGATGCTCAGCAGTTCCTCCTGGCTCTGCACTCAGGAATTACTCCTGGAGGTGCTCAGGGGACCATATGGGTTTCTGGGAATAGAACCCGTGTCGGCCATGTTGGCTGCGTGCAAGGCAAACACCCTACCCGCTGTGCTATCGCTCCAGCCCCCAAACAGTACTTTTTAAAGTACTTTTTGTAAAGTACTTAATCTTAATCATTGTTTCTGTATTTAAATATTAAACAAATTACTATCACTGTAACTGTTTCTGTCCTCCCATTGTTCATCGACTTGCTTGAGCAAGCCCACTATGAACGTTCATGTGAGACTTATTACTGTGTTTGGAATCTCAAATACGTCACAGGTAGCTTGCCAGGCTTTGCTGTGCAGGTGAGACAAACAAAGAATATGATAACTCTGTTTATTATTATGCAAAATAATACTGTTATTAATAACAAAATTAATATTTTATCTTTTAATTTTACTAAAATGACTTTAAAGAATAAAATTAATTTGAAGTTTCCAAATTTCAGTGTTGTTACCTGATCCAGATGGAGAACTTTATTGGGTTATGAGTCTTATTGGGTTATGAGTCTAAAATGTAATATATGAATGTAAGAAATACTAGGTTTCCTGGTAGAACTTTGCAAGCAAAAAAAAAAAAACACAACAAATAATTGGGTGGAACAATAAGCAAAA
Source organism: Sorex fumeus (assembly GCF_029834395.1). Lineage (NCBI taxonomy): Eukaryota > Metazoa > Chordata > Mammalia > Eulipotyphla > Soricidae > Sorex > Sorex fumeus. The sequence continues at coordinate 12,711,881 of NW_026606155.1, forward strand.
CTTCATCAAAGAAACAGAAAGCCAAAAAAACATTTGGGGAAAAGTGCTCTATATCACTTATCACTAGAGAAATACAAATCAGCATATGATATACCATCTCATACCAACAAGACTGACACACAAAAAATAAATATGTGCTGGCATAAATATGGGGAAAATGAACTTTCATTCACTGCAGATGGGAATGTCAACTGCAACAAGGTTTTTGGAAAAACAACATAAATGTCCTAAAAGAACTAGAAATTAAGCTCCCATGTGAGCCAGCAATTACAGTTCTTGGCATCTACCGCAAGAGAAAAAAAAATCAGAAAATGCATTTGCACCTCTATGTTCTTTGTAATACTTCTCACAATAGCCAAACTCTGGAAACAATTCAAGTATCCAGGAAGAGATGCCTGGGTTAAAAACAAAAATGAAAACAAACAAACAAATCTATAGGACTTATATACAATGGAATACTATTCAGCCACAAGAAAAGATAAAACCATGAAATTTGCATTTACGTAGCTGGCCCTGAAGGGTATCTTGCTGAATAAAGTTAGTGAGAATTAGAGGAATAGATACAAAATGATCTCCCAATTATGCAAAATATAAATAAACATATCACTGTATCACTGTATTACTGTCATTCCCTTTTTTATCAATTTGCTCGAGCAGGTGCCAGTAACGTCTCCATTCATCCCAGCCCTGAGATTTTAGCAGCCTCTCCTTACTTGCCCTTCCCAATGGTGCCGTATTGGAGGCTCTTTCAGGGTCAGGGGAATGAGACCCATTATTGTTACTGTTTTTGACATATTGAATACTCCACGGGGAGCTTGCCAGGCTCTGCCATGCGGGCGGGTTACTCTTGGTAGCTTGCCGGGCTCTCCGAGAGAGACAGAGAATGAATATAAGAGAATACAAGCAAGTATGTTAAAACCAAACACATATGTGCTGCCTTAGGTACATCAGTGTGCTAGATGTATAATTATATCCTAATAATTTGTAAATCATTTTAAAGTATATTTGAATTAATAAATTAATGTCCTTTGAAATTAACAATCATAATAAAAATAAACATAATCATAAATAGACTGAAGGGTGTAGCAAATACCAAAAAAAAAGAAGCAACAGAAACTGAAAACTCATCTTCCATAAGAAGCTAACAAAGGAGAGGGAAGTGGGGAATTAAGGTAAGAAAGAGACACTGGGACAAAGGTGGAGGGAAGTAGACAGTCTGGGGAGGGAGGGGAGAGTGATTGTGTCATAGTGAAACTCTATTGTTAACAATCTAGCAATATTGTTAACCACAGCACCACTCACAACCTCCTCCTCGTAAAAAAAAATAAAAAGAAGTATTGGCTTTTATATTTAACTCCGAATGTGAACTTTAGTCCTATTTTAAATGCTGGCTTTTAGATTTAATTTTGAATGTGAACTCTAGTACTGTATTTTAAATGCTTTTTACATCTAAAAGTGTGTTTTGTGCTTATAATCTCTGGTAACTAATGATCACAGTGGAAACAACTAAACAGCAAATTGCTATGGATTATTTTTGATTTGTATGGACTTAACTAACAGAGGTCATCAGATTCTTTTGTTTCTTCAATTATTGTCTCTCATTTTTATCAGCTATGCTAAGGCTTCATTGACAATTTCTACTTTAATATAGAAGAAATATATAAAAATAAGCTAAAGAATGCAACTAATTTACTTTCAATGCATTCTCTCTATGAGGTAATATTGCTGATACACTGCCTTTTTGCTTATCCCTTTTGTGTAATGCATGATGCCAGACTATTTTTCACTTTGATTTGTGTGTCTGAAAAGATCAGCAGAATGCTGGGAGTTAGAAGTCAGTCTTTCATACTGATTTTTCCAAGCACAGCAACATAAACACTATCAAAGTAAAATCTAGAGGTTCAGCATAGCTCCTAATATAATCAAATACAGAAGATGTTCCTGTGCCTAAAACCCAACATTATGCATAACATACTTTAAACTTTGCCTAGCAACCACACTCTCCCTGTAAATGAGTATGTCCAGGATGTATTAAAGAATGAGCAAGTCACCAAACTAGAATTTTTAACTTTGGAAAAATGACAACCAAATCAGCAGATAGGAAAAAAATATCATCTGGGCTAGAGATATGGTACTATAGGTAGGTCAATTGCCTTGCATATACATGATCTGGGTTCAATCTCAAGTGCTATACACATGGTCCCCTGAGCACTGCTATGAGTGATTCCTGAGCACAGAGTGTGAAGTAATTCCTGAGCACTGCCCTGAGTCATCTCTGAGTACAGAACCAGGAATAAGCGCTGAGCACCACCAAGTGTGGCCTCAAAAGAAAAAAAAAAAGAAAGGAAAAGGAAAGGGAGAAAAAAATAAACCCAATGTAATATAATAACTCAGTTCATTCTTAAACTCTGAATTCAATTTATGTTTTTTTGAGAAAATAAAACAAAATATCATCCAAATAATTCCCGTAGTTTCTTTTATCAAATACTAAATTTTCATTGCCTTTCACCATTCTATATTCTCTTCATCCCCGTCAAACCCTCCAAAGCTGAGAATTTTGCACCAAAATCGCCATATTGAAATATATTTTTGATATCTTACACATTTCTGAACTTCTTGAACTGAATTTCTTAGCATTACATTAACTTGGAAACTCATATTTTTCATTTTAAATATTTATTTTCCAAACCTTAGAGTTAGAGAGAAAATACTAAATTAGAAGCTATCTTTTCACTGACTGATGCTGCCTTCTCCAACTACTTCATTTGGATTAGATTTCAGACACCTGTGACTTAATTCTAGACTCATTTTCTTGGGCAACGAATTCCTTTAACTTTACTAACCTAGGAATTTTGAAAGGAATAACTGAGTAATATTGTAGCAGTATTCATAGAGAAAATGGGTATATAACTCCAGTGTAAGGAAGAAAAGCAAAAACTTGAATAAGTAAATTATAGCCACAGTGAATTTAAATAACAACTACCATTTTTTACTTGTTTTCATTTTTATGTACATGATATAAAATTAATAATTATTTTTTGAAATAGTATAGGTATTCATTGCCTCTCAAACGCATAAGAATAGGTATCATTATTTTTGGATACCTTTTAATTAGATTGGCAAGTAAAATTCTTTGTATTTAACCCTGTGTTTTGGGAGATTCTGAAATCAAGTTTTGTGGGATTGTAAAAGCTAACTTTTAAAATATACTTGCATCTTTTCAATTCTTTACCTTGTATTTGTGCAATTAATTGTAAAATGAGGACTCACTGAGGCATTAAGAAATTTATTATGGCATTTAAAATTAAAGCAAAAGATTGGGAGAATAAAAGTGATGTGTGTAGTGAGAAATTTATAAAAGCACATCAAAACATTTGTCTTGCCTACTGTCTCCTTTCAGCAAAATGAAAATGTGTGGATAGATGAATTGATAAAAAAAATAAATTCTGATATACTATGTCTTTGTGCAACATAAATAAATATTTATGTCAAGTGTAATTACTTTTAAAATAGCATTAATGTCTAATTAATCCAGCATTTCATGTTTAAATATTCTTATTTATATTTTTAGTGTCATAGTTGTTATGGGAAGTGCATACTCCTGACTCTATACTCAAAGGTTAACTTCGGTGATACTCAGGGTGATATAGCAGAAGATGAAGTGGAGTACCAGGTCACTCTAAATCTCCACCCATGAAATATAGCCCATCAGAATGGACAATGAGATGCTGGGGATGGTATATAGCAGCAGATAAAAGGAAGCCACCAAAACTCTCTCCCTCCCTCTCTCCTTCCTTCTCTCCCTCCCTCTCTCTTCTCTCTCCTCTCTCTCCCTCTCTCCCTTCCCTCTCTTCCTCTCTCCCTTGCTCTTTCTCACTTTCCTTTCTTCCTCTCCCTCTCCTCTATTCTCTCCTACTCTCCCTCTGTCTCTGGTTATTCTCTCTCTTTCTTTATCTCTCATCTCTGTCTCTCTGTCTCTGTTTCTCTTTCTCTCTCTGTCTCTCTTTGTTTCTCTGTCTCTGTCTCTCTCTCATGCGTAATACTGTCTCTCCTCTCTTTCTTTCTCTCCCTCTCCTCTATTCTGTCTCCTACTCTCCCTCTCTCTCTTCCTTTCTGTCTCTGTTTCTCTGTCTTGCCATCTCTGTCTCTCTGTTTCTCTGTGTCTGTCTGTCTGTCTCCATCATTCTCGGGATTCTCTCTCTCTAGTAGGACTGTGCTTCCTAAAAATACGGCCCATTATAGGCAGGCCTCATACCTCACAGGCCCAGACAAAGACAAAATCCAGGCAGGACTCAGACGCCAGGAATGCTCAGCTTGGGGTAGGGCCTGGGTGTCCAGGCAGTGATAAGGTGCAGGAATCTCACCCCGATGCCCATGGCCTCTGGGACAAGACCAAATGAATTGCTAGGACCCAGGTGGAAGGCCCAGCAATGGGTACAGATTGACAGGGACTTCATGTGCATGTGGCTGTGGCCAGAGACAGGAGAAAGCACAAAGAAAAACGTCCAGGAACAAGACAGGCCACAGTTCCAGGAAGTGAGTAGGCTGCATAGGCCCAGACAGGGAAGTCTTCAGGACAGGGCTGGTGATATCCCTCACAGGTAAAGAGAGGCCTGGTCATCTGGGGAGAGAGCTAGGCCCATCTACTTTGTTTGCACAATAAACTCTAACCTTCAATCTACTGAGTTGTGTATGGAAATATTTCTTACAATTTTCAAGAACCCACCAGCGCAGGAAAATCCGCTTTTGGTCTCACGTGGGACCCACAGGCAGGGATTTTATCAGATTCAGCTACCAGCAAGGCAAGTACCTTTACCTCAGTGTCTTCTCTGACCTGTGAACTGCATTTTTATAAATTCCCTTTTAGTTTTATTAATAAGTTTTTTATCATTCATTTGCAGTTTTTAATGATTCAGTTTTGAAGTTTTCCAGGTATGTCCATCAAATAATTTGTAGACCATAGCAATATATATATAAAATTTTCTTTTTAGGCCACACCTGGCTCTGCACTCAGGAATTACCCCTCGTGGTGCTCAGGGGACCATATGGGATCCTGGGTATCAAACCCGGGTCAGCCACGGGTAAAGCAAATGCCCTACCAGCTGTCCTATTGCTCTAGCCTCACAAATAAGACTTATAAGGATTTTTTTTTTAAACTGGGAAGAAATCACCAGTATTTCCATGAGTTCCCCAAAAACTGAGTCAGGCTAGCCTCAGAATTTTACCAAATATGGCCACAGATACAAAATAAGACATAAAAAGTGAACTAAAAATAAATGCATAATTTTCTACTCAAACATCATAGTTTGTTATTTACACAAAATAGATGTGAAAGAGCAACTCTATAGTGTTGGGATGACCTTTAATTAGCTGCAGATTTATTTGTTTTGTCCATGCGATCCAAATCATTTTGAAACTTGGCTCATGTGAGGAATTTGATGCCTAAGGAATGTCAGAAAAGGAGTCTGACATTTTCCTTAAAACAACTGTTTTTAAGTTTAGTCTGGTTAAATTTCAATTAACTTTATCTCACAAAACTCAGCTTTCAGAATGGTTTAGTTCAAGACTAAATTGTGTTGCTGTGTTTTGTTTTGAGGCCACATACAGCAAAGCTCAAGGCTTACTGTTGTCTTTGTGCTCAGAAATCATTCCTGAAGAAGCTGGGGACCCATCTCTGGGCTTGGGGATGAAACACTGGAGTGCTGTACACAACGCAAGCACTCGATCTATTGTACTATCTCTCCATACCTCCAGCATGAGGAGGGAGTTGTCAGAGAAACCCTAACAGGCTTTCTTGTGGGAAGCTAATTTTTTTTGAGATCCTTATATATATGGATTCTCCTGTCTCCTTCCATTACAGAACTTTCCCTGCTGCCCTTTATGAAATGAGAGGCCTGGGTTCTACTCTTATCATCTATTATTTACTTATGATAAAAATAAATAGACTTATCTCAATAAGGAAGTATGTGCCCACCTTTACTCTTTCTCTTTAGCCTTCCTCTATGTCGAACAATATATTTAGATTATTTTAAACATTTAAACAATACTCATAATATGCATATAATGAAAAGTAAAAATAAATGGCAATTTAAACACCTATGACTCTTACATATCAGGCTCAGGGTAATTACTACTTTATGTCTTTAGTGAACTTATCTGATATCCTGTCCTCTATAATTTTTTACACTGAGAAATATTTTAAAATATCCAAGTGTTATAGTTATAAATCTTATGTTATTTCTGAATAATAATAATATCAATAATTTATTTGCCCCTAGCTCAAAGCTCCCATAAACACTGGAATTTTCTGTTGCTTGAATGCTGCTGATATAACCAAACTACTGGGAGACGTGGGGTGGCAGTTTTATAGCATCAGTGCAAACCCAGAAAAACAAGCACTGTTGTAAAAGCTAGAATTTTCAAGTTTACCTCTTGAAATCAGAGGAGAGAGAGGAGTTGGAAATTAAACTCAATTACTACTGTCAATGATAAATTTTGACAAAGCATTTCTTTAATAAGACTCAAGTTTCTTCCGGGTTGCGAATGCACCAATTTGTTAGACATCTAGTATGCCTTAATATGCCTTGGAAGCTCTTATTCCTCGTGTCATCTTAGGCATCAATTCCACTTGTCTATTCCTCAATTGTTTCTCTTACCAGTTCGACTATTTATGGAGTAAAATTATTTTATATGAGACATTTCAACAAGTTGTCAAAACTGTGTGTAAATAACACCAAATTTATACCTCGTTGATTAAATGTGTGAGTACAGCCCCATGATTTTGGAACAGACACCTCTTGTTGGTGACTGTCTTATTAGACACACTTAACCTGGATAACTTTAAATAGTTTCAGGATTTTAAATAAGTTGTTTAATACTTTATTGGTGTTGGAAAATTGGAGAACTAATTTCTCACTTAAGAAAAAGCACATATAACTCTGATTTCACTTTTAGAGAATAGAATAATGATCTTTTATTACACTTCCTTGTCTTTATAACTTTGTGATACAATCAATGGGGGCATATTTAATTTATGAACATTTGGAAACTTTGAAAGTCTCTTAAGTTTTATGAAGTATATTAGATATATTAGTATAAATATAATCTGGCACCCAAGACATTTTGTCAAGAACATCACAGAGTAAGAAATGTTCTCATGCTAGCTTTCATATTTATCATCTGCTGATAGAAATGATTATAAGATTTAACCTTATGTCAAAATAATGAGAATCACTTTGTTGTAGTAAACTATATCTGAACCAACCTATTTCTCAGTATTCTAAGAGATTTTTCAATAAATTAATGTTGTAACAGGGATACCGTGATACTATTTTTAGTGGATTATAAGGCAAAAAGATCAGCAATGGCCAATTCAGAACTCAAATATCACAAGTTCATGGATAAAATAGCACATTATTATGGAATTATTTATTTTTCTGACTAATGGTGTTACTAACTTACAAAATCCTTAGCATCTTGCAAAGTTTTATCTCCTTCCAAACATTTTGTCAAATTTCCAAGGTGCATTTTGTGAGTATTTTGTGTTGTTTTAGCAGGTATTATATCTGTCTTTTGAAACACCATGAATACTCTTGCTGCTTTACTGATTCAGAAATTCCTTGGTGGATTTTTTTTCTATTCTTAATTTCTTTTTTTACTTATTTTTTTATTGAATCATTGTGAGCCACAGTTACAAACATTCATGTTTGAGTTTCAGTCATACAATGATCAAACACCTATACCTTCACCAGTGTACATTTTCCACCACCGATGTCTCCAGAATTCCCCCCAATTCCACCCATCCCCTACCTATATGGCAGATAATTTCCCTCTTAATCTCTCTCTACTTATGGGCATTATGGTTTGCAATACAGGTACTGAGAGGCTATCGTGTTTGGTCCTTTATTTACTTTCAGCACACATCTCCCATCTGGAACAATGCCTCCAACCATCATTGAGTAACTCTCTTGTTTATGTTACCGCTATTGTGTGTGATAGCATCTACAACTTTCCATCTGATACTCCTTGGTAGTGCAAGAAGCACATGGAAATTCCTGTATTTTTAATATGATCACATGAATGAAGAAGAAATGAATTTTGGTCACAATATGTTTTTCTGTTTAATCTAAATCAGTTATTTATTTAAATAATTTCTACTCAATTACAGTTCTATGCAATCTAAGCATAGGACAAAAGTGTATTTTTGCAATATTCATCAGACTAGAATCAGCAACCCTTTCCACCATAGCTAAGGACCATTTCTTTAGTCCTTAACTTTTGTAGAATGAACATCTCAAGGTCAGTGTGATCATTATTCTCTCTTATGTACAACCACTGTTTGTTTTTAATTTGAGACTGGTAAATAAAGCTTTAATGGGATTTTAATGGCATGTTGGACACACTTCAGTGTCCAGAGATGTGGCATCATATTCAGGAATGTCATTATCTAGATTAATTATCAATAGTGGACAGTTATCATTAGAGAACTGTGAAATAAAGAGGTTATAAATGAAATTTGCCAGGCAGAGAGACTCGAAGAAAACATTTGATTTTCAATGTCTAAACTATTCTGTGATGTGTGAATTTTGTTATTGTTCTTCCTGAAAAGTTGCATAATATAATGCTAGGGAGGGATTTAAAATAGTATAATATATAAGGTCAAATTACTCTTCTTAAATTGTTGGGTAACCGGTGCATGAGGTAAAGGGGAAATATGCACTTTTCAGTACATACTTTATCCAGAATTTTATTATGCTCAGACAAAATAGTTGAAGTGTGTTTTGACAGAGTATTTGCTATTTACTGTTTACAATATCCACTCAGGTTAATTTGATTTCAATGTGTTAAAAAATACTCAGAACACTCAAGAAGAAAACAATTTTGAACAGGAAATTATTTTATTCAACTATCAGTGGTTTTAACACTCTATAACACAATGTATATTATATTTTCTTAATTATTCATTTTGCTTTGTATAATTAGTATAATTATATAGCATTTAACATAATATTATATGGCATGTTTGGAACAATAAACAATATTGTGTTTATTTTGAAAGTTTGAAAACAAATCTATGTATCCAATTTTATGGAACCTAAACATCTCAATAATATATAATAAATATAATGCATTTTATTATCGAGATATTCAGATTCCACAAAATTGGATGGGTATTACATTAGCATCACATTGAACAGAGAAGAATGTCTAAATCATAACTTCTAGTTTCAGTGCTGAAAAGTGAAATAATGCCCTATCTTTGAGGACATTTTAGAGGGCAATTATATGCAACATCTGTAGTTTTAACAATGTACATTACTCATTTGAAGAGATGACATTGAGAATGGCTTTGACCAAGTTTAATCACTGGCAATGCCAAGTATGCCTCCTTTGTTTTATGACAAAAAGTGATCATAAAATGAACCCTGATTTCAAAAATGTAAAAATTCAAAGGAAAAACCAAAAGCATCATGGAATTATTAGAAACGTTTTTTTCAATTCTAGATACATCCTTATTATTATTTGAACCTGTTATTTTAGTGTTTCTAAGTCTCTGACTTCTAATTCTTGAAATGAACATAACAAATGTACCCACTACAACATACTGTTGGAAAGATGAATTAAAGTTTTTTCTCAAAGTAGATATAAAAATTATTTGAGGACAGGGGAGGAGCCGGCTTTTCTCCTTCCCCCCGCACTGATGGGACTCTGAGATGATACCCACATATGGCCACCGTCTACTTAAGCTCCCACATGGACATGATACAGAGACACACAAACGAATCTTGGACCTGAGCAACTTGCTGCAGCGATCTCTCCAGACTCTTATTATTAAAATTTTAGAATTCTTAGAGATAATATTCTTAGACATTATATTGCATCCATTAAAAGCAATGCAAAACACATTGTCTAGCATTGCCTTTTTGGCAGGTATGAGTGGTGGTGGGACTGGTCTCAAAATGTTGACAGTAAACAAAGTAGAGAAAGAGAGTATTGTGCAAATTGTCTGCCACACAGGCAGGGGTAGATGTGGGATGGGGAGGGGTTGGGGGAATACTGGGGATTTCGATGGTGTAAAACATGCACCGGTGAAGGGATGGGTGTTTGATGAATGTATGACCGAAGCTCAAACATGAAAGCTTTGTTATGTACCTCACGGTGAATCAATAAAAAGGGGGAAATTATTTGATTAACACGGTGATATAATAGTCTCTTGCATTTCCATCTCCTTCATTTCCTCAGCCTTCAGATGCACCAAGTATACAGCTACATACAGAGCACTTTCTCTCAGAGGAATCCAGAACTAGCTGACTGAATTATTTCTTTATACAGGGAGACAATAGGGCAATAAAAATGTTCAAAGCAAAGGAAATTCAGAATAGGTTTATAGGAAGCATGATGTGTGTGTGTGTGTGTATGTGTGTGTCTGTGTGTGCTTATTGGATATGTGGGGGTACAGTGGGATGATTGTGGAGGGGAGCAGACACTCTGGTGGAGGGTGTAGTAATAAAATGTTTTATGGAAGAAAATTTATCATTAATGCTATTATAAACCACAGTGCCTAAAATTCATTTTGAAATGCAACAAAAAGGCACATTTGCCATAAACTACATAGATCACAATGTCATCTAATCAATGGAAAATTTACAAGCCCCAACTTTCCACCTCATGAGTGTGTTTAGACAGCACATCATTCACTCCAACTTCATGTTTCCTTTCCAAGAGATGAGTCCCCCAAACACCCAGCCTTGAATGTTAGTGGTACTTATAATCATGAATCCTACAGTCTACATGAAAGAAAGAATTATTTTCTAACAGGTACATGAAAGTATTTTGGTCTATGCCCTATGATCATAAACACTGATAACATTTATTTTTATATGTTCTATTAATTCATCACAAAGAATCAAGAACAGTAAAGGTAAGTGAATATCTTCAATAATTATTTCTGGTAAAGGGGGATAATGATAATGGACCCCTATATTATATTATAGATAATGATTAAATAAAATCTATTTAACACTTGAATTTAAAACCCAATGCTGTTAAATTCTTAGTAGGGTGGCACATGCTGTAGTGTTAGTGAGGAGTTTCTTGAAACTCATCTTGGGAATAATTTTTTTTTATTTAACACTAAAACAAAGACAATAAAAATAAAATGAAATCAATAATCACAATAATTTGAACTAATTTAAATAATAATGCTTCTGTGTAGCAAAGAAAATTATCAAAAGCCAAAGAACAATCAACTTGTTCTATTACAAAAAGTATTTGTAATCCACAGATAGAATAAAGGATTAATTTTATCATTCAAAATATGCCAATATTATGTGCAATTTTGTAACAAAATATTTTTAAATAACTCACTAAAGTTAAACATGAATTCAATAAGCATTCTTTCAAAAAAGATATACAAATGACCAACAAATACAAGGAAAGTTCTTCAATATTACTAAATAATCAGGAATATTAAAATTAAAACCACAGTTAAATATCTTTTTGCATAGTTATTTTGTCACAAAAAAGGATGAGATAACAAGTGGTGAGAATGTGTTTAATAGAGCATTTGTGAGTTGTTGGGTTATAATAGATTGGTTCAGCCATAATGGATAGCAATACAGAGGCAATTCAAGAATAAAATATAAATCACACCACCATCTCACTTTTGGTCATGTATCCAAGGGAACTGAAATTAGTATCTCACAAAGATAGATGCACTTCTATATCCATTGCAGCATTATCCACGATTCCTAAAGTATGAAAATAAACTTAGTGTATATTGTTACATAAATACATTAATAAAATGTATCTAACATATAATGAATCCAGCCTTATAAAAAATAATTGACAAATGGGGCCAAATATAAAGCTCAATGAGATAAGTGCCTATTGGCATGTTTTGTAGTAGGCAGGAGACAGGGATTAATCCTCAGCACCACATGTTTTTCCTGAGCACATCCAGCTGTGCCCTTCAGCAAAAATAAATTCCCCATTTGCAACAGCATGATGAATTTAGAGGACTGTATGGTAAGTGAAGAAAATCAGACCAAAAAAAAAGGTGGGGGTGATTGTATGATATATGTGGAATTTTATTTTTTTAATTTTTTTATTATCATTAATGATTTTAATTATTATATGGTTTAATAATTATAGAAAACATTTCTGTAGTTCTTGTTGAAGGTGTGTAACTACAACACCATAAAAGTGAGAGAAAAACCAGAAATAATGTATTTATATTATTATAAAAATATGTTTGAAAGTCTCCAGGAACCTCTAGATTTCACTTTTCTATCCTAAGATCCCATATCCTCTAATTTGGCAATTTAACTGAATCACTTTCTCCCTCAAGGGAGAATATAAAACATAGCAACTGATATACATGCAATGGGGTGTGTAGGAACAGGTTATATATGGAATTTTAAAGTGGACTTTACAGAAACAGAAAAATTGTTTGCCATTGGTTTAGGGGTCAGGGAAATAGGAAGAAGTAGTTAAAGAGTACACATTTTTATTTATATTAGGATAAATTCATAGCATACTCATTGTGTTTGATTGAGATGTTTGTTTTAAATTTGATAAAAATAGAACCTAAACATTCTGACAACAGTGGTAATAATGAAAACAACAATAGTAGAGTAAGAAGGTAAAATGCAAAGTGATGACTATTCCTTTTACAATTTATACATATTTTAAATCTGGAAATATCTCAGAGTTTTGTTTATACACTATGACTCAATAAAACTGAAGGGGGGCATAGTGGGCCAGCTTTAAGTGGAAGCTGAAGCAAGTGCTATACTAAATGGAGTTTTTCTACCAGTTTTAAAATTGCGTCAGAAACTTACAGTTTGTGACCTTAGACAAATTGTTCTAACATCAATAATGTTGTAACAGTATGTGAGGATAAATTTCCTCCTACAGGTTTCAGTTAAAATCTGCACCTTAATAAAGCTCTTGTGCTTTTTTGTGCTTTCAGTTCTAACTAAAGGAATTCCTCTTCCATAACATATCCACCTTGATATGAGATCTCTATTACAGAGAATGTGGCTGAATTTGACAATCCTTATATAGTTAATTTTGTATTTAGTTAAGGGTTTCACAGACAATTTTGTGCAGTTCAGGGTAATATTCAAGTATATAATGTATGGTGAAAATACCTATGTAGTTTATATGTGTATAGTAACCTCACTTTTTTTTGTATCCCAGCAGTATATGTAGGGTAGAAAGAAAAATAAAAATGCGTATTTTTAACCTTAGAGAATACCATATTTATCTGATGGTAATGCATGATACATATTCTAAAAAACTAAAATTAACATTAAGTTATATAATTGTTTGAGTGCCTTTTAAAAGAGTTTCTGTAGCTTGTATTATGCTATATAAAGTCCCTGAAAGCTTTAATATATAAGTTTAAGGCTACAGATCATTGAATAAAGTGCTAAGAAAATTAAGTGTACCCAACTAGCAAAATGCTGCAAGTGAATTTGAAGTTCTATAGAGAACATATCAGTTAGCATATCAGTGTGCTTTCAACTGAGCTCAAGAGTACTGCCTAAGCTCTTTATAATAAGAATTATTGGGTTCCCTTATATTAAGAAATTATAGCTCTTCTTTGATAAAAGAGAAAATCTCATGGATTGATGAAACCAACTAATTCAACAAATTCTATTTTATTTATTTATTTATTTTGCTTTTTGTGTCACACCCAGCCATGCACAGGGATTACTCCTGGCTCATGCACTCAGGAATTACTCCTGGCAGTGCCTGGGGTACCATATGGGATGCTGAGAATCGAACCCCGGTCGGCCCTGTGCAAGTCAAATGCCCTACCAGCTGTGCTATCGCTCCGGCCCTATATTTTAAGTATCTTATAACAGTATAAAGATATGCAGAACGCATGTAAAATTGATGCTAGATTCATCCTGTCTGTTATAGAAACTTGGTTTCAAAATCCAACGTTAAAAACATATGCTAGGTGAAAAGGAAGCTCAGATAGAGAAGAGAGCACCAAATAAAGGGTGTTGTGAAGACCCTCCCAGGGTGGGAGAGACATGCTAAAAGTAGTCTACAGACCAAACATGATTGCCACTCAATGCCTCTCTTGCAGAACACAGTAACCAAAAGAAGAGAGAGAGAACAAGGGGGAATGCCCTGCCACAGCGGCAGGGTGGGAGGGGGGGGGTTGGGGGGGAAGGGGGGGGAGGGATGCTAGGACCCGTGGTGGGGGAGGATGGGCACTGGTGAAGGGATGGGTACTTGATCATTGTATAACTGAAACCCAAGCACAAAAATTTATAAGTCTATAACTGTACCTCATGGTGTTTCACTAATAAAAAAATGATAAAAAATAAATAAAAAATTAAAAAAAAACTTTATTGTCAAATATAAACTGTAGAAATTTTGCTCTTCTAATATTCTATGTGTAATAGTCATCAATGCTGTCGGTAATTGATTCTTTTAGGAAAGATTTGCTACTTTATTCTCATCTCAGGGAAAATTCTGTATTATCTTTAGCAAACTATAGGTCTGTTTCTTTCCAATTGCATTTTAAACTATAACAAAATGTTAATGTCTAAATATTATGAATTTTAATATTAGTAAATTAATGTTATTGAAAAAAATTAAAGTGAAGAAGATAAAATTAAAAAAATAAATAAATCTCATTACGTACCAAAAAAATTTATGAGGGGCAGGAGCAATAGCACAGTGGGTAGGGCATTTGCCTTGCACGTGGCCCACCCGGATTCGATTCACAGCATCCCTTATGGTCCCCTGAGCACCGCCAGGAGTGATTCCTGAGTGCATGAGCCAGGAGGAACCCCTGTGTGTCGCCAGGTGTGACCCAAAAAGAAAAAAATTTATGAATATACATTTGTCACTAGTTGGCTGTTTAGATGTGATCAAAGGCTCAGACGGAATTTGGGATATACAAAGAAAAATACTACTGACATCATTTCAATTACTTTGAAATAATAGCTATCACAAACTCTCTTACATACCTTCATAATGTTCATTGTATTTATGAGAAAACTGAAGAAAATATCAAACAATAAGTTGTAGATTCAAATGAGCCAGACATGTCTTTGCCAGAGAAGAGGAACTATGCATTATAGCAGAAAATTCTGATATGAAAAAAAGAGGTCTGGGTGGGGAATGAAAATATTTTGAGTTTAGTTATTCTTAAATCTAGACTTTGGGAATATCAACTGTTTTTCTGAATAAAAATATATATTCAGTTCATGGATTTTTCAGGTTAAATTATAGAAAATCCAGTTTAATTTGAACTTCAGATAAAGAAGTGTTTTAAGTACTAAATATTTCATGAGACATACATGTTTCTGAAATTTAAATTAAACAGTAAGTCCTATATCTTATATGACCATGCTACCTACTATTATGTAGTATAAGGACTGCAAGCATCAGATGTTGATTTTTCCCTTTCTTCCAAGAATTTACAATCATGGCTTAAAAGAGACAAGAAATACACATGAAACATGTTACAAAAATATTGACCATTGAAGTGGGTTGATGATGACTCAAAGTCTTTTTCTCCCCTGAGTTCCCATCTTCTTCTTATTACATATACATTCTACAAATTGGGTACATATGCTTTCTTAGTAAAAATGTAGGACAATCCCTATCTTGCATTGTCTAATTTGTTGATTGAAAAAATATGAAGAGGATCAAGAGTCTGCTTAAAGTGGATCTGTCAGAATCCCCCTGTAGTTTAAAAAGATCAAAGGTTTCTCTGAAAACAGCAGTCATAAAATTTAGAAAGGCATATAGCAAGTGTCTCCAAATCATGATTCAGTGGCTATCAGACAGCATATGTTCTTTACTTAGAAATTCAAGATTCAATGTACGTGTATCTAAATGAAAAATTAGAGATAGTATGTAAGAAATATATTTACTAAAATTCTAAAGAAATTTTAAAGTAGAAAACACAAAGTGTTCTCTCATCACATGGAGTCGTCCTTGATCAACTTTTAAAATCAGTGTCAGTGCATGATGAAATTTGAAGCATTTCTCTATATGGGTACTATGAGCATTGGTTAACAGATTCATGGTTAGACAAAAGAGATTTTACCCCATTCTCAAGTCAGATAACATAACTTTCATTTGGCAGTGGAAACTATCATCCAATCAGGAATAAACAGTTCAAGATGAAGATCATTTGAAGAAATATTAAGAGAAATATTAATTTTAATATATATTGTTATTGCTTGAAAAGCATGTACAAAAGTGATTTAGAAAAGGTAAAAGAAAAAGTTGGTGCAGTATGTAAATTCTCCATTAAAGAATTAAGATTATAAAAGAATGAGTAGAGTATTTGAATATTCAAGTATTTCAATATTTTATAGAGGTTCCAAATATTGTCATTTAAAAGTTTAACATGTTACAAATTTATAGCATCAGGATACAAGTTATACTATGTTAGTAATCTTCAATATGCAATGACAATATGGAAAACATACCATTCTACTCTGAGATCAATTATGACTCTCTTAATCTCTACATAGTCACATCAAGTCAAAACTGTTAGAGACATCATCTTTATTGTCATCTGTGAGTTTCAAAGGAAAAAAGTATGGTGGGGTGCACTCAGCACTATGAACAACGAAGGACCAGGGAAATGGAGAAACTGGCCTGGTCTCTAGGCTGGTCGGTAGACAGTTTATTTCTTTTTTCTTCTCAGCGTATTTTGATCTCTCCCTCACAGCACAATCATAGTCAGAGTTTGGGTCATAGCCCCAATCATCATAGTTCCACCATCCTAGTCTCCTCGAAGATCTTGAAGTTCTCTCCTTCCTACTCTCATCATAGTCTCATAGTCCTCTACTTCCAGTTATTGTCGTCATCTCTTTCTTCTTCTAATCCCCAGAGACCTCCAAGTCACAGTCCCAAAGTCTCAGCTCATCATCCCCTCCCAAGTCAGCGACTTTCTAGTTCCATCTTAACCCTTACAGCATAGTTATATAGAAATATGAAGGGTGGGGATACAAAAAGGTGGGGTTGAACATTGTAATAACAACAAAGAGATGTAAAGTCACTCCTTCAGGAGATTAACTCAAGAATAAAAGCTCATCTGAGGGTTCAGCACTCCAGAATACTAGGAGATTTGCTCAAGAGCGAGATTTCATCTAGGGTGTATTGCTTTCTCTTTTCCTCATCTAGTAATCTATTTAAACAGTCATTGTAAATTTACTTATAGTATTTCTAGTCATTTTGTATGAACACAATAAAAGATATATTAAGCTGGAAGAGAGGCTCTTCCTGGGAACATCTTGCTATTGATTCCAGACCACAGTCCTCAGGCAAGGTTAGTCTTTCCTAACCCCAGCAGGGTCTTTATTCAGTTACTTCTTTTTTGGGTCATGACAGAGCTTGTTCCATGCTCATGCTCTTAACTTATTATACGTATGGCAGGGTAGCTTTCAGCTTGCCCTGGGTCCATCTAATCCCTTCGTTGTTACCCTGCTTTTGGAGTGCTAGGAACTAAGGGCAATTGAGGCTTAAGTCAATTAAATATGGATGCCCAGGTGTAAATATTATTTTGGAGTCAAGTAACTCTCATGTTACAAAGTATAGCATGAACTGTCTTCCTGTGTCTATACAAAAAGGACATTGCTAAACCATGCAAATGACATAAAGAAAAGAGAAAAGCAACATAGGATAATTAGTAACTAATAGAATTACGATGTGCCTCAGGGGCATTTTGTGGGAGTGGCTCACTATATCTAAGCTCCCTATGGGAGGATCAAGGACAACCAGCAGTCATCGGTAGCAAACAAGAAAGAAAAGTAGAATTATTCTCTAAAAATTAATCATAGGCTTTATTGTGATCTGGTTTCACCCATTATTTTTCTCAAACTTTAATCCTTAATAAGTGGTTTACAGCTTCAGGAAATCACAAAGACAAGATACAATACCATGAGCCTAAAGTTGGAAAATGGATAATATTTAGTTAGCATTATTAAGAATAATCAGAATAATCTTTATGGTCTCAGCTTTTATGGAGGTTTTTAGATAGGCTAAACAGTTCAAAAATCAAATATGTAGTGGGCGGGGTCAGTACATAAACCTATTGTGAATCAAAGAATGCTACATGTTTAGAAACAAGTAGCACTGTAGCACTGATCTCCCATTGTTTGAAACATATATAGAAAATAATTTTAAAGTAACTGAAAATTACAAAACCAGAAACTTGTCTGTCAGAAACATATATTCCAATCATATGTATATAAATATATATATTACACACACATATATGTATATATATATATATATATATATAGAGAGAGAGAGAGAGAGAGAGAGAGAGGAGTTAGTCATTTCAGGAGTAAAGCAAAAATCCTCTGCATATGTTTTAATCCAAACATTATCACAGACAATAATACTGATTTAAATATATTTAAGTGATTTACTGCATTTCAGAAGAAACAAATCAGCAATACCGAGTATGTAGGTTTCAATACAGTGCATCCTTCACAAACAAATCTTATTTTGTGCCAATTGCGCACACAATCAAAACAAATTGTTCAAAAATAAAGCAAGATGATGAAACAGTAAGAACATCTAAGGATACCTGTTTGAATATTATATTATTTAGAATCTCTAGCATATAGTTACTTCAGTATGTTCGATGCCCCTATGTTAATCGACAAAATCAATATGTCAACAGCTCCCACTTTGAAAAATTCTTTATAGTCCAGCTATAGAGATCAGAGCAATAGTACAGTGGGTTGTGTTTTTACCTTGCATGAGGCCACATGGGTTCTAACCTCAGCATCCCATATGGTTCTCTGAAAACTGCCTGGGGTAATTTCTGAGTGCAGAGCCAGGATAATCTCTAAGCATCACTGGGTATGTCCCAACCTTCCCCCCTCCCCCACAAAATGGCTGTGAAGTGATCCCTATGAAGAAATACCCTAAATAATAGCAACATTTTTGTTTTTGCTAATCACTGCATTTTTATAATAAATGCTTCATCACGATCACGATCACGACCACCCTGTTGTTCGTCGATTGCCTCGAGCAGGTGCCAGTAACGTCTTCTTCGTCCTAGCCCTGAGATTTTTTTTTTTTAAATGCCATATTCAAGGCTTTTTCAGGGTTAGGAGAATGAGACCCATCATTGTTACTGGTATTTGGCATATTGGGTATACCACGGGGAGTTTGCCAGACTCTGCCGTGTGGGCATGTTACATTTGGTAGCCTGCCAGTTTGACCGAATTAGGAATGAGATGATAAGATGTCGCGGGAGCTGAGTGTGATGATCTCTGGATCCTGGCCGTTGTTGGAGTTACACGGCAGTTGGTGGGTGTAACTGTCTAGTTACTGGCAGGTCCAGTCCCAAACTGTACAGGCTTGGAGATCTCAGCCCCGGGTCCCACACACCTGGGTTCCTCTGTCAGTTCTTTTATGCGTGAGGCTCATCCAAGTGTGTGGAGAGTGCTCTCAGCATGGCCTTGGCTGGGCCTCGGTGGTCTTCAGCTGTTGGGCCCTGGTGGAGACAGTCAGGCATAGGGTAGGAGACTCCGTCTTGTTCTCTCCCAGGAGCTGAGTGTGATGATCTTATAATTAAATGCTTCATAAATTACAAAAATTATAGAATATTTACAAACTGATTAATATAACTGAAATATTAACAAACTGATCTCAATTTCTTTTTTTTTCTTTTTTTCTAAATGACTTGTTTACTTAAAATAGAAACCAGTTAATACCAAATAGAAAACTGATATATGCAGGAAAAGTAGTCCCAATTTAGGACTACATGAGGGAATGCAATGTTTTCAGGGGGTTGGGGAGGTTCCCTGTTAAACCTTGGCCCCAGACTGTAGGAGGAAAGACAAATGAGAACTAAAGTGGTGAGAGGTGAAGGCGTGTGGTCAGGGGATTAAGGTACAGCTAAATATCCAAACCATAAAGTCAACAGTACTGATATCAAGAGACCCAAACTTTAACAACTCGTGTTGTCTGTATTCAGACAACAACTTTACAGATAAAGAGTCTAGCTTTTGTGGGAAGCATATTATGTGGGGAGAAGTTCTTGGAAATACTCCACTAGTGAAAATAATTTATTTTTCTATTCTGTGTAAATCAGATTTATTATGGGAATGATAATTTTATCCAGTGAGGTAGAAAATTATTTTAAAAAAATACACTTTACTAGTTATAAAGAGGGGAAAAGGAGATTTATTTTTGGAGGTTCTGGCCATTGGAAATAAAAATGAAAGCCTTTTTTGTTTGCTTGTTTTGTTTTTGCTTGGGGACCACTCACCTGATAGTGCCAAGAACTTACTCCTAGTTCTGCACTCAGGAAGGACTTCTGGTAGAGCTCTGGGTATCATACTGGATGCTATGGACCAAACCAGGGTTGATAGCATGTAAGGCAAGTGTCCTACACATGTTGGGGAGGCGGGGGTGGCTGGGGCATAATTTTAAAGAATTATTGTACTCAAAAGACTGTAGCAAAAGTACAGTGGGTAGGACTTTTGCATTGATGCAACTGACACAGATTCTATTCCCAGCATCTCATATGGTTCCCCTGAGCACTGCTAGTAATTCCTGAGTGCAAAGCCAGGAGTAACCCCTTGCATCAAGGTATGACTCAAAAAGAAAAAAAAATAATTACTGTATTAAAATTTGCTTCTAACACAGGCTATGTTTTATAAAACAATTCTAAAAAAGGTGATGTTTGATAAAGCCATTCTAGCAAAGGCCATATTTTATAAAGCAATTTTATACTAAGAAAGCATTACTGTTTACTGAAATAGAATACTAATTTTTCTCCTTTATTAATAAAAAGATAATATTGTGAAGGAAAGATTTTCAATGGGAAGGAGGAATGGAAGCATGAAAATCAAATGAAGTTGATGGTTAGTATCTAGGGTCACAGATATATTTTACGCCATTCTTAAGAATATCTAGTCTTAAGATGTTTGAGATGGGAGTACTGCTAGATGTTTAATAGAGTAAGAGAGTCTCTTTTAAGAATGTTCACTGTCATTTTTATTCAATCAAGCTTAATGTTTATAAGTCAAGTACAATCTGTGAGATGTCAGGATTCAGGGTCAGGTCATTAAAAACTCTAGTAGCATGGTAGTGCAATTTATTGAGACATAAATTCATGTTTTACTTGCACTGCCATAAAAGAATCAGAAAGAATGCTTCCATAGTGCTCTCCATACATAATTTTGGGAGAAAAACTTTTTTTTGGTTTCTTTTTATATGTCTCTTAAACTTTTTAGCTTCTTTTTCCTTTATTCAATAAAAGAAGTTGTCCTATGCATTCTAAAATTAAGAGATGTTGTAAAAAATAATTAAATCTTCCCCTATATTTTGAAAGACAAAGACAGAAGGTCATATTCAAAATCTTTTAGAGGAGGGGAGAGACAAGACTAGTTTGGACAGAGATCAAGGATGAAACTTATTCTAGTCTATGCCGTATTTCAAAGACTAAAGACTCCACAAGTAGAATTTTCTTATTCCCATTTTAAGTCCAGGAAGATGATACAAAATAACAGTGTCTCAACTATAATATGATTATTGGGTCCTATTAAAATAAGAGTAGCTACAAAAAGACAAAATACAGAAGGTATAGTAATCTGGGATAAACTGCAATGATAATCATTCAATAGCCTATGTTTTTACAACAAGTACCCATAAAGATTTCATTCTACATGGTATTCGTTGCTATTTCAAACGGTTACTCAGAACCTTAAAACTGAGCATCTTATAATTTGCTGCTTTATATTTACTGAAAGGTAGGAAAAAGCTGGAGCTGAACATTAACAGTTCCTCTGCTTTGCATCAGCCACATATCAGACCTGGCCATTTTTCTCACAGTTCTTTGACCAGAATCTGTCATATGTACTAAATTAATTTCAAGGAAGAATTAGAGTTCAAGTATGAAATATCCTTAATATGGCCAAATATTCGCTGAGCATTGTTGGAATATAGTTCTAAATATTTTAGGCCTAACATTGGTTTGTCCTTTCCCCCTTGGCACTAGAAACTTAGGTTCATTGAGTCACACCCATCACAATGCCCCCAAGTCATTCCCATTCCTTTGCTTATCTGTAACCAATTCTCTATGCTCCCTTCCCCAACCAGTTAATCAGTTTTTCCCCCTAAACAGACTCTGTTAATTTGTAAGGTCAGATACTTCTAGGACACTGAACTTGTATTGTAAGTTAATATTGCCTTTCTCCTCTCCTTATGTTTTATGAATAGTTTACTTTAAAACAATGCCCTTTTTGTATAGATACAGGAAGACAGTTAATATTATGCTTTTGTAATTTAATTGCCTTTGAATATTATTCTGGAAGAATACATTCTTCCAGTATGTAGGCATTACACCCACCAACTGTTCCCGGTGCCATGTAATTCCATCAACAGCCAAGACCCAGAGACTATAAAATCCAGCTCCCGGAAAAGAACGGCGCAGAGTCTCCTGCCTTCATGCCTGACTGTCCTCACCGGGGCCCCTTAGAGGGGGCAGATTGAGTTTTCCTCCCTGCCCCAAGCAAAACCCCAACCACTGAAGACCTCTGGTTCCAGCCACAGCCATGCTTAATACCACTCTCCACACATTTGCATGAGCATCACACATGAAGGAGCCAGCAGAGGAACCCAGGAGTGAGGGACCCAGGGCTTAGATCTCCAAGCCTGCTTGGATCAGGACTGGGCCTCCTCCACCCAGATCCTGCATCTTCCAGTATGTAGGTTTTACACCCACCATCTTATTATCTAGTTCTTACTCTGGAGAACCTGGCAGGCTACCAAAAGTATCCTGCTCACACAGCAGAGTCTGGCAAGCTCCCCATGGCGTATTCAATGTGGCAAAAACCAGTAACAATGATGGGTCTCATTCTCTTGACCCTGAAAGAGCTTCATCTCAGGGCTAGGATGAAGGAGACGTTACTGGTGCCTGCTTGAGGAAATTGATGAACAACAGGATGACAGTGATACAGTGTGATTATTATTCAGTCCCGGGCATCTGCTTTCTTGACAAAGTCTCAGTTGCCCTTAGTTCCTAGCACCCAAAAAGCAGGGTCCCAACAAGGGACTAAATGGACCGAGGGCAAGCTGTGAGCTACCCTGGCATAGAAATTGGCCAGGCTAAAGTGTCACGATTCTTAACTGTAAGTTAAGAGCTTGATCATAGACAAATGCTGTCATGATACAAAAGTAATGATGAGACTAGGACCCTGCTAAGGATAGGAAAGATTGGCTTGAGCAATGTAGTCTGAGATCAAGATGGCCCTAGGAGAGCAATTCTATAAGCTTAATGTATTTCTTGGGCCAGAGCTATAGCACAGTGGTAGGGCATTTGCCTTGAACGCAGCCAGCCCAGCCGAGCTGGGTTCGATTCCTTTGCCCCACTCAGAGAGCCTGGAAAGCTACCGAGAGTATTTCGCCTGCACAGCAAAGCCTGGCAAGCTACCCGTGATGTATTCAATATGCCAAACACAGTAACAACAAGTCTCACAATGGAGACATTACTGGACCCACTTGAGCAAATCAATGAACAACGGGAGGACAGTGCTAATGTATTTCTTCCTGTGTCCATACAAAATGATTAATATTATAAACGCTTATATGTTTGTTGGACAAGGAGAGGAGAAACACACCCACGGGATTCTGCTCTAGGGTAGGTCTCCTTGCTGCATGACAATCTGTCTTTGAAGTGGCTTTCCCTGAGGGAAAGAACTCTACCCCTATTGATTGTGACCATACCTTTGTGTAATTGTTATCCTAATTCATCATGCTGGGGGATATAACTAGACTGTAAAAGTGGGTTGGGGAGAAGCTGAGGAGAGAGATGGGTGAATGGAGAGAGGATTGGAATAAATTGCAACTAAGACCAACCAGCCAGGTCCTCCTTCCCTTCCTTTGCCTGCCCATCACCATCGACCTCTCCTGGGGTGGGGGAAACGGCGTGAGACTACCCAACTCGGGTGATGGGAGCGAAAGACCACTGATGTCCTTTTGTGTTTACACAGAGCATTACTGTCTCTATTACAGATCCTGAAATAAAGTAGTAGAGTTTATATATTTTTTAGGGTCCACAAGCATTCCTGATACTCACAGAGGATTAAAAATCAGGCATCTGACCAATTGTTACATAGTTTAACATGAAATGATGCCTTTGAACATTTCATTCTGCATGAGTTGTCTGGGAAATTTGCAGCATCTGGAGTAGTTAATAACTCCAATTAAAAAATATTGCCATTGAGCAATACAAAAGACTGAAAACCTAATAATTTAAATTACAGCAAATAATGCATATAATATATATTAATAAACATTAATATATATTAGTATATAACTATATATATTACCTATATGAACTACTACAATAATTTACAATTATTTCTGTTAGAAAAATTCACATAATTTCCTATAAAACAAAACAAAAAGTACCAAAAATTTACCTCTGCTATCTGAAGATCTAACCCCTATGCCTATGAGAAATGGAGTCCTCTGTTTATCAAAATATTCTATTAATAACTTCATAATAATCATAATAATTTAAATTAATAAATGCCTGTGCGGCCTGTGAATACTAGAGTGTTAAAGCAAAGAATCTGCAATTTATTCTTCTTTTGTTAGAAGAGAATGCCTCCAGGAAGAATTAGGTAGGCAGAAAATCTAGGATAATATTCTTGAATGTGTTAACAGGAATTCCGATAAAGATATGTCCAAAATATTTTCTGAGAGCAAAGTTGTTAGGTATATGAGTTTTATAATTTATACAATTTTTTACAATTTATACAATTGTTCCTGGTATTTATACAATTTATACAATTGTTCCTGGTATTGCCCCATTAGGTAAAGCCAACTGAGATATACAATATTGTTGGATAGATTATAATTATTTTTCATACCTTATTTATGAGTTAAGAGACAAAATTACCTGAAGACTTTATCTTTTAGTGCAGACCAAAAATGATATATTCAGACAAATAAGGAAAACTCCGAGGAGCCTTTCAGATTTTTCTGGAATTTTTCCACTTGAGTTTTATCAGATCTTGCTCATCTTAGAAGCTGTCTTTTAAAACTGTCTCTGGGAGTATTTCATTAATGCTGAATTTTTGAGTGAAACTCTATGCTGGAAAATTATCTGAATTATGTTAATCTGATTTAATAATTTGATTCTTAGGCTTGACTAAAAAGTATTATGAAGAATTTCCATTATTTCTTTCATTAGTTCATTTTTATTCTTTCTAAATTATATGAACTATTGGTTAGAAAAAGCATTTATTCTTCTTCCTGTACTTACTGTCTTTATATTAGAGAAGGTATAATTAGAATTTAATGGAACTTTCTTAATCTTTCTCATCTTCCAGAATACAACTTCAATGCCACTTATTCAGGGAAATATCCTTAAAATTTCCAAATATTATGATTATATGACCTACTCAAAGAACACCCTACAATTTTCATTGACATATCCATTACTATTAAGATTATTTACTTAAAGTTATTTTCACATCACCAACTTGAATGGGAAGGTACATAAAGTGTGCTATTGTGATCACTGCTCTATTTTTATTAACGGGTATAATACATAATAAAAATGTTGGTATATGATAAGAAAGCTGTGAGCATAGCAATTTCACTTTTTTTTTTTTTTTGCTTTTTGGGTCACACCCGCTGATGCACAGGGGTGCCTCCTGGCTCTGCACTCAGGAATTACTCCTGGCGGTGCTTGGGGGACCATATGGGATGCTGGGAATCGAAGCTGTATTGGCTGTATTGGGTGCCTGGCAAACGCCCTACCCTCTGTGCTACTGCTCCAGGCCCTCACTTTTTTCTTATAGTCATGGCTAAAGACTATAAGTTCTAGAGAATTAAGAACAACTTGTTTAGTCCCTGAAATTATCCAGAAATCTGTTTTTTCTTTTTTTTTTTTCTGGATGGAGTTTGTTGGTGTATACACTGGGAGGTAGTCAGAGGCCATACCTGGTAGTATTTGCTGAACCATATGTGGTTCAAGGGATACCAAATAGGTTTGTAGTCACAGATGTGTGCAAGGCAATCGCCTTAACTTCTTTCTGAGCTCTCCAGCCCAATAGCTGGCTTATTATTATAACTAAATTTGCTCCAGTA
Organism: Sorex fumeus; assembly: GCF_029834395.1. NCBI lineage: Eukaryota > Metazoa > Chordata > Mammalia > Eulipotyphla > Soricidae > Sorex > Sorex fumeus. The sequence continues at coordinate 12,737,996 of NW_026606155.1, forward strand.
AAAAAAAATTGAATCAGTTATCTTTATGATTAGCTTTAATTAATTCTTACAAGCAGAAATTTATTAGCTTTTGCTCTATGTATTTCGCCAAAGAATGGTATAGAATATGCTAATATTTACAAAGTTGGCTTGTTAACTTCAGATTATCCTCTCTAGATTATAAAAGATGTGGGAGATAAAGTAGAGAAATTTATATAATTTTAAAATTGTTAGAATTATAGGTCAGAGACAATGCATAAAACACTTGCCTTACATATATATACATATTGTACATATGTGTGTGTGTGTGTGTGTTTGTCTACTGGGGATAGAGTTTGAAAAATGTTAAAACAATATTCAAATATATGCTTCAATGTCATTTGATTAAAACTTCATTAAATACCACATTTACTAGTATAAATACCATATTTTCACTTCTATCACCACCTTTATTTCACCACATAGCACATATTACTGCATTACAAACAGAAATTTAAATATTTTCTTTTTATTATTTCAATATAGCATATATCCCATAGAGGAGGGGGTTCTGGCTTATTTTTATGCTTTTACACTATTTATTCTCATATCTAAAAGTTTCCATAAAAATAATGAATATATAATTTGTGAAAATCAAGAAAAGAAAAAAAACAGCAGTTTTTTTTGAAAAGCAGATATCCATTGGGAAATTAGAAGCAAAGATATTGAAAAATAAACATCACTTTCATTGATGGGAGGCAAAGATGAGTGAATTTATGTATGTCCCAAATTGGACTCAAAACAGGGGTCAAAATAACCCCAAATTCAAGTTTTAATAATGATTATCTAGCCAAAAAGTTGTACGTTTAAAAACCATTCATGGTACAACAACAAAAACATAATTAATGCAGTAAGGCAGTTATTCACATCATGTATGTGCATATCTGTATTTGTATGTGTGTATGTGAGAGAGAGAGAGTCATCAACTATGCATCTTGCAGCTGCCACTCAGAAGCTGCCAGTGCCAAAATATTAATTTTTTAAAAATAAATTTATTTCCTGCTTCTTTAATAGTTCTTGTCCTCAAGGGACACAAAATATAATATGCACAGAAGCATTGAATTTATATCGTAAAGCAAAAAAAAAAAAAGAAAGAAACATCACGTATCCTCCTCCCCCCCCCCCCCCGCCCAACACTATAAAAATCTTAAGATTTAGAAACTCTAAAATCCAATCCAAAATCCCTATGGGCAAAAAAAGAAAGCATTCATAGAATAGTAATATGAATAACTACCCAAACGTAACTGAATAAAACAATATTATATTTCAGAACCACTGAACTGTCAACATAAATGATGATTATGTATATCAATGGAAAAATATACTATGGAGAGATTGTATTTAAAACAACTAAATTTTTTTCTCAACACTGAAGAAGTAGCACAGGGGCCTGTCTTAATCATGGTACCACAGAGCTCCCCAGCATCACTGGATATGTATCTTGAAGCCCTGGAGCACTGCTGTGTGTGATGCTTGCTCCTTGGCAGGACCAGGAATAGCCTCAGTCCCCTGAGACTTCTTGGATTCCCAGCCACCACCACCCTGATAAACTTACTATTACATTGGAAAGTTAAATATGTATAAACCCTATGACCCAACAATTATATTTATATTGTCATATCCTAAATAAGATGGTCAACACATGTTAGAGTATTAAGTGTATCAACAAGCTGCCATGCCACCCAATCATTACAGGTAGATTTATCTCTGACCTCTGAACTGAAAACTGGCCTTCTCAGCTCTCTTCTGTGATAGGCCCAACAGCTGCCTTACCCCATCCCCGACCCCACCAGATCCTCCAACATACAAATGGTCCAGAGCGAGAGTTCCTGGAGGATGCTGTAAGATGCGAAAGTTGAGTAGAAACCCATCTAGCTCCATGAGCAAAAAGAAAACCACAGAAGGTTAAACCAGAACCAACCAGCTCAGTAAAGTCCCAAAGACTTTAGTAACACCATTGTGAGATATAATTATTACCACAATTTGATTTTTATTCATATATTTTTCTGATAATTCCATTGCCATCTTGTTGTAACAAGCAATATGAGGTAATTATGTTTGTGTCTGCTAAAGGGTAGGCTTTGAAGTTAGTAGGAAACTGGGGATATTAGTGGGGGAAAAGTCACACAGATGATGAAATTGGTGATGGAACATTGGATACATGAAACAATTATATTAACTTTGTTAACCACATTTTTAAAAATAAAATAACACAAAGAATATTTAGCGTAGCATGACTTAACAATTTGTACATAACTGGAAATAGGTTAAATTTTCATGTGGAAAAATGTTTACGTATATATTGGTATATTTATATAACAGAATAACACTTAGCAGTAGAAGTTTTAATACTCAACAGCTACATGTGAAAGTACTTTTCTAACATAAAATAAAAATTGGATTTTGTAAGATTTAATTATTATATTGAAAAATGTTCCTAAAATCATTTGTAGTAAACTGAGATTTATGAGGAAAACTCAGACCATTTTGATATCAAGTGCAAAAAGGGACCCAAAGGGATCATAAAATGTTCACTAAAAGAGCAAATACTTCAGCTAATTCTCCATCAATGGGAATGTGATTAGAGAGTAATTGATGAAAGAAAAAAAGATGAGTTGTGGTGATATTCCAGGAAAAAGCAGAAACATTTGCAATGAAATGGAGGGAATTAAGAACTAATAGGGAAATTGACAATAGTTCAAGGATGGCAGAAAAGTTTGCAGTGGGAGATGAACCAACTGAATGCTTCTATAATATTGATATTCTGTTCACCTGGTATCTCTCTTTCTTTGCTGAATCAACAGCTACTGAATTCAGCTTAACAAGAAGATTCTAGTGAACAAAAAAGAATGCTCAACATTTGGGAAAAAATGGGATTCCCTATATGGCCTGGTACATGAAAGACTAGCAGAAAAGAGGTAGCAAGGCACTTACTCAACAAAGCTTTGGGCTTCTGATAGTTTAAAGGACATATAAAGAAAAGACTTTAATGGGTACTCAAAATGTGAGGCAGGCAGAATGTTTTGTGATGGGAGTTCCCCAATAAAATAAGAACTAAACAAACCAAATGCAAACATGGGCATAAACATTATATTCACATTACTGAAGTAATAACTATTACCTACTAAAGAGTCTTCTAAAACAGTTTTGAAGTTTTTCCTAAACAAAAGTAGTTAACATTTTATAATTGATATTGGAGCATGCTTTTAATTAGTATCATTAGTCAAAATTACTTTTGATTTCTGGTCTCTTCTAGTTAATTATTCAAAGAGATATTCTTGGAATTGTCCAATGGTTATCAATTATTCACCAACTAGATTTTAGTCTTAAAAACATGTGTTCAATGCATAGGTACCATTTCATATTGAAATTTGAATAAATAATTCTATGAAAACTAAAATAAAAACAACTTGTAGGGGCTAGAACGATAGCACAGCATGTAGAATGCCTGTTTTGCATGCAGCCAAAAGTGCTTCTATCCCAGGCATCCCATACAGTCCCCTGAGCACTGCCAGGACTAATTCTTCAGTGCAGAGTAAGCCCTGAGCACTGATAGTTGTGGCCCTGAAACAAATAAGAAAACAAAAAGCAAATAAAGGGCAGAGGTAACTGGGTCCACATATGGTAAGGTCTTTCTTCATCAGAACATGTAGAACAAACACATGATTAGTCTTGTAAAATACAGATGTCCCATTTCTTCTACTTGTTGATATTTCAAGTTTATTTTCTTGTTTGAGTGAAAACAGAAATATTGAGTATGTAGAGTCTAGTAACTCAAGAAGGCACAAATGTTAAATTCTAAAACCCTTTGGCATTTAGTAATCTGGAAGCATTCATGTAGAGAATGGTAAATGAATAGGTAAAGTCGGGCTTTAAAATCATGAATCATTAAACATAATAATGCCAAGGAGATCTAAATTGTAATATAATCAAAGTGTATATTACAAATTTGCTGCCTGGGGGCTTCCTCTTTTTCAATCAATCAAAAGCTTATATTTAATTGAATTTGCAAATTATTGCTCAAAATTTGCCAGAGGGTCTATATATTAAGTTAAATTATGAAATAACTGTATTTATGGGTCAGAAATGGTAATGTATCAGCAACTTTCAGTGGTTCAACCTAACGTCTAATTTACATATCGGTCATCAGCCTTGAATCCAAAAAATCTTACCTAAGAAGGTGCAGTACCTTCATTAGTATACGAGGAATTTTTTATTGTGATTAATGTAAGATATTCTTCCTACCCACTTAATTATAGCTTTCCATGTGGCCAGATGTTGAATTACTATAATTATAAAAAAGAAATGACCTGCATAGTCCAAAATGGTGTGGTTAAAAAACTCAAGTATGAAACCAAATAAATCTTACAAATAAATTCTTTACTATTTCCTAAACATTGCAATTGGGCAAGTTATTTAAATTATTTAAACTTCATTTGTCTCATCTATAGACTATACATTGCATTCCTATTATGACTTCTATTTAGATGAAATAAAACATGGGGTTAAATATGTAACAGTGCACATCATATTTTAATTCAAAATTTTGTATTCTCTCTATATTTTGGTATTTTTTTGCAATGAATATAAGCAATAGAACCTATAACATAGTTAAAATATGAAAATGAATTTACATGTGGAAAGTATATAGGAACAAATCAAGCACATTGTTAATGTTGTATGTGAGGATTTACTAGTACAACGATACTAATATTTTAGATAATGGTACCAGTATTAATGAATATTTACCAATATTAATGTATAAATAATATTATTATTGCTGTGATTGCTATTATATGATATCTTTTCCTCACCCTTAATCAGTAGTTTGCAACTCCCTGAAAAAAATATCTTAAAAGGTTATATTTCTTATTTATTTCTGAATTGAATATGTGAGTCTATCTTTGACTTTACAAAAATATAACTGAAAATACCATTTTTCTCATAAGAAAGCAATACTCTATGTAACATTTTTGAATGCAATTTGAACACAATATTTAGGCAACAACTCTTCATTTATTTGGTAATATAAAGCACTGGACCCAATAGCAAATGACAAATGTTATCACAATCATAAAATTTGGGAATTGGAATTGGTAAAAGGTCTTAGAAATCCATAGAACGTCTGAAACAATTTAACAAATCAGGATACTGAAGCTTAGAAAGATTGGAATGGCTCTATTTCTGAAAGAAACTTAGAGATAAACATTTTTTGAATAAATTTTCCAGACACTATGGAGCAACGTATAAAAGGCTATTTGCTTGCTAAGATTGCTTTCTGGGAAACCTATCTAAGAATACAAGACGTTTTAATTATTATATAACTCTTTTAAGAGAAAGTACTTTATACTACATAGAAAATCTTCTTAACATTTGTTAAATGTTCTTTGTGATTTTTACTGCATTCTAGAACCAAGTTTAATTCCTTTTCTTTTTTTAATCATAAGATCTTCTATGAACTTTTCTAAACTTAGAGAAGTAATTAGGAGAGACTGTATAAAAAATTGTTCTTTTTCTCATCAAAATCAGTCTAAAGTATACCGTTACAAAATTCTGCTTACAAATTGATTTTGCTGCAGATCTATCCTCTACAGTAAAGTCATTATAATGCATTTCTGTTCTGTCTTTAGTAGTTTTTGTAACAGCGATATTTTACACTATTCATAGTGTCAAAATCTGTGAACAATTCATTACCAACTTCACTTGGCTCGTTATAGACCCAAAATCTACATAATATGCTATATTGCACATTTTTAAAGTCTAAATAATTTTAGTCAGCTTCCTTTTTGTCCTCTTCCCATCCTAACACCCATGACTGAATTTATGGATCCTTTAAAACACATAGTCATATTAATGTTCATCAGGTTTAATAAGAAAGCTATTTTCAAGGTTATAAACTTAATTTATTGTGGAATAATTGTCAGTGCCATTAATATTTTCCTTGCTTAATATCACTGATTTTATTGCTACAAACTTAGTTTGCAATATAAAGAATAACACTGATGGATATTTGTCTGTCTGATTGTACAGGTTTGTGAGACTGTACATGCAGGAATGTATATATGGTAAATAGTGAATTCACTATTTTCAATATATAACCAGGTTTTTATGAAAAAATAAGATAGAGATAAGAATATTTCACAACTTTCTAATATTTATTGTAATCAGTGATATTATCAATAACATTATTCAACGACAGTCCTGGAAAATGTCTTTGATACTTTTATTTTAGTACAGGAAGAAGTTTGTGAGTTACAGATGAATCTTATGTTTCTTTGTATTTGTGTGGAATATGTTTTAAAGTATAGACTAATTTAGTGCATTGTTATTTTTTATTAAACAATTTGAAGCTAACTTCAAAAACTTAAAAACAATAAGAAAATTATTTTGTATAATTTATTCTTTTAATCAATAAAGGTATTGGAGAAATAGATATAAATAAATAGATGTAGTGAAATAATTCTCATTTAAATGAAAATATATTAATCCTAAGTATTTTAATTGGAAGTAAATTGGTTCTATAAAGTGAAGACAAACATCTTACTTACTAGACATGAATATACCTAATTAAAGAAATCTGACAGTAAAAGTATACAACTAAAAAGTAAACATGTTAAGGAATAAGCAAATGATTTATGTTTCTTAAAAAAACCATAAAGAGGAACAGTTCAATGCTTGATTTGTGAGCTTCCTTTCTGGGGATTCACTTGCACAAAATATGAAGCATACCTACAGAAGATTTTGGAGATCTGGAAAGATAGAAAGAGACTAGATTCATGGGGATGCCTAGACGCAAGTTCTTTGGCATTAAAGATACACAAAAACCAAGATTCACTAATTTGAAGCAATATGGATCATTAATCTTGAAAAATAGTTCATTGACAACAGAGTTAACTTTTATTTTACTTGTGTTTTTAAAACATTTTATTGGCTGAGCAATTATTAGAAAACTTATTTGTGTAAATTCAAAAAATTTGTACTTGTTTTTAACAGAAACAGCTTTTTCAATATCCCATTGGGTGACTTCTAAAAATGTTTCATATCCCTGCCTTCCTTCTTCCCCTGTTCTTTCAGTTTTTCAGTTTCTCTTTCTTTCAACTCAGAAATATTTAACTACTCGAATTATAGGATGTAAGTTGATCAGTAACAAATTTCTGTATAAAACAAAATAAGAATAGGAAGAAATATTCCTTTTATCAACATAGCAATTTTCTAATAATACAAACCTTAATAGTGATAGCACAGCCAGTAAGGTGCTTACCTTGCATGCAGCCGGCATGATTGACCCGGGGTTCGATTCCTCTGCCCCTCTCAGAGAACCCAGCAAGCTACTAAGAGTATCTCGCTTGCACGGCAAAGCCTGGTAAGCTTCCCCATGAGGTATTTGATATGCCAAAAACAGAAACAACAAGTCTCAAAATTTGTTGTGAGACGTTACTGGTGCCTGCTTGAGTGAATCAATGAACAATGGGAGTACAGTGGAACAGTGCAGTGCAGTGCTAATCTTGAAGTTGTACTGATTTTCATTAATATTTAATAATTTTAAACATTCACGCTTATGTACATCTTGGGCTGGAGTGAGCGCACAACGGGTAGGGCGTTTGCCTTGCATGCAGCCTGTGTAAATGCAAAAAGACAGCAGCAGCAGTCTATCTCTCCCGCTGCCCATGTTCAGTAGTCTCAACGCTCATTCCCCCACCCTGGGGGAGGCCTATGGCGATGGGCAGGCGAAGGGAGGAACGAGGGCCAGGCTGGTTGGTCTTAGTTACAGTTTATCCCAATCCTCTCTCCATTCACTCCTGTCTCTCCTCTGCCTCCCCCAGCTCACTCTTACAGTCTCATCATATCCCCTAGCATGAAGTATTGGAGTAACAATTACACATAGGTGTGGTCACAATCAATAGGGTTAAAGTTCTATTCCTCAGAGGATGCTTCTAGGACAGATACTCTATCTGCAGGATGACCCACCCAAGAACAGAATCCCATGGCTGTGTTTCTCCTCTCATTGTCCAATATAAGCATTCATAATATTAATCATTTTGTATGAACACAGTAAGAGATACATTAAGCTGGTAGAATTGCTCTCCTAGGGCCATCTCGATCTCAGACTACAGTGCTCAGGCCACATTGTCTTTCCTATCGCTAGCAGGGTCCTAGTCTCATTTAGTTACTTTTGGATCATGACAACATTTGTCTATGATCAAGCTCTTAACTTATAGTTAAGAATCGTGGCACTTTGGCCTGGCCCATTTTTATGCCAGGGTAGCTCACCGCTTGCCCTCGGTCCATTCAGCCCCTTGTCGGGATCCTGCTTTTGGGGTGTTAGGAACCAAGGAAAACTGAGGCTTTAGTCGAGAAAGCAGATGCCCAGCAGTGGATAATATTCGAAACCAATTAAATCCTAAGTTACAAAGCATAATATTAATGGTCTTCCTGTATACATACAAAAAGGACATTGCATTAAACTATTTAAAAGACATAAAGAGAGGAGAAAGACAATATTAATTTACAATACAAATTCAGTGTCCTAGAAGGATTTGACCTTACAAATTAACAGATACTGAATAGGGGAAAACCTGAATAACTGGGTGGGGAGGAGAGCATAGGGACAAGTTTACATATAAACACAATGGAATGGAAGTGCCTCAGGAGCACTGTAATAAACCTGAGTTCCTTGAGGCAAGGGGGAAAGGGCAAACCAATGTTAAGCCTAAAATATTTGGAGCTATATTCCAACAGCCAAGACGGGTTCAATCCCTCCATCCCTCTCAGAGAGACCAACAAGCTACTGAGAGTATCTCTTCCACACAGCAAAGTCTGGAAAGCTTTGATGCATTTGATATGCCAAACACAGTAACAACAATCACAGTCATGATCACGATCATCCTGTTGTTCGTCAATTGCCTCGAGCAGATACCAGTAACATCTCCTTAGTCCTAGACCTGAGATTTTAAAGTGGCATATTCAAAGCTCTTTCAGGGTTAGGAGAATGAGACCCATCATTATTACTGATATTTGGCATATTGGGTACACCACAGGGAGTTTGCCAGACTCTGCCCCGTGGGCAGGTTACATTTGGTAGCCTGCCAGGTTGTCCAAAGTAAGAATGAGATAATAAGATATCACCAGGCCACTGTTCTCTTCTGGGGGCTGGGTTTTATAGTCTCTGGGTTTTGGCCATTGATGGGATTACACAGTGCCAGGGGGGCAGTTGGTGGATGTGAACCCTGCCTACTGGAAGATGGAGGATTTGGGTGGAGGATTCTCAACCCCGATCCGAGCAGGCTTGGAGATCTCAGCCCCAAGACCTGCATGCCTTTGTTCGTCTGCCGGTACCTTCATGCATGTGGAGAGTGGTCTCAGCATGGTTGTGACTGGTTCTGGAGTAACAACAAGTCTCAAAATTTGTTGTGAGACATTACTGGTGCCCGCTTGAGCAAATAGATGAACAAGGAGAGGACAGTGCTACAGTGCTATGTACATCTTAAAAAGAAACCATATTAAGAAAATATAACGTTTCAAGTGAAAGGTAGAATTGTTCTTGATGAAATGGAAGTGTAGGGCCTTGCTTTTCAATTTTCCTTCAAAGGTGACCTTAAAATATTTACAAGAGAACTTCAAAGTACCGAGTGTGAAAGCATACATTTAGACCAATCTAGTCATCTTAGAGCTGAAAAATTTAAGTGCAGTAAAGGTTAAGTGTTTAGTCAAGGTCAGGTATAGAAAGTAAATCAAGACTACAACCCTTGTCTTTTCAAGAAAACCATAGTCTTGCTCCTAGGAAACTTTGTTCAAAACTACAATTTAATGCAGTCTACTCATGGTTCCTTAAGATTTGGTGGAAGCCTATGGAACTTTATTGTATGTTGATTTTAACCTACTGGGCTGGAGCGATACCACAGGGGTAGGGCGTTTTCCTTGCACGCAGCCAACATGGCCGACCCGAGTTCGATTCCTCCGCCCCTCTCGGAGAGCCTGGCATGCTACCGAGAGTATCTCGCCCGCACAGCAGGGCCTGGCAAGCCCCCCGTGACGTATTCGATATGCCAAGCACAGTAACAACAAAGTCTCCAATGGAGACGTTACTGGGCCCGCTGGAGAAAATCAATGAACAATGGGAGGACAGTGATACAGTGATACAGTGATTTAACCTATTGGGAAACCGAGTTTTTACTAGATGGCTAGATTGGTCTTTGGAGTTCTTATGTTGACTAGATAGTGTCCAGCAATTCATCAGGGGGAGAGAGAAAGAGAGAGAGAGAGAGAGAGAGAGAGAGAGAGATTTATTGCTTTTAAGATTTAGATTTATATGGCACATCTGGACAACTGTTTCACTGTGTGTGTATGATGTGTGAAAGAGAGACAGAGTCAGAGAGATAGGGAGACAGGATATGTAGTTAGGGTTCTATTTTTATTAGATTCAAGTGTTGCACAATTCACACATTTATTGGTGAGTGTTTTGAAGTGTCGAAAGAAAAAGAAAAAGAAAATGCAAGTAATGTCATCAGATGATTATCTAAACTGGCTATGACATGTGAAACAAACATCTTAATATGGGAAGTGCCTTATTCTACTGCGTTAAAAGAGGTGTTGGAGGCCTTGGTGTCCTTGTCAACACAAACTTGGCCAAGAGCACTGATTCATTCCAATGCCTAACAACCCGAATCGGACGTTTACATTTGAATAGATGTGGCTCACTGCCTGCAGTTTCTATCTTCATTGTCTACGAACCAACATCTCATGATGAAAGAGAAATCGAGAAGTTCTACATGGAGCTAGAGAAGTTCTATAAAGAAGACCACACCTTCTACAAGATCATTGTGGGTGATTTTAATGCCAAGATAGGACTGAGAAGATCAGCTGAAGAACTTCACATCGGGACCCATGGCCTAGAATGGAACGAACAGGGTGAGAGACTGTCTGAGTTCATCATGTCGAACAAGATCATTCATGGTAACTCACAGTTCCAGAAGGCAAAATCTAAACGATGGACATGGGAGTCTCCCAGTGGACGATTCCACAGCGAAATAGACCACATCATATTCAATCGACGGTTTTGCCTGACTGATGTCGCTGTTGTCCCAAAATTTTGAACGGGATCCGACCACCATCTCCTTTGTGTAAAATACTACTTCACAGAGAGGGGAGAAAGGGCTGCAAAGTTCAAAAAGAGAACTCCCAGAATGACCACCAACTGGGAACTCTTTGGTACTATTGCGGCAACATGGGAAGATACCATTGTTGACAACATTGACGAGGAATACGATCGACTGGTTCAGCACCTCCATGAATGTGCGAGGAACGCCAAGACAGAGATAGCCACAAAAAATCGCCTATCTTCGAAAACTCTTGGAGCTAATTCACCAGCGTGGTTTGGCGCATGCCTCAGGCAACAGCAAGCTAACGTCCGAGCTCGCAAAGCAGTGCAGAGATGCGATCAAGGAAGACCTCAAAGAGAGAAGAGCAGAAGTACTGGTAGATGCGGCAGAAGCTGGGAAAAGTATTCGTAACGCCCGCCTGTCCTTGGCCAACTACAAGACCAAGATGACTGCCCTCCGATGTCCTGATGGATCCATCACATCCTCCAGAACGGCAATGGAGAAGATTATCCATGACTTCTACTCAAATCTCTTCGATAGCCATGTCCACTTGCCGACATACCAAATTCCACAGGATGGATATGTCGTTCCCAAAGTTCTCCCTTCCGAAATCCGACACGCTATGTCATCGGTAAAGAAACAAACAGCACCCGGCCCAGACAAGGTCAGACCTGAACACCTGAAGAACCTGCCATCAGTACTCATCAATACACTGGCTTGGCTCTTCACTCGCTACCTGTCTGAATGCAAGGTTCCATCCCAATGGAAAACCAGCAGGACAGTACTACTGTTCAAGAAGGGAGACATCCATGACATTGGCAACTATCGCCCGAATTGCCTAATGTCTGTCATCTACAAGTTGTTCACTCGAGTCATCCTAAATAGGATTGGCAGAACACTAGATGAAGGACAACCATGTGAGCAAGCCGGGTTCCGCAAAGGATTCAGCACCATTGACCATATCCACACAATAACCAAACTCATTGAGGTTTCTCAGGAGTTCAAGATGCCGCTCTGTTTAATGTTCATTGATTTAAAGAAGGCCTTTGATTCTGTTGAGCCGGAAGTGGTCATTGAAGCCCTACCTAATCAGGGCATTCAAGCCCAATACATCAAGATCCTCCGTGAGCTGTATTGCAGATTCACTACCAGGATCTCACCATTCTACAAAGAAGTGATCATTGATGTCAAGAGAGGGGTTAGGCAGGGTGATACCATTTCACCGAAACTCTTCAGGGCCACCCTCGAGAATATCATGCGACGACTGGATTGGGAAGGAATGGGAGTGAAGATAGATGGTCAGCAACTACACCACCTCTGCTTTGCTGATGACATTGTTTTAATAACACCAAACATCCGCCAAGCGGCACAAACGCTGTCCGACTTTGACCGTGAGTGTGGAAAGGTAGGACTACAGCTGAATCTTACGAAGACAATGTTTATGAGAAACAGCCTCGTTCCTGACACCCCATTCGCTCTCAATGGAACGACCATCTCCGAATGCAACAGCTATGTGTACCTAGGTCGAGAGGTCAACATGACAAATGACCTGGCACCCAAGCTGCGCAGGAGGAAGAGAGCGGCTTGGAACGCCTTCAAGAACGTCGAAGAAATAGCTAAGAGGACGAAGAACCTCCGGCTCCGGGCACATCTCTTTGATTCCACTGTTCTTCCTGCATTAACATATGCCTCAGAGACCTGGGCCCTATGCAAACAAGATGAGAATGCTATTCAGGTCTCCCAAAGAAGAATTGAAAGAGTATGCTTGGAATATCACGTTTCACTCAAATGAGAGAAAGAATCCGGAGTTCTGACATCCATCGACGATCAAGAATCAGGGACGCTGTCTCATTTGCCAACGTGTCAAAAATCAGATGGGCTGGTCACGTAATGAGATTTAAAGACGACCGCTGGACTAGAGCTGTTACCGACTGGATTCCATGGGATGTCAAGAGATCAGGTGGCCGCCCACCTACCAGATGGTCAAACTTCTTCGTCAAGATCATGAACGATCGGTTTGAGGCCCTTCATGTTCCTGGAGCGAACAGATGCCATTGGGCTACACTAGCACGCGACAGGGACAAATGGAGATGTTACTGGCGCCCGCTCGAGCAAATCGACGACTAACGGGAAGTTAAGTGATTAAGTGATTCTACTCCTATGGTTGTCATAGTGTTTATTTAATCTAGTCCTCTTCTCTTTTTAGTGTATGCATCAGTGTCAAAGTTTAAGTGTTATTTTGTTTGTTTTCTTGCTTTTTTGGATTCATTTGCTTTGACAAAACGTGCAATATAATCCTCTTACAAAAGTGGTTTATAAATTTATCATAAGGTCCACATATTTGGCTCAAATGGTAGAGCACAAAACTTCCAAGTGTAAGGCCCTGGGTTTTGTCATGCAAAACAAGAACTGCCAGTTGTGGTTGATATGAAAAAAATAATTCTCACAGAAACACATAAGAATTCTTAAAATTCTATCAAAATTCATTTAGATTTTACAAAAAGTAAATGGGATGATTTCAATAGAGTAAAAACAATGAAATGATTACTTTATCTTTAATCATTTACATGTTCAAAGAAATAATACTCAAGAACTCCAAGATGGAATTTGGATTTTTCAAAAACCCAAAGCAGCAGCCAAAGAGATAGCATTGAAATTTAGCATTGGCCTTGCTTGTGGGTGACTGCAGTTTGATCCCCAGCATGTCATATTGTTCCAAAGCACCTCCAGGAATGATTCCTAAGCACAGAGCCAGGAGAAATCCCTGAAAAGGGCCAGGCATGGCCACAAAACTTCCCCAGTAAAAGTTAAATTGATTATAGTGATAGTATAATGGATATTGAGGTTGCCTTGCATACAACTAAACCAAAGTAGTCTTTGGATTAATCTCTTATTCTAAATTAATTAACGTATACAAATATGTAAACACACATACAAATAAGCCTTATATGCAGCAACTGTAAAATATCTTTCTTCTGCAATGTTTCAGTGAATCAAAAAATACATTTTTCCTATGCTGTTTTTATTTTTTTATTATTTTTTAAGTAGGAGTACTGCTATTTATTCAGCCACTGATTAGCTGATTGAATTGTGCATGAACTCCACCTTACTTTTTTTTTCATTTTTTATCATTTTATTTATTGAATCACCATGAGAGCAGTTACAAAGCTTTTGGGTTTAAGTCTTGCTCATACAATGAAACACCCATATCTTCACCAGTGCCCATTCTCCACCCCCAACAACCCAGTATAGCCCTATCCCACACCCTCCCCCTTCCTGTGGGCCAGATAATTTCCACATTACTCTCTCTCTACTTTGATCACATTCAATATTTTGACACCAGACCCATTATTTTTGAGATTTTATTCCAACTCTCAGATCTGCTGAAAAGGCAACAGTAGACAATTTGCTCTCTATTGCTGGTTATAAATAACATACAATGTTGCGTGGCTGCAGTAGTGGCCACGTGATTTTGAAATTCCAAAATTTTAATACTTAAATCTGGAGGGATTTCTGCCAAAACTTGCTGGGTTCCGAGATTTGCTCCTGAATCTCTGGGATCATGGCCATTAAGCAGCTTGATCAGGAGTCAGAAAAGCTGTTTGTGGGTGATGACTTGGGGTCTCTTTAGGGTGGGGAGGACAGGACCGGCTCCACCCCCATCCCGTGAGGCCCAAAATGTCTCATAACTGCAGGCCCAAACCTGACTGTGCAATGGCCTCTGGAGGATGGTGGCCACTGAGCCGCCAGGGGGAAGCAGGCAGAGGGACAATACCCTTTCCCCCCCTGGGGTGGCCCGGCAATAGTAACCTACTTCTGGTTCCGGACACATTTCTGCCAAAAGCCGCTGAATTTTGAGATTTGTTTGAGTCTCTGGGATCATGGCCATTAAGCAGCTTGATCAGGAGATAGAGAGGCCATTCGTGGGTGATGACTTGGGGTCTCGTTGGAGTGGGGAGGACAGGACCAGCTCCACTCCTATCCTGTGAGGCCCTGCGTGTCTCGTCACTGCGGGCCCAAACCTGACTGTCCAGTGACCTCTGGAGGACGGTGGCAACTGGGCCGCCAGGGGGAACAGGCCAAGGCACAAAACCTATTTCCACCTGGGTTAGCCCAGCACCGGTAACCTATTGCAGGGACCAGATGCATTTCTGCCGAAAGCCGCTAGGTTTCAAGATTTGTTTCTGAGTCTCTGGGATCACAGCCATTAAGCAGCTTGATCAGGAGCCAGAGAGGCCATTCGTGGGCGATGACTTGGGGTTTAGTTGGGACAGAGAGGACAGGACTGGCTCCACCCCCATCCTGTGAGGCCCAATGAGTTTCATCACTGCAGGCCCAAGCCTGATTGTCCAATGGCCTCTGGAGGATGATGGCAAATGAGCCGCCAAGGGGGATCAGGCAGAGTTCAACACCCCTTCCCCCCCGGGGTGGCCCAGCAACAGTAACCTACTGTAGGGTCCGGACGCATTTCTGCCAAAAGCCACTGGGTTTCAAGATTTGTTTCTGAGTCTCTGGGATCATGACCGTTAAGCAGCTTGATCAGGAGCCAGAGAGGCTGTTCGTGGGCAATGACTTGGGGTCTCGTTGGGGTGGGGAGGACAGGACCAGCTCCACTCCCGTCCTGTGAGGCCCAAAATGTCTCCTCATTGCGGGCCCAAACCTGACTGTCCAGAGGCCCCTGGAGGATGGCAGCCACCGGGCTGCCAGGGGGAACAGGCCAAGGCACAAAACCTATTCCCACTTGGGTTAGCCAAGCACCGGTAACCTACTGCAAAGATCGGACGCATTTCTGCCAAAAGCCGCTGGGTTTCAAGATTTGTTTCTGAGTCTCTGGGATCATGGCCGTTAAGTAGTTCAATCAGGAACCAGAGAGGCCATGCCTCCAATTATATAGCTTAGCTGGAAGTGGTTTGTGGGTGTGTCTCCCACATACCTAACTTTTGGCCATTTACTTTCTTGGTAAACTTTGTTCTAAGTTTTTGGGATTTGGCCAAAGGCACAGCAGCAATTTTGGGGTATCTGGAAGTCTGAAGGTGCCGTCAGGCTGCTGATGCACTCGCCTCAGGGGTACAGATAGACCTGCTGGCGGCACCATACCTCCTGCCTATGCTGTTTTTAAACCTAAAGCCCACTCTATAGTATAGATAATTGAAAGTGACCTATATGTTTCTTTACAAAGGTTATTTTATTAAAATAAAAATAAAAAGGAGAGTCCAACTTAAAGGCTCTATCCATACCTGGATTAAAGCAAAAGTATGAAGAAATATCTATATCACATTCTAAATAAAAGTATTATTACTCATTTTTTAACTTGGAACCACATAAAAATCATAAAGTGAAGTCACCTGACATTATTTTTATCCAAAATGTCTTTGTTGCTAGTTGAGCTTCTAAAGACACCCGCTGTTCTCTTCATTTTCTACTAAGGAATTGGGAATGCTTTTGGAATATAATTCCGGCAAGAGAATTTTCAAAATTATTATTTTCAGTACTCTACTAAGTTGTACTAACTGCCAAGACAGTCTTTATTTTCAGTTTACTTTTGTGGACATTTATTAAATAGTAAAATATAATAATGTACATTCACCTCGCGAATAGAATGCTTCCTTCTAAGTCTGATAGGGTTAAACTTATATGGTGAAATTCTTTATATTTCATCATCATTTCTTAATTTTTGGAATTTTCTTGCTACATGCATTATAATAACTATACTTTTAAAATCTTATTTTTTCCCAAAGGGTGAAGATAAGAGTATTTGACTGTTTATATGGGGTTTAAAATATTGATATTATATTTTTACCTTGCCAAATACTTAAATACTTATGATGAATACAAAGTGTGGCATGAATATTAAACGGCAGAAATGCCTAAAATTTTGTAGATATCTCAAATCAGCATACCCTCAGAGATTATCTCAAATCAGCATACCCTCAGAGATTTTCATTATGTAACTCACCTTCATTAAAACTCACCGGGAAACATATGATAATTAAAATAAAGTAGTTCACATTTGTACAATAGGTGCTTTTCATCATTTCTTGTTTCAGCCATAGGAAGCAACTACTATCATCTTCAAAACAGGCATTTTATAAGACTTTAGAGCTTCTAATGTGGGTTTGCATCTAATTTCAAGAATGAGGTAAATGTTGGTCATTTATATTTTTGTGCCATGCCAATTATGTTGTGATTTGTAACAAGACTGTCACCCAGCATGACGAAGCACCTGCTACTACCTATTTTCACTCCTATAAAAGTGCCTGACTGTGAAGTTGCTAAAGATCACATTATATATAAGTTCTGCAGTTGAAAAGGCCAGTGGAAAGCTGTAAACTGAAAGGTCATACCTGATGTGACTCAGAATAAAAATAGTCCAGTTGTTGTTAATTAAGTTATCACCCATCTTGTGAAATCTACATGCACTTTGAAAATGATTTCAGAGTTGCATCTCACCAAATGAAAAGGTTTAATCTGCTCTGAATAAGTCGTTACCATGTTGTCAGGCTTAAGTCTGAGCTCTATCTACTGTGATTCAGACACACGGGTTTATATAAGAAATCAGTTATGCCTCTTTTTAATATATAAGACATTATTACCCCATAACAATTCTGGGTAAGATTAGAAGTCTAATGATTCTTTGGCATGGTAAAAATGTTCCCGGAAATTATTTTGCTATTCTAATTGTCCTTTGATTATTTTAGCAAAGGTGTGTTGAATCTTATGAAATTATTTTCCACATTGTACTAAATCTCTTTTGAAACGCTTAAACAATGTATTTGCCTGGTTGTTATTCTATTAAATAATATATTGCTATAATAAAGTTGCAATTATTTGTATCCCTATTGAAACTGAAAATATTTCACAAAACACACAAGTCTTCACTGAATTTCATATATTGTATATTCATTACTTTTCTAGAAAGCTACCTAAAATTATAAAACAGTATGAACAGTGATGTGAATAAATGACCCATTTTTTAAATTTTAAGATTATAAAGACTAAACTCAGATGTGCATGGGTCTATTAATCTATCTCACATGTGTAATATTTAAAATCTAATCAAGTGTTTCAAACACTGGAGGTCCAGTGTACAGAAACTTAGACTGCTGAGTACAAAAAACCCTGCAGAGTTCTTTTCTTGAAGCAATTCACATCGCATATACTGGTTTATTATACTCTGCTTGCTTGATTTTATACAAAACATATAGTTTTTAAACCATTTGATTGATTCCTGGGTGTTGATAAATGCAAGACATTAGCATGGTTCCAACACACTCTAGAGAGAAGATAGTCAAAAGTAGCAGTATTCCCTGAGGTCTACATATCCCATTAATCAATATCTAAGGCAGCAGAGAAACAACTCTAAGGTAAAAGAACTAAATCCCTTTATTATAAATCCATTCCTCAACAGGATCTATTCAGCAGACTGTTAATTTGAAATTCAGGGCAGAAATAAAAAATTGCATCTTGTCATGTAGTTGAGATAAATGGATGTGAGCCCTAGCCTCATCGCCCTGGGACCTTACTCTCCTTTATTTCTGTGACCTTCTAGGATAATTATGGTCACCATTTACAGAGTTTATTGATTAAGTAATTAATAAATGATGATAAACCCAGGCACTTTTAAGTATATGCATCGCCAGAGCAGCAACGGAACAGCAGAGCAGGTGTTGAATACTAACCTGCTACCTATATAATAGTAAAGCCAGAGGAAGCTGCAGAGAGCATGATTATTCCAATAACCGGTATACATTGGGAAAAATTGGAAGAATCCAAGCCTTTACTTTCATCTGGCCATGGTTTGCAACATTCTAGAACATGTTCCCAAAGATATTTCAAATAGCTGCTAATCACAAGTGGGAGACTGAAAAATATCAACCTATTTTCACACGAAATGTCTATGTTTTTTCTTTATTCTCTATATTGTTCTAAATAAGTTGTTGCAAATTGAAAAAATGTTGGAAATCACTTTTCTTCTGAAATATACCCAAAGAAAAGTATTTTCTTTTTAAATTAAAGAGGTACTGAGGCAGCATTACCTAACACAGCTAATATTCGCTTTTCAAATAAAAAGAAATAGTGAGGTAAAATTATTTTATACAGCTATGTTTTAGGGTTACTGATTCACACCTCTTCAAAACAGATTAGCACAATAAAACTACATCATGGGGCCAATATACCTCCATTACAGTCCAGTAGAGCCCCTTTCCACTGTAATTCTCCCATTTTTGGCCCTCCGACCCAGTATTCAAACTTAGTTCTGCAGTCTGAATTCAAGGATTTGTTCTCTTTAGGTTTTCTGTGTTTCCTTGTTTTGCTTCTTGTAATCCTACATATAAGGGAGAAATCTGATATTTGTCATCCTTCTGATTTATTTCATTTAGTATGACCCCTTCCAATTTCATACTCATGGCTTGCAAAAGGCAAGATTTCATCTTTTCTAGTGTCAAAGTAAGATTCCATTGTGTGTTTACAGCAAGTCTTTACTCCTTTGTCCTTGGACACTTTTCTTGTTTCCATACACTAACTATAGTAAATAGCCCTCCAATGAAGTTAGATATTCATTTAGCTTTTTTTTTTTTTGATTCCTTGGGAGACACGCATGCTAAAATTGTTGGATTCTATGAATGGTTTGCTTAAATATTTTGAGACACTCTATACTATTTTCCATAGAGACAAATTAACTACTACTACACTACCTTAAATATTCTGGATCTCATGTGATATCACTAGCTAAACCCAGTCTGGTAAGTACTTGAATGGAAGTAAAATATAATTACAGAAGCTTTTTCTAATGTAAACTTAAGAAGGAAATGATAAAATTTTCAATAAAAATACTTTACTTAAGTGCATATTTCAGTATTTATATGAAGATAGTAAAAATTATGTAAGGTTAAGAAGCAGTATGTGTGTTTAATATTTTTATGATTCATTATAATATTGCTTTATTGCAGAAATATATAAGCTAAACCGTTTCCTGTTGAAGAATTATATAGAACTAATATATTTTAAACATTCCTTACAATTCAGACATTTCTATTTATTAATATACACATTTCATCTAGGTTACAAAATCTCATTTGCATGACTATTCTTATATACACAAATGAACTAAAAAGCATAGTATTTTAGCAACTGGAAAGTTTATTGAATTTTAAATACTTACACAGAGGCACCACCAATCTTAACAAAATCAGAAATTATTATTACTTAGTTGCTTGTTTTTTGGTCTTCAAAATTCTTGATCAATTTTTATTTGGTTTTTTTAAATTTTGACTCAAATTTGGAAAAACTAGAAGCTCAGAAACCAGTGTAGACAACAAAGGCATGACTAAAATTTGCTTCAGTCACACAGAGGATAAAGAAGCAGAATTGTGAACACTTGATTCTGTCATGGAACAGGGCCCTGGACCATGGTCTCTATGTCTCATTGTTATTATTCATAGATGCTTACCGTAGTTATAAAAATATTTCACCATTACAGAAAATTCAGGAGACAAAGCCAACCACAGGCAGTGAGCTGTCCATCCAGTCATTATATCTATATATGTTTGATATACTGGCTTCAAACTTTTTCATCTTGATTTTTGGTTCCAGTGTTTAGTTTTGGTGTTTGGGTTTGGGTTTGGATACCATATCTAACAATACTTGGGAACAATACTCTGAGTTTGGGGTTTACTATAGTTGGTATTTGGGAAACCATTTGTTCATGGGGATAAAAGCAGGCATTCATCATGAAAACATAATTTGTATTTGTCTCCAGACCTAGTTTTATACTTTTAAAATGAAATATGGCTGTGACCATCTGAATATAATTTCCTAGACCCATTTATCACCCTAGTCCTAAAAATATATCTGCTACTTTTAAATTGCACTGTTGTAATCCATGAGTGCATTTGTACAAGCAACAATATTATTTGCATGTCTTAGAATTTTTTATAAATGGCCCTTCTACATTTTTACAGTCTGTAGCTCCAGACTATTCCGTAAGTTGCTTATTTTCTATTTACATTGTTTTGTAATTTTATATAACTTTATTCACACATATCTTGTTCAGTAATGTTAGTTGCCAATTTGAGTTGTACTTCATAAACATTTTGTAATATTTATATGTTATCTTATTGTGGGGCTGGAGCGATAGCACAGCGGTAGGGCATTTGCCTTGCACGCAGCCAACATGGCCGACCCGAGTTCGATTCCTTCGCCCCTCTCTGAGAGTCCGGCAAGCTACCGAGAGTATCTACCCCCCACGGCAAAAACTGGAAAGCTACCCGTGATGTATTTGATATGCCAAACACAGTAACAGCAAAGTCTCCAATGGAGACTTACTAGGCCCGCTCGAGCAAATCGATGAACAACAGGTGGACAGTGACAGATCTGATTGTGATCTGATCTCTGGCATTCCATATGTTACCCCTGCCTCACCAGGAGTGATCTCTAAGTGCAGAAAACCCCAAGCACAGTTGGTGTGGCCTCAAAACACAATAAAAATAAGATAAAACAGATAAAATGTTTCAACTTTATTTAATAGAAATACTGTCTCTTTGGGGCTGGAGGGATAGCACAGTGGTAGGGTGTTTGCCTTGCATGCAGCCGGTCTGGCCGAGCCGGGTTCAATTCCTCCACCCATCTCGGAGAGCCCAACAGATGGCAAAGCCTGTCAAGCTACCCGTGACGTATTCAATATACCAAGCACAGTAACAACAAGTCTCACGATGGAGACGTTACTGGGCCCGCTCGAGCAAATTGATGAACAACAGGAGGACAGTGCTATATATTATCTAATTCCTGGTTAGTAGACATTTTTTTAAATGTAGGAGTACTGCTATTTATTCACCCATTGATTAAGCTGTTTGAGTTGGGCATGGACTTCACTAGTATATATTTTGTGATCTTTTAAAATTATTTCAAGTAGTATTAAAATGAGAATTCTACTAAGCCACTTGTTTAAGAGAATCAGAGCTCTTTATAAAGATTTTGCAGATTTTTTACATAACTATCTACTTTTTGACTTTTTATTTTTATAATGCCTATACCCAATGTGATGAAGGGTAAGTAGGCATTCCTGGTTTAGTGATATTGGCTTTAGTGTTTGGTGTATAGTCCAACCATTTGGTTCTTGCGCCAAGATTGACTGTACGTAGGAACCACCAGGAACATTCAGAAGTATTGATAAGTCATAATACTTATGTGACAAAAGTATTGCACATACTTGGTAAATGATATACCTCCTACACAAACTCCCCAGTTATGTTGACTTTCTTAAAGAAACCTGAGGTTTATTATTTTGATAAAATCTTTTGACTCAGTCATTAAGTAGAGTCTGATTATCTGTATACTTTTATTATGCTTATAAACATATTCTGATTCATTTACAATATCATATGATTTCTTTTGAATGGTGTAATCAGTTTTAAATAATTGTTGTTTCTTGCCATAATAGTTTTCCCTGAAAGATTATGCTTTCCAGCTCCACCAAAGCCACTCCTGCCAACCAATGACTCTCCTTCAGGAAACCTGAAAGCAAACTCTGTGTGAAAGTCTCCAAGGCCATCTATGATGAGTATGATTGGTCTAATTACTCCCAGCACAAGATTACATTTCCTACATGGAATCCCGAGTCACAGAGGAAAGAGGACAAATCAGCAAATTGATAACAACCCCAAAATGTCATTTAGGATGAAAAAAATATATGGATACTGGTATAAGCTGGGATTTGGGGATAGTATTTCAATGCAGCAAAAGCTTTCTTGAAAGAATAAAATAATAACTCATTCACTGCCATCCCATCACTCTCATCTTTCACTTAGTTTGTAAATAAACATTTTTAGTTACCCCTCCCTCTTTATTTCCTCAGCTGTTTGACAAGCTGAAAATTACCTTATAATTTTTTGCAGTGCCTTTTCTTAAATTTTCAGTCCAGTAAGAACTCCACTTTCATTAAGTAACCACCAATCACTCTTTCTATACAACTCTTGTATTCCTGACATTAAATTCTCTTTCATTTTAAACTCCACTAAGCTACTTTCCTCTTAAAAGTTCATCATTTATTGAGTTTACCAAAGTATTGTATTTGTAAAGAAACAACTGTTTTCACTTTAGATTTTTTTTTTTCTTTCCTTGGTTTTGTGCTCCTGAGCATCTAATGATATTGTGTTTGTCCATGTGGCTCCTGAATCTTTTGTGTTGCCTAGCATTTTGATAACAGATTTTGATTCCTGGCCAAAGTTCACATTAGAAATACTGATATGTGTTCAGAGGCAACAGACAGCTTTGCTCAGAATCCAAAGAGCATATTGTCTCTTGTTGTACTCATTAAACCTATTTTTCCCACATAAATGTGAACCTCAATACACGAGATATAGTACTTTGTTGTACTAGTCAGTGTACTCGGAACACTTGGAGCAGTAGTACATTATGTACGTGGAACAAATGTTCCAACTTTGTAAATAATCAGAGAGGAGACTATTTTCCTCATAAAAGCCATTATCAACCTTCTATTTTCCTACCACACTTCCGTCTGTGGAGCCAAACTCTCTGATGTGTGCAAAGCGCCTGTGGAACTCAGCAGGATCGAGCTTATGTTGCCTTGTAGCAATTTTCAGTTCTTCCTGAAGTTCTTCAAAGCTAGACAATTCAACTGCAACTCCCGCAGTTTCATTCCTCTCTGGATTTTGTGTTCTTTGAAAGATACTCGTTTTGGTAGTTTTGCTTTCTTTTTTTAAATACTCCCCATCATTCAAATATGTTTATGAAAGAGCAACTTTTGAAAGCATATCTGGGCTACAATCACAATGAATAGCAATTGAATTCTCTCTTAATTTCTCCTTAAGGCTGTGTTCCCACCACTCTGATTTCATGTCTTTATTTTTCTCCTGTGTGAAACACCAGTTCACTGCAGATGAGAAAGGAGCTTTTCTAGTTTTGCACTTTTTGCAACTTATATATTTATCTGTCTTATCTATATTTAATGGAACTTTATATCTTTCTCTCTCTCTCTCTCTTTTTTTCATATGAAGGGTCCACTACTTTTGCTTGGGAGATAGTTAGATTCTCGTTCTTTGGAATAGGAAAAGGCAGTGTAAACTTTAGTCAACGAAAACTGAGTAAACTAGGTTTCCTCCTAAGTCATTAGGAAAATAAATTTGTGTAGCACTGTAGCACTGTCCTCCCATTGTTCATCGATTTGCTTGAGCGGGCAATAGCAATGTCTCCATTGTGAGATTTGTTACTGTTTTTGGCATATCAAATACCCACAGGGAGCTTGCAAGCCGCTGCCCTGTGGGTAGGATGCTCTTGGTAGCTTGACAGGGCCCTCTGAGAGGGATGGAGGAATAGAAACCCGGGTCGGCTGCATGCAAAGCAAACACC
Organism: Sorex fumeus; assembly: GCF_029834395.1. NCBI lineage: Eukaryota > Metazoa > Chordata > Mammalia > Eulipotyphla > Soricidae > Sorex > Sorex fumeus. The sequence goes on from NW_026606155.1 coordinate 12,762,481, forward strand.
CTACCCACCCTATCACTCCAGCAATATCTGTGTCACTGTCACTGTCCTCCCATTTTCATTGATTTGCTTGAGCGAGTCCAGTAACATTGTGAGACTTGTTACTATGTTTGACATATCGAATATATCACGGGTCGCTTGCCAGGCTTTGCCGTGAGGGCAAGATACTCTCGGTAGCTTGCCAGGATCTCCGAGAGGGGCAGAGGAATAAAACTAGAGGTGGCCATGTTGGCCGCATGCAAGGCAAACACCCTACCCACTGTGCTGTTGCTCCAGCAATATCTGTGTACTAAATATTAAATATTCACCCAAAGAAAATGCAATCTTATTATCTGAGGAAATTCTATTGCTCTAATTAGTATAGCCAGTTTTGTTTATCTCTTTTTTTTTTTTTTCATTTTTTTTTTTATTTATTGAATCACTGTGGGAAAGGTTACAAAGCTTTCAGGTTTATGTCTCAGTCATGCAAACATCAAACACATTTCCCTTTACCAATACTTATTTTTTACCATGAAGAACCCCAATAAAACCCCACCCCCCACCCCTCCCCGTCCCCGTGAGGCAGATGAATTCTAGTTAACACTCTATCTGCTTTGATTAGATTCATTATTTCAATAAAAGATTCACCACTATTATTTAGAGTTTACCCCCCCCCCAAAATCAGACATGCTGAAAAAGCATTGTGAAGTGATTTGCTTTCTACAGCTGGGTTCAAGAATTAAATGTTGGTTTTGGACTTCTGCTATTTTACCTATTGACCCTGGAAGTACTTCTACTGAAAGTCAGATAGTTAAGAAATTGGCTTCTGTGTTCTGGAGTCGTGGCCGTGCTGGAGAGCCGCTCGCGAGGGGCAACTGTTGACCTCGGTAGGGCGTGAAGGACGGACCGGAACGCCCCCCGACCCATGAGGTTTTAGTCGCCCCCACACTCCCGGCTCATACCTGCTGTCCACAAGGCTCCCATGTGGCCGCCATCTTTCTTTCCAGAGGGAGGAGGGTGGAAGGGAGCAACACCCTTTCCCCTCTGGGCAGAAATGATTGCCTGGATTAACGCATAGTCCTTTCACTTTTCTGCTCCAAGCTGCTGGGTTCTGCATTAGGTCCTTGTGCTTCTGGGGCTGTGGCCATGCTGGAGAGCCGCTCGTGGGGGCAACTGGTGGCCTCGGTAGGGCGTGAAGGGCGGACCGAAACGCCCCCCTTCCCATGAGGTTTTAGTCGCCCCCACACTCCCGGCTCATACCTGCTGTCCACAAGGCTCCCATGTGGCCGCCATCTTTCTTTCCAGGGAGGAGAGGGCGAATGGGGCAACACCCTTTCCCCTCCGGCAGACTTGATGGCCTGGATCAACGCATAGTCCGTTCGCTTTTCTGCTCCAAGCTGCTGGGTTCTGCATTAAGTCCTTGTGCTTCTGGGGCCGTGGCTGTGCTGGAGAGCCGCTCGTAGGGGGCGACTGGTGGCCTCGGTAGGGCGTGAAGGACGGACCGGAACACCCCCCTTCCCATGAGGTTTCAGTCGCCCCCACACTCCCGGCTCATACCTGCTGTCCACAAGGCTCCCATGTGGCCGCCATCTTTCTTTCCAGGGAGGAGAGGGCGAATGGGGCAACACCCTTTCCCCTCCGGCAGACTTGATGGCCTGGATCAACGCATAGTCCGTTCGCTTTTCTGCTCCAAGCTGCTGGGTTCTGCATTAAGTCCTTGTGATTCTGGGGCCGTGGCTGTGCTGGAGAGCCGCTCGTGGGGGGCGACTGGTGACCTCGGTAGGGCGTGAAGGACGGACCGGAACGCCCCCCTTCCCATGAGGTTTTAGTTGCCCCCACACCCCCGGCTCATACCTGCTGTCCACAAGGCTCCCATGTGGCCGCCATCTTTCTTTCCAGAGGGAGGAGGGCGGAAGGGAGCAACACCCTTTCCCCTCTGGGCAGAAATGATTGCCTGGATTAACGCATAGTCCGTTCACTTTTCTGCTCCAAGCTGCTGGGTTCTGCATTAAGTCCTTGTGCTTCTGGGGCCGTGGCTGTGCTGGAGAGCCGCTCGTGGGGGGCGACTGGTGACCTCGGTAGGGCGTGAAGGACGGACCGGAACGCCCCCCTTCCCATGAGGTTTTAGTTGCCCCCACACCCCCGGCTCATACCTGCTGTCGACAAGGCTCCCATGTGGCCGCCATCTTTGTTTCCAGAGGGAGGAGGGCGAATGGGGCAACACCCTTTCCCCTCCGGCAGACTTGATGGCCTGGATCAATGCATAGTCCGTTCACTTTTCTGCTCCAAGCTGCTGGGTTCTGCATTAAGTCCTTGTGCTTCTGGGGCCGTGGCTGTGCTGGAGAGCCGCTCGTGGGGGGCGACTGGTGACCTCGGTAGGGCGTGAAGGACGGACCGGAACGCCCCCCTTCCCATGATGTTTTAGTTGCCCCCACACCCCCGGCTCATACCTGCTGTCCACAAGACTCCCATGCGGCCGCCATCCTTCTTTCCAGAGAAGAGAGGGCGAATGGGGCAACACCCTTTCCCCTCTGGGCAGAAATGATGGCCTGGGTTAACGCATCGTCCCTTCACTTTTCTGCTCTAAGCTGCTGGGTTCTGCATTAAGTCCTTGTGTTTCTGGGGCTGTGGCCGTGCTCCAGACTTAACTTTGATTTTCAGGGAGAAAGATTGGGTGGTTTATTTCTCATTGATCACTTTGTATATAGAGAGATGTGTACGCGGCCACGCGGTTTTGAGAAAAAGTCCTCGTTCCCGCATACTCGAGCTGTGTTTGTAGAGGCTTCTGGTCACCGGGGTTCCATCTGGGGGAGGCGGGATGCGGCACCTACTCCATCTGGAACTTGCCGGTGGTCTCGGCTCTTTTTGGAACCTGTTTTTTTTTTTTTTCCCTCCGGGATCTGTGGTTCCCGCACCCTCCATGTGTTCCTTCTCTTAGGCTGAATGCTTCAAAGATGGCGCTGGGGGGTGGGCTGTGGGCGTGACTTCCGGAATCAGAGGTTACCTGGGAGGTGTAGTCCGGCAGATTTGAGAAAAAGTCCTCATTCCCGCATACTCGAGCTGTGTTTGTAGAGGCTTCTGGTCACCGGGGTTCCATCTAGGGGAGGCGGGATGTGGCACCTACTCCATCTGGAACTTGCCGGTGGTCTCGGCTCTTTTTGGAACCTGTTTTTTTTTTTTTTCCTCCGGGATCTGTGGTTCCCGCACCCTCCATGTGTTCCTTCTCTTAGGCTGAACGCTCTTGTTTATCTCTTAATTCCTCTCTAGTTTTTTTTTCTTCTTCTCTTTCTTCTCCCCATTCCTGTGTGTATAAAACTAAAACTAACAACAACAACAAAAAAACCTCATTGGTACTGTGACTGAGAGAGTATTTATCCCCATCAGAACTGACCTTTATTCCTAGATTTCACATTATTTAAGAATATCTTTGGAGTCAGAGAGATAGCATAGCTTCTAGGGCACTTGCCTTGCATGCAGCAGACAAGGTTGGATGAGTGTCATGCCATGTGGTCACCCAAGCCAGGAGAGTGCTCCATGACCACAGACCCAGGAATAATCCCTGAGTACCTATGGGTGTGGCTAAAAAATAAAAGTAGAAAAGAAAAGAAAGAAGAAAGAGAGAAATAAAGAAAGAGAAAAAGAAAGAAATATAAAAAAGAGAAAGAAAAAGAGAAAGAAAAAGAGGAAGGAAGGAAGAAAGGAGGGAAGGAAGGAAGGAAGGAAGGAAGGAAGGAAGGAAGGAAGGAAGGAAGGAAGGAAAAGAGATAGACAAGTCTTTTTGACTGACCTAATTCAGATGACACAGTTCTTGCAAAGAACCTTTATATGACTTAGGATATTTGATGGCACAATGCATCCTATCCTTTGATCATTATCGTCATATCTCTTCAAAACAGAAAAGAAACATACTCTATGCATCTGATAGCCACCTTTTCCATAATATGCTCCTGAATAAATTCCATCTTCAAGATTCCTCTTTTCTTCTCTATTAGACACTTCTGTGATTACTTTACTTCTTAATCCTCACATGTAATTTCAATCACCTGATTGAACTAGGCAAGGCGCAAGCATTGAGGGCAATGTGAAAATCTGGATACATGTGAGATTTTTACATTTCTAAACAATCACCTTGGATTTACATATTGGCAGGCACATGTTTCAAGTCATCAGCACTGGAAATCATTCCACATGAAGTGCCATGTTCTAGGAGTCTGGCTAAATCCCTCTTTTACTCATTGCACCCACAGCCTATTTGAGATGGCATCTGGCAGCACAATTGTATTTTATAATTCAGAGTAGATTAGCTCTTGATGGTTTTACACCTACCTCATCCTCCAGGCAGTAACTGACACATCAGGGTCTGTAGCTTGTTTGTTTCAGTTCTCTGCTCCCTCTTAGCCCACCAAAGCCTCCGAACATAAAAAATGACTTCTTTTCTGAATTTTATTTCAGGCCACATTCTTAGCCTGACATTCCCCAATCTAGCTCAGTTGAGCAGAAGGGAGGTGGTGTCAGGATTTATGATCCTCCAGTCAAAATAATGGAAGGACTGTCCTTTCAATTATATGCATTAATTAAATTAAAGATGAGCATTATTTCTAATGAAAAACTGGGTTCTGACACTAATGGTGAGGTTAGTTTCTTTGGTGCGGCCTAAATTCTTCTCTTAAATTCTTCATTTACTGGAGTTGGGACTTCCACTGTTGCCAATAGAAATTTTTTCCCTATAGAAAAGTAGGAATGTGGTGTTGGGAACTTAATCATTTTTATGACAAAATTTGTGTTTTATTGAATATAAATAGGTAGACCTCGTTATGTTAGCAATTTTATAGTACTTAAATACCAATAATTATTCAAACAGATTTATTGAAGTTTAATGGCAATGTAATAATAATGTCGGTATGTTTTATATGCAATAGTTGTTACACCTCATTAAACAGGTTGGTAAATGATCCATTGCTGTTTAATTAACATGCAATGACTGTGTTATTAAATCTTAAACTGTAAATTAAATCCTGATTTGAGACACTTAATTTTAAAGTGTGATTGAAAACTTCTTTGGGCATGAGCCTCCAGAGTCCCTTTTATTTGCCACGGTTCCTTCCTGCCCTGTTCATATCCCACACTAAACCATGGAACTGGAAAATGACTGTCCTTAATTTGTGTGGTTACTTTTTTTTTTTCCATAATGGACAAAGGCATTCCATTCTAGTAGGTGAGCAAACTGTGAATGAAGGATGAATTTTATTTCAAATACAATGTCTTACACATGCAAGATTACTTTAAAACATTTAGGGAAAAAATAACCTAAAGTACTACAACCATCCCTTCATATATTCAAAGCAAGATGTATTGCAAGTTGAGCAAGCTTTATACATCTCTGTACATGCAAAAAACACTCTATGTATGTAGCTAGGAGTTACAATTATCTAGGTATAGCTTTCTAAACTTTGCTGAACAGATTGGCTATACAAATAACAGCCTGACATTTTGTGGGCCGGAGTAATTTCTCCAATTTTTATAGTAAGAATCAAGCCCTGTAAGGTTTTATAGGTATTTCAGAAATTAACTGATGAGCTCTATTGAATAGTATGCTAGAGCTTGTGGGATAGTGACCCAAAGAATAACATATATATTTTTATATAAGACTTTGCATACTCCTTGGAGATTTCATCTTACAACATACAAATAGGTCTATCATATTAGAATTTATGATCTATGCATTTTTCCCAATGCTAATTGATAATAACTTAAATAATATACATTAGTGGTATGCAATAGAAGATATCTTGACATTAATAAAAACTGAAGTTTAAAATACTTCCCAATATTTTTACTAGAGAGGGTTATTTATCCAAAATCGGTAGATATCTTTAGAATCCTAGAAAATATAAATATTTTGACTTTGGTATTCCAAAGTATTTTGGGGAAGATTTTCAGGTCACGCTAGGGTGTGCTTTGGTTCTGAGTTAAGAGCTAAGAGATCATTCTTGATAGTGCTCTGGCGGTCATATAAATTGACAGGGAATGAATGAAACCAGGTTATCCATGTGAAAGGCAGCATCTTATCACTGTACTCTTTGTCTGGCCTCATTTAAAATATTTTAAAATGATTTTGCTAATATATATATATATATATATATATCACGGTCACAGTCCACCCGTTGTTCATCAATTTGCTCAAGCGGGCCCAGTAATGTCTCCATCATGGGACTTGTTGTTACTGTGTTTGGCATATCATATCGAATACATCACGGGTAGCTTGCCAGGCTCTGCCGTGCGGGTGAGTTACTCTTGGTAGCTTGCCGGGCTCTCAGAGAGGGGCAGAGGAATCAAACTTGGGTCGGCCATGTTGACCGGTTTTAAGGCAAATGTCCTACTGCCCTACTGCTGTGCTATCACTCCAGCCCATATATATATATATATATATATATATATATATATATATATATAGTGTGTGTGTGTGGCTGGAGCAATAGCACAGTGGTAGGGCATTTGCCTTGTGTGCAGCCAGCCCAGTTGAGCCGGGTTTGATTCTGCTGACCCTCTTGGAGAGCCCGTCAAGCTACCGAGAGTATCTCACCTGCATGGCAATTATTCAATATGTCAAACACAGTAACAGTAAGTCTCAAAATGAAGAAGTTACTGGACCCACATGAGCAAATCGATGAACAATGGGAGGACAGTGCTACAGTGCTATAGTGCTATATATATATATGTATGTATGTATATGTATATATGTGTGTGTGCATATATATATATATGAACATCAGGTAGGGCATTTGCCTTTGCACGTGACTGACCCAGGTTTGATTCCTCTGCCCCTCTCAGGGAGCCTGGAAATCTACCAAGAGTATCTCGCCTGCACGGGAAAGTCTGGCAGGCACCCTGTGACGTGTTCGATATGCCAAAAACAGTAACAAGTCTCACAATTTGTTGTGAGACATTACTAGTGCCCACTTGAGCAAATCGATGAACAATGGGAGGACTATTCTGTGCTGTGTTGTGATCCTAGCGTTAGAGAGAGAGAGAGAGAGAGAGAGAGAGAGAGAGAGAGAGAGAGAAAGAGAGAGAGTCTCCTGTCCTTGTGCCTGGCTGTCCTCACCGTGGTCCCTTGGAGGGGGGGTGAGTTTCCCTCCCTGAGCAGAGCCCCGAAAACCCACCTCTTATTTTCTAGTTCTTGCTCTCAGAGAACCCAGCAGGCTACCAAGAGTATCTTGCCCACACAGCAGAGTCTGGCAAGCTCCCTGTGGCTTACTCAATATGCCAAAACCGAGTAACAATGACGGGTCTCATTTCCCTGACCCTGAAAGAGCCTCTAATGTGGAACTTGCTAAAATCTCAGGGCTAGGATGATTGGAGATGTTACTGGTGCCTGGTCGAGAAAATCAATGAACAATGGGATGCCGGTGATACAGTGATGATTATAGATGTTTCTTCTGAATCTGTGGTTGATAAAATAAAATCTATCAGATATTTCTGACTAATAATTTAAATATTTTGTAGAGAAGCACAATGAAAATAATAGCAATATGTAATCCTGAAATCTTGAAAACTTTAAGGTAAATTATTTCCCCAAATTTACCTTGATTAAAGCTTTGTGTTCATATACTTAACTCTCTTTCTGAAAAAGTTTTTGTGGATACTCCAGCCACCATCTTACAATCTATAATATCTCTTAGATTAACAACTCTTCTTCCAAAATTCAGCTCAATAGTGATTATCTAACACAGTCTTGTTAGTATACCTATAAGCATTTGTTTCTTACTTGGAACTTCTTGCTATTGAGAAAGTATAACTAATGTTCCATTGGCTGAGTAGAACAGTATGACACATATTTTTCCACAACTACCTCTTGATGTTGACTATAGGTGATTTGCAGGTCCAGTCATAATCATTCATATTGAATTATATGTCACACTATAGTGAGAGACAATCATGGATGCTTGTTAGTTTTGACAATACTATGTGTAAAATCCACATCAGAATTCCATCTCTACAATTGTATTCATCCTATGGCTCTGTCTATGGAAATATACCTGATCTTTGAACTTTCATCTTCTCTTTATCCATGCCATCTTATAAAAAGGACTATTATGAATTACTTGATATCAGCATCATTTCATCAGAGTATTAGCTTTGAACAGAAGTAAATATCTCATTGTTCATTGTGTAGCATGGCTTCCTCCAGTCAGTATCACTTGTATCACTTGTCCAGTTGTGCATTGATTTGCTCGAGCAAGTACCAGTAACGTCTCCATTCATCCTTGTCATGTTCTAATTCATCCTTCCCTACACTACTATGTTGGGGGCTCTTTCAGTGTCAGGAGAATGAGACCGGCTATTGTTACTGTTTTTGGCATATACAACACATTATGGGTAGTTTGCTATGCTCTGCTATATGGGCCAGATACTCTCAATAGCTTGCCAGGCTCTCTGAGAGGGACGAGGCCTGCATTGCTCTCTTCTGGGAACTTTGTTTAGTCTCTGGATCTTGGCCATTGATGATATTACATGGTGCTGGGGGTGGTTTGTGAGTGTGGCTGCAAAGCTATGGGAAAACAGGGGACCTGAGTGGAGGAGGCCCAGTTCAGAACTGAGCAGTCTTGGAGATCTCAGCCATGAGCCCCGCATATCTGGGTTCCTCTGTCAGTTCCCTCATGGGTGCGGCTCTTCCTAGTGTATAGAGAATGGCCTTGAGCATGGGAGAGACTGGATTCTAAAGGTTTTAGGCTACTGGGGCTCTGCTTGGGGTGGGAATAAAAACTCAACACCACCCCCTGCATTTCCCCCAGTGAAGACAGCCTGGAGTGGGGGCAGGAGATCTTCTAATCAACATACAAAATAATTCCATTTGTGCCCGAGTTGTTTTTTATAATCATTGTTGGAACTTGTAAGCATTTACCAATGCATATAAGCTGGACTTATATATAAAACAACATAATAGCTCATCACAATCCAAATAACAGGGGTCTAGTGACCTCAGAATTTTTCAAATAAGTGTCACAGTCATGGTCACGGTCCTCCCGTTGTTCATCAATTTGCTTGAGCGGGCCCAGTAACGTCTCCATCATGAGACTTGTTGTTACTGTGTTTGGCATATTGAATACGTCATGGGGAACTTGCCAGGCTTTGCCGTGTGGGTGAGATACTCTCGGAAGCTTGCCGGACTCTCCGAGAGGGGTGGTGGAATCGAACTCGGGTGGGCCATGTTGGCTGCGTGCAAGGCAAACACCCTACCCACTGTGCTATGGCTCACTTTTGATAATAATCTACTTACCACTTTCAAGCTAAAGAAATTATTATTATAGAAGTGTATTTATTTAAATGTTTATTCTGTTTTAATTTTGAAATAAAATTCTATACTGAATAAGATATTTTATGTGAAATGTAGTCTTATTGTCTGTGTCTGGAGAGAATCCCACTGGATTCAAGTGACTACTGCATACCATGCTAAAATTTTTAAGAGCAAAACCTGTACATGCAAAATTCAAAACACTTTACAACCGCTTCTTCTATATATAATTATAAGCTATGCAGGTGATTGATTAATATCATAGCAGGAGTAGTTTTGCTGACTCACTATGAATAGAACTGGTATAAATGATTAATACAGCAAGAAAAAAAGAAAAGCACCTCTGAAAATTAATTTAGATAAAATACAGAAAAGTAAATGTCTCTTCATAACAATCAATGAAAATATCGGTGAGAAATGCAGGAGCCAAATAGGAAAACATATTCAAATGATGAAAAAAATGACTACTAGGAATACTAATTTAGTAAAGTTAATCACCACACCCCAAAAAGGTAAGGTCAAGAAATTTGTGAGTGCTTATCTAATCTATTAAAAAAATCTCATACTGTGCAGGAAAAATAAATTTAAAATTATTATAAGTTTAAAAATGTAAAACTACTAAGAAATAACTGAGTGAAAATTCAAAATGATCATTGATCTTAGTGACTTTTAGATACGATATCACAGGCATGATGCATCAAATAAATAATTAAAATATAGACTTTAATAGATTGAGAAAAATACATATA